>NC_067398.1:660948311-661693311 GCF_016432865.1 Antechinus flavipes | reverse complement strand
GCAGAAGGAGGTAAGAATGAATAGAAATGCTAAGAAGGCAGATGATGTCTCAGCATAAGGAAAACAAGGGGGATGAAGATATTCAGGAGGCAGTGAGATCCTTTGTTGGGGAGCAGTGGGAGCTTGGATGGCTGTGTTGGGGAGCAATGACCATGCACAGGAGTTAGGGTTTGTCCCTTTGAAAAAGGACTCCCTTCTTTTAGGCTCAGAGGCTGTGCTGAACCTTGTAGGCAAAAATCATTGAATAAATAGAGCCATGGGTCAGTAGCTAGCTACTTGTTTGTTTTGTCTAACTGAAATGACAAAATCCCAGACCCAAATAGGACTCTTAGGCTGGGCCTTCGGTATCCCAATAAAAACTCTCATTTCTTTAGCACTTAACAGTGATCTTCTAAGAGAGGAGATGCCAGGGTTATTTTCTCTGTTCCACAAATAAGGAGGTATGGGCAAACTGAGGTCAAGTGGTACTTGCCCAGAGCCATTCAGCCAGCGGGCCTCTCTCCACTCCGCCAAGCCTCTCAGCCCAGAAACTGTTGCTCTAGGAGCACTCTGCTGAAACGCCCAGTCAAGCTTCTGGGATCTTGCCCCTGTCACTACTTCATACAGTACTGTGGGCCTGCCCCATTAGAGCTGGAACCAGTCTCTGTGAAGGAGACCTCTGAGCTCTGGGGGCTAGCACTGCCGGGCACATGACATGTCCTGAATACCAGCACTGTGAGGGATGCCTGAGCTGCAGCCCTGGGATGAGGAGTCTGGGAAGCCCAGCCAGGGAGTCAGTACCTGGCCAGAAAGCACTGGGTTCAGTCTAGAGGAAATGATAGATTTTGTTCCCATTATTTTTTAACTTTTATAAAGTGTTTTTTGTCTCAATAGCCTGGGGAGATGGGGGGTGAGAGAAGCCAAAAAGGATGTAATTGAAATTCAGAAAGTAACCTTTTTTTTTTTTAATCTAAATTTTTGTTTTTTATACTATATATATACATATATAAATTACAGCTTTTTATTTACAAGACATATGCATGGGTAATTTTTCAATATTGGCTCTTGCAAAATCTTCTGTTACTTTTCCTCTCCTTCCCCCCATCTCTCCCCTAGATGGTAGGTAGTCCAATACATGTTAAATATGTTAAAGAATTTGTTAAATACAATATATGTATACATATTTATATAGTTATCTTGCTGCACAAGAAAAATCAGATCTAGAAAGTAAAAAAACCTGAGAAGGAAAACAAAAATTCAAGCAAACAATAACAGAAAGAGTGGAAATCCTATGTTGTGGTCCACACTCATTTCCCATAGTTCTTTCTCTGGGTGTAGCTGATTCTCTTCATTATTGAAAAATCAGAACTGGTTTGAATCATCTCATTGTTGAACATGGCCAAGTCCATCAGAATTGATCACCATATAGTATTGTTATTGAAGTGTATAATGGTCTCCTGGTTCTGCTCATTCCACTTAGTATCAGTTCTGTACGTCTCTCCAGGCCTTTCTTAAATCATCCTCCTGGTCATTTCTTTCTTTCTTTTTTTTTAATTATAGTTTCTTATTTACAAGATATATGCATGGGTAATTTTTCAGCATTGATGATTGCAAATACCTTTTGTTCCAATTTTTCCCCTCCTTCCCCCCACACCCTTCCCCAGATGGCAGGTAGACCAATACATGTTAAATATGTTAAAGTATATGTTGAATACAATATATGTGTACATATCCAAACAGTTATTTTGCTGCACAAGAAGAATCGGACTTTGAAATAATGTACACTTGACTTGTGAAGGAAATCAAAAATGCAGGTGGACAAAAATAAAGGGATCGGAAATGCTATGTAGTGGTTCCACTCATCTCCCAGAGTTCTTTTGCTGGGTGTAGCTGGTTCTATTCATTATTGAACAAATGGAACAGATTTGGTTCATCTCATTGTTGGAAAGAGCCACGTCCATCAGGATTGATCATCATATATTATTATTTTTGAAGTGCATAATGATTTCCTAGTACTGCTCATTTCATTCCTGCTGGTCTTACAGAACAATAATATTCCATAACCATATGGAATATGCCATAATTTATTCATTTATTCTCCAATTGATGGACATCCATTCAATTTCCAGTTTTTAGCCACTACAAAAAGGGCTGCCACAAACATTTTTGCACATGTGGGTCCCTTTCCCCAGAAAGTAATTTGTTAACAAAGATTTGTTCAGCAATACCAAGACAGAGAGAGAGAAGGAAATCCTTTTGAAACTTTTGCAATGAAAGTTTTACTACTAGCTTGTTTTTCTGTTGCTTTAAGATTTACTAAATACTCTTCCCCCACTCCCCAAAGGCATCATGCACAAAAGTGTTGGAGAAACATTTGTTTGACTTGTTTATTCTCAGAACTTTATTGCTGTAAGGATGCAAAGAGGAGAGGGGAAATTTCTTCTGCTCTAAAGGAGCTTGCTTTTTTAATAATAATATAAGACAAGTTAAGAAATAAGCATAATACAAAATAGACTTGCTAAAGAAAGTTGGAAAGTGCAGAATCTGATCAAAGTACTGTGTAAAAAAAAAAAAAAATGAAGAGGGAGAGTTGGCTTTGAGCTGGGCACCAGAGAAAGCTTCCTGATTTGAGCCAGATGATGGAAGGCTTTGTATCTTGACTAAGGAATTTGTATTTTATCCTCTAGAAAGTTCAGGAGCCACAAAAGTTTTTTGAGCTAGGAAATGATGTGGACTGTATACTCTGAAGAATATTTTGGCAGATTGAGGAGAATAGGTTGAAAAAGGGAGATACTGGAGATGGGGAAACCAGAATCTCAAAGGCCTGTGAGCCCAGACAAAAGTTGCTAAGAGCCTGAACCCAAATGGTGGTAAAAAGGGCTGATATGTAAGAGATGCTGTCAAGGTAGAATCAACAGAGCTGTACCTTGTTTATTCCCTTCTTGGCATGGCCAGTATATGTGGTAAGTTTGCATAGCTGTTTTCTGTAGGAACCTGATCTTTAAGGGGTAGAACTGTCCTCTGCAGAAGTAGAATCTCGAGCTGGTTTCAATTGGTAATTATTAAAGGCTTTCTGATGAAGAAGGGATTTTTTTGTAGTTGTTCTGGAAGAGGACCTTGGCATCAGGGAGGTGATGCCATGACATGCAAATAAATCGGATTTAAGTGAGGCTTGAAAACAGAATTCATGGCCATAGAAGAGCAATAGAGCTATTGGTTAATAATGAGGCACTTGTGATCTAGGGAAAGAATGCAGAGAACCTAAAATCCAGTCAAGCTCATATAACTTTGCACAAATTATTTATCATCTCTAGGCCTCAATTTATCCATGTGTAAACCAGGAATAATATTATCTGGGTGACAGGTTACTGCTTTTGGCCAAAAGTCATTGCTACACTTAAGAAGAATGCAGAAGGCACATAATAAATAACCTAACATGAGGAGCAGAGGATACAGATAGAAAGTCATAATTGAAAATACTTCCTACCCTAGAGATACACAAATTCTACTAATGGGTTACAAGATGAATTGAGAGAGCATTAACTTAGAAAGGACAGGAGGGGCTCCTCAACCCCTTTCTTTCACCTGTGGTCTTTGGAAGACATAATGGTTTTAAGAGTTTCTGAACATTATAATGTGATACTTTCAAGGTAATTTCCTAAAAGTAATCTCTCTGTTGATTTAATTATAATGTCTAAAATAACTTGATGCACAGACAGTGCCAAAAATGAGAACTAAACAGATTCTCAAAAATGATATTCCCTATCTGTGTTTCAATAACTAACTTCTCCAGAATTTATTTTGAAAGAATTTTCTTTGATGCTTTGCTATGAGATAGATAATAAATTTATTCTCATCTTATGGGTTAAGGAAGCTAGAGTGTTCAAAATAACAATGATTAAATGTAAGACTGAAATTGACAATACGACATTACTGATTTTAAGGGTAATTCTCTTCTGTGCTAAGCTTTTTTAAGTTAAAATTATCCTCCAAGGAACTTCTGGTAAAACAACTCGGGGTGATATGGCCCATTGTTTTAGTCTTTAATAACAGTTATAGGACTTAAAGGGGATTTCACAAAATAATCATGCCAATTATGTGTAAAGAAATAGGACTCTATTCAGGGAAGTCTGCAGGTGAAGCAGAATTTCAGAGGGCAGGGTGATGAAGGGGACAATGAGGGTAGAGAGATTTTGTGCAAGATCTGTGCACATAAGCTTCCATTGAGCTTAAGAACCTTAAATATAATGGTAGTTAGGCAACAACAAGAGAAGAAAGGGATTGTTTTGTGATGGCCATTTGGAAAGGCTGCCCTTGGACTTGCCATAGTCATCATTCTCCGTCACTCCTGATCTGTGAATGCAACATCTGACTCCAGACAGCTCAGAAATCATGGAGACCTGATGTAATGGTTAATTTTCCATCCCAGTCACAGGCAGGGAGATGTTAGGAATTGACTTAGGAAGCCTGTCTCAATCAGGGAAAGACAATGGAAGCTTCCAAGGAGGAGCTGAAAGAAAAGGGGGGTGGGGGAGAGGGAGGCAGGTGGCTGCCTGTAGGTAGGCCCCAAAGCTCTATCCTGCCCTACCTTCCTAGGTAGCTATATGGCATAGTGGAAAGAGCACTAGATCTGGAGGGCAGAAAAACCTGAATTCAAATCCAGCCTTAGACATTTAATAGCTGTGTCATCCTGGGCAAGCCACTTAACATCTGTTTCGCCTTATTTTGCTCATCTAAAAGAACTCGCTTCCAAGTTTGTTGTGAGAGTAAAATGAAGTTAATAATTGTAAAGCACTACATAAATGCCGACTTTTATTATTACCTCCCAAATTAAAAATAAATTTTTAGGTGATGTTGAAGAATCCAAATCTGTGGCTTGATACAGGGGAACTCCTAATGAGAAAAATACAGATCAGCTCATGCTTTGCAAATGAGTGAACTAAATTGCTGCCTGGGGCACTGGGACTCTGGTTAACTTAGCAGTGCCTTCTAGTTTACCAAATACTTTACACTTTCTCATCTAAGTCTCCTTTTATCTTATTGGATCCTCATAATCACCCTGGGAGATCGATAGTATAGATGAGATCACCATTTGACCAGATGAGGAAGTTGAGGACACGAGAGAGGGGAAGTGACTTTGTTACAGCTTTCTAAGCGCCAGAGCTAGAGTTGGAGCACAAACTGCCTGTGTCCAAACACATCTTTTTTTCTGTTACATGACAGAATTTGAAATATGGATGTAAAACACTTTTCAAAAGGATCAGTAGCTAGACAAGTATTCTTTATAAAGTATTCTTTATCCAGAAAGTCCAGGGCTTAAGATACCATGTTTAGGCATCAGTGCAGATAGGCTTGTGCCTTAAGCCTTTATGTGAGTCTCACTCCCCTTCCCTCCTTTTCTGATCTGCAGCCTCCTATCCAAGATCCTAAGTGAGTGTGAGGATGCAGACGAGATCGAATATCTGGTGGATGGTTCCTGGTGTCCTATCCGAGCTGAGAAGGAGAGGAGCTGCAGCCCCCAGTGCCCAATCCTTGTCCTTGGTGGGTGAAGCGGGCAACAGAGTCTGGGAGAAGTTAGTGGGAGGGAAAGAGTGCTGGGAGTCACTGGACAAAAAAGAACCAGATCAATCACCTGTCCCTTTCATTCCCAGATGTGGAAGATTTTGGCTTCCTACCCCAGCAAAGGCTCTCTAGCCTCATGTTATTGAGGGAAAACAGTTTGTCCATTCACACAGTATTTTTCTAGGGCACCTGTTGTAATACAAGCTCTCTCTCCCCAGAGAGCAATGACCAAGGTCCTTGTATCTCCAGAGGAGCCTCTCCTTTCACAGAAACTGCCTACTCAGTGATTAGAGGCAGAGTTGGGGAGGGGCCACCTATATGATCTTGTTTTCCAGAACTAGATTGAATGAGTTGAGGAGGCCTTAGAGTTTACCTTGAAGTAGTTGAGAGTTTGGGAAGAAGATTAAGAAGTAAGATGGGAGAGAAGAGACAAGCCAGGAGCTAGGCTAGTTACGGCTGGGAAAGGAGGTTGGAGAGAGCTTTATAACCTAACTCGTCAGATCTTTGCAGCATATTTCGGGAGTTATTTTTCTTGCTATCCAAATAGCATATTTATTTATGCTATTTGGCATATTTATGGATTCCTTAGTAACTAAAATGTTTTCTACAGAAAGGGCAGGTCTTAGTTAACTGAGAAATAATTAGAAAACTTTTGTTTCATCACTTCGTAGGGTTATGTTTCCAGACAATGCCTTGACTGTTTCCTTTAAGGGATTGTCATTCTGAACATCTGCAATCCCTTTCCATCCCTGGATTAGATTAAATCTGAAGACCCTTCCAACTCTGAATCTCTCAACTCGGGTTTGGAGGATACATCAGGATTTTTAAAAATATTAATAAATCCTTCCTATTGGCACACTTTCTTTTTTTTCTTCCAAAACTTTTATTACAGAAAAAAAATTTTTTTCATGTAGTTAAAGATTCTGTTTGAGATTTTACAGTAATCATAAGCTCTTAATGAGTGTTTGAAGATATTTGAAGGTTAGCTGGAAGGTGAAGCAAAGGAAAAAATCAAGAAACTCGACTCTTGTGCAGCCCTGTGGTGCATCTTTGACATTTAAAACACCCTGACCCTTTCCTTTCAGGGTCTTCTGATGTGAACGGGCTATTACCCACCCCCAATGGGAACAGTGAAAATGGAAAGCCAACCGCTGATGTGGTGGACCTCACACTGGACAGCTCATCCTCAGAAGAGGAAGAAGAAGAAGAGGAGGAAGAAGAAGAAGATGACGATGAAGAAGATGGCCCCCAACCCAAACGCCGCTGCACGTATGAAAAAGGTCTAGTCTCCGCCTGCTGACTGGGGCCTGGAGCGAGCATTGTCCTCTGGGGACAGACTTGAATACTCTGGTGCTTACAAAACTGGGAGGGAGGCAGGTTGGTTGGGGTGAGGGGTGTGGAGGGAGGAGGGATTTTTCCCCACCCCCTTACCACATTCTTCCTCTTCAGTTTCTTTGGACTTTACTATACAAAGCTAACGATTTAAAAGCAAGCAAACAAAACACACACACACACACACACACACACCACACAAAGCAACAAAATTGAGCTGCTTCCCAGTTGGAAAAAAAAAAAAAAGACAAATTTGAGCCTGGAGGAAGGAGTGGGGCACCCAGGCTGGTTTAGCGGGTCCCATTGAGTCCACCTTGCAGTCAGCATGGGAGGCAGTTGCCCAGGAAGAGACTCCCAGCCCTGGTCAGCCATCCCTCTGCCTCTGTTCCCCCCTCCCCCCCATCCCAACTGACCATGTCTCCATTCCAGGCCATCTCCAAAGTTCCATGCATTTCTCTCTTGTTGAATAACCATTCCTGACTGTCTACATGCCTTGCTGGGTCTTTGGATGATTGGGGAGGGATGGGGGCGGGGACGGGACTATGGCGGCTGATGGAACCTAGCAAGGTTTGGGGAGGGGCACTTTGTTGGGGAGTTTGGGGAGGGGTTGGGGGGGAATGGAACGGGATGGGGGCAGGGAAGATAATAGAATTCCTGAGACAAGCTGTTCCTACTGGGAACACCCACGGCTCTGCACCTCATGGAAACCAACACCCATTTTTGAAACCTTTTAATCAAATCTGAAGATGATGTAGAATTTCTTCGTAGTGAATCATTTTAGTTGAGAAGAAGCCATGGTGAGGGGTCGGGGAGGGAGGTTGTGAAGGGTGGGGGAGGGGGAAGGGTTTAAGCCACAGAGCTGTTGTATTTCTGAAAGTGCAATAACTTGGCATTTTGAAGACAGAAGCACGTAGACGAGTTTCCCTTTGGAAGGAAGCTTCCATGGTCAGTGGGAGGCTCCTCGATGACCAGCCCACTGGGATGGAGGAGAGCAGAGGGGGAGGGGTCAGGTGGGGGGCAAGGTGGGAAATGAGGCCCTTCAAGAATGCCAGGTGTGGAAATTCTCAGTTTCTAGCCAGCTACCTCGGTAACTCCAATTCAGGTTTATTTCAGTACGAAACAGTGCAGACACCCACCACCGGCTCTGTCCCCGTGTTGGTGACAAGATGAAGGGTGGGGATGTCGGGGAGGGAAGCAGCCACAAGTTCCTGGACTTCTCTGTGCATCTCTCTCTTTCTCTCTCTCTCTCTTTCTCTCTCTCTTTCTCTCTCCTGCTCAGTACTCTGCCCCAAAACAGGAGCCCACGGTTTGCTGTGGAGGGGGGGAGGGAGGAGAAAGGGAGGCAGAAGAGGGTTGTTTTTTTGTGTTCGTTTTGTTTTGTTTCGTTTTGTTTTAGGCTTTTGGTGTTTGGGGGGGTGGGGAGGGAGGGGTTTTGAGTCTACAAGCAGTTACAGGTTTCCCTCACAGTAGGAATATTGTTGGAAACTCTTCTTGCTGAAATCTGGCTGACTTTGCTTTCCAGAGCCTGTCCCAGAGGTGGGACTTTGAGGGTGGGGGGGTCAGAGAGGAGGGAGACGTGGGGCTGCCCCATTTTTCCCTGCTTCTTACCACTCAGGTTGCCTGGAAACCAAATGCAATCAGGTGTGGAAGGTTCTTGTCCCAGGCTGGCTTTCTCTGGGCGCCCAGCAGCAGCTGAACTCTTCTGTTCCAAGGCAGACGTTCTGCTCTCCAACCCCTGGCATGTTTCCTGAGCTGGAGTAACCAAGTCAGACACTGGTCTAGGGTCTTCCTCTTATATGTTTTCCTCCTCTCCCCTCTTTCCCACTGGGAGGTGAGGAGCAGGCCTCCCCGTGCCACTTTCTACTCCTCTCAAAGCCCACCGCGAAAGGAGCACCTCCAGATGCCCGTTAGAAAGTCTGGGGGACGGGCAGGAGTGGAGGAGAGGAAGTGATGCATCTAAAATAATTCCAGCAACCTAAAGCCATCCGTCTACCTCCCCTTTCCCCTTTTCCCCTACCGGAATCCTCATAGAATGGATGGAATGGGGCTGGGGAGGAGACACGCTGGTCCAGGAGACGGAGACAGAGGTTCTGGTGGAGACCCAGGGCTACCAGGGCGATCCCTTGGTTCTGATCTCACCCTGTGTGATTGGCGGTGAGGGGAGTAGGACTGAGTGTGATCCACCCCCACCCCCAGGCTGGGTGCTGCCAGGAGGAGGAGGGGCCTTTCCTCCCAATCCTCTGATGACTCACCCCGGAAACACAGATGGGGAGGGGAGAGGGGATGTGCTGGTTCCTGTTGGGATTTCACTCCCCCACCCCCACCCCCAAAGCTGGGCAGAGATCCCCACCCAGCTGTTGAACTGTCACAAAGGGCACTCTGGGGATCTCGGGAGCGGCACTGAAATGGCCAGGGTTTCTCCAAGGTGGGAAAGGAGAGCCTTGGACTTGATTTCCACCTGTTTTTCACGGTTTTCTTCGTTTCCTTTTCCCTCCAGTCCTCCCTGCCTTTTTCCAAACTCAGAATAATTTTCCTTTATATAAACAACTCTCCTAGCAAGGAAGCAATATCATTTCAGGTAACAATGGGAAATGTGGTAGAGCTCCAATTAAGTTTTACTGTATAAAATCAGTTGCTCAGCTTGACTCCTCGGGAGCACTGGCAGCTCACGTCCAATTTTTTCTAATATTTGTATCCTAATTTAATTGTTTTTTAAAAATGAAAATAAAAAAGGTCTAGGCCAAGCCACTTAGAAACATCATGATTCAGTTCCTGGTTTGGGTTGATTTTTTTGGCCAGCTGTTCTGTACATATGTTTTCTTATATCCTCGTTTTGTTTTTGTAAAGAGAAAAAAAAAAGGAAAAAAACCCCCAAAATATTTTTCTTTCCCTTCCGTACACATTCTTCAGAATTCAAAAGTATAGTGTTTTGTTAAATAAAAGATTTACATTTCGAGGCCTGTGCCCGCTGTTTCCGGCTGGGAGGTGTGGGGTGTGTCTTCCATAGCAGGGCAGGGAGGGGACTGCTGGACCTTGCCCAGAAGGGGCTGGGCCACTCTGGCGGCAGGCCGGGTCCAGGGGCTGCCACGAACTGGAAGCTGGGAGGTCAGGAGGCTGTTGGAGCACACTAGGCTTTGTCACACACACACACACACACTTATTTTTCTTTCTCTCTCTCTCACTTATGGGCCATCTTTGCCATCAGAGACCTGCTCCCGGTGCTCCTGGTTCTGCTCCCTGGCCCATTTTCTCAGGTAGGACAGTGGAGTAGCTGAAAGGTAACCAGGCCTGTCTAACTAATGGCCTCCAGGGCCTTTGCATCATCTCCCAACCTGGGCTGGAGGGATTCTGCATCGCCCGCATTTTGGAGGCCTGGTTTCCGACCCTAACTAGCTCTGTGTTGCCGAGCAAGTCTCATTACTAGTTTCCCCGAAAACTTGGTTGAGCTAGATGTACTTTTAGTTCTGTTTAAAGCCCTTCCGATAGGTCAGCTCTGTTGGGCTAGACTAGAGGAAACAGTACCAATCTCAGGGGAGATTGGGAAGAGCCAGATCCTTCAGAGAGCAGGTCGCAGGTAGCTTCTTTGCCCCCAGTTTCTTGTCCTTTCCATTTTCTCTCTCAATGCAGCATATCTCCTTGATTGAAATCCTGAACCTTGAGCTGATTTTATCATTTTAAGGGTCAGAGCTCCAGCCTAAACCCTGATACACTATTTGGCAAAGATAGCTGGTTTGTGAGAACACAGCAAGCCCTGTAATTGTGCTCATCACTGTGGGATTTCCCCCCGAACTTGCCTCCAGAAGAGCCAATCTTTGCCTTCCTCTGACCTGGTAGAGCTAGCTCTGGGCATCTCCTGGTATTGCCACCCAGCCCATGGACATGGAGCTCAATGGGATTGGGAGGCAACCGGGCCTTTCTGTCATGGACAGCCTGCTCTGTGACCCGGAGAAGCCATCACAGCCTGGTGACAGAAGGCCTTTCAGTCAGTACTGGGGCACCGCTGTACAAGTTTAACAGATCAAGGCCTTTCCTCAGAAAAGCAGACAAGGTGTGCATGTCACCAACCCCGCTCAGCTCGGGGAAAAAGACTGCGTTAGAGCCGGGAGGAAAGTCTCTCTCCTGAGCTTTCACACTAGGGGAAGCCATCCGAGGGGGCAGAACCATAAAGGGCCGCTTAGACGGACCCTGTAGCCCAGCCTTCCTCCACTATCCTGACTGGGTTATCTTTAGATGAAAAGGAGTGTCTCGAAGCAGCTTGGACTCGTCTCCATCCAAGTCCAGTGTGGTGGAGTGGAAATAATGGGGTTCTGAGAGGTGATCTGTGTTCAAACTCTGGTTTTAAGTTTACTGGCTGTGACTCCTGACACTTCTCATCTCTGGGCCTCAGTTTCCC
Organism: Antechinus flavipes; assembly: GCF_016432865.1. Lineage (NCBI taxonomy): Eukaryota > Metazoa > Chordata > Mammalia > Dasyuromorphia > Dasyuridae > Antechinus > Antechinus flavipes. The sequence goes on along the minus strand of NC_067398.1, from coordinate 661,682,045 downwards.
CATTCGCAAAATGGAGATGATTACTTGTTTTCTGGGTAAACTATCTTGCGGGTAGGACCTTTTTTCTTTGTACCACCAAGTATCTAGTGAAGTGCTGGGCACATTAGTAAATGCATTGCACTATCTCACAGGGGTGGTGAGGAAGACATTTTGTAAATATAAAGAGGGCTTTTTCTGGCTCCCATTCACTTCCCTTCACACTGCCAGAAGAGCAACTGACACGAGGCGTGCCTGAGGGAGGGTTTTGTGGAGGCTGGAGGAAGTCACAGGTCACTTTTGTACCATCCATCCCGCCACCCTGCAGGAGCCAAAAGCATCTTGCCAGGTGGAGCTGGTGCATTCGGGCGCTGCGGCTGCCACAGTAGTGGGGTGCTCTTGCCGACTCACAATGTCAGTAGGAACCTCGGGTCGGGGAACAGAAGAGACTGGGAAAGATCAGACTCAAGTCCTTCGTAATAGGAGTCCTAGGTCTACGAACTTCCCTTCTCTTGTTTGTGACTTGGCTGTATCCCTCCTAAGGCTGTTTGTCAGCTTGGAATAACCCTTTGTTAAACTGCTTCTGGTCTGATTCTTCACGACCCCACTTGGGGTTTTCTTGGCAGTTACTGGAATTTTCAAGGAAAAAGGCAACTAAGTTAAGGGACTCACTGAGGGTCCCCCACCAGTAAGTGTCTGAGGCCAGTGTTGAATCCAGGAAGATGGGTGTTCTGATCCTAGGCCCGGCCCTGCATCCACTGCACCACCCACTGCCCCATAACAATCCTGATGGCCCTCAACACGTGATGTAAGTGGGTGAAAGCTGGACTGGACACAGAGCTGAGACACCAGACTCCTTCCTCAGAGGTTCCTGGCTTATTTCAAACATGGGCTCCCCCAGCCGCCCTGTGGCCAGAGAAAAGGTCGAGAGTTTTCTAGCACTTACTGGTTTAAAAAACTCCTTACAATAGCCCGGTGGCTATTGTCTCCATTTTACCGATGGGAGACAGGATCTGCGTCCCAGGCCTGACCCCAAATGCAAGTGTCCAAAACAGTCTTAGTTGGGTTTTAAGTTAACTTGCACCAAGGACAGTGTTCTTTCCACCCCACGAGACTGCTCCTATCGAGTCTGTGTGCAGTTGGCTCCACGCTGGCTCTGGCTGGCCCGCCGGAAGGGCCGTCTCTGGTGTGCGCCGCAAGAGCCTCAGGAGTCTGCAGTATCAGAGTCGCGTGACAGCTGGATGGCCTTGGATGTGTGGGCTCCGACAAGCTGAACCCCTAGCCGGGGATCCCGCAGGTGTCCTTTGGTGCATCCCCCTGCACACTGCCATATGCGGAGCGGGGCCCTGGGAGTGCAGATAGTGGTCGGGGGCACGGCTGCAGGCTGTCCCTCGCATGGGGCTAAAGCTGGAGGAAGGCTCCCACGAGAACTAGCACCAGCCGGCGGAAGAAGGGCGCTCTTGACGGGTCCTCACCGCAAATGCTCCCGGAGCTTGGGTCGTCTGTTAGTGATGCTCCGGAAGGGCCCAGTTCTGCCCGGATCAGCCACGATGGCTCCCGAGGCCCCTGTAACACGACCAACCCAAGCAGAGTTATCCTCACTTTCCATATGGGCACTGAGGCCCTGGGCAGATGGAAGTAGGGTCTCATGATGCCCAAGTCCAACCTCTTCCCCTTCCACTGAATGGGCCAGGAAGTCAAATCCTGGTTAAAACGGCAGAGTCAGCCCCTGAGTGGAGATCCCTGCCTCCCGGCTCCTGCCTCAGGGAGTTGCCCTAACTCTGGACTGCCGGGCCTTTCTTACTCCCCTCAGGGTTGACTGCATCCCCTCTGACCTTTGCCTTCTGACCCCACCTCTGACCACAGGTGGTCCCAGAACGAGAGACCCAACGGAGCACGCTGATGTCACTTGTCTCCTTTTTTTAGGCCGTGGGGTGGAGACCAGTGTCAGAACTCCCACAATCGAGGTACATTCTGTCACTGACTGTCGGCCCTCAGTGTCCAACATCAGAGTGGATTGTGCTGGGCCTGGAGTCGGGAAGATGAATCCAGCCCCAAACCCCACTTACACCGCTCCAGTTAAAAGGACAGTGCCCCCCCCGCCCCATCTCGTCCTCCCTCCTCACCTGGCCCGCGGGGCTAACTGGCGGCCCCGGGGGTCCGGGCGGGATGTCCCAGCACCACACAGCCTCCTCCCAAGGCAGCCACAGGTTAGCTACACAAAAGCAGACGCTCTTAAGAGGTGGCTCCCCTGATGGGCCAAGCTGCCGCCCTTGTGGAGGGAAAAGCTGCGTTCTTGTGGTCAGACTTGGGGGTCTGCGCGGCCCCCCGGTCTCCATGTCTATAAGACAGGGTGCACTAGATGCTTCCCAAAAGAACCTTGCAGCCGTGAGCCTCGGAGCTCGCCTTAGCCAAGGAGCGACGGGCGGGCCCCGACGGGAGAATTGGCCCCCTTGTTTCCCTGGGTAAGGGGAGGCTGCAGAAAGTGAGTCTGGGGGTGCTGGGGCCCGACCCTCAGAAGGCGCGTTCAGCCCCCGCTTTTAGATGGTGCTTCGGGCTGTCTCCCCGGGTTGGGGGCCTCCAGGGTCCCACTGTTTCCGATTACAGCCGCACTCACTTGCACCCCCACCCCAACCCGCGGCGGCGGGGCCCCCGGCTCCCTTCACAGACCTTGGCTCCGAGAGGAGCCACACAGCAATGAGGTCAGGAGATAATTGGGAAGGAAGAGGCGAGATGAAGTCCTCTGACCCCCGAAAGGGCCTATCAGTGCCTGCCAGGTCCGGCCAGTTCTCCCCTGGGAGTTTCCCCCAAACCACGGCCTAGTTTCCTCCTCCGCTCATGGTGAAAGAGGCGCTCAGGTCTCAGGAGGCTGCATTAGGGTCCCTCTCCCCACCCCCACCCAGAAACAACTGGATGGCCTAAGCTGCTGAGATGAGCCCCCAAATCTCCCTTCGGCCTTAAAAACTAGGAGGCTTATGGCCCGGGCTAATCCCCAGCGTGGTCCCTGGGCTCGGGGGTCAGGGCAGGTCAGCGGTGAGGTCCTGGCACTGGCTTAGAGGGCCTGGCGGGGGTGTTCCAGCCCAGCGGCTCCTGGCCAAGGACCTGACCTTGCCCCCTGCCTCTGCAGAGCAGCCCGGGTGAGTCGGGGAGACAGCGGGGTTCCACCTGGGCCAGCCCCCTCCCCCGTCCTCAGCGGGCCGCGGAGAGTCCCTCACTGCTGCAGCTGCTCTAGCTTTCACCTCCACAGGCACAAGCATGAAACGCAGCCTTGGGACTTCCAGCGGTCCCCTCGGCCTCCGTGCTGTCTTCGTTCGGGGATTCTGCAGAGGGAGTTCTCTGATCCTGTCCCCTAACCTGCCCCAGCCCCAGCGCTGGAGCGGGGATTCAAATCCAGCCGAGACTCTGGGCAAGTCCCCTTGTCTGGGCCAGTTTCCTCAGCTGTAAAATGGGGATAACATTCCTCCCGGGGGAGGATCAAAGGGGGATTTACAAAGCTCCTGGAGAGAGCTGCTCATCCGGGCCGGTCCCCTCCCCTTCCCAAAGCTCCACAGCTTCTGCCTTCTTGGAAAGCCAACATGGGGAGCCGGTCAAGTCCTCTGCGATGTGGGCATCCCTGCCCGAGTCCTGTTATCTGGGAGGGAGGAGGGGGAGAGAAGCCCCCACTGAGAAGACTCGGCTTCTCTCCTTTCCACCATCCTTCCGGGCCCAGGAGACGGCGGGCAGTCAGGCGAGGGAGGGCCCCCTCAGCGGCCCAGCGGCCCCACTCCTATCATTCACCTCTCAGACTAAGGCAGACCCTCAGGGGGCCAGTCGGGGCCATCCCACACTAGGGGTACCTTCCCCCCCAGGGTCTGGTGAAGGGGCAGGAGGGAAAACTGAGCCCAAGGGACCCCCGAGAGGCCCCCTCATGCAGCCCACCGTCACATCCTAAGGTCCGGGATGGGCCAAGGAACGAAGATGAACAAGTCTGCTTCCTGGCTCCATCCCAGAAGTGTGTCAGTGCCCCCCACGTGCCAGGGAGCAAGTAGGCCCTGGAGATAAAGATTCAGCCCTCACTGCATGAAATCCCGTTGCCCCTTAGCCTATTTGCATGGGCACGATATGTATGCTCAGGCTCGTTGCTAGGACACCATTTTATAAACTGTAAGGTGCTTGGATAAGCGGGCAGGGGGAGTCTGAGCCAGAGGCCATCTTATCCTTCTGATTGGGTGGCTCCAACTCCCATCCTCTGACCCAGGGGTATTTAAGGTCGGACAAACCCGGTGGAGCAACTGGACCAAAGATGTGGAGCCGTTAAGGGAGATGCCCAGCTCAGCCCGGGGAGTCCAAGAGGGCAGGTGGGCTCTGGAAGGAACTCCTCACAGCAGAATGAGCATGGTGTGGGGCTCCCCCCACCCCCCTAGTCTCCCTGGCTCCGCCCCCCATTACCCCAGTCTTGTCTCACCAGAGATGGGGGACGACCCTCCATGTTCTATCGTTGCCCTGTGACCCCCCCACCCATGGCCCCTTCCCTGAGGCCGGAACAATTCTTAGCCAGTCTGGAGGAGGTGGGCCACCAGAGTGGCACTGATTCAGAGACACAAAAAGTCCCAGAGAAATTACTTTCCCATCCAGAAATGAAACTATTCCAGCAGATCTAATCCTGATCCCCCAAATGTGGAGTGTTCTCCCATCCTGGAATGTGAAATAAAGGGACACCTGGGGCCTTGGGACTTCATCTCCTTCCTGGAAGTTTGGTCCATTCCCCCCTGCCCCCCAATATGTCATGAAGCAGCAGTGCCCAACATCCCAAAACCACTCCCTCCCTCCCCCAGGACAAAGCAGAATGAGACAAAGGAGGCAACCAACAGGGGTGTTTACAGCTGTTTTTAGTGGTCTTTATATACAAGAAAAATGAATGTTTTGCGTTTCATTTTTGTCCTTTTTTTGGGTTTTTAAAATTATTTTTAAAGCCCCCCCTCCCCCAAAAGTGCATTTTAATCCATTTCTTTTTTCTCCCACACGTTATAAACACTCAGATACAGTCCATGGAATGTCTTCTCTGTGCTTGAATCTGCTGGCTGGGAACCCCCCCAGACCCCAGGGCTCTGAACCCCATCGACCACCTTGCCAGCCCCCCCTTCCTCCACCATCGAGAGGAAGGGATCGGCCGGAAACTCTTGTGTGCCTCTCCCCCCCTCCACACAGCCACTCCCCCACACGCCCCAATAAAGTTTAAATCTGTATATATAGATATATAGAGAGAGCTAGACTTGGCTCTGGGGACCCGGTCGTCCTGCAGACACTATGCTCCCCCAGGCTCAAGCCGGACTCAGCCGCACTCTTCCTCTGCTTAAATAACTCTTTAAAATAAACTGCAAATATAAATATCTTTCTTTCTTAAAAAATAGGTTTCTATTCTCCAATCCGGCTGCCTGAACAATCTTTAACTCCGGAGCTGGGGTGCTCACGGCTGGGCAAGGAAGTGTCTGGCATGGGGGGTGGGGGGAGAGGAATGGCTTCCCCAGAGTACAGAGATTCCTCCCCCTGTTCCCCACCTCCCGACTCCCTGTCATCTCTGAGTGCTTCGTTCCTCCTCTCTCTTGCCCTCAAATCCCTGGGTTGAACCCTTTCCTCCATGCTGACCTCCAGCCTTGGCCATGTGCAACAGAACCACTCCCTTTGTGGTCAGTGGGTCTAATTAGTGCAAAGAACAACAGCCCAATCCTCAACCCCCCGACCCCTTCTAAGGTACCTTTGTCCTGGGAAGCAGGGCTTTTGCCCAGTTCTCATCCCACTCTGACCTTGGGGGGTAGAAGGGAGACACCCCCACAAAGGAGGGGAGTTAGAGGGACAGATAGAAGCTTAGTTACAAAGGTAATCGAGGAGGTTGGGGGGGGGATTGGGTTTGTGGAATGGCTGTGGGGACCCTAAACATGGAGGCAGGGACAGATATCCCTGACGGGACCAGGCGTCGGGAAGCCCGGAAGCCTCCTGGCGCTGGCCCTTGGCTGTCCCCCATCCCTGCCTATCGGAGGAAGGGACAGCACACTTTGGTACGACTGCCTGACAGCCCACGGACTGCCAGCTGAGCCAGTGCAGACCCCCCCCCCCCAATCCTGCTCCTGCCCCTCGTCCATCACATTACATTCACTGGTTCCTGTTTTAAATAGTATTTTTGCATGGTCTTGGTGAGTTTTTGTTATAGTTTTAATCTCAGAGGGAGAGAGGAGGGGAGAAGCAGCATCAGGGACATGGCCACATACCCCCGAAGCCCCTAGCCTGGCCGTGAGCTCCCCTCTGGCTGACGCTGTCTAGAGACACCGGCGGCAGGGGAACGGGGAGAGTTCCTCCGGCCGGGGCCTCCTCCGTATCCCCCTGGGGTTGGTCCCCTGAGACCCCTGGCTCCTGGGGAGAGCGTCCAATCCCCCGGGGCCCTTGCCTACGGCGAGCCCTGGCCCAGTAGCGGACGCACAAACACGGCTTCACCACGATGCAAGGAAGGAACAATTTTGTCTTGTTGCTGTCATTTAAAAACAAAACCATGGAACAAATCAATTCTGCTGTTTCTGTTGACGCGTCACATGTTCCCCACCACCACCACCACCACCACCACCACACACACACACACACACTTTGCTTTTCTGTTTTTTTCCTGAAATGCAATAATTCTTTGGCAACACTTTATCACAACCTTAATTTAAAAATAAAAATAAAATCAATCCAGGTTTATATACACTATGTGAATGAGCAGGGAGAGCCGGGCAGCCTGTCTGAGGTCCCATGCACAGGGAAGGAGGTTAAGGCAGAACGGGCCTGGGGACAGGAGGGGCACAGGGGGAGGCGGGAGGCGGGCGCGCAGGCAGGCAGCGGGAGAAGAGGAGCTGGGGTTTAGTGCAAACCTTCTCGAGGTTCGTGTTAAAGTGTTGCCTACAAGTCCTGTCCCCCTCCCCCCCTTCTAACTTAATGTCGTCAGCAGATGAAGGGGTGGTATCTGTGTTCCCCAAATGCAGCTGCCCACCAGGCCCTGCCAGGACCAGTCAGGCCCTGGGCCTGCCGAGAGGCTTCAGCCGGGGAGTCGCTTTGACTGGTTTTATTGCTGAGGGGCCCCAGGAAGGGAGGAGGGGGAGGTCCTGAGGTCGCACCTGGGGAAATGTTCCCCGAAATGCCCCCCTCTGCTCCCCTCCCCCTTGCTGGGGAGCCTGTCACTCCTCCCTCCCTGGAGCAGATGGTGATTCCAAAATAGCTCACCCTGTGATTTTTCAGGTGTGAAATAGGCCAGGCTGAGGCTGGGAGGGGCGAGAGTAGTCAGCCAAGGCCGGGCTCCAGCTCCCGCCTAGGGGGGGAGACGAAGCGGGGGTCCCTGTCCCGGTGGGCCTGAGACATCTGGGGAGGGAGAGAGCGGGACTTTTTTAAAGCCACCTTCTACGAAAACTTCCCTTTTTTAAATTTTTTAAACTTCTCGAAGGTGTGCGGAGAAAGGGAAGGGGGAGCTCAGGAGCTGGGATGCTGGCGGCTGAAGCTAAGGAAACAGATACCACCGCTTGGGGCTTTACCAGAAGGAACTCCAAAGTTGCGTCTATTTACAAGTCCGCACCGGGTTTTTGCATATGTGTGAGGGGGGCCAGTGCTAAGCAGAGGTACCCTCTAGGAGTATAGGAGTTAGAGCGGCCGGGGCCCGGGGCCCGGGATTGGGGTACCCCAAAGCCGCCTCCTCCCAAGAGACTGCAGAAAGCCCCCGGGAGGGGGAGAATGGGCTGGGCACCGGGGCTGTGCCGACAGGTGAGAACTCAGAGGGACCTGTCCGCAGGGCCCGGCGAGGTCTGGTCTCTGGAAGAGGTTTCCCCCAACACCATTTCCCCAGTCATGGCCTAAATGGGATGGGCATCCCAGGGAGAGACCCTCATTTGACAGTCAGTGCCTTAGAATAAAAACAAGGGTGTCGGGCAAAAGAGGCCCTGAAATCGGGTACCTCCCCGTCCTGGGGCCCCATTGAATGGTAACAGGCCTTTCAAGATGGCCGCTCCAGGCAGACTCTTCGAGCCATGTTTTTAGTCCACCATGTTGGAAGGAAGCCAAAAGGCAGGTCCTGAGGGAATATGGGCATAGAGTAGGAAATGGGGTTGTGGGGTCATGAGGGGCCCAGGGCAACGGGAGGCAGGCATTTCAGAAAGACCTTTCGGACTGGTCTAGCTGGTTGTAATGCAAGTGATCTAGACAGAGCCCTTTCTCAGCACTCCCTCGTCTCAGGAGACCCACTAGGGCCAAGGGCCACATCTCTGGCCAACAATGGCAAGTAAGATATGGAGAAAAACCATGAGAGAACCAAAAAAGAGAGAACAAAATGGAGGGAAGGAGAAAAAAAATCATCCCAACACAAAACCCCATATTCCTGCCTGAGATTCAAGCTTTGTTGCAATGGGCAAATGTTCTAGAAGGTTCTAGTCCTATCACAGAACCCCCTAAGCCCAGTTCCTGGTTCTACTGCGGGAAACAGAAGTGGATTCTGCATCAGTGGGTTTTTCTTTTTATTGTTTTTTACAAAAATAAATTGATTTTTAAAGGAATTTCTTTTTTCTTTTTTTTTTTTGTAATAATCACTTTTTTTGTCTTTTTAATTTTCCATAGAAGTTGGTTGCAACTTGTAAACATGTTTTTAAATTAAGAATTCAGATAAAGTGTAGTACCCGTTCCATCACAAAGTGCTAAGACTTCAAACGTGGTTGGTTTTTTTGTCTTTTTCTACTTTTTTTCTTCCATTTTATAAATTTTTTTTTTTTTACTTATTGCTTTCACTGCATCAAACATCTCCACTCTCTCTCCTCTCCCTCCCCCACCTGCCTGGCTCTGGTCCTGGCACCAGCTGCCCTGACCACCCCGCCTCCCCCTCCATCCTCTCTCTGCCGACATTCACCCTGTGCTGCCTCTCTGGAAAGGTGTTTTTAAAAATAATCTAAAAAGTGCTTTTTGAGGGAAAGGGCTTTTAATCTCTGAACATCTCTTTCCCCAAGGGGGGCTGGCAAGGCCACGCAGGCTGTTAAGTGGCCCCCCCACCTCCCCTGGCAGGGTGAGATGACGGGGTCCCTGATACGGCTCACCCTGGCCGGGCGGGGGGGGGGGGGGTTTGCAGAGATGGAGAGGAAGCCCACAGAGCAGGGACTCACACTAAGTAGTTAAGTGCAGAGGCAGGAGGGAGGGAGGATCCCCTCAGTGTACCCCACTCCATTTCCCCAGTTCCCCCCATCCCTGGGCCTCCTCTCCTCCTTGATTAGCCCAAGAAAATAAATATATTTGGGTTTCAAAGGCCAGGAGGGAGGGGGCCCAAGTAGGCATCTAGGAGCCATGACCCCCATTCTCAGCCTCCCCCACACCCCAGGAGAGTAAAAGCAGGAGTTGGAGGGGGAGGGAGGAAAGGTGGTTTTGGGGAATAGGAAAGTTGTGCGAGGGAGGGGGTGGGGACAACCCCCAATAAGTGCCCTGAGGAAAGGGAAGGGGTCAGCGGTGTGCAGAGCAAGATCAAGGAGCAGGGTGGGGAAGGGGCTATTTTAACGTCCACTAGCAGCGGACGGACATCTTTTAAGGTCTTGTCTGAAAGACTCAGGAAGAAGGACTCCTACCATTCCCCACTACCCCTCATGACATTACTTGGGGGGAGGGAGAGTGGGAAGGAACCAACCAACCAGTGAAAAATAAAAACCCAACTGTCAATCACCCCTACCCCACCTTGAACCCTCCAGAGCCCAACCAGGCCCAAAATCAAGTCCTGGAGTTGGGGCCTGGAGCCTGCCACCAATGCCACCTCGAAAATGGCCTCGGATGGGCCAAAATCCAGATCCCTGGGTCCCCTCCTGGTGGAGAGGGGGATGGCAGGCCTAGAAAGAGTCTTCTCAAAAATCATGGGGTCCTGGAAGGGAAGGGGATTGGAAGAGGGAGGGAGAAAACATCATTAAAGAGAAAATCGGAGGATAGAACTAACTAGATTTTGTGACGCTTCATATATATATATGTCTATATATATATATATGTATATAGAGAGATCTGTATATAGATAGAATTTTTCTCTGTGTTTTTGGTTTTAGGAGAGTCCGGTCGTTAAGTTACCGTCAGCTGACCCTCCCGCTACATTCAACCTGCCCGGGGCTTCAGGCTGGGGCTGCTCTTCTTCCTCATCCTCTTCCTCTTCCTCCTTAAAGTGCTTCTCGGGCCGGTGGCGCCGGCCGTCCTGGGCCACTGGTGCAGGGGCCGGAGCAGCCCCCGCCCCCGAGTCGCGCACCCGTGGCTTGCGGCCTCGGCGGGAGGGGATTCCGTTGCAGCCGTCCTTCTTGAGGTGCCTGTGCAAGTGGTCGGAGCGGACGAAAGTCTTGAAGCAGCTCTCACACTGGTAGGGCCGCAGGCCTGTGTGCACCCGCATGTGGTTCTTCAAGTCGTAGTTGTGGGCAAAGGCAGCCCCGCACTGCTGGCACAGATAGGGCTTCTCCCCCGTGTGCTTCCGCATGTGGACCTTCAGCTTGTCCTGCCTGTGGGGGGCAAAGAGCGGGGCTCAGTGGGGGCAGGCCAGGCCCCTTCCCTGCCCAGGTGCCACCCGACCCCCACCAGAACCCAGGACAACCAGAGCCGGCACGAGAGAGGGCTTTCCCCACGCCGGCCACCCCTGCTCTGAGCAGGGAACGGGTCTGGGAGCACAGATTGACAGCCGAGGGGACCACCTAGTGGGACCTCTGAAACAAAGTCATTTTAGGAATAAGGAATAAGTCTGAACCGGACAGAGCCTTGGACGAGGCCACAGACGGGACAGAGCAAGTAACTGAGGAGGCAAGACTCCACAGCCAGGGCCCTCAGAACTAAGCGTGGTGAGTGACTCACTCCAACGGAACCCTCTTCCTGCCCCTGGCCAGGGCCTCCGAGCAAAGGCATGGGACGGGGTCAGCCACCCCAGCGTGGGCCGGAGGGCCAGAATTCAGCGGGGGCCCCCTCCCGTCAGGACACAAACATCTCCCCTTTCCTCACACTGCACAAGGAAGGGGTAGGTGGCTTTTCAGAGGTTCGCACCATGCCTGGAGCTACCTAGGACCTGGCTGCCTTCTGGAGACAAGGGAACCTCAAAGCGGAAAAGAGATTAAAGAAGAGGATCTCCAATGGGGCTCTGATCACCCTCAAAAGGAAAACGGGGGCTCTGCAGGTGCTCCTTCCCTTCCTAGAGCTGCTTAGAAACTGCCTGCCCATCTTTCCCCAAACTTTACAGAGGTAGGAGGCGAGGCATTTCAGAGAATCTCACACTTAGAACTCCAAGTGGCCACACAGGCCCCCTAGTTCAGGAGGAAACAAAAAGTGTCCCTTTCCACCCCAAACCATCCTTGGAGCTGCTGCTTTGCTGTGCAGAGCTCCCAGAGGCCTCTAGGCAGAGATACCAGGCCCTATTCCACAGGGAGACCGAGGCATGAACACCCCTTCATCCACCCCAGAATGCTGTCTGCTGAGTGGAAGGGGGTTCCTGTCCCCAGGCGGGACGCCCCACAAGCCACAACTTCTTCCTTTATTTCAGCAGCAGCTGAGGGACCCCCGGATCTTCCCTCCACTGCCCCAGCCAGGTCCCTCCTTGCCAGACGGGCAGTGACTCTGAGTACTCGAGGCCTGTGGGCTGGCTGAGTGACCGAGCCTCCCCAGTGCCAGCAACACTTCTGCACACCGAGTGGGGCCATCACAACAGCCAAGAGGAAGGCCGAGAAAGGCTAATGATGGGAAAAGTGAGGCGCTGAGAGAGAAAGGAGCTTGCCCAAGATCCCCGCCCTAGAAGGAGGCTCTCCAGGTTGCCTCCACGCTCTGTGAGGAAGCTCCTGCCTTTCCTCAGCCACTGGCAGGCAGGGTCCTAGGCCCTGGCCACGGCTACCTCAGCCCGGCCTGGAAGGGGCAGGGTCCCTTCCTGGCCCTTTCCCAGCTGTCCCTGCTGAGCTGGGACTGGAGGTGGGAGGCAGTGGGTTTCCTAAGCCCTTGGTGATGCTGTATAATTACGGCCCAGTCTCTGCCACAGGCCCCTGTCTTACTCAATGTGCCTGGTGACTCACTGGAGGCCCTGTTGACTCCTGGTCCTAAGAGAGGGTGGGAAGGAGGAGATGAGCTCAAGGGGTTAGCAGGCCTAGGATCAAGGGGGGTACCTCAAACCCCTAGCCAGAGTGGTTGGGGAGGTAGAAGCCTGGGGTAGTCCCAGCCCCAAATGTTAAAAAAGGTCTCAGAGCAAGAGAGGATCAAGGGGGGTACCTCAAACCCCTAGCCAGAGTGGTTGGGGAGGTAGAAGCCTGGGGTAGTCCCAGCCCCAAATGTTAAAAAAGGTCTCAGAGCAAGAGAGATGGCCTGGGCCCCAAAGCCTGAGGGGCCAACGTGGGGACCAGCAAAGGGGCTGCCTGCAGACAAGGCTCCGTGTTCGCCCCTGAGCACGGAGAAGAACAGAAATCTGGGCAGAGAAGCAAGTGCTGAGAGGTCCCAGAGTCAGAGGGCTTTTGAATTCACTCCACTGCTCCCCTATGTGACCGGGGACATAATACTTCCCCTCATAAGCTTCGATTTCCCCATAACTGACATGGGGCTAATAATAATTCATGTTTTTCTTGTGCTTTCTTTTTATGTCTTTCAAAGCTCTTTCTTCACAGCAAGCAATACACACACTGTCCCCATTCTACTGTTGAGGAAACGAGGCCAAAAGGGGACATGAGCTGCTCCCAGTGACAGGCCTGCGTCCCTCATCCCCCTTCATCCCATCATCCAGATTCATCCCTCCTTCCCCCGTCACGGGCTAAGAAAGTCCCCTGGAAAGATCCCCAGATGCAGGCGAGTGAGGGCACCAGAGACCTGGGGCTTCTGCCCTCGGGGGAAATTCTGCCCAGGAGAGCCAGCCCTCACCCACGCCCCCTGCAGCACAGCCACCTTTGATTCAGAGTGAAACCAAGCTCTGGGCTCGGGGAAGTCCCCAGCGGGCCCCAGGGATCCAGGGGCAGCACAGAGTGGAGCAGGGGAGACTCGGGACCCCCAGCTCAGGAGAGAAGGGGACATGGCTACTCTGCCGGTGTCCCAAGGAGTGGGAGTAGAATGCTGGCTCGAAGTGGCATCACCTGTAAAGTCACCCTTGGAGTTTGCTTGGTTGGGTGTCCAATCTGACTAATTAGCCAGACAGCCCTAAAGAGGTCACTTCCCCTGCCTGGGCCTAAGTTTCTCCATGTGTAAGATGGGAGAATAAACCACATGTTCGCCACACTCGGGTACACAGGCTCACAATGGATCATGGTAAAGAAAGCACTCCTAGATCTTAACAAAAGTCTGCATGGATTCTTATTCCGGTCTCTCAGACTCTTAGGTGGTCCCCCCCCCCAATCCCCCACCTTTCTCTAAGCATTGCCAGCCTGGCAGCTGTGTCCCCCGGTACCGATTCCTTCAGTATCTGGAAACCTCCTGTACCCATTCCTTCCAAACACCCACCCCAAGGGGGCTCAGTCTGGCCAGACTTGGGCAGGGAATGTGGGCTTCTGCTTCCCTTGGATCAAGGGTCTAATGGCTGCCACTGGGCTCGGTAGGCCTTGACAAGAGCAGCCTCTACCAGACCACTTTGCTCTCTAATTTTAGGGGCAAAAGGATCTTGAATATAATCTAGCTTGACCCTCTTACGGGACCAAAGAGGAAACTGAGGGCCAAGAAAAGGAAGTGATCTGCTTGAGGTCAGCCCAGAACCCGGGCTTCCTGCCTCGGGCCAGGTTTTCTCCACCACACGAACTGGCTCTTGGGGCAGAAGTGACATTCCAGGCCTCTCGACTGGGACACACCCCTACTTGTCTCCTAGCATGGGGAGGGGGGGGGGTGTCTCTGCATTCTCCCTTTCCCCCCGGGCTCTGGCTCTCCTCTTCTCCCCAACTGGGGAGGGGGCCAGCCAGGGGTGCAGGGAGGGCCCACAGAGAACCTGGGACAACGGCATTTTTCTTCCATTTTCACATGGGTGGGGCTGGGGGAACCCCAGGCTGGGCCCAGGGGAGAGCTGAGTCACTGCCTTGCAGTGGGGGGGTGGGGGTGGAGGAGGAGCTCTCAGGGAAAGAGAAGGCCACTAAGGGGTGGCGGTAGCAGAAGCCGGCTGGGCCCTGCCTGTGAGGGAGGCGGGAGGGGGCACGCTTCCCTTCGCCCCAGGCCCAGGCGCTCTCCTGGCCTGGCTGATCTCTTCCTCCCTTTCTGGCTCCTCCTGATCAGAGCAGAGTGCTCTGGACTCCAGACCTTCAGGATCCCCTGGCCCTTTTCCCCAGGGCACTCCTTCCACAGCCACCCAGAGGCCTCAGAGGAACCCAAAGAACTACATGTAGACCTGGAAGAGAGCCCCTCCCAAAGGAGACACCCGAGCCGAGAAGTATCAGAGGCAGGGCTTGGCCCCAGTCTAGGGGCCTCTGCTCAGCCTCCCTCCCTGTCCTAGAGCATCCCTGAGGGCCCCAGCCAGTCAGTCCCACTCCTCGACCAACACCCTCAGCCCCATAGATCCTCTTCTTCCTCCCTGAAGCCCAGCCCCCTGCCCCGGGCAGCCGGCCCCCGGCACCTCACCTGGTGAATCGGACTTTGCAGATGTTGCACTCATAGGGCTTTTCACCAGTGTGGGTACGAATGTGACGGGGCAGCTTGCCCGCCCCCTGGATCACCTTCTCACAGATGGGGCACTTCTGGAATGCTTTGGCCCTGATCTTCTTCTCCACCTTCTGGGACCATGACGGGTAGACATCGCCCTCATGGGAGCCACTGAAATACTTCAAGTAATAATCCATGACACCCTCGTCCTCCTTGCGCTGATCCTCCTCACTGCCCCCACCACCAGCCTGCCGCCCCACCGAGGTGATCATCTGCTGCAGCAGGGCACTGGCGGCCAGCCCGTCCACCTCTGCCCCGTCGCCGTCCTCCCCATCGGCCGTCCCCGACACAAGGCCGGGGGAGTCCCCGGGCTCGGGAGCCTCTGAAAGGGAGGCAGCCTCCTCCTCGCCCCCAGCACCACCGCCGCGGCCTCCATAGTGCCCATTCTGTGAGGGGGGGAAGAGGCTGGCCCCTGGGGCTGCCTCCTCATCACGATCGGGCCACAGGCCCTGACTGCTGTCTGGGTCACCATCATTGGCCTTTGGTCGCTCACCCTGGGCATAGAAGTCCAGGCCATTGCATTCACCACCAGCGGCCGCCGTGGCTGCCGCGGCCGCGGCCGCCGCCACAGCTGCCGCCGCCGCCTCCTCATCCTCCTCATCCTCTGGGCCGGCAAAGTTGGGGTTGGTCCACGGGAAGTTGTTAGGGAGGCTGTTGATGGGGTTGCTCTGGAAGAATTCAAGGTACTCCTTGGCTCTGAGGTGGTTCCGCTGATCAATTTGATCTACTAAATCCATCTGGTCATTCTTGGCCAGAATTTGGCGGTCCAGGAGGTCGGCGCACACGTCACTGACGGCCGGGATCTCCAGCAGGCGAGCAGCGTTGAGGATGTCACTGACATTGGATGTGCTGACGGTGAGGGTTGCTGTGTAGGCAAAGTCCACCAGGGCGGTGAGGGCTTCCGCGCTCACAAAGTCGATCTCATAGACATTCTGCTGGTCCACCACAGCCCCCGACGTGAAAAGCTTCTTGAAGTATTGGCTGCAGGCGGCCAGCACGGAGCGGTGCGTGGGGAACTCTCGGCCCTCCACCAGGATGACCACGTCACATAGTAGGCCGTGGGTCCTCTGTTCATTCAGGCTGCTCAGAATGTCGCTGCTGTGGTCAGGGAAGGGGATCCCAATGGGGCCATCCACACCACCGGCCATCTTTCACGCCAAGATCTGGACAGGTGAGGGAGAGGGGAGAGTGAAGCTGTGCCCACGGAATCCCCAACCACCACCTTCAGGAAGAGTAGAACAAGGCGGCCCATTTCATTTGGGCCAAGCCTACTTCTTCAATGACCCCTACATCCACCAGGCCCATTGCCACTCCCTCTGCCTCCCCCCAGCCAATGAGCTCCTTAGGGGTACATCTTCTGGTCCTCAGACATCCCCCCCCACCAGGTCCCTACTCAGAACCCTCATGGCCCCTGACAAGCTTCTCTCTAGTCTGTTGCCCCCTCTAGACCAATAAAAAACACTCTTAATTACTCCTATCCCCCAAGTCCCCAGCATCAGGTGGAAGACATGAGAGGCCTTTAGAAAGACTTGCTGCTAAACTAAAAGACTTATTCAGTGAGAACAGAGCAGAGCTGCATGGGCCCCTTCTATTTAAGACTCCCTCATTGAACAGAGGATCCTCTGGCCTGGGGAAAATGGAAAGAACCCCAAGGTTAAGCCCCTTTAGAGACAGGTAGATCCATTGAGATCCCATCCCAAACCTCCAGCCATGTTGAGGCCCAGCCAAGTGCAGGCTAACCAAGGAGTACTGGAAGAGACATAAAAGACCACATAAGACTAAGAAGAGGAACTCACTTAGCCAAGGTCACAAAGCAAATTGAACACAGAACTGAGACTAATGAATAATGAAGCTAGTAAGCTTTTAGGTACATGAAGTGCTTTCTTCACAAAAACAAACTTATTTCCCTCATTTTACAGCAAATTCTGAGCAAAGTGAATGTCAATGAGATTCACTGACTCACTGTACTCATAAAGCTAGAAAATGACAGTCAAAACTTGAACCCAGGACTTCTGATTTCACCACTCTCTCTCCACTGCTTCCAAAAGACAAGTCAAGCAATGAAGCACCAATGAAGAAGCTCTTCCTCTATTTTTCTCGTCCCTGTTGGGAGGCCCAACTACCAATAGAAGAAATGAAAGAAAAAGACAAACCAAGTGGGGGCACAGGGTTACTGGGTCCCAGAAACCAAGAGTTAGAAAGGATTGAGGCAGCTCATCTGGGAGCCAGTCACCAGCTGGGCCCTGAGGCCCAGGGTCCATTTTGGAAAACCCTGGCTACTCCCGATATCTAGGGACCGAGCAGCTGCAGAATACAATGGACAGTGACTCTAGCAGGGTCTGGGCTGAGGAGGCAAGATAGGAAGGAAGTGGTGGGTCTAAAGTGGTCATGATACTGGAGGAATGGTTCCTTCTCTGCCACTCAGGGGGTGGCCTATTGCCTGCATCCCAATGTCTACTCTCTGATTTTCCCTTAATACCGGGGCTTCCTAAGACCTGTCAACACACATGCGCACATGCACACACACACACCACAGATGACATTGCCTCAGTAATCATACAGGATAAACTTGCTGCTTTCTGGATACAAAGAGCCCCCGAGGACACGGTGCTGGGCCCTCCCTGTGAGTAATCATGGGGAAATCAGGCTGTTTGCCATCTGGAACTCCCCGATAGGGCCCTTCCCACCATGAAAAGCTCCCCCCTAGAGAAGCAGGTTCTGCCCCAGCCCCCCCATCTCCTCAAGCTCTGCACAGGGCCTTAGGAAAGGTCAATTCTTGATGGGCCAGAAGTGCCTGGGCGGCAGGGCAGTAGGGTGGAAAGCACCCTGACTAGTAAGTCAGATGTGGTGCCAGCAGCCTGGCTCTGGCACGGACTTGCTGTGTAACTTCAGGTGAGGTCCTGGTCCTCTCTGGGCCTGTTTCTGCTCCCTAAGGTTTGTCCCAGCTCTAAGGCTCTAAATTTTAGTCTTTCCCATTTGGTCCCCCCTGGGCTCTCTAGAATTGGGTCTTTTTCTCTGCCCCTCCCTCTCTTTCTTCCCTCCCTGCTTTTTTCTTGCATGGTCATGACTCATCCACCCACCCACCCAGCTCCCTTCCCTATGGAATCTCACCCAGAGCTGGGGGAGAGTGAGAAGGCCCTGTCCCCTCCTGCCTCCCCAGGGCCCTGCCAACTCTCCTCACTTAGCCAACAGGAAAGGCGGACACAGGCTTCATGAAAGCAAAGCCATTCCTGCTTCAGGGCAAGGACCCCCAATCTTCCTTTTAGTTGGAGCCAGGACTAAAGAGCAGACCATAAAACCTTCCCTGAGAGAAGTCCAGGAAGTTCTATGTCCTGCATCAGGCCCCAAGGCCTGGGGTTGTTGATATGAGTTATTCTCTGCCCTAACACTGCAGAGAGCGGATGGGCTCTCTGTGCCCTAGACCTAGCAATAACTGTGGCACCAGGAAGCTCATCCCAGGGGCTAACCTGGATCCCTCAAACAATGGTTTTCAAATGTCTCAGCGAGAAGAAGTCTGGTAGAAGGAGCTCCTGAAAGAAAACAAGACCAGAGGGAGAGGCTGGGCAAGTGAGTCTCCTCTCCACAAAAGTATTTTGTAGCTCACAAGTTAATGCACTATCAAGGGATCTGCAAACTCTAAAGCAGTATAGAAATGTTGGCAATTATTACTTGCAGTAGCCACAGCTTAGCTACGAGAAGGGGAAGGGGTAGGGGGGAGGGCCAGCTAGCCAGCAGGTCACGAGGGCTGTGCCCTGCCCTACCCTGCCCAGCAGCCCAGGCGGGATGCACAGAGTGCCTTTTGTGCTGGCTGGCCTCTGGGAGCCCCAGAATAGGCAAGATGGGAGACTACACTTCCCAGGAGTCCATTCCTCTACTGCCTCCCCCCTCCATCCCTGCTGTCTCATCCTGGCTGTTTATCAAGGCTGTCTGGTTCTTTCTACTCCCCTCCCTTTCAGTTCCAACTTCCCCCTCTCCTCCAGTTTAAAATGGGGAGAGGGGAAGAAGGGAGTTGGCAATTTGCTGCAACACTACTTGGGGGCAGAAGGTGAGAGAATTTGAGAAGGTAGAGGATGGGGGGGGGGGGGGGGGAAGGCAGGGTGTGTGTGCTGGCTCAACCCAAGATTCCAGACCAGAGAGACTCATAGGATCTAGTTGCTGGAAAAGACCTTAGAAGCCAGTCAACTCCTACATTTTATAAATGGGGAAACTGAGACAGAGAGAATGGAAGCGCTTTGCAAGGTCATACAGCAAGTTGGCAGAGGAGGGAACTGGCACCTGGCACCACTTCTAGTGCCCAATAAGGCTGAGTTGGCACCCCACCACCACCCTCCCTAGACCAAACCCAAGTCATAGTTGGGGGAGATAGGCCCAGCAGTTTGGTAGACCCGCCCAAAAGACAGCAAAGGAAGGCCAGGAGCTTCATAAACACTCTTTCCCAAGCTAAGCCCCATACTAATCTCAACTGTGGGGTTGAGGGACAAATGCTTGGAGTCAAGAGACCTCAGCTGGGATAATAAACTTCATTTTGTGGGTCTGTAAAACAGGGTAAAACCCTGTAAAATCCAAATTTCTCACCTTACCCCAACAAGATTAGGAGCAAAGGACATTGCAGGTCTAAATGTCCCCCCAAAATGTGGCTCCATTCTTGTATTAGCCTTATTTGCTGGCCTTGCCCCAGGGTCTCGGACCCTCCAAATTCTTCTTTCTTCCCCTTCCCTCCCTCCCCTTATTCAGTGCACTAGCCTAGAGTAGGGACCAATCAGCAGAAGAGCATGGTTGTCTGGAGCGAGGCCTTGAGATCCCTTCTGATGTTTTATTCTGGGGAAGCTTTTTCCCTTCCATTATCCTACTAGGTCTTCCTCCCATCAGTCCTTTGGATGAGAAGGAGGTAACAGTCATTCCCACTATTATTCCTAGGGATCTTTGCCCAAGGGAACACAGTAATCGGTTTGGGACTCTTTCCCTTGCTTAGGCTTTGTCTCAATTCTATCACCCTCATGGGTACCTAGCATTAGACTGGACACCCAGCAGGGCATAGTAAGACTTTCTGAATGATGAGAAATTGAGGAATCAACTGGTATTCAGAAAGAGAGAAGGCAGATGCACACACTCTTCCCCTCCCGAGTTTACTGTCCCATCAAATATGGCAGGACCAGGGTACACGAGTCCTCATTTAATGGGAACTCATCAGGAGAGGTGACCTCCATAGACATCTAGAGTCAACTGTTGATCAGCGAGTGGCCACTCAGCAGCTAATCCTATGGGGCAAATGGCTTGGGCTTCTCCAGTAAAGCACAACTGCTGCTTGTCAAATGCTTTCTACCCCAACCCCTGAGTCCTAACCCCACTGCCCAGAGTCTAGGAGAGCTGGAAGAGACTGCTGGCTTTGCCTCTTACAAGCCACAGCTGCAACCCCACCCGAGCATCTCCCCAGCTGGAAAAGAGTCGTTGTGATGAGATACCAGACAAGATGGACACAAAATGAGAGAGAGAGAGAGAGAGAGAGAGAGAGAGAGAGAGAGAGAGAGAGAGAGAGAGAGAGAGAGAGAGAGAGAGAGAGAGAGAGAAAGAAGAGAAGAGAAGAGAAGAGAAGAGAAGAGAAGAGAAGAGAAGAGAAGAGAGAGAAGAGAAGAAAAGAGAAGAGGAGACAAGAGGAGAGAGAGGAGGGAGGGAGGGAGGGAGAGAGAGAGAGAGGAGAGAGAGAGAGAGAGAGAGAGAGAGAGAGAGAGAGAGAGAGAGAGAGAGGAGGGAGAGAGGAGAGAGAGAAAGAGAGAGAGAGGGGAGAGAGAGAGAGAGAGAGAGAGAGAGTGTGTGTGTGTGTGTGTGTGTGTCTTGGTCTCTGGCTCTAAAGGGAATTATGATGAGAGAGGATCACAGAATGATAGTCCAACTCTTTTTACACATGGAAAACAGACGCAGAGAAGGGAAGATTTTTGCCCACAGTCATACAGGTATTAAGCAGCAGAACTGCAATTTGAAGATGGGTGCTCCGGCCCTCCAACCAGGACTTTCTCTTTCCCATCCCTGTCCCTTCTGTACCTATGAGGCCACTTCCTCCTCTGGGCAGCTTCCTCCACTTTCAGGCCACCCACCCATTGCCTTGTCCCCCTGTCCTTCTGTTCACAAAGATGAGGGAGTATTGTGTGAAGCAAGCAGGCCCTGGAAGCTCCAGGTTCACCTTGTTCTCTTGAAAAACATGCCTTACACAACAGCCCTGCTGTTTTCACTGCAGTATGATTCTCTTTTTCTGTTCTACTGTGTATGTGCAAACATTCATCATATCTTGTGTTTGGTAAATTCAGAAAGTTAAGTAAAAAATTTAAATTTTTTTGGTGACCTTGACTCAATGTCTGCAGAGTGCTGTTCCCCATCCTCATCCTTCCTGAATCCTCCCCAGGTTTCCAAGGCCTAGTTTAAATCTCCTCCAGTAAACTGGTCCTGGCAGTTCAGTCTCAAGCCATAGGACCCACCCGCTCTTCTTCATTCTGACTCCTAACCCCACTGCCCAGAGTCCAGGAGAACCAGACAGGACTTCTGGCTCTGCTTCTTACAAGCCACAGCAGCAATGGCCCAAACTTTTATTAGCTGTAATCTACAGCAAGATGTAAGACCATATAATGTAGTGGAAAGAGCACTGAATTAGGGACCAGAAGCCCTGATCTCTGCTACTTTAGCAGCTGTAGGCCTGGGTAAGTATTTTTACCTTTCAGCCTCAGTTCCTCATCTGTAAGATGGGAATAATCTAAGCACTTTGAGGCAAGTGCTTTGCATTTTTGAAAGCAACTTCCAGCCTAGTTTTTTTTTTTTTTTTTTTAAATCAGATTAGTGTTTAATTCACCCTGACTCTCTTCCCAAGTCAGCACCAGACCTCCTCCTCCACCTGGCTTCCCCTGAAGCATGGGGTCAGGCCCAAATTTGATGTGGGAAGTCAAAGTCATTCTCTGATTATGCCCACCTAAGAAGCTAAGGTCAGGGGCAGAGTGGTTGAAGCTGTGGGTGTTCCTATATAAAGGCACTATGTTGCCTGCCTATGTAAAGTTCCACTTCCCATTAAGGGATCAGCCTGAAGAGAGGGCCACAGTGCTGATACAGCTCTGAATACCCCCTCCCCAGACCAAAAACCTAAAATTTCCCTCAACTAACCTGAGATATGGGAATGACCACTGGCCTTTAACCTCCAGGGGCAGGAAGAGTCCAGAAGACGTGGACTCATTCCATTCCCCTTAGCAGGGCTATGCTCATCTCACCCAATGGACATAAATGCATCTACGAGAGTACAAATGGAGAGTACAAAGGGACTCCCTGATCCACCGAACAATGCTGTTGGCAAATCATCCATGGCAGTGCAGATCCTGTGTCTTCCTCACCTTCTCCTGATGTGTCCCCAAGTGCTAGGGCTGGCTGCCACCTGTCATGCCATAACCACTGCCGCTGAACCAGCCTGTCTACTTTGCCTTTTACGCTTTTCCCTGCGACTTCTTTGTAACCCTGTTTTTCCAAGTTCCTTACCAGTTCCCTCCCCCCTCCCAAATACTTTTCAGGGCCCTTCAGATGGCACAGAAGAAAAAAGTGCTGAATTTGGAGGCAGAAAAACTTGGGGTTCAAATCACACCTCAGACAGTGGCTGTGACCTCTGTTGGCCTCTGCTTCCCCAAATGTAAATTGAGGCTAATAACAGCACCTGCTTTACAGGGTTCTTGTGAGAATCAAATGAGATAATATTTGTAAAACATTTTGCAAACCTTAAAGCACTGTGTGAGAGCTATCTACTATTATTATATTCCCTAGGGCCACAATCCTAAATTATCTGAAACAGCCCTTGAAACACAGCACATACAGTGTCAGAAGGGGACTTTGGAAAGGATAAAGCCTAATCTAGTCATTTGTCAGATGGGGAAAAGGAGGTCCTCAAAGTGGGAAAGCCTTATTCAAGCAATTGCTTGACAATGTTCACAAAGCAAATCACTGGCAGGCGTGGAACAGGACAGCCTCAAGACCCCCAGAGTGAGTCATTACCTTCCAAGTTCTCTCCTCATCCCAGTCAAAATGCCCTACCCCCAGGAAGCTTCAAGGGCCTAGACCATGGGGCCTATAGCTCAAACTCATCTCATTTTCCTGGTGGCAGAGTGGTCTACTCTGTTCATGGAGGAAAGACAGCTGGAAAGTAGGGGTGGGGGAGGGGAAGGGGGATTGGGTCCTGGCACAAGGGAACGAGTGGTTCTAGGAGGGGCTTTCAGAAGTCTAGAAAAACAGGGCTAATTAAAGCCAGCAGCAGCCCCTGGCTTTTACCCACTCAGCTTTCCTACCCTCCTCTTCCCAGAGATGACAGCTGATAATTGCATTCCCTTGCCTCCCCAAACCTCCCTGATGAAAGCTGGTCTTTCAGGCACTCTGCCTAGGCTTAATGAAAGGTTAAGGGGACTCAAAGCTGTCTTCCAGCTACATCCCCTCCAGAACTGAGAAGAAATAAAATACCAGGTTCTATCTCCTGACCCCTAGATCTGAAGAACAAGTACAGAAAGGGTTGGGGACAACTTCCCCTAAAACAGAGGGAAGAGAACAGAGTTAGAGGTGAATAAAGCAATCCTGCCTTGGTAGAAAGTACCTGAAAGTTAAGAGTCCTGATTCCAACATAGATACATGTTTGACCTTGGCCCAGTCCTTTCCCTTTCCCTTCTGGAGGGACTCAGTTTTCCCATTTGTCAAATGAGAGTAGTAACTCCTGTTCTACTGCTCTTCTAGGGAGGCTGTGAAGGTTAAATGAGAAACTGGGATGGGCAAATGCTTTTACAACTGTGTGAGTTGAGTAGTGCCGATCTCATAGATGAGGAAAGCAACGCTCAAAAATGAGGAATTTGTTTAAGGTCACAACTGGGAGACTGAAAGCAAGAAGCCTTACTTTAAGCTCATTAATCTTTCCATTGAACCATGACACTGGGCTTCCATGGCTCTTCGAAGACCATCCCCCAGGGGTAAGATTAATAGCTTCAGCAGATTGGGTAAATGGGCTTCAAGAAGCTGAGAAAGGCCCACTCTATTCCACCCCCTCCCCTTTCCAGTTATCCTCCAATAGGTGGATCCAGAGATATGTCTGGATCTAGATCCAAGGGCAGCTGGGGACAGAAATCTTCAAGATAACTACCTAGAACAGGAACGGTTAGAATTTATTCTGTCCATTTGCTCCCCTTGCTCCTTCCTACCCACTTTGGCTCTATGTGGCTCTAACCCTAGAGCTCAGTGCGCACATGCACACACACACACACACACACACACACACACACACACACACACTCTCTCTCTCTCTCTCTCTCTCTCTCTTCCTCCCTCCCTCCCTCCCTCTCTTCCCTCTCCTCCACAACATCTCCCCCCCATCCTTCCCTCCCTCTCTCTTTCCCTCCCCAAAATTAGAGACAAGGATTCCTCCCACAAACAACTTAGAAGCAAGATAAATCGAGACCCAGAAGTTAGGGATTGGTCACCTAGTTACAGTCCACCCAGCAAATGAGAATCAGAGTACTGTGTAAGGGGAAAAGCATTAGATTTGGACTTGGGGGATATAGAACAGAGTTGTGGCTCAGCCACTTACTGATTATTCAATAGGCAAATGGATTTAATCAGTCAATAAGAATTTTTAAAATAAATACTGTTAGTCAATAAATACCTATGAAGCACCTACTATGTGCCAGGCACTATGTTCTATAAAACGGAGATTGCCTATACTTTTCATGGGGTGCTGGAAGGAAAACCCTTCATAAATATACACATTAGTTATAGTACTCTCCATGTTATGTGGGGCTTCTTGGTCCAGATCTCTAATCAGCAGGCTGCATCATGACACCGATCCTGGGATATAAAGAGTTTGGTGGGGAAGGAAAGAAGTCTGAAGGATCCACCCCACCCCCACAGTCCCAGGTTCAGTCTTTCCATCCTGTTCCCCTCTCCACCCCCTTCATAATTAAACTCTCCTATGTTGCAAGGTTCCTCCTAACTAGTTACTCCACCCTGACCTCCGAGCCAATTCCCAACTGTGTCATCAGGACTACATTTAATCACGAAGGAATGCCTCTTGATGAGTGGGGGTTGGGGTTGGGGGGTCGTAGAGGGTGGGGGACTGAGGGTAGCAATCCCTTCCCCTTGTCCCTGCCAGTCTGGCCTGGCCTATTAAGGAAGCCTCCAGCAGGGCCCAGAACAAACAGACCAGGGAGACATTTTATCTGTAGATTTATTGCAACCAAATGGGGAGGGGCTTCCTGCCCCAGGCCTTAAAGGGGCAGATCCTGTACTGATGAGGGGAGGGAAGAGAAGGGGTGAGAGAAAAGGGAAGGAGTATCTGGGAACTTGTAGAACCCACCAGGAGTAGAAGGCAGGAGATGGGTGGGGATAGAGGGGTGGGGTGAGGCCCTTGGGTTTAATTCCACCTGTTCAGTTCACCTAAGTTGGTTTCAACCTCAGGGATGGGAGGGAGTCTCTCTGCAAGAAGCCAGGAAGAGCTAGCAAAGGGCCTTTATTAGCCCTGCTCACGATGACCCCCAGAACGGCCCCACAGCAAGAATGCCCAAGTCCTCACAGAGCTTCCAATTTAATAAGGACACAATTTGATGAGTCAAGAGTCTCCAAAGCAAAGAGCAGGTTCCCACTGATCCTCCTTAAAGTTGGCCAAATGGTGGTGGGTTCCTTCAGTCTCAAACTGTGAACACTGGATCAGAAAGGGTCTGGAGGCTGAATCATTTGAAGGGTCTAAATACGACTGGCTGAGCAAAGTCTTAGGAAGAGCAGAGCAAAGGGCTGGCCTATAGAAGAGGGAGCACACTTGTTCTCTGGAACCCCAGAAGTTTAAAACAAGGGCTAAGAGGGAACTGGAAAGAAGGCAGAACTCAGCTCATTAAAAAGAACTTCATGAGTTATCCAACAATAAACCTAGGCATCAACAGAAGTCATGATCTCCCCATCTTAGAGTTAATCACAAAATCAAGAATTTCGAAGAGTCCTGGAGATCACCCACAAATGATCTCCAGACCCTGCAATGATTATCCAGCTCTGCTGAAGGCCTCCAGGGACTGGGAGCTCACTATTTCGGCAGCTCATTCCAATGTTGGACAGCTCTAATTGTTAGGAAGTTTTTCCTTCCATCCACATGAAACCTGCCTCCCTGTGATTTCTTTGCCTAGTTCCCAGTTTTGCCCTCTGGGCCATGCAGAACCAAGCTAATTCTTCTTCTTCATGACAGGCCTTCAGAAACTTGCCAACAGCTCATGGTACCCCCCCCCCAAGTCTTCTTAAGGTGCAGCTCATTGTCCAGCTGCCTGATCAGAGGGGCATCTCGCCCTAGACAGGAGGTTGAATCAAATGCCCATAAAGGTCTCTTCCACCTCTAAGGTGCTGGGACTCTAATCCTTCTGTAAGTGGGCAATGGCAAATATTGCCACTCTGCTAGTCTCTGTGAGGGCACCAAATTTAAGAGACTGGAGCCCAGCCTCGACTTACCTCAAAGGTCTACCTTTTAACCCTCCCCTTTCAATTCTTTTACTCCTTTAGGGTCTAGGTACACCTTGCTATCCTATCCCTATCCCTTATCTCTGGGGGAAATGCTGATCCTGGGCAAAATATCACCACAACCACCCCCCCCCCCCCAACACACACACTTGAACACAGATGCACAAATGGACCACAGCAGGCTAGAACAGACCTCTTTTCCTCAGAGATAACCATTAGACCTCATGGGCCGACCCAAAGTAATGGCCAATTTGGGCCTTTTCTTCCTCTACTCACAGTCCTCCCCCTCCCCAACTCCCTTCTCTTTCATCCTGGCAGTGAAAATGACAATATTTCAGGTTAGATTTTACTCTATTTTCTGTGAACAGCACCTTCCAGGGCAGAGATCTTTCCCACTTTGGGAAAGTGTGGGGGAGGTAAAGGGGAAGACAAAAAGATTAGGGTTTCTGGATAAAGCCCTGAATGCCTAGCACCTGGATGAACTGAGAACCTCACTCAAGGACAGGGAGATAACAAAAAATTACTTCTTACTTTACTTTCTTTAAATGTTAGCAAGTCTGAAGAGAAGCAAGCTGGAGAGAAACAGGTTCACAAGCCTGCACCTGCCTCTCCCCCTGCCCCCCAGGAGTCTCCAAGCTCAGAAGCCCAGATGAAGAGGGGAGGGCAGATCAGCTCCCCAATTCTCTTGGCCTGTTGGGGCAAGAGGCTTTAGAAGGGAGGCAGATGGTACCTGTAGCTACAAGTTTGCATTATAGCCCATTTCAAAGCTCCAAAGTCAGAGAAAATCGGAGGTAGAAATGATCAACGGGTTTCCAAATTGAACCAGGAGAGCAGAATTAGATACATGGCTTCAGGGTGGAGGAGAAAAGATAGAAGGGAAAAGGAGGGGAGAGAGGAAAACTAAGAGGAAGGAGAGGATTTCAATTTGCCCCTATCAACACAAGAGAATTCCAACTACCCATGGGAGGGTCTTGGCCAAAATACTCTCAGAGTATATCCTCCACCAAGGATTCTGCTTCGACTCAAGGACCCCAGCCACTCCCTTTTCTGGCGGCAAGTGATTCTGGCTTACTACACCTCCCACCCCCAGCCCCAACTCTAACAAAACTCCCTTCTCTCCCCCCTCCAATCCTCCTTCCAAGAAAGGCCCACTTTTACTAAGCCCCTAGTGGACCTGGTCCCATGCTAAGGACTGTTCAGAAGAGAAACTGAAAGACTATACAATTTTTGCCTTTTGTCCAGAGATGACCCCTCTCCTAGTCGACTATGCTGTTCCCAGGAGTTCAGTGAGTCTGGAGTTAGAGAGACTGGGTTTGAGACTAAACCTTATACTTAAAAGCTGATGTGACTGTAAGCAAATCACTTTTCTCTCCAGCCTCGCGGGCCTCAAATGAAAAAGGAGACCACTGAAACTAGATGGTCTCTACGACTGTTTGGAATTCAAAATCTAAATCCTGAATTTTACTACACCTTCCTAGGTCAACCCCCAGAGGCCTCTCCCTTTTCCAGCATTAGACACTGAGACCACTTGCTGGAGGAGGATGTGACTGCACTGAAGGCAGGGGCTTTTTTTTAAGCCTTCCATTATCTCTTCCCTCCAACCAAAAGAGATCAAGAGGTCATTTGACCTTTTCTGAAAGCTCAAAGCTGGTCCTTATCATAACCTACCTTTTATAATACTTAATTGTAAACTTGTTTTACTACCACTATACGATCCGCTCTAAGAGCAATGCAACTGGCCTTACACATTGTAAGGATTAGATAAATGTTCTGTCCAATTCTACTTCTTTGTAATTCCTGAAGTACCAAACAAGGGCACCTGAGATAGTTTATCATCACTAGTTGACATCAATAACTTCTAAATGAGCTCCAAGATCCATCCTAGTTCTCTACACTGAGTACACTAATATCCTGTCTCCAGGTTCCTCCTAACTTTAATATTCTACATTGTAAGTATCTGACATGTATATTCTCTGATTAAAAAGTATGACCCATCACTGGGTTCAGATCATTATCATTCTAAATTGCATACTATTGTCTATGAAGCCCCAACCAAGCCACCCCACTTGGCAAAAACACGACTGACTTCACTGACTGGTATTTTTCAGAGACTTCAGATGGTAAGGCTAGAGAATTAAACAGACTATCAGGGGACAAGGAGAAGACAACACACAACCAGCATAACCGGTATATGGTTGTTGTCTCAGAGATGTCAAGGGAGTGACAATAGCCAATCAAAAAGAGAGACAAGAAGGCAGAAAGGTGCAGACTGCCACTGGTGATATTTGAGTTTGGGGAATGTTCGGCCTTTGGTGCTGTTTATTATTTAACACATGCTTGAGAAGTATTAAATCAGACACCAGCTCAGGCTCTCTAACTATTAAATTCGCCATCCTGTCTCTCTGGCTGTGACCTGCACCTGACACTCAAATAAAATACCCTTGATCACGCCTGGAACCAACCTGGCTACACAGCCAAGGAAGGCAATGGTGCTAGTGCAGTGAGTGAGGGAAGGCAGGAGGTAAGAATGGCGATTTTAACCTGTCTATAGTTGAGCCTTGAACTCAATCAAAGCCTTCTTGTTAGTTCAACTTGCAAGGCTGGGAGGAAGCAACACAGAAGTTCTAATTAAAAAAAAACAAAATCCTAGTAGAAAAGAGCACTAGTGTCATCATTCCAGCTTTGTGAGGCTCTATTTCCTTATCCGTAAGATGGGATCAGCAATTCCCTTGCTGCCAAACTCCTAGAATTGTGAAGATCAAACACAGAAGCAATTTCTTTTATGATAAATTCATAAAGGTCCCATCATCTGTACTTCATCTACCATGCTTGACTTTGGTATCTTTAGCACAAATGCTGGGCCAAGAAAATCACCTTTCTTGTTTTTCATTGGGGAACAAGCTGATTTAACTAAGGGTTAATGCTAGGTCATCCAGACTCCCATCAATATCCTCATGGTGGAAGCAGCTTGAAAGGGGATAAAGAACATTATATGGGCTTCGCTCTTTTTTGCTGTTTGACTTTCTCTCTCTAAGCCTCAGTTTCCTCAGCTGAGAAACGAGGGGAAAGTTTCTTCTGTCTTTCTCAGAAGTATTGTGAGGATTAGATAAGAGAATGGAGTAAAAACACTTTGAAACACATGCAGCACCCTCTAACTACATGGCACTATTACCACCAACAGACTTTCTGTCTAAGGCCGGAGGCCCAGTGGGAGATAGGTACTGATCCTACCCATAGGATCTACTCTTGGGGCTGCCAACTCCTAGTAGAAAGAGAGCAACCTGAACTTAATAGACAAGCACTAACATGCTTATTGAAGTTAATGGACAAGAGACTTGGGTTCAAGTCTCACTAGCTTTGTGACTTTGAGCAAGTTACTCCCATTCTCTAGATCACTAGGAGCCTCCATTACCTCATCTGAAAAATGGGTACAATAATTTCCCTGCCCTGACTACTTCATAGGCCAGCCTGAGGATTAACAGAGAAAAACAGTACCTAAAGTATTTTGAAACAATTAAACATTACAGAAATATGAGCTTTTATTATTCAACTTCTTAATACTCCAAGGGAAGTCAATGACTTTTCCCAAGGTCTCAGTTTCCTCATCTGAAGTTCTGCCACAAAAAAAGCTTGCTGCAAACAACCAGCATCTTTCTGCTTCCACAGAAGCATAGCTATTGGACTCTATCCAACCTTAACTCAATGCTTCAGGCACAGGCAAAGAACAGTCTAACTCGATGCTAGGTCGCCAACATGCTGGCCAATCAGAACTGAATAATGAATACCCCCCAAAACACCCCACGAATTAAATTTCCACTGTCCCTGTTGGCTCTTCTTCCTTTCATTAAGCATTCAGAGCTGCAGGCCTCATTTATCCATCATCTAATACACAGGTATTTCTTCCCCTAGGCTCCTGTCACCACAGAGATAGCTTTTAGTAAACACAAAACCAAGCCCCCACTTCCAATTAAGCAATACCCAAGTTGGCTTCAGAAGAGTCAGATCTTCCTTTTCAACTACTCCACTATACTCACAGAATCACAGAATTTCAAAGGTAGAAGGACTGTCAGGGGTTACACTGTCCAATAACAACCCCGAATAGGAATCCAAACACCTCCAAAATGACAATATCCCAAAGAAATGATCTAGTCCCCATGTTGAAGATTTCTGTTATGAAGGACTCATTACCATTTATATTAGTCCCCTCCAGTTTTAATGATGTCATTCCAAAAATTCACAACTTTGGAAGAAGTCTTTCCCAATATCAAAGTGAAATTTACTTCTCCAAAACTTCTAACCATTGGTTCCAATTCTGGCCTTATAGGTGGTAAATTCTATTATTTCCTCCAGGGATTGAGGTCCCTTGAGGCCTCTCTCCTCTGAAGAATTCTTAACAATGACAAGAACAGAGAATAGGCCTACCCTTTAGGCCCTGGTCTAGGCTCAGAGTGGCATCTGGAGGTAAGGTGTTCCAAGCCAACCTTTTCCAATCAACCTGCTTGCCAAGAGGAAGTAAATGGATGGGTCCCATAGGGAGGGCCCCCTGGAGTGGGTGCGGTTCTTTAGGTGGGCTCCACCCAGGAGCTACTGGAGGGAGGGGGCACAGGGAGGGGAGAGTGAACAGAGAGGAGGCCTGACATACTCTTGAAGACTTTCCTGTTTTCTACTGCTATGTCGATACCATGCACCCTGGAAGTTGCCAACAGAGGAACAGTTTTTTAAAAAGGCAAATAAACAAAACAACTCCCTGTTTAGTAAAGGGGGAGGTCAAACTCCATGATGGATACCATCAAGGGGCAACTTCTCTACCACTCCCCAGTCATCTAGATCCTGCCACTCCTCTCTTTAGTTCATGGAGCCTCAGCTCCATGCTCAGGCCTAAGAGATTGCAAACCTCCAGTTTAATATCAAAATTTCACAACCACAAAGACATTGTGGCGAAGTGAAATGAATGTGAAGGAGTGGCTCTAAGGGGTTCTGCCACTTACGATCTATGTAACTGACACCAAGTATGTCACTTCTCTGGGTCTCAGTTTCTTCATCTGAAAAATGGGGGGCAGGGGAGCCAAAACGTTACAACTTCAAGTCTTATTACCTAGATCTTCATGGAATGGATCATGAAAAAAGCACAACATTCACATTTCATCAGCCTACCTGGTGAATTCCAGTAACCTGGTTGGGGGAATACAATGTTTGGGCACTAATGAAGCAGAGTAGATCGATCTAAAATTCTTAACTGAGTATCTCAACCCCACTTTGACTCAGGAACATGATATTCTCAAGTCTCTGGAATGGAGCTGAACTGTTCCTGTCCTTTCTCTCCTGACTTATCATCCTGCTAGCACTGGGTCGAAGGGAGGGAAGGAGGAATGAATGCTGGCTCTACGAGAAGAAGGCTCTTCAGTCAAGGGTCTGTCTGACAACCTTCAAAAACATCTAATGGGTTCTGCAGGAGCTGCCTATGACTGAGGGAGAGGAAAACTGCCAGGCTCCAGCCCCCTCACTCTTGAGTCACTTGGGGCTCAAGGTTCTCACACTGTAATGTCAGCATAGAGCCAACCGGGCAGAATCAGGGCCATAGCTTGGGAGGCTAAGAGAAACTAGGGAGGCTGAGTACCCCCACCAGGGCTGGAACTTCAGAGGTCAAGAATGTAAACGGAAGAGGTCACTCCCACCGGAGTCAGAGGGGCTTTTAGCCCCCAAGGCGTAATGACTTGGGGGAGGGGGGACAGGAAAGGAAAAGAGAAAGGAAGCCTGGGGGCAGCAAGTACCTCCACTAGGGTCAGAGTATAGAATGCCAGATGTCAGAGCTAGGAGGACCCACAGAACACAGAACACCGAAGCCAGGAGCAAGGAGGGCCTCGGAACACAGAACAAGCTATAAACACTGACTGCCGGAGCTGGAAGAGACCTTGGAGTTCACCTAATCCAAGCCCCTTGTATGACGGGAGTGGGGAGAAGGGGGGAAACTGAGGTCCAGTTGAGGTGGCCGTGGAGGTGAAGGTTAAGTGAGCCGCCCGCAAGCCGGAGCCTGGCGATCCCAGTGGGGCCTACGTGCCCCGACAAGGCGGGGGCAAGGCCGGGGCATCCCGGCGGAGAGCAGTCTGGCCCCAGGCCCCGGCCCCTGCCCCGGCCCCACCCCCACGCAGCAGGCCTGGGCCCAAGCCTCCGGGGCTGCGCCGATGGTCCCCCTTCCAAAGGGTGCCCGGGCCCAGGGGCTGCCTGGCAGGGAGTGGCCTTGCCGTCCGTCGGCCAGGGAGGCCGGGGCCTCCGCCCTGGGGACCCCACCCCTAGCGTCCCCTCCCGCCCCTTCCCCGCAGAGGGGGGGCGCCCGAGGAGGGGAGGCGCGGGGGGCTCCTACCTCCTTCCCTGGCGGTGGTGATGGCGGTGGCGGCGGCAGCAGCTCTGCTCGGGCCCGCTCGGGGAGGCAGCGGCTGAGGACGGGGCCGGGGCCGGGGCCGGGGCCGGGCTGGGGCTGGCCCCGACCCCCCGCCCCCCGCTGCCGCCGCCGCCGGCGGCCAATCCCCGCCCAAGCTGAGGGGAGGGCGATGCAAATGAGCCCGGATCTGGGTCCGCCCCCCCCCCCCGCCCCGCGCCCCGCGCCCCGCGCCCCGCGCCAGGCCGCGAAGCCCCGGCCTCGCGTGAGAGGCGTGACCCGGGGGGCCCGAGGCTCTCCCCGGGGAGCGCCGGGGGACTAGCCCCCTCCCCCCGGGGCTGAGGAGGAGCGGGGGGGGGCGGCTGAGGACGGTTACACAACCAGGCAGGAGGGGGGGTTGGGAGGGGCCCCGGGGGAGGGGGCAAAGGGGAGGGGGCCGGCCCGCGGCCGCACAGCCGGAAGTCAGGGACCGCCACCGGCCTCTGGCGAGAGGAACTCGGCCTGTGAGCTCCGCCCCCTCCCTTTCCCTTCCCCTTCCCCTTCCCCTCCTTCCTCTCTCCCTGGGACTTGTGACCCGTCGCTTTCCCCGCCCCCTTCAGCTTGTCATTGGTCGGCCGGCGAGCCCGGCCCTCTACGCCAATTGGACCACTCGTCCGCCGCTCACCGCCCCTCCTCCGCACCGCCCCTTCCCCCGAGCCTCGGTTGGCCTGGGCTTCGGCCGCCCCTGCGGGGTACCCTGGGACTGGTAGTCTGAACAACCCCTTCCACCTGCTGGCGGGAGGCGGCGGAAGAACTACAACACCCAGAGACCCCCCCGACTCCAATCACCCACCCCCAACACTCCACCTCCTCCTCCCTTCTTTGCAAAGCCCCCCTCCCTGTTTTTCTGCCCCCCTTCCCCCTTCGGCCCCCATGAAGCTTCAGTCCAGCCAACTACAACGTATGCACGCAGCACAGAATAAGCATTTGAGGGGCTCCCGCAGGCCACCTCCACTTCCCCCTAAAAAAAATACCAGTTGCAAACTTAACCCGAGCCCCCTACTAACACTACCACCTCGATGCAAACACTCCTTTCCTTCGCAGGCAGCAGCCTCCGAAATGCAGCGAGCGCCCCTCTTCCGAAGACGGGGCAGAGGAAGGAGCCGGGGTCTTAGCGACACCCCTCCCCCTCAAGCCTTCAACTCTCCTTGCGCCTAGACTTTTGAGCAGAACCCCCCCCCCCCTCCAGCCGCGCAGCTGCTTATCTTCCCCCCCTCTTCCTTCCCTCCAATAAAACCTTGGGATCAAACTTACGGGTAACCCCCCATCTCCGGGCAAAGACTTTGCTGTTCCCCTACCCCCAGGGCACGGAGGGAGGGGGAAGAGCGAGGGCATGGAGAAGGGGGGGCGATGCACCCCCCCTCCCCGGCCGCCGCGCGCCCCCCGCTCTTACCTCGCCGGTCCCGGGAAGAGGAAGACAGGAGGACAGGAGAAGCAGGAGGAGAGCGGGGGTCCGGCGGGGGAGGGGGCCGGAGAAGGGGAGGGGGCGGCCCTGGCTGCCTCCCCCGGTCAGTGGATGCCGGGCCGGGCCGTGCCGTCCCTCACTGCGCCCGCGCCCTCCCGCTCTCCCTCTCGCGCTCCGGCGGCGCCGCGGCCCCTACTGTAACTGTACGGGGTGTGCGGAGCCCCGTATGATGCTCTCCGCTCCCTTCCTGGTTTCTCCGAGGGCAGAGGGGTCCTCCCTTCTCTTAAAGGTGCCGCAGCTCCGCTCCCGGCCCCCGCGCCTCCCCCCCCTTTCTATGCCCCCCCCCCCCGGCGGGGAGGCTGGAACTGGCTCTGCAGGTCCCTCGCCAAGGGCAGGACACCCCCCTCCTGCCACGTCTTAGCCCTCCCGCTTGGCGCCCGGTGGGGCTCCTGGTGCAGCGAGAGCCGGGAAGGGAAGGGGGGAAAAAGCCGGGGTGGTGGGGAGTCTGGGCTCTACCCCCTCCCCACTCCCTCTTGCACCCCTCCTCCTCCCCTCCCTTGCCGCCTCCTCCTCCCTGACCTCCGGCTTCCCTCCATGGCTCCGTTCCATGTTGCCATCTTATCTGCCCCCTGAGCGCGCGGGGGGGAGGGGGGGCAGATCTGGCTTCAGGGGAGGGGAGGGGGGGGGCGCTCCGGGGCCTGCCGATAAACAGGCTGTGCAGAAAAGACACGAAGTTAGCGCGTCTCGGCTCGGGGCCCCTTCCACCCCCATCTCAACCTTGACATCTACGGAGGGGGGGGGGGTGCAGGCAAGGACTTTTACCATCCCCCCACCCAGCCCCAAACTGGTCTCCAGCGATTATATAAAAAATTTCCCACCTTTTCTTGGACTGGAATGGGGAGGACAGGGGAGGGGGATGCGGCGGGCGGGCCTCGTGGCTTTCTCTTTTAAAAGTTTCCCCCACCCAACTGAACCACTGGTGGGTGGGGTGGGGGAGAAGGGGAGGGCCTTTCGAGGCCCCTGGTGCCCTGGGACAGAAACCAAGAACCTCAATGTTTCTGCTCACCCAAAGACTCAGCAGTTTATCGACTCCACAATATGTCAGCACTGGAAGAGCCCTTCGTTAGGGACTGACTATCCTATTCAACCACTAATTTTACAGATAGGGAAACTGAGGGCCAAGGGGAGGACGTTAACTTATTGAAGGTCACAGTGAGTCAGTGGCAGAGCCAGGACTCGAGCCCGACTTCATATGTGATGTGGTGGAAAGGTACTGGATTTGTAGGAAGAAATCCCTAGAATAGAAAGATGATCTGCAAACTTTCTTAAAGATCTTAACAACTGAATTCCAGCTTTGCTGCCCGCTACCTGTATGACCTTGGACAGGTCATTTGCTCGCTGGGGTCCCAAATTTCATTAAATGTGAAAGGAAGAGGCTGGAGGGGCGAATCTTTCAGGCGAACTCCGGCTCCAAGTGCTATGACCCAGACTGCCGGAGTCATCTAGTACCTTTATTACAGGTGATTTCACCGGCTTCTTTCAAGTGATCAGGGAGGCTGAAGTAGAGGCACTCACCTCCCGGTTGAGCTTTTCTTTCCCCTCGGTTATCCTCGTCTTTTAAAAAAGCCTCACCCTACAATGCCTTCTGCCGGAAAACACAGAGAACCTTAGGATTATAGAATTTCTCAGGTGTGAAAGACCTTAGGAAAAGCAATAGGTATTTTAAGATTCTTAGAAATAGGGGTTTGAGGAATGAGCGCCCTGGAAGAAGACGGAAGGTAATAGGGTGAGAATGAGAAGCTCAGAACTGGGAGAACCTTTGTTAATAATACCAAGCCCCTTCTCCTCGAAGTTCCTCAGTTTCCTAATATGTAAAATGAAGTGGAAAGCACCACCAACCTTCAATTTGAGTCTAATAGAAGAGCAACATGAAGTGGCAAAAAGGCAGCTATCCTTGATGCCAGAAAGACTTGGATCAACTCTGACACAGGATTGCTGAGTGATTCTGGACATCTCAGTTCTTAGGGATCTATATAACCTATTGTTTCTTCTACAGTAGACAGAGAAGTTGCAAGGTTTCTTTGGGAGTGAGAGTACTTTTGAGCAGGAGTTCCTATAGGAAAATGCACAAGTCCAGTCCCTAACTCTGTCTATAATAAGAATAATAATAATACACTTGTATAGCACTTTAAAGTTTACGAAATTCTTTCCTCTGTGATATAGGCTGCACAAATAAGTACAACAACTAATAAATGGGCTTGAACCTGGATCTCTGGACTCGGGCGAATGGAACAATAGCTAGCATTTATAGAGATATTTAAGGTCCTTAAAAGATCTTTCCTATAACATCGCGCTTAATCCTTGTAACAATCCTGAAAGAAAGTGTTATTATCCTCAAGAAACTGAGGCTGAGAGTGGTGGACCAATCATGTCCAGTCACATATTAAATATTTGATGCATCTTTCCAGCTAAACAAAGTGCTGTGGTCTCTTGACTGACTTATTTATCCCAACAATCTGGGAGGGAAAAGAAACCATTATCTCCTTTTATTGGATGGGAAAAAAACCAGATCCAGAGAAGAAGGTAACTCGCTCCTAAGTGATACCCCCTGAGATGGCCTGGGGGGGAGGGGGAGGAGGAAGGGAGGGGGAAGAGAAATCAGCATCCCTGAAGCTATAATCTCTAGGCTCAGGCTCTTATTCTGAGCTATACTTAGAAAGCTGAAGAGCAGAGTCCAGCAAAGACTCTCTCCACTGTGCCAGGTGGCACCCCCAGGGGCCACTACCATTTCAGGCTTTCTTGCCTTCTACAAGACAAGAGTTTATTCCAAACTTGTCCAGCCCCACATCTGCTGTGAGGAGCCACTCCAAAGTATTGACTAAACTCAACGCTCTGCTGTGAATACCCAAATTTTGTGGAAATGAAAACATTTTCCTCTAGGAACTGTGCTGATCAGGACAGAAGGTCTAATTTTTTTTTTTTTTTTAATCAGCCTCAGAAATAGGCTAAAGAGAAGCTTAGGTGAATTGTTCCTCCAGTCAATCAACATTAAGCACCTAGTGCTATATACTGTTCTAAGTGTTGGGGATAGGAAAAAAGCAAACATTTTTCTTGCCTTCAAGGAGTTGATAATCTAATCAAGAGTTTACAATGCCCTTATTCAAACAATAACCAAAACTATCATTGGCAGATGGTCTATATTTCTACCCCAGGAAGTGCCAGTTTTGGCTGTCACTTATAGGCAAGCACTCTCTAGTTCCTCAATTTATCCTTCTGTAATACTCTCACTTAGCTTCAAGGTGTAAGGGAAAGGATGGGCCAAAAAAAACTATGAGAGGATGGAGATAGGAAGGAAATAATTTTTTAAGACAGGAGAAAGATAAAAGTATTAATATCAGCATCACCATGGGGGAATGAGGAATTTTTAAACAGCCAGATAACCATTGTCTTTGGGCAAAATAATGAATTTGAAGAACTTGACCCTGCCCTTGTAAGCAATTACCCCTCCTCTTTCCATATTTCTTTCCAGCTCAGGGAATGTAAACTCATTTTGAATAGGAAACAGACAAATACAATTAGGAAGTTCAATCTATGTCCAAGCAAAATAATCATTAATTGCTTTCAAAAACTACATTATAATGGAATTTTTGATCATCTAATATTTTGGAATACATCATGCCCTGCCTTCTTTTCTACTAACGTGAAAGCAGGTACATCTATAACATACTCTAGTACAAGGGAGCTAATGGACTGAAAGTAAATTGTCATAATGAAGCCTTTCTTAAGCCATGGCGAATCCTCTATATATCTATCATATGACCAGGAAATTTCCATGTCAGCAAAAGATTATAATGAAATTGGCTAATGTTGATCTTGTTAACCTGTGTGTCAACCAACTTTATTTTAGATGTGCCAAAAAAACTGTGGACAGACACATTTTCCAACCCTTCATAATTCTCAGAAGAAAAAGGTGGATTCAGGAAACAACAGACTGGCAGACTAAATGTTGTTACCTGCCAAATTCCACAATATGTTAGTCACTAGATGATTGGTGATCATTGAAGGATCACTAGGAACTAACATGGGTTCATTAAGAAGAAGAATAACAATAACATGTACACAATCCCTACTATGTGTCAGGCACTGTGCTAAATACAGTGATTCTCTAAACATTTGTTCCTCATAGCAACCCTGGGGGAGAGGTGCTATTATTAGCCCTATTTTACAGTTAAGGAAACTGAGGATTAGATTAAGAAATTTGACCTGTTAGCAAGTATCTGATATTGGATTTGAATTTAGGTCTTCTTGACTCCTGCCCTAGCAGTCTATCCATTGTGGCACTCTGCTATCTTTAAGTGTAGATGGATGTCTAGGTGGTGAATAAGTATACCTCAAAGGTATTGGTTAATGAACAAATCGGTATCAATCTGAAGGGAAATCTGTTTTTGACCCTGCTGTATTTAATATTTTTATAAGGAATGAAAACTTCCATTAAAGCTCTTTTTGCAATCCTCCATCAAATCATGGATATGACCTTGAATTTTCAGAGACTGTGCTAATGAAGCACAAAGCTCTGGCAGGTTCCACCAAGCCAGAAAGACTTCAAGTGTGGGCCCAGTGATGATCTGTGATTGCAGGCTGGGGGCCAGCCCAGCCAAATGCAGTCAGCCCATCACCAGCAGATGAATCGCCAAGTCAGCCACAGTGAATCTCAAAAACTATCTGCAAAGGTTGAGAACTGTGTCAGTAGAGGAAAAGCTTTATGTTTTCCCCACCCCCACCCCACATACACATAAGAAAACACAGATCCTTCAAAAATTCTGATGCAAGACATAAATGATATGCTTATCCAATTATCAGATAGCAAGAAATAGGAGGGATCTCTAAATGTGTTGGGTAAGGGAGTTCAGATACAAGCAGACTAAGACAAGAGACTGACACCAAATGCACTGAAATTTAACAAAGATCAGTGTAAAGATTTCTTTTTCGCTTACAAAAAATCAATTACACAAGTAAATGATGGATTCAATCTGACTTGATTGTAGGTTCCTGTGAAGAATACCTGAAGGTTTTAATAGGACTGAACCTTTGATATGCTGGGGCAACCAAAAAAGACCTCTTGTCCACTTTTGGGTCAATCATGGAAGGAATTGACCCTCTAAAGCATATTCAGAGGAGGGTGAGCAAGACTGATTGGATGGGAAACCATATTGTAGAAGAATCTAGAGATGTTGAGCTTGGAGAAGAAAAGGAAAAGATTCTTGTCTTCAAATAGGTTTAAAGGTTTATTACCCAGAAAAGGGATGAAACTTGTCCCTTCAGAAGATGAGAAGGGCCAAGACCTTCTAGTTGTCCAACAAGGAGATGGGCTGCTTTGAGTTCCCTATTATCAGAAATGGTCAAGTTAAAGTTGTGATGACTGTCACCCTTCAGAAATATACTGGGGATGGGAGAAAGGGATTAGAGGATGTCTAAGTTACTATCCCCAAGAATATTTGATTCTGTGTCTAAGACAAGTGAGACCTTGTCCTAAAGGTCTCACAGTCTAGTTGAAGAGATAAGAAGATACCTAAAGAAAGGTCACATTAAGAAAACAAGTCTGGATAAGCTAAGTGACAACGAATGAAGAGAACAGACCATGGGACCTATCTTATAGGACAAGGATTCTTGGTGTCCACAAACTTTTTTTTTTTTAATATCAGGATAAGTACATTTCAATATAATTGGTTTCTTTTTAAAATCTTATTTTATTTAAATTTATTTAAATCCCATCTCGTTTGAATATTTAAAAAATATTCTTTAGGTCCATGGCCTTCATCAACTAGACCTAAAGGCCCCAAGGCATAAAAAAGTTAAGAATCCCTGCTCAAAAGATTTCCAAGCTAAGACAGACAATATTTCATTATTAATTAAATAACACGACCGTAGGTTTTTCCTTAAGTATAAAGAATATGATGACCACTTCTCCCCATCTAAGATGAAGGTTATGAATTGTTTCTTCAGCATGAACCATCTCCATTCAATTCAATTCAGTAAACATATCTCAAGCATCTTCTGCTCATGACAGTGTACTGGGTACCCAGGAAAGAAAAAAAAATTATGAAAAACTATTCCTGCCCTCAAGGAGCTAACATTCGGTTAGTCTTGTTTAAGAGCACCAGCTGTTTGCTGCCTAATAAGGGCAGTGTTTACAATGAGTGCAAAGTAAATTCAGAGTTGTGTGATAAGCATTGGGAATTCCCACCCACTCTTACAATGAACCAAAGAAGTTTGCAGGGAGGAAGTGGGATCTGAAATGATGTGGGACAGTGGTTAAAGTGAGAATCAAATCCTTCCTTTGCCTGCCTATATGACACATGGGTAAGTCATTTAACCCCCTCTGTGGAACAGAGATAATAATATTTTAAATGCTCATAGAATTTTAAATTATTTTTGTTATGATCAATTTTGAATCCCTGCCCCCCCCACTTGCCCTCAGTACTTCAAATTGAAATCCCAAAATGTGCAATCTTTCAAAATTGTTAAATGAAACATCTTGAAATTGAGTCTAGGGCCAATAACACAGGCAAATTATACTCCAGTAGTTATCCCTTTGCTAAAAAGCAATGACAAATCCATGCTATTTAACTTTGCACCAACATTGTCTGATATTTTCAGCCTGAGTTTTGTTGCCCTTTAAAGTTGTCTTCATGTACATAGTTGTAGTAATTGTGCATATTGTTCTCTTAGCTCTGCTT
Source organism: Antechinus flavipes (assembly GCF_016432865.1). Lineage (NCBI taxonomy): Eukaryota > Metazoa > Chordata > Mammalia > Dasyuromorphia > Dasyuridae > Antechinus > Antechinus flavipes. The sequence continues at coordinate 661,641,394 of NC_067398.1, read as the reverse complement.
TGTTCGTCATTGCATTCCAGGCATGGGGGAGGGCTTGTCTGAAAGCACAGAGGCAGGAAGGAGATGGAGAACAGCTAGTAGTCTAGTTAGTGTATCTGGAATGTAGAATGCATGAAAGAAAATGATACGAAATAAGGTTGGGAAAGTAGGTTGGAACCAGATCCTGGTGGGAGGCAAATTCCAGGTTAAGGAGTTTGTAGTGTATCCCAAGGGCAGTGGGGAGCCACCAATGCTTTTTGATCAGAGGACGAACTGACAGATATTCAAGAGGAGAAAGAGAAGAGAAGGAGACAGTGGGGAAAAGCAAGGGCAGAGTAATGGCCTATTCACTGGAGACATCTTTGGACTATGGTCTAGTGGAAAGAATGCTAAACTTGGTTGAAATCCCATCTCTGCCACTTACCTATGTGACGTTTGACCTTTCCAAGTCTTGTCTTACTTGTCTGGGAGAAGAGGTTGGTGAACCAGATAAGCACTAAAGTCTCTTCCACTTCAATATCTATAATCCTATACAGATGTTCTCCATATTTGTTCAAAAATTTTTATAGTAATCATATTTGATGACTATAAACTTGTTTATAGTCATTACATGGTCCATTTTACAAAGTCATTTATAGGGTTCATTATGTTATGGGGTAATATGATTTTGTGGTCTCCTGATTTTAGGGGGACTTCTGTTCTAACAATAAGTCAGTAAAGCCTACATCTTCTGATTTTGGAGTCTGCCTCAGGGACTTCCCACAACTCCCAATCTAAAAACAACAATCTAGTTCTGAATAGACCACCCTTCAGTTCAGTGATAATAAAATCAGGAGACCACCCCTTAATTCAATCTGTTCAGTGATAATCAAATTCTAGAGACCACCCCTCAGTTCATTGCTGACTCATAATCTGGTCAGTGAGAAACAAATTCCGAAGACCACTCCTCCATTCTATCTTTTGGCCATAGAATTAACATGCCAATGATAAAAAGCTGGATAAAGGGGCAGCTAAGTGGAGCAGTGGATAGAGCACCAGCCTTGAAGTCAGGAGGATCTGAATTCAAATCTGACCTCAGACTCTTAATACTTCTTAACTGTGTGGGCAAGTCACTTAACCCCAATTGCCTCAGCAAAAAAAAAAAAAAAAAAAAAAGCTGGATAAAGTTGTCCTCTCCCCCTTAGCATTCTGCTACTCCCTTCTGGAACCTAGCTCAATGTTAATTAATAAACCCTTTCCCACCTAACTTGGAGACTGGGTCTGTGAATTCTTTCACTATACCTGTGATACCGCCCTGGGGATCCCCAAACATTGTTGGGCTGCTTTATCCCTCAACACTTAGATTAATATGATAGTGCTCCATTAAATTGCCATGGTTCATTCAGTCATTTCCCCCAATCAATGGTTTGGCAGCTTTGGAAGATTTACAAAGCATTCTTCATACTAAGCACTCCCCAGAGTTATTGTGAGAACCAAACAAAGTTGAGGAAAATAATGGTCATATAGTGGTAAGAAAGCTCATCACCAGGTCATTCCACAAGTTGGCCACTGGTGGCTGAATCCTGAAGACCATCTATCAAAAGATGGAGAAGGGTTGACATCTGCACCTCCACTAATGAGACTGCAGTCGCCTTGGAGAAGTATGGTTACAAAGCTTCTTAAATATATTATCATCTTATCCTGTGCAAGCCCCCTCCACTTCCTCTAGCTCTGTCCTTAGAGGAGAAAGCCTGCAATACAAATATTACCAGTCCTGGATTACAATCGACCTACGGAGACTGAACAACTTTCTCAAGTCATGCAATTAGTAAGTGAGAGGGCCAAAGCTAATTTTTTCAGGTTTTTTGACTTTCCTCCCTGAGTTTTTCTGAAGGTCCCCTAGCCCTTGTCCTGAGGAATAGTTAGGAAAGTACTTTATAAGGTTTAATTCTAAATTACAGTGGAATTTTATAGTATCACCTAATTCATATTTTTGCCTAAAGTCAGCTCCAAAGGGGAAAAGAAACTATGAGGACAGGAGAATTCATTGCCCTATGACTCCAATCACTATGGCCTCTGACTTCCCAGTCCAAAACACTACTCTTAGGTCACCACTCCACTCTGTGTATTGCTTTCCCTGATTAGAATGTAAGCTCCTTGGAGTCAGGGATGTTTTATTTTTTTAATTTTTATTTTGTTTTGTTTTGCTTAATGTTTGTATAAACAGTGTTTAAAACCATGTCCCACACATTGTAAGCACTTAATGTATGCCCTTTACTTTATTTCCTTCCTCCTCCCATATCTCAAGATGTCAGAATCTGTCTAGTGTGTCAAGTTACCAAAGCCTGATAGAAACAGTATAAAAAGTTTTCGAATGAAGAACATTGTCTCAGTTTTTATTTACAGTTCTCATCTCTTTTTTTCCTCCTTTCCTTCCTCCCCCTTGTCTCCTTCATTTTCTTCCCTCCCTTCTTTCTTTTCTTCTTTTCTTTCTTCCTTCCTTTTCTCTCTCACTTTCTCTTCCCTCCTTCCTTCTTTCCTTCTTTTCTTCTTTCTTCCTTCCTCCTGTCTTTCTCTTTTTTTATTTCTTCCCTCTATCTTTCTTTCTGGGGTTGGAGAGGAAAGAAAGAAGGAGAATCATGATCCTCAAATCTCAAGACAATGAGTTGTACTTGAGAATGTGCAAATGTGGAGGTTGGGAAAGGGGACCCCAAAAGTTTGGGGTCATAGACAGGTATCACAAGGTGTCTCAAAAGAATTTGCAGGCTTGAACCCATTCTAAGTCAAGGGGAAAAGTTTTATTGTAATTGTAACACCATTATAAGCAGCCTAAGTTCTAAAAGAAATTAGCAAAGTCCTAAAAAAGAGGAGACCCCTTTATCCAGCTTTGTATCATTGACATTGACATTGATATGGCCCAGAGGTATGGTCTCCAGAACTTGTTTATCACTGACCAGATCATCAATCAGCAATGAATTGAGGAGTGGTCTCCAAAACTTGATTATCCTTAACAAGATTATCAGTCAGCAATGAATTGAGGAATGGTCTATTCAGAATCAGACAGAGGGTTATTCTTAGACTGGGAGTGTAGGAAGTCCCTGAGGCAGACTTCAAAACCAGAAGAATTAGGATTTACTGGCTTATTGTTAGAACAGAAGCCCCCTTAAAATCAGGGGACCACAAAATCATATTATATCACAAAGTTTGCTTCCCTCCTGATTTAATTCGTGTCATGAAGGAAGCCCTGGTCCAGGAGGTAGACTACTGAGACTTGCCTCTCCCACTGACTCACTGTGAGAGCTTGAGCAAATCCCTTTCTCTTTCCCAACCTCAGTTTCTTCATCTATAAAATGAAAGGTTGGATTTAATCACCTCTAAGGTCCCTCCCAGCTCTAAATTTATGATCTGATGATCTCAAAGTTCTCTCCCAGTTCTAAACTTCTATCTTCTCTGTTCTGTTGTAAGTTTAGAAGGAACATCAAGCCTCGCCTCCCCCGTGTAGGAAGGACTACACGGTTATTATAACATGGTTATTAACTTCATGTTTCTTGTAAAGGGAATAGGTCCTTTCTATTCCCTTTGTTAATCTTTCCCTGCAAATTACCAAAACTTAACAGGAACAGTGTAAAAGACTTCCCACTGATGAACTATGTCTCAGTGTCCACTTACTTCCCGGACTTTAGCATGACTTTGGATGGCCCTAGCTCATGAATGCATTCACACTTAGTTTCTTCATCTGTAAAATGGAGATAATACCTCACAGGTTAGATGTGAGGATCAAATGAAACAACTTCATAAACCTAAAGGTTCTACATAGAAACTAGTTATCCACAAATTATTATCACTATTATTGAATCTCCTCTTCTTTTGTCCTCAATGGAAAGGGAAGAGGGAAAGGATCAGAATACTGATACCACACCACATTCTTACATCCTTTAAAGCTTCTCACTTCCTTAGGTGACCCTGACCCATCCATCTCCTCAGCTACTTTCCAATTAAATTTGACAAATCTTTGTTATAATCCATTGTTGGGTACTAAATATGCAAAGTTTACAGTCAAATCAAGCACCTACTATGTACAAAGCGGCCACTATACCAGGCACATGGGATAAAAGAGAAAAATAAAATAATCTCTTCCTCAAGGAGCCTACATTCTACTCATCATAAGGAGTGGGGATTCACTTGTTCTGTCCTGCCCAAAAGGCAAAACCAGGAACAAAAAGCCAATTTAGGCTTGGAATTAGGAAAACCTTTGTAAGGATGGGAGCTGTCCAAAAGTAGGATGGCTTGCCTGGAAAGACTACAGTTTTCCCCCTTGAAAATCTTCAAATGGGATCTGGATGACCACGTTCCAGAATATTATCAAGGGAATTCCTTCATTAATGGATAGGATAACACGACGACTGAGATTTCTTCTAACTCTTAGATTCTGTGAATTAGGTACAGTATCTTTTCTCATAAAATTTAGTAGGAGAAAGATATAAAGGTCAATATCATGTAATTTTATTGTTATTTTGTTTTATCTTGTTTTGTTTTATTTTACCAGACCCACGAGTCTATCAGTGCAGGGAGCTCTGGGCAGGGAAGTTACTCTCCCAATAAATATCTGAACTTTCCAATTTTTAGAAATTTGCTTTGGATCAGTAAGAGGCCACAGAGCCAAGGTAGGGAAGAGTCCACAGATCTTCGTGACCCAAGCCCAGCTCCCCATTCACTATTCTAGGCTGCCTATAATTTGCCTCTATTATAGTTAAATGTATAAGAGAAGAGTAAAACAAAGTGTTATGTGAGGTCTGATTTATTGATAATAGAGGGAAATCAAGTGAGAATTCATGTGGGAGGCAAAATTATCAGCTTTTCTAGATCTTACAGTCTTCTTCCATAAGATGGTGTCATACGAATATTCATAACCTTCAAATCATTTGAAATGAAAAACTCCCCATAACATAGAAACTCAGCAGAAGAAATCAAAATCACATGGGACCAGAATGAAATGCCTAGAACACAGAACATTTGTGTTGTTCTTTCTGTCGTTAGTAAATTATCCCAAAGATGCTTTAAGTAAGCCTGCACAAGCTCCAATCCCAGTGCTCTTATTCAGCTACAAAGAGCTATCATTTCATCCCCCTGCCACACAGGCCACTGAACCTTGGATATAAAAGAACAATAGTAGGCTAGTGACCTGTCCCTGGAACATTCCTATCTGAACTCCATTGAATATAAGATGAGACTGAGAATAATAAAGAAGATAAAAATAACAGCTGGTATTTACCTAATACTTCAAGGTTTGCAAAACATCTTCTCTTCTCTTCTCCTATAAATCTTATTTATCTTATAAATACATCTTTTCATTGGCGCAGCACCAGCACCACCACAGCCCTTAGACATAGGTGATATGGATATTCTTATCTCCATTTTACAGATGAAGAGACTGAGGGTCAGAGAGATTAAATGGCTTGCTCCCTCCCAGTTCAATAGCTTATGTGTCAGGCTGGAGACTTTTTTTTTTTTTTTTTTTTTTTTTGTGGAGGCTGATTGCAGAGTGGATCAAAAGGCTTGAGACTTGAATTCAGATCTCCTGACTTCATGCCTACTAGCTCAGTCCATGACCCACACCCCTTCCGAAAGTTAGGGGCGGAACCTTCAAAATAGTTCTCTGTGAGCACATGTCCCAATTTCTCTTGGAACTATCCCAGAATCAAGACTCAGTTTCAAGGAGAATTCTGGGGGAGGAAAGACCTGGGGTCCAGAAGGAAAATTCGTGTGTCAGGATTCAGACTGAGCCAGTTATATAGCATGTATCATCAGTATAAATGGCCATGAAAAAAAAGGCAACTTCTGTCTTCCTTCCTTCTTGCCTGCTTCCAGCAGCCAGCGCCACGTGGGCCGGTCGTATTCAGCCTGGGCTTGGCCAGGAGGCCATCCTCGGCTTTAGTTTCATTTTGGTATCATGCTAGTTTCGCTTTCAGGAAGGAAGGAGTGTGTGTGTGTGTGTGTGTCTGTGCATCTGTCTCTGTCGGGACAGCAGCAGCAACAGCTTAATCCATAATGCCTTCCCTAAGAAAAGCTCCATCCTCCTCCTAATATCTTCTTCCTTTTTCCTTCCTCATCTCCCCAACCACTGTTCATCTTCCTCTGCTCTCCCTGTCCTTCCCCAATCTCGTCATCTTTCATCTATGAACCAAACAAGATATCAGCTGCTTTGGTCACCAAAAAACCCCAATACTAAACCCATCTTTGTCCCAAAAAAAAAAAAATGTCTCTCAACTTCAATTTTCCTGAGAATGAGTGACAAAATGAAGTTTTAAGGGCTCTTCTAGCTCTAATATTTTATATTCTAGGTACTTTCTAGCACTGATATTCTAATTCTAAAGTCTCTCCCAGCTCTGACATTCTATATACTAAAGGCCCTCCCAGCTCTTACACCCTGGTTCTAAGGCCCTCCCAGCTCTGACATCCTGGTTCTAAGGCCCTCCCAGCTCTGACATCCTGGGTTCTAAGGGTTCTCCCAGTTCTGACATCCTAGGTTCTAAGGCCCTCCCAGCTCTGACATCCTGGGTTCTAAGGGCCCTCCCAGCTCTGACCTCCTGGGTTCTAAGGGCCTCATCCAGCTCCGACCTCCTGGGTTCTAAGGGCCCTCCCAGCTCCAACCTCCTGGGTTCTAAGGGCCTCATCCAGCTCTGACCTCCTGAGTTCTAAGCCCCTCCAAGCTCTGACCTCCTGTGTTCTAAGGGCCCTCCCAGCTCCGACCTCCTGGGTTCTAAGGGCCTCATCCAGCTCTGTCACACAGGATTCTGCATTACAAGGTTCTCTCTAGTTCTAATATTCTGTGCTCTATGTTCTAGGCTGCATGGTTATACATGAGTGAGAGAATGACATCTCATAACTTGGAAATATTTTCAGTTCAATTCAATAAATATATGGAATAGTCTTGGAAGAAGGTTTTTCATAATTTTAGAACTGGACTCAGGATATAATGGAGAGAGCTCCAGACTTGCAGTTAAAAGGCCTGGGTTTGAATCCAGCTCACTTCTTGTGTGATCATGGATGAACACTTCGCCTCTCAGAAACTGATTGAGATGCTGCAAAACAGGGGTGGAGGCAGTAGGTGCACAGCTCACCCTATGTGGCCATGAGGAAAGGCCTCTGAAGTCATACGGAAATGTGAGTTGCCATTTTCATGAGGTTGCCTTCCAAGGAGCTGTGAAAATTCTGTTAAGAACATTTTAACCCTCACTGTCAATCATTCCACGGAATGGAACTGTCCAGTGACTTGCCTTAATGCTGATTGCAAATGGGGGTGGTTACGGTGGGAGGGGAGGAAGAAGCATCTTTGAAGGTCAGAACTGGAAAGGACATTAGACCCTTCAATCCTCTTTAGGTCAAACCTAATGATTTACATTGTAAATCACCCCAAGCCCTTCAGGTGGGGAGGAGGAATATTATCCTCGTCCAAGAAGTCAGGGAAGTTGTGACCTGCTCAAGTCATAGTCTGTTGGGACTCAGCCCCAACTTAATTCAGAAGAGCCTAAATTTTTCACAATTCCACACTACTTTGGAAAATCATTATTATTGTTATTTGTCCTTTGCTCTCCAAAACACCCATGACATCAGGGAGGGGATGCATAACTGCAAGTGAATTTGATTTAATGAGGAAGGGCTGTGCAAGATCGCCTGCCTCATCTTCCCCTCCAGAGCCATCTGGGTCCAGTGACGAGATACAGAGCAGGACAATTAGAGACCTTCCTGGATGCAGTGGGAGACCATCGTCTTTTTAAGCTAAGGTCTTCAGCAGGTCTCAGTTTGATTGAGAGAGCACCCATCCAGTAATTAAGGCTAGATAGCAATTGAGGCAAAGAATGGCCTCTTTTACTTAGTGAGAAAAAAAAATATTCTAAATAAATAAATTTGGGAAGGGAAGAAAGACCCTCAGGGTTTCTGGCCAAAGCAGAAATGATCCTTTTCTTTATTTATTGTTTTTTGCTGCGGCAATTGGGGTGAAGTGACTTGCCCAGGGTCACATAGCTAAGAAGTGTTAAATGTCTGAGGTCAGATTTGAACTCAGGTCCTCCTGATTTCAGGGCTGGTGCTCTATCCACTGGGACCCCTAGCTGCCCCTAGAGATGATACAAAAAAGTGAGATTCATCCTTGTCTTCATGGAGCTCATAAACTACTAATGGAATATGACAGTTACAGACAACAACTTAATTAGACACAAAAGATTAGCAAAGCACAAAGTACTATGTAAAGTCAGAAAAGGGAAAGATGGCTACCTGTGGGGAAAAAGAGGAAGTCTTCATGGAAGAGGTGACATTTAAAATATGCATTAACATGTTTAACCCACATCAGATTGCTTGCTGTCTTGAGCAGGGGAAAAGGAAGGAAGAGAGGGAGGGAAATTCAGAATACTAGGTTTTGAAAAGCTTAATGTTGAAAACTATTTTTGCATGTATTTGGAAAAATAAAATACTTTAAAAAATAAATGTACATTGAGAGGATGAAGAATTCAAAAGATATGGATTTCCCCATCTTTCATTTTGTAGATAAGGCAAATAAGGGCTCATAAATAAATAGATAAATACTTTCTTCAGTTCTAGTTCAGTTTTTTCTGTACTAAAGTACAGTTTACTTCAAGTTGCTTTTAAAAGTTGAAAGTATGGATAGTCTAGGCAATGATTTCAGAGAGATGGCATAACACAAAAAAGAGATAGCCCTGAAATTGGATTCAGGTTGTGCCTTTGACATATCTTAGCAATGTGGACACTGCTTAGACATGTGCATACTGCTTCACCTCTTGGCTCCCCAGGAAAGCCTTTATAGCTATAAGTTACAGAGGCCTCCTAATCTATCCTAGGGAAGGGAATTTCCACACCAACATTTCCCTACAGAGATGAAATCACAGATTCAGACAAAAAAAGTTAACATTTTAAAAATAAAAAACAAAAATGTTATTCACATGCTAATTTTACGTGTTTTATACACGTCACAGAAATGTTTATTTACATTTTACATGTCACAGAATTTTCTACATTGGTCCCAGTGAAGGTTGTTTTTTGATGTGATCAAACCACATCAAGAGTACTGTGTTGTTCTAGGTTGAACAGACATTAGCTTCCTTTGCAGGGCAACTGAGATGTCAAAGGGTCTTGGGACCATGTCATATGAGAAGTGAAGGTAGAAATGAGCAATGTGTAAGCCTGGAGAAGAGAATCCTCAGGGCTAGACTCAGATGTTGGCAGATATGTCCACTGGAAAAGCAGGTACAGGGAGGAAACAAGCATTTGTGAAGTACTTTCTGTGTGCCAAACAATGTGCTAATTTGATTGAGCCTCACAACAATCCTAGAAAATAGGTGCTTTTTTATTTATCCCCATTTGACAGTTGAGAAAACTGGGGCAGATAGAAGGTAAGTGACTTGTTTAAGATCATACAGCCGTCACGGGTTCTGACAAAGGGGCATCAGAAGTATCACCTTCCTGTTTTGGATACCATGCCTCTTTTAAGAGTGCGTTTAGGAGAGTTTCATTAGCACTTTTTGGGTTGTCAATATATCAACATCAACTCATTCTGAATTTGTGGTCCACTAAAATCTCCTTATCATTTTCAGACAAACTGCCAGCTCTCTGTGTCTTCTCTATTTTGTACTTAAAAACAATTTTCTTGCATCCCAAGTGCAAGATTTTATATTCATTCCTACTAGCTTTCATTTTACTAGATGCAATCCAATAGAAAAAACCAAAACCTTCCTATGCCTCAATTTCCTCATCTGTAAAATGGGGATAATCCTCTTTGAGATAACTATTTCATAGGGCTAGTCTCTGGAATTCACTTTTTAAGCTACTGAAAGCTCCATAAAAGTCAACTTTTAATAATTTTTTCAATAGACTGAATGTGGATCAAAGCATAGAATTTTCATTTTGGTGATTTTTTTTTTTTGCTTTTTTCTCATTTTTATTCCTTTTACCTTTTGATCTGATTTTTTTCTTGTGACCATGATAAACATGTTTAGAAGAATTACACATGTTTACCCTATATCAGATTGCCTACTGTCTGTGGGAGGGAGTGGAGAGATGGAAGGAGGAAAATTTGGAACACAAGATTTTGCAAAAGTGAATGTTGAAAATTATAGTTGTATGTATTTGGAAAAATGAAAAGCTATTGAAAATAGTAATTTTTCTCATAGTTTCTAATAATGCCTAAGTGTTCTATAAACTCTAATTGATTAACTCTGCAAATATGGAACCTAAAATCCTTTTACAACTAAGTACTCAAAGCTTATAACAAACAATAGGTTGGGGGTTCAATGATCTAGTTTTTAAAGGCAGAGTAGAAAAAAGCTTTGGTTTTGAGGGTCCAAGATTTGTGAATTCCAGCTCTACCCTTTCTTACCTATGTGATCATAAACAAGTCACTTTTCTCTAAATCTGTTGCCTCATCTGTAAAATGTGGATTGTAATACTTTCAAGGATATATCCAAGGTTTTTGAAAAGAACAAATGAGATAATAGAAATGAGGTGCTACAGGGTCTCTTCAGTAAAATTCACAGGCATTTGAAAGATTGTTTTTAAAAATGATCCAAATGTCAAAGGATATGAACAAACAGTTCTCAAAAGAAGAATTACAAAGTATTCACAACTACATAAAAGAATGCTCCAAATCAGTAATAATAAGAGAACTGCGAATCAAAATAACCCTAAGATTTCATCTTACAATCTGTAAATTAGGAAAGATGACAAAAATAGTAATGTTCAATGTTAGAAGTAATGGGGAAGATAAGCAGACCAATACATTGTTGGTGGAACTATGAAATGATACAACCATTTTGGAAAGCAATTTGAAATTATGGAAATAAAATAACTAAGATGTCCATATCATTTAAACCAGAGACTTCAGGACTAGGCTTATCCCCCAAGAAAGGTAGCAATAAGAATAAAGTCTTCATATACATCAAAATATTTACAGCAGCATTTTTTTGTGATAGAAAAGAATTGGAAACCAAGTAGATGAATAGCTAAGCAAATTGTGGCACATGAATGTAATGAAATATTATTGTGCTGTAAGATGGATATGGTGAATTCAGAGAAACACAAAAAGATCTATATGAACTGATGCAAAGTGAAATTAAAAGAGCCAAGAAAATAATATACACAACTAAAACAATGTAAATGGAAAGAATAACTGTACACCAAAAAAAAAAAAAAATGTAGCAAAATTATAACGATTAAGCATGACTTGAATGAAGAAACCTAAGGAGACAGCCCAAATCATTTCAAGAAGATGGAAAGTTCACAAGCATTATACATGTGCTCCTTGAGGGCACAGATTATATGCTGTTTCTTTTTGTATTCTCAGCACTTAGGACACAGTAAATACTTAATAAATGTTTATTGATTGATTGATTGAATGAGCAACAAAATGGAGAACTAGACTTTTTTTTTTTTTATCTCACCAGACTCTCAAACTTCTCTAAAACATAAATTTTATGTCAAAGACAAAGCAACTTTAGCTATTTCCATGGTTTAGGACATCCAGATTGCAAAAAAAGGTAAAAAATAAAATAAATAAAACACAACCATGAACTGATATACTCATTGACCCTGAGTTCAAGTAGCATCCTTCTATCTCCTACAATACTGGTAGTAATCCTACACGATTAGACATAAACTTAGTCCTCAACCCTTCTTCCCAGTACCTATGGTGACAATAATCAGGCAGGGGGTTGAAGTCCCTTAGGAACAAAAAACCTTCCAGAAACCAAAGTCCTGGAGCACTAGTGCTTCAAATATTTGAAGTTCTACTGACAGAGTAGACAACTCAGTAAGATCAGCAGAGCCAGAGTTAGGACAACAACCTGTAAAACTAGTAGAACCAGTGCCAGGATGAACAATCATGTAGTGCCAGGGCTGCAAAGCTCCAAACTGCTAGTGCTGAGTCAAATAACTTAAAAAAAAAAAAAAAAAAAAGAGGGAGCAGCACAGAAAATCAGAACAAGACAACAGGGAGAGACCAAGGGGAGGTGCTATACAGCACTCCACTAGGCCTGTGGGGAAAAGAGCAAAACATCTAGTTGGGGCAGTCTCAGACTGGTGAATGATGTATTGCCCAGTGTAGGAGGAAGCTTGAGATCCAGCCCTTAAGGAAACCACAATAAGAGGGGAGAGAGTCAGAAAGTGAGCAACAGAAGAAAATAAGGAAAAATTTTCAAAGACTAAAATCATCAAAGATTTCAAGAAGAATAAAACTTAAAGACCTGAAACAAGCATATAAATCAACAAGAAAAATACTAATATCAGAAAAATACTAGCATATGGCCTCTGGATCTAGTAAATGAGTTCAGGACTATGAATAAAATAAAGGGAAAAAAAAGAAAATGATTCAACAGTTGAAGAGGATCCTGTGGAATTTGAAGAGAACATGGAAACACAATATCCTATCCCTGAGTGGCTCAAAAAATAAATGAGAATTATGACAGCAGAATTTGTAGCAAAAATAATGGGTAGAATAGAAAAACTGGAATCTGTAATGGCAAGCCTTAGTAAAGAAACAATAGAGATAACAATATATTGAGAATACAAATACATAGAAATGAAGCACAATCTAGAAGAAAAGAAACAAAAACCAATAACAATTAAAAGAATTATGTTCATTATGCAAGCAAAATATACTAATCTTGAAGACAGGATGCACAGAGACAACCTAAAGGTTATAAGTCTCCCAGAAGAATACAACAAGCCAAAAAAACTTAACACTATGATGAAGGAAATAACAGAAAAGAGTTTCTGAACATTGAAAATAAAATATCAATCAAAAGAACTCCAAGATTATTTCCAGGAAAAAACCCTCAAGGCTTCAAATTCTAAACCACATAGTAGTTAAATTTAATAATTCAATTGGGAAACAGCAAATTCTGCAATTGATCAAGAGAACGAACTTCAATGACAAAGTAAAGGATGTTCAAATAACATAATATTATTCTGTATTTACTAAAAATGTAAGTGGAATAGAATAATGTGTTCCAGGCAGCAATGGACCTCAAGATGCAGCCTAGGGTGACTTTCCTGCAAATTTGAGCTTAATCATATATGAAAAAGATGGACATTCAATATGCAAGATGAGTTTTAAATTTTTTTTAAGTATACCAGAAGTAAAGAGATTTTTTGCTTTTTGAACACCCCACACAACAGAAATACTGGAGGAGCCAATAGATACAGAAGGCAAGGATAGCAATAGAGTGACAACAGAGAGAACAATAAAAGATTTCTTTCTAGATGTAAAAAAAAGTAACAGAAGTGAAGGAGAAAATCTGGCAGAGGTAATAGTGATGAGGTAGTCAGGAACCATTATGAGTAGAATCGGGTAACATTTTGCCTACAGGTAAATCAATGGGTTATTTGTTTTTTGTGGAACTACCTTACAACATGCTGGGTACATGAAAGGGGAAGAGAGAGCAAGGGCAAAAAGTAGAGTGTGGGATGCACTAGAGTCAAATCAAGCATTAACAATAAGAGGAACGTGATCTCTGTAGCCTCTGAAAGAGAAGAACCTACAAGGGAGTGGATGAGGAGAAAAGAGAAAGATTGAAAAGAGGGAAAGGAAGGAGGCCTTGATTTGCGGATTGGGAGGGGGTTAGCATGGATGAATCCCAGTGAGAACAAGGTCACTTAAAAAAAAAAAAAAAGATTAATGTAATTGAAGGAACATAATGCTGTGTTTATAGCAGAAAGGAGAGGGGAAATCAGTATATGAAAAACCCTCAGTATTAGAAATAGAAGAAAATATAAATTTAATTTGTAACTTTAAATGTGCATGAATTAAAGGATCCAATGAAAAGAAAAAGAGTGATAGATTGAATAAGAAAACAAAACTTTTCAATCATAGATACTTGAATTCATTTACTAGATCTGGAAGCCATGTTAGTTGTTTGTATTTTTCTTGTTGATATATCTGTTTATGTTCAAGGTCTTTGAGTTTTATTCTTTCGGAGACACATTAAAAAAAAAAAGACAAAATAAAATTGAATAAATGGAAAGAATGAATGAAAGGGATGGTTTCAGAGAAACTTTGGAAGACTTTTCTGAATTGATTCAAAAATAATTTTTGAAAGATTTAAGAAGTCTGATCAAAGAAATGACCAACCATAGTTCCAGAGGACTCACAGAGAAATTCATCTTCTGACAGAGATGTTATGGACTCAGTAAAGAGTGTTGATAAACAGTTCTGGACTTTACCAGGCTGGGAATTTGTTTTATTTGACCATGGATATTTGTTTAAAAAAAAAATTGTTTCTCTTTGTTTTTCATTAGGGAAGGGCCAAAAAGGTACATTTTTTCTTCATTGAAAAATAATTTTTAAAAAGAAAAAAATGTTGTTTTTCTAGTGTGGATAATTGAATCACAGTAAGTGAAGAAAGAATGTTGTCCAAATGATGGCCTTCAGTTGGAGGGGCAGGAAGTCCACTGAATTAGGCTATCAGCATATATATTGACCTGAGAAGCAGTGTTGGGTGTCTTCTCTGTGAAGGATTTATTGAAAGATAGAGACCCTAGCAGCTATTTCCTTTACCTTTCAAACAATCTCCATCTACTACAGAAGCTCTTAATTTTAATATAAATTTATTATAATTTTTTAATTTGCTAACTCTATTTTAATATAATGGATTTCTTTTGTAACCCTATGTATTTTATTTTGTGCATTTAAAAACATGATTCGGAGAAAGGATGTTTCACAAGACTGACCAAGGGGTCTATAAGACCAAAAACTCAAACCCCCTTGATCTACTCTATATATTATCTTCTCTGTATCTAGTTATTTGCATGTTGCTTTTCTCATTAGATGGCAAGTTCTCAAGGTCAGGGGTTGTTTTTTATTTTTCTTTATATTCCCAGACAGGGTCATACAGTTAGCAAGTGTTAAGTGTCTGAGGCCAGAGTTGAGTCCTCTTGACTTCAGGGCTGGTGCTCTATCCACTGTACCATCCAGCTGCCCCCACCTGCCCAGTCCTGAGCACTTAACCTCTTCTCTGTCTCCGTTTCTTCACCTATAAAATGGAGATCATAATACCTTGAAGATATATGTAAAGATCTTGTGAAGTGCTTAGCAAAAGGCACGGAATATTTTTGTTCAGTCATTTCCGTCGTGTCCAAGTCTTCACGACCCCATTTGGAGTTCTCTTGGCAAAGATAATGAAGTAGTTTGTTATTTCTTTCTCAGGATCATTTTATAGATGAGGAAACCGACACAAATAGAATTATGACTTGCCCAGGGTCACACAGCAGGTAACTAATATGCCCTTGATAAAAGCTTATTAACTTCTACCTGCCACAGTCTCTTACAGTGAGTCATTCTAAAGTTTTGGTTTCCTGCCAAATTAGTCTCTTTGCTCCATAATCTCAGAGTATGATGGTTCCCCGGAATCTCAATTCTTTTTTTCAGAGGACCTGGTTACAAGTCAAAGGAAGTTAAACAGCTTAGAAGTGTACTAAGCATTTGTATATACCAAACAAAATGAGATAAAGAGCTTTGAAAAATTTAAGCACTTGATCTATAAGTGATAGAATGAAAACACAATTAAGAAGGTAATTCAACCCAAAGAAGGATAATACATTCCCAAACCAAGGAGAAATGGCTTCTAAACCAGGTGTTTTAAACTGTCTCTCTTCATTCACTTCTCCATTATCCCAGAAGATCTGACTATTTTATCACCCCTAATGTCTGGTGAGTGGAGAGATGCCTTAATTCTCCAGTATATTGTTGTTGGGTTGTCCACTTGTAGCTGACTCTCAGTGACCCAATCTGGGGTTTTCTTAGCAGAGATACAGGAGTGGTTCCACATTTTTTCTCCAATGGATTAAGACAAAAAGGTTAACACTTTTCTAGGATCATACAGAATCACATAACTGTGGCCAGATTTAAACTCGTTTTCTTGACTCCAGATGCAGCCCTCTACTCACTCACCTACAATTTCCCTTGTAGTCTTAGACAAATCACTTTTAACCTCTCTGGGCCTCAGCTTTTCCATCTGCAAAATAGGGAGAATGTCCTTTAAAGTCCTTCCCCCCTCAAACATGGCGTTCCAAAAACCCTCTCCTAATTCCGGCACTCTACGGTTGTTTCCTTGAATGCCGTTTAGCTCTTTCACATTCCAGGAGGCAGCACATTGGACTTGGGGTCAAACAACCTGCCTTCTGTTGCCATCTTTACTATTTATTAGCTGTGTGACCTTGGATAAACCACTTCTCTCCAGGCCTGTTTTTGAATTTATAAAATGAAAAATGAAAGGGGCTGGTAATCTCCAAGGCCCTTCCAGGCCCAAATTACAAAATGCTACTTAAATACATGGCTGCTGTGCCTTTGATCTGGAAGTCACTTCCCGGCACTTGTGACTCGGGTCTATGTGGAGGCTGTTGGAGGCAGGGCTCCTCCCTCTGCTCCCTGCTCTCGCAGCCCCTCCTTGCCCTGAGCCCAGCCCTGCTGCAGAACTGGAAGCTTCAGCCTCGCACCTTCCCCCTCCCCGGCTGCTGCTCAAGGTGGCCGCCCAAAGCCCTTAAGTCAGGCCTCTCTCCTTCGCAGTGGCTCTCTCCTAGTCCTCCGCGGCAGCCTTGGCTTTCTGCGAGGTCGCGCTGGCTCTGGCCTAGGCTTTTGCTCAGCGCCTGACACTGCCCAACCTGCAGGCCCCCTGGGCCCCGGAGAGAGGTGGGGAGCCCTTGGACAAGTCCTTTCTCCGGGGGCAGGGGTGAGGCGCCCGGCAGCCTGCAGCCGAGTCCTGAGCAGACTGAAGCCGCCCGATAAGGCTTCCCCCAGCTTGGGCTCCAAAGCCCGTGCTGGCCTCTCCCAGGCAGGCCTGGAGGCCTCCATTGTGTGTCGGCTTAGTTTCACTTTGACCCACGCAGCAGTTAAGCTCCCTTCCTCCTCGCCCTTCCCCCTCCCCCTTCCCACTCCCCACGACAGGCTTCTGGGAAAGCCTACCACTTCTTTCCTGGGAACTTGAGTGAACTTGGGCCCATGACTGCTCCTCACGTCCCCGTTTGCAGTCCAGGCCCTTGGTGGGGGAGGGGACTGGAGGGTGTCTCCTTAGAATTACTGCCGAAGCACCCGAGCAAGTCGTGGGTCTGCAGGGGCCCCAACAATTTACCCCAGGCTGGAATGCTCTTATTATCCCCTCAGGACACTAGTTTCGCACTTCTGTCTCCTTTCTGTCCAGTCTCTCCTCTTCCCCTCCCTACCACCCCTCCCCCCTTCCTCTCCTCTCCTTTTTCTCCCTCTCCAACTCCAGGCCTTCTCCCAATTATTCTTTTTGAAAATAAATTATCTACTCTCAGTATTCTCTACAGGAACTAACTTTCCTGACAAACAAGAACGTGTATCTGAACAGCAGTGACTGTAACTGTGGGCAAGATTGTTTCCCCAACTGCAAAATGACAGGGGTGGAGTGGATTTCTAGGGTCCCTGCCAGCTCTAAGAAATTCTAGCTCCATTTCCAGTCCAGGTGTCCCCCTGCTCCTGAGCCTCTGGGCTGACTGGCCCCAGGGACAACGGCTACCTCCTGCATATGGGGGTCCTCCTTCTTCCAAAGGACAGCTTACCCTTAGTTACTTACACTAAGCAGTTATTTACACAGCTGGGACTCCTCAGGCACTGGTTACCTTCTCTTTGTAGGAAAAGGGGCAGATGAGCAGCTTCCATGATGTGATCAGCTCTGACAATGCGCAGGAACAGATTTCTATCTAAAAACCTCAAAACAACCCACCAGTCTTGCTGACCTTTTTTTTCCCCTGCCCCACCCTGAAGTTTTCGTGACAATCTTATATCCAGCCAATTCAGAGAAGAGAATTCAGCTAGACAGAGGGAGGCAGAGTGGGTAGTATATAATGGAAAGGGCCAGAAATTTGGACTTCGGGGAACCTAGGTCTCTGCCATTCACTGCCTGTGTAACCTGGGGGCTTTCCTCCCCCTTTCTAGGCCCGTTTTTTCTCTTGAGGATGAGAGGAATGATGAGACTACCACCAAGTATATGAACTCCTAATTCCCCTAAAAGACATAACTTGAAAATGCAGCTTTTCCAACTCCCAACTATTTTCCCTTATGTTGGCTCCCTCCTTTAACAGGGCAGTAACATGCTTCATCATTTCTTCCCAGAGCGTCATATTTCTGGAATCTAACGTGTCAATTACTGAACCCCTCACGCTAATGTGACAGGCTGCTGTCAATTGGTTGGGAAAAAGCTGAGGTTCATGGTGTTTTAATTAAACCTTGTAATTCTTTCACAGTTCACCGGCACAAGCAACATTAAAAAGGAAGGAAAACCCGTGGAAATGGAGACGTTTCAATTTAGGCATTATATTGAGCCTCTGCCAAAGTTTAAACCAAGGAAATTGTATTTTAAATGAGACTAGGGACTGACACTTGCCAACCCCTATCCAGTCATTTGGGACTTAAAGGAAACCACATCTGATCATGTAAAGTGCCATTTATTTATGATGAAAATATCGAGTTAAAAAAAAATTTGCACCAACAAAATGTTTGATACACTTTCTTCTTCCCCTTCAAAACCAAGCACAAAAAAATAGCAACAATTGGAGGGTAGGGTGGAAATAATCCCAAGATAATAGTTTTAGAACTAGAGTCCGACCTAATTTTTAAAATAAAATACTCACAAGTGAATTTCAGAATTCCCAGGTATGTCTAGACCCATACAACCCTGGATGCCAGTAGTCATTTCAATCACACAATTACACAGGTTCATTCATATTTTAGAAAAAACTTTTTCCCACCCCATGTCTATACAAGGTACTCAACATCTAAGCCCAGAAATGTCCAAAGTCAATAACCCTCCAATCAGAAGAGGTTAATAGCTCCCATTCCTCCTTCCCTCCCCCAAGCTAATCATTTTTAACATCCAATTCCTGCTTAAAATGTTCATCAGATTTGAGTTCCTGGGGTGGGATCTCCCCAGGGCCTCTGATACAGAGAGCTGCAATGCTGTCCTTTGGGTCTGGGAAGGCAGAAGCTTTCCCGAGAAGGCAAAGGTACCTCATTCAAGAAAGAAACCCAAATGAATTCAGATCTGTGGGTAAGACAATAAGTCTCCCAGCTTCTACAAAGACTGAGTTAGCACTGCAGTCTATCTAAAATTCTTGGGCCAAGTTAAAGGGTTCTCTGGGCTAGAATCATTGCAAACTAAATAAACAAAATAAAAGCACAATCCATTATAATTTTCTTAAAAACAAACAAACCACACACACCAGCATATATGAATCACAAATCAGCAGCATGATGGGGATGAGAAGGCAAAAAGGGTACCCCTTTTGTTAAATTATCACACTTTGCCAACCTGTTAATGGACAGTCCATGCCTCTTCTTGGACCTCAGACAGCCATATGCCAGTAGCAATTAGTCCCAACTGAAAGCCCCTCCCTTTCTGACAGACCTAACAGAATTAGGAATTGCAGATTAAAGGACAACAACGTTGGGGGATTTTTTTGAGGGGATGAGGGCAGGAATAATAACTCACATTTCTATAGTGCTTTAAGCTTTACAAAGCACTTTCCCCACAACAACCCTGTGAGGTAGGTAGTGCAAGTATTATTATCCCCATTTTACAGATGAGGAAACTGAGGCACCAAAGGGGAAGGAGATAGAAGAGTAATAATCATTCTGCTGCCATAAAATACACATCTCACTGCACACTAAAAGTCTCTGGTGGCCAATAGCTCTCCCTGCACCCCTCCTCCCCCAGGGCTCCAGTAACAACTCATAGTTCCTGCTTAACCAAGTCAGTACTTCAGGTTTTAAATCAGATTCAAATTGACTGAAAAACCTAATCTGGACCCTCCCCACTCCCCAATGGAGTCCACACCAGTCGACTGCATGACAAGGGGTTCAGCCACTTCCACTACTCTAATTCCATGAATGACATGCAGAAAAGCACGAGATCTAACCAATCACATAGGAGGAGGGGCAGATGCAGATGTTTGATTTGTTCTTCCTGATCCCCAACTCGATCCCGAGCCTAGGCAACGCACAATCTCACTTCCTTCTCAGAGAACTTCAAGGATCTAGAACAACTTTCATTCACAATGATAAGTGCACCTGAATTCAGGCTCAAATGAATTCCATTCCATTTCTGGGGAGGCAACTGGGGTTGTGACTTGCCCAGGGTCACACAGCCAGTGTCTGAAATGAGATTTGAACTCGTCTGGAACCCCGTATCTGTGCTCTATCCACTGTACCACCTACCTGCCCCATGGCTCTTACTATTATAACTACTTCTGGGAAGGCCTGTGTTCAAGGCCCAGCTTCACCTAGCTCTTAACCCCAATTCCTGACTTCCGTTGGGAAGCCAGAAAAGCTCAACGCCCTTAAAAGAAGGCATAACTAAAAATCTCAAGCATGTGTTAATGCTTAGACCAGTCTTAACAGACATCAGGCCACCCCTCTGAGGGATGCTCCTAAGGGAACTTGGTTACCTACACAACAGCAGCTTGAGAGCTTGGGAGAGGTTTGTTTTTAAAACCTGCAACACTGTATATGCTTCAGTCCCTGAAGGACAAGAACCAGAATAAGTGTTCTAGTTACTTGTCAAAATCAGATTAAGAATAAAAGTAGCCTCTCCTTTGTTTACTGGAGGGGAGAAGAGAATTTGGAAAAGTATCAGAGGGGGATGTCAAGCTGGTTTTCCAAGGAGAACCCAAAAAATATATGGTCAGTGTGCTTAGGGTTTGAATCCTGACATCACTTGGGGAGGCTACCCTCTGGGATCAGGAGTCAACAGAAGGACTAGAAAGAACTGAGAGCTAATGGGACTCCCCATCCCTCCCACCACCCACACAAAATTACAGGATTGTAAAAGACCTTGGGTATTATCTGGTCCAATTCACAATTGAAAGGAATTACCTCCCCAACATATATGACATATAGTTGTACAGCCTTTGGTCAAAGATTTTCAGGGATGGGGAACTGATTACCTCCTGAGACAGGCCATTCCACTTTTGGACAACTCTTTAACAAAGTTTTTACTTACATCAAATTTAATTGTGTTTTTCTTTCTTCTTTTTTTTTTTTTTTTTTTTTTTTAGCAAAATTCATCCATT
Source organism: Antechinus flavipes (assembly GCF_016432865.1). Lineage (NCBI taxonomy): Eukaryota > Metazoa > Chordata > Mammalia > Dasyuromorphia > Dasyuridae > Antechinus > Antechinus flavipes. Next base: position 661,620,346 of record NC_067398.1, on the reverse strand, counting down.
TAGAACCCTCCGTTTTCCCATTGGATCTCTTCCTCCCCCAGTCTTTTTTTCTTTTTTCAGTACCAAAGTTCCTTCAACTGATCTGCACAAGACATGATTTCTAGTCATTTTTTAAAAAGGGAGGAGAGGGATTCTTGGGACTATTATTATTCACTTCCCTTTCGTCACACAAATGCCGATTAGCTGGGTGGGTAACAACAAGTACCATTCTTTTAAAACTATTAAAGCGTGCAACTTGTACACAGGCATATTAACATTGGTATATGTGAGGAAGAAATGAAAGAAAAAACCTCTCAAATCTTAGCAATTTCAGGGAAGAATCGGAGAGCAGAAAACACTCCTTAATACTCTCTGCTTTCTATCAACCACCAGCCAAACAGCCTCAGTGATGACTTAGCACTGAAGAAGTTGGCCTTTCATCTAGGGAAGGGTAGCATATCTTATTCGTTCAATACTCTACCTTTCACTGCATCAGGGAGGCCAAGTATCACATTTGTGACACTCCGAGTATGATTTTTAAAGTGTTAACTACAGATAGATAAAACCACTTTTGTCTGAGTAAAGAAGGGCATGGTGGGTTCAACTTCACAACAGATAAAGTCCATCTGGCTGAGTGTGAATGACTTGAGGTCCTTGTGTGTACACTGTGCGAGAGAAGCAGGGTCAGGGTAGGCTGGGAAAGGTCAAAGAACCAGACCTGTTCCTGAATACCTGCTAAAAATATGGATGCATTTTTATTTACTATGGAAGTTGGGTTTTTATAAATCATGTCACATTTGCCTTCAAGAAAGCTGAATATAAACTCATCCAAAGGGAGAACAAGTTTTTTCCCTAAAGGAACAGAGGTGGGGCGAAGCTGCCCTCTAACATCAACCTGCTGAAGTTAGTGGAAGTCTTCTGAAAAGACCTTTGCTGCCAAGCCCTGAATGAGGAGAGAGGGAAGACCTGCAGGGAGGGGATGGAATAGGGCTCTGCCGTTTCTCTAACTCAAGTAATTTTCATTGATTCTGACATTTTTTAGCAGGATCAAAACCACCATAAGGTAGTACAGAAACACGGAGTGAAGTGACCACTGAAAACCAATAGGCAACGGCCTTTCTTTGGCCTGCTCAACAACTCAACACCTAGGATTTACAGTTACTTGTATCTTTTTAAGAGTTAAAACAGTCTCTGAATTCTACCTTCCTCCTCCTTCAGCCTGGCTCTACTATTCAGCATCTGTAGACTACTTCTAGGACCAGGCAAGCCCTTCAACCTGGGGACTAAAGGGAAAGACAAAAACACCCAATGGAGGGAGGCAAGCATGATGTGCACAATTTGGTTCCCCTGCCTTTTTTGTTTTCCTTTTTAAAAAACCCTAAGTGAACAACAGGAGCACCACAGTTCCCAAATATCAGAGAAAGAGCTGCACTGGACTGAAGTAGACGTGCAAGAGAATTAACAAAATAAAGCAAGCTGGTTTTGGCTTGTTCATAAGAGGCGACAGACATTTCCCCCAATGGTGCTGTCCAAGTCAGGGTCCGCGTGAGAAAGAGAGATGGAGGGAGGATAAAGAATGGGGAGGGAGGAAGAAATTGGAGGAAGAGATTGTCTTTAGCCCAAAGGGCAAGAAACAGTGATGGACAGGGAGACAGACGATGGACACAGGACAGCCTGCTTCACCATCACATGGCAGTGCGTGTGGGGGTGCTGGGCTGGTTTAACCTCAGAGTTTTACATAACCAGCCTGCAAAATCCACTCCTTCCGCTTCTGACCGTTTTATAAAAGTGTGATTCTGAAAGAACAAATAAAAGACATTAATAAATCTAACAAGCTTTTGGCCCAAAGGGGTCAAACTAAGATTGTCTGTTTCTGACTTCTCTCTGTCTTGCTCTCTTTTTGTCAGACATTATTTCATCAGTAAAAGGAACTCCTGGAGTGGAAATGCCTTCATGTGATACAAACTAGAAATTCAGTGGTCATTTAAAAAAAAAAATCAACCAGGGCACTGAGGGTCTCCTCTATAACCTCCATTTTTAACACCAGCAATAGTGAGAAGTCTAAAGAGGAAAAAAACAACATACAATTGCAAAAAAAAAATAACATCTGCAATTTTTCCTTTCAGTTTATATATGGAAAGACTAAGGACCAATGACTTGCCTCAGAATGTCTATGGCCAAAGGAAGCAGGATTAACACCTGGATCCCTTGACTCAGCTAGTGTTCTTTCTACTATATCATGCTATAAAAAGGAACAGGATTTGGGCAAAAGAAGATAAATGAAAGAAGCTGGACTCCCATGCTTATGTCATGAACACCAAAAGGTCTAGCTTTTAGGCTAATTGGAATATGGGAGTTAAAAATGTGGGGTTAGATTAGCAAGTACCTTCATACTGCACATTAGTTCTATCAAGGGAAGACAGTTATCAAGAACATAAGCATCAAGGTTAATCAAAGGGACAGGGTCTTTGGCTGACTTTACCAACTGGACCTCAGCTGACTCCTCAGTAAGGGAAGATAAAAAGGAAAAAAGAAGACGAAGAACATATTTACCTCCTGAGTATGCGTGCAATAACTTGACTTTATAAAATGCTTAAAGGGAAAAACTGAGGAAAGGTGAAAAGATGAATGGCTTAGACTCTGAAAACAGGCTCAGGGCCCTTTTTAGCTATCACTGAACTCTGGCATCTCAGAGGGCAGCTTGTCCAAACCATAACAAAAGAGGAATCTTCTCTCTAATTCCAGCTTGGACATGAAGCTCTTCAGGGACAGGGAAAGCAATGATCCCTGAAGTACACTGACTTTTGGATAGCTAAAATTTTTTATGTTATCCCTGTACTGGATTTGAGGCTGCCTCTTCATAATTCCCATAAAAGCCCCAGTAAACTTTTAAAGAGAACTGATTTCCTTTAGAAATAATTACAAACTGTGCTATGTCCATTTTAAAATATATTTAGAAATTTTGGCAATAATCACTGATCAATAGTTTGTTTACTCCAGGTCAAAAGAATTCTTCAGTAAATTCTTCAACTAATCCAGGAGTCATCCTCCAGAATAAGAACACTTTCAAAGCCAGGCCTTGGTTTTAGACAGGCATCCTAAGGAATTAGCTTGAATTATGCCTGCCTTGGAGGTGAGAAAAAGGGTGAAGACTGATTGGGTTTTCTACTTCCAGGTAATAAAACACTGTGTGAGAGGGTAGAACCCGATTTCTTTTGGATCTCTTCTGCTCAGAGAGAAGAATTACCCCAAAATGGTAGTGAGAACGTAACAGTAAGATTCTATTCCCATTAAGGACTCAAATCCAAGGCCCTTGAAGTTGTCATTTCTCCTCCCTAACCTGAATCAAATACCTACCATCAGCATCTTCAGATCTGCTCTCTCGGCTGGGTTTTTAATTAAGCTGATATTTTAAGGAGAGAAATAGAAAGAGAGAGAAAAAAGACCAGTCAGTTATTCTTTCCAAACCTATTTTCACTTTTAGCTGTGTTATCCTAGAATTTAGTATATCAGGAAACCTGACTGTGAAGAACAAAACCTGTTCTGCAGCAACTGTGCAAAGTTGTTGTTTGGGTGAGGGGCCCCAGCATGTCACCAGGATTTGGAGGGCAGGACCCCCTGAAGGCAGGGAAGGGCTAGGGTCTGAAAACAGGAAGTGATCCCGGAAAGGGGGAGAGGGAGGGGAGAAGAGAAGGGAAATTCCCACCGGTGTCCTGACAGGAACTTTAGTTAACAACCTCAGCTACATTTTTAATGAAAACTCTCCTTTCAAAATGGGGTATCACAGTTACAAAATGAAAGCTAAAAGCAGATCTGACTAGATACTCCAAATAGCTACTCAAAGAAAGGATGAAATAGTGGTAAAAAATAACCTGCTTAATTATAAAATTTTTATACTCAAAGCTGCTTAGCTGAAAATAATCAGAATAATTTGTCTTTTTCTACCTTTTCAGAATAAACAAGCAAATGAAACTGGTTGAAATTCAAACTGCAAGATGTTTGGCAATTAGCTACTGGCCCAACGGCTCAAATCAAGTAATGATTTGTGCTGTTAAACTATGGAGAGTTCTCAAAGTTAGGAGAGGTTCATAAAAGTCCAAGTTATTTGCAAGACTGCATTAAAAAATAAAACCAATTCTTTTTTCTGACTAAAGAGTCAATCATTAAGATCACTTCTTGATCCTCAAAAGCATTTTCCCACCAGGAAGGTGCAAAAAAAAAAAAAATGTTATGGCAAAGTCAAAAATTTTAAGCTAGACCAAAAAAAAAAAACAAAACTTTAGTTATTCTCTAAGACTTTAAGAGGACCAAGAACCTTGTTGGCTAAGAAATCTTCTTAGAAGGGCCTTCTTTAAAACATGTATAAGTCTTTTGGGATAAGTTCAATGATCATCTACATCCCTTAGACTTCACTCACTTTTTGAAAAGTAGGCAAATTGGCTGTTTCTAAGGTGCAGATGATGGCTCTGGATTAAAAGCATAAACTTTCTATGCTTTGATTCTAAGGTTAAAGTGTTCATTCACTTCAAGCAACTGTGGGAAGAGAGACCCTAGGCATTTTACCAAATCTGTAACTTCTAAAAGGACTCTTACTTAGCAGGTTTAAAATTGTCTTGGACTAAGACATCCCAGAATCAAGAAGCAATTGTCCTCTCTGGGTCAATGGTGAGGAGTGTGGGCAGGTCCCAGAGGACAAGCAGGATGTCTGCCTTACCCTCCAGGCGGACAGTCTGGCACCTAGCCATGAAATGGATTTGTGGAACTTACCATTTATTTACAAACTCCTGGAAATCTTGTGTGAAAACACCATTCGGCAGTTTAGGTGGAGGCTGGGGAAGCAAACAGATCCATTTGTATCAGTTACAGCAAAACTTCAGCACTATCTCAGAAAAGGCCAGAGAAATGGCACCAAGGTACACAGAATATAATCAGATCACACTTCAACGTGCATCTTCATGTAGCTTCCTTTGGTTCCCACCCCTGAACCATTTACTATGAGGCAAGAGGCCACCATCCTTCCTTCATGGTTTAGGTAACTGTTCTTTCCTTGCAACAGCCTTCCACAAAGGGAGGGTTGCACTCACTGAACGTATGACATGTGCCAGTCTCTTCCTTTAGGGAAGAGTTTAGTAATAAAAATATTTGTACACTGCTTTATAATTTTCCAATTGTTTTTAAAAGGGCCACAAACCATTTCACTCATGCTTTATGGGATTTCCCTCCTTGGAATATTACTTTTTTGATTACAGGAATGCCATATGCCTAGACAGAAAAAAGGACCACTTTATTTTAACAACTGGGGGATTCCAGAATGCGTGGCTAGGTGTACAAAGTGCTGGAATTAATTAAAAGTAGTACAAGTGAAAGTGCAATGATACAAGGTCAAGCTCTGGTATGGGAAACAAATGGAGAAGGCAGCAATATGGTCCAACCCACAGATTGTGGGTCTTCTATTTATTCTTTCCTCCTTCTTCTATTTTTATTTCCTTATCTATTCTCTGATTTACAAGTCCTGGGGTCATAACCTCTTCTCACTGAGAGGAAGGAACACTGGTCCCAGAACGACGAAGGTGGTAGTGGACAACAGGAGTGCATTCTGGCTCTGGTGCCACTGGCAGAAGTGGGAAAGATGTGTCATGGCAGCCCCACCCTCTTCTGTTGTCATCTGCTTCCTAAACCATCCTCCCTGCTTCTCATTTTGTGTAACCAACCTTAAAGCAAGCCCAGTGCTACAGATTAGCACTGTTACTGTCTCTTCTTGTCCTTGGCCATACAAGGGTCCTAGGACACAACCAGCATCCCATGTCATTCTCATTTACTATCAAAGCAAAGATCCACTCAGAAAACAGAAAAGGAAGTGTTCTACTGGTTCAAGAAAAGAACAGAGGTCTAGCTATTCTTAGCTCTTTCAATAACGTGCTAAAGGTGAACCAATTCATTTTCAGGCCCCTTTTCTCTGAGGACCATCCTTCTAGGGAAGAAGCAATTATTGAGGAGTTCATGTACACTGGACTCTGAGACATTCAGAAAAGCTGTTTTGTCAGAGTGATCTATAAAGGATGTTGAGTTTCTAAGATTCAGGTGAATTGGCCAGTTCTAAACTCTATGATCTAAATTCAGATGGCATGTAACTTCTAGAAATGTGATCTTGAAAGTAAATAACTAAAGAAATTCTTACCTTAGGTTTGTAAATATACACTTCTCTGAAAACTTTATGCCAGCTAGTAACAAAGAATACAAAACTATTTTTTGTCTCAATAAAACTACATTAAAATATAGGTTAGTTCACCATTTGGGCAATACACTAGAGAACTTAGCAAAACAAATTTGGTTTAGATGAAGGAAGGAAATTTCAGTGAGAATACAAACCTCATTAACAATATAGTCCAACAGCTCAAAGATGGCCATAGCAGGTCGACTGTCCATCCCATGACCTGTAGAAGATATGAATAGTGGATTGTGAGATGGACAGAAAAAAGCAAGAGGGAAGCCCTATGAGCAGAGAGAAGGTTATAGTTGTTCACACCCAATTTTGGTACATGTGCTAAACACATAACAAGCTTAACTTTCCATCCATTGTTAAGCCAACCTGATCTTAATGAGTAAGATCTTTAAGGACTTCAGATGGTTCTCACACAGCTGCAGATTCATTCTGAGCTCTTGTTGCAAGACACTGGAGATTATTTGATCCAGACCTTTCATTTCACAGTTGAAAAAAATGAAATCCAGAGAACAGACATGTCCAAGATGATACATTAAGAAGCAGAGCTAAGAATCAAATCTATGTCTTGAAATTTAGTGCTCTTCCAGCTTCATTATGTATTTGTATAAATTATTGTATTTGCATGTTATGTATTTGTATAAATATGCACATGCACATGTACATTTTAAATAAGCTAGGCCCTCAGTGTCCTACTGTTTGCAGAACAAGAAAAATCTCATGCTAAGACTTTGCATGTTGCTGAAGTCATAAGTTGCCATTCTCAACACTACCAACAAAATCTGACTCCACAGAGGAAACTGCTTTTCCTTTTCTCCCTTCTAGTCTGAAGTGGTCAGAGAAGTTTGGTGAGGAGATAGCTGCAGTCTGAAAGTCACTGGTTTGTAGTGAGATGCAGGCAGGGAGTCAGGAGGTAGAGGGATGACAATATGGCAGACATGGTGCCTCTAAGCAACTGAGGAAAAAGCAAATGTTAAACTGGAGGTAAAGACTATTGGGAAGAAAAAGTCCAACAATATCATGAGTTTTCTGAGGAAGACTGACATGGACACTGAGAAAAATCTAAACTTGAAACCCATCCCTAAAGGGATCCTATGTGAACAAAATCCTATGTGCAAACTACACTTTCCAGCCATGTCCTTCACTGTGTTCTAATCCTCTTTATTCCAGAAAGCCGCTCACATTTCCATGGTGTTTCAAAGTTTGCCATGGGCTTCAGAGACATGTTCTCATTCCATTTTCAAAACAAATCTGAGACAGATAACACAATCATCATCATAAGTACTTGATAGGTTACCATGCAGGGACTGTGGTATTTTTTGTTTTTACACTTCCTTATGGTCTTAGGATTTGGCACATAATAAGTATTTAATAGTTGCTTGATGACTGACTGAAATTAAACATGGGCTCAAGTAAATGAAGTCACATAGCTAACAGATAGCAGAAACCCAGGTTAATGTCTAGTCTGGTATGTTTTCACACTGGCCCTTTTCCTATTGTTTCCATCACTAAATATCCTTACCACTTTAATTCTATTTCCAAAAGTCCTTTTGATTCCAATAAAGGCAAAACAACAAACCAGTGAGGGTGATTTCCCAAGTCTTACAACTAGATGGTTCTTGGACAAGTTTGTCTTTCTCATCACCTCAGTGTTTTCATACATAAAGTGGGCTTGATGACATTTGTTCTGTTGATCTTACAAGAGAAAGTCCAAGATGCTACAGAAACAGGAGTTACTATAACTATATGGGATTGCTACCATTTTCCTAGGTGGTTTTAGTTTTGGGAGTTATTTAAAAATGGCTTGCCTAAAAAGACAGCTTTCTGTTTCCTACAATAAGGGTAACTAAATTGGTGCCAGGATTGGGAATGATTCAGCTATCTCCTAATTTCCCAAGAAATCTCATTTCAAGCTGAAGTTCCTGCTGGGGGAAGCTAACCTAGAGCTCTGACAGCTGATCTCTATTGCTGCACCTATCTCTCAACTACTGGGCCAAAAGAGTTAAAGAAACATTTCAGAAACTATTCAGAAACAGAAAGCTATGGAGTGGGGGTCAGGACACAAGACCGCTTTACTAAGTTTCAAACTCTTAAATTACCACAACTCTCTCCATGTGTCCAGGTAGCAGCACCTCAAATTAACATTATCTTATCAGCTCCATGGTCTGACTTAAAAGTTGTGACTTTCTTCCTCCCCTCTCCTACTCAATCAATCAAATCCGATTCCACCTCTGTGACAACCCTTCCACTTAATAGCGCTGCCCTAGAGCAGACCTCCATGTAGTAGAGAATAGCACTGGGCTTGGAGTTGGGAAGAACTCAGCTCAAACCCTGCTTCAGATGCTTAGAGCTGCATAGCATAGCATGGGACAAGGCATTTAATCTCTCTCTGCTAATTTTCTCATCTCTAAAACAAGAGGGTAGGACTTGATGGCCTCTGAAATCACATTAAGTGCTAAATCTACAATCCCATCTATGTCTTCTCATTTCTGTCTTCTCCCTGCTTTAATTCCTTCTTCCAAGCAGCTCTCTATTGCTTACCAAATCAAGTTCAAAATCTTCTGCCTAGGCCTGATGTCTCATGAGACCTAGTTAAGCCATCCATTCCTTGAGTTCTAGTGCAATGAGCCCCTACATGCTCCGTGCCCTCCCCAGACATGTCTCCTTCCCTTTCTCAGACATGATAAAATGCTACTCATCTTGTAAAGCGCATCTCACACCACTGCCTTCATGAAAGCTTTCTTGACCTCCACCTCCCCATCCCTGTGAATAAAGACACCTCCTCACTGGACTTGACAGACTATGTTTGTATCTTTTTAATGCATAACATAAATTTAATTACAGTTGTCTTTTTATGTATCTTTTCCTGCAACAGATACAAGGGCAAGGCCCATATCTAATTTACTCTTTTTACCCCTTCAGTGAGCATATTGCAGATTGTTTTTAAAATCGAAGTTACTGAATGCTGATTGCCTGAAGAAGATATTCCCCAAATTTTCCACTTCCTTTCCAAGGGTGAAAGCCCAGACCATACCACTGATGGGACGTCCTGGGGGTCTTGGCCGTGGTGAGATGCTGTGAGGTTCTCCCTCTACCCCATCGACCATGGGCCGACCAAATATCGCTTCTAGTTCCTTGGAGTCCGGTGGGGGAATCGGGTACCTTCCAATGGACAGCTCTACTAAGGACAGGCCCATACTCCAGATATCTGACTGGACTGAGTAGTGGGTGCCTTGTAACCGTTCTGGCTGTTAGTTGAGAAAAAGACAAAATGCTTCAGTGGAAAGAAAATGGATCCAGAGACCAATGAGTGGCAACATTGTTCAATCCCTTTAGTATCATATAATCCGGTAAATTAGTATCAATCCTGTTCTAAACCACAATCCCATCTTCTAATATTAAATACTAAAGTGAAAAAAAAAAGTTATTCTTTCTCCCCTTACTCCCAAACAACTAAATTTTCATACTATCTATGGCTTAATTAATTCTCAAGGGTAGAATTACTTTCAGACACACTGAGACAGAGGAATTTCAGTTCCCTATCAATTAGAATTCCTTTCAAGGTTTAGAATCCTTTATACTCTTGGGGATGACAGATTAAAAAAAAAATTAATAAGCTCCCTGGTTCTTCCCCTTCCACAATTTATATGCCCTGGAAAATTCACTATGTACAAAATATAAAGTGCAACAGGATAAATTGCTAATAGGTAAAAGTACCTGAGGTACTTTAAGGGTTGAGTTCTTTATTTTTCCAGGCTCACTTCTTCCCTTTCCCCCTTAGGTACTTGACACTTAAACTAAACTGTACTGTTCACTATTCCTGAAACACATGCTGCCTCCTCCCCCATCCAGGATTTTGCCTAAGCTTTTAACACCATTTCCTTGCCCACTATCCAAACCACCAAATGATATCTTAACTCACCCTTCAATAAGGACCCAGCTTAAACGCTACCTTCTTCATGAACCCTTATCCTCCTGGAACAGAAGTGACTGTTCCCTCTCTGGTCCTCCCTGATTCCAGTTCTAGCCAAAGTGAACTATCAAGTTCCATTCTGCTGGACCAGTTTGGTGCATGTGGAATATATTTCCATTTCCTAGTGCTTAGCAAAGTGCTCTTAACACTAAATATTTAATAAATATTTATTTAAATAAAAGAAGAATAGTGAGGTCTTGAAAGTTTACTAAGATACCACCCAGTTAGAGAATTCTCTTACAGAACAATTGACTAAAGTGGTTCTATAGTAAGGTGTAAAGGAAGATTATTAGCATAAAACGCATTTGTATATGTCTGGATCACCAAACTAGTTCACCCAAGTGTCCTTGAAAAAGAAGTTTAAAGAAAAGGAATTACAAGAAAGCTAGAGGAAACATAACCAATATGTTTTATCCAAAAGTATTAAAAAAAAAAAAAAGATCAAATTGGGAAGATTACAATTAAGGCTAAATTAATATTTACTCCTATATAGTAAGACTACTTAACTGCTCCCTTACTGACTAATGGATAAATTCTTTTGCTTAACATTCAAGTCTGGCTCAATCTATGTTCCAGGCAAGCCAGACTATTCACCGTCACCTGTACGGAACTCCCACATTTTTTCTTACACACTTTTGCTCATGATGTTCCTAAGCAATGTCTTCTCCTTGTCCTGATTAATTTTCTAGTGCTATGTAAACATAAACTATCATTATTAAGTCCAATTCATATCCTCTATGAACTCAAACCTGATCTTCCATCAGTAACAACCTTCTCCCTTAGACCTTTTTGTTTATACTTTCTCATTACAATTATGCTTTACAGTTTGTGTTTTTATCTACTCTCAAATCTCTAACTCTGTGTCTTCCTATTTCATAATGGATTGTAAACTCCATGAGGGCATGGACTAGCTTTTAGCTTTTCTAGCAATGAATACAGTAGCTGACACATAACAGTTATTTAATATAACTACTTGCAAAAAGCATCAGTCAAAAGAAACTTACAGACATGTAGGATCGGGTTCCTACAAAGGAATTTGCCATAGAGTCTATGAGTTGCCCACTCACTCCAAAGTCACAGAGCTTGATCTCTCCCCGAGTATTGACCAAAATGTTAGAAGGTTTCACATCTAAAAGTGAATCAAGACAAAAATATCACAATTGCAACAACATTTGACAGCAATTGCTGAATGGAGCCTAAGGATAAATTCCAAAGAGGGCTGCTTCATTTCCTTCTTACCTCTGTGCATAATCTGGTGTTTCTCTCTTAGATAAGCCAAACCCCGAAGAACCTATGAAACACAGAGGGAAGGGCAGACTTAAGAAGGGCAGAGGATTTTCCTCTCTATAGGTGTATCTAAACCATGTTTTCATTTTGTGCAAATCTAGCACTCTTAGGCCTGGTACAGTAGATTGCTGCCCTTTTGGGTTTGAGGAGGGGGAAAGGAAAAAGTTTGGATCTGTGATTTCACTGGTGTACGGCAGACTTGAACCTCCCTCCATTATGCAAAAAGTCAATTCTCCTGCAATTTATTGTTTTAAATGCCCATTCTGGGGCATGCTTGAATCCAAATTTTCCTAATTCCCAAAGCAGATTCCTTTCTCCTCCACCACACAGCTTTATTTACCCCATTACACAAGTCAGAGCTAGAAGAGCCCTTCAAGATTACCTGGTGCAGCCCTTCACTTTACAGATGAGGGGTGTCCTGAACGAGGTAACATAATAGCAAGCAGAAAAGACAGGATCTAAAGTCAGGTCGTCTGACTCTAACCCCCATTCTTTTTCTACCATGTTACCTTGTGCCTCTCCTCTGACACAGGGATGAATACATAGACCCACTTGACTTGTGAAAGCAGGACATTCTCCACTGGGGAGGCCTTTGCCCAGGCCTAACCTGTCAGCAGTCTTCTCCAGGTGGACTCTGAGATGGGGTGACCCAGTAAAAGGAAGAGCCTAACTCCCTTCAACCAGTGCTCACTCTAAAAGTACCTTTCACTTGGGCTATACAAGTATATATATAATTGGGAGATTTGATGAGGTCAAAATGACAAGTCAACAGGTAACAAGAAGCCATGGACATTGCCAGCCATTACCATATGTTGTTAACAGCAAAGCAAGACCATCCATGCAGGAAAACCAGATGTATAATTGTCTTGTCCCTGGGACTATGTCTGCCTTTTGTGCTTTGTTCAGTTCTACATCACTCTCCAGGACACTCTGCCCCAATTCTCCTTATATAGTACATAATATTGGATGAGGGATGGAATAGTCAAAATTTAGGTGTACTCTACAGATAGAGCCTGGTGAACCAACAGTTTCCTAGTTAGAAAATGCCATTACACCAGCATGTAAGTGTACTAGTTTCAAGCTCTTTGAAGAGAATAACCATGTGGAAAGTAGTCAATAAATACTTGAACTTGAAGGATCATTATGAAAGCAGCCAAGAATCCTCATTACTCCCTTTGTTATTCAGATCAAGATGCAAAAAGTGATATTACTGAAAATCATGTTTCTACTGGATTAGCTTTAATAGTTCTGCTTAGCAAAATGATGGTATTTCAAAAATGAGAGAGAACACCATATTATTAAGTTCTGAAAGGATTAACAGGTTTTATGGCATCTTTCCTCCAATCATTAGATTATTTTAACAAGGACCCTAAATTATAAAAGGTTGCAAGGAAAGGAATGAAGTTTGTGCTACTTTCATCTCCATTGCTCCATATTAAAAAACATTTCTGGTAAAGTTGGGGAGAAGTAGCAAGAAGCCTCTCAGCTTGAACTACTCCAATCTGCAAGTCTGGTTTTTCCTTTTGTAGCTTGCTTGTAGCTTTTCCCATCACCAAGGACTCCTATTTCATCAACCAATGTCACCACATAAACACTTCCCTGTCACACACACATCCTTCCCTGATATTAATGTCTCCTGCTCCATCAATCACAGAATGACAAGTGAGGAACAAGGGAGCCCCCTTACTACAAAAAGCTCCTTGCTATGTTAGAGAACAGCAGCAATGAATAGCCTATAAGTACCATTTGGTTTTTTAAACAAAAAATCAGAAAATTAGTAAGGACCTTACAAGGAATCTACTTCAGTACCTTCCCTTTACAGATGTAGGTACTGAAGGTCAAAAGAGTCAATGACTTGCCTATGACCCAGCCACTGAGAGCCAGAAAAAGGATCCAGATCTTTAGGTACCAAATCCAGTGATCTGACTTGTCCATCATACAAGTATATACAAATGATTCAAGTTGTCTTTCAATTTTTGCTAAATGAAAAGAATGAAAGCAAGAATAGGTATACTTGAGAGTGAATGTTACCAATAAGAATATAAAGAATATAAATACAGCATTTAAACACTTAACACTCCCTCCAAGAATCAGGACTTCCTAAAGTGTAAAAGGTCAGATTCCATTTGCAGAACCCACCCTCCCCCCCCCCCAAAAAAAAAAAAAAAAAAAAAACCACCACCACCACTTACCGCAATGCTAACCTTCCCCAAGATTTCTTCAGGAATTCTCTTGGCCTCTTTCAATACCTGATCCAGAGAGCCTCCATCCTAAATCCCCAAAAGAAAAGAGAAAAGTCCCTGTCAAGACAGCCACCAAGTAGCTGCACTGTTTTCCATTTTACTTGGCAACGCTGAACCTTAATTTCCCAAGGGAAAACCCTAGTGGCAGGCATAAAAATTAAGCATTTCCCCGGTTCACTGCAAGGTGTTATTCCATTTCCTCTACAGGAAATATGAACGACTCAGGGCCAAACACACTGGCAAACTGAAGGGCCCCTTTAGTCTGTCTCCCTTATAAGAGCTCTGCAGACACAAATGTGTCTGCACCATGAAAGAAAAGACACCAGTGCCATCCGAGAAGCCTTGCTCTTCCCTGGGCTTGGGCATTATTTATTTTTTAGTTCTTATTCTTCTGATGGTTCATGTGGCAGGGAATTCTGCTCATGTGGAGCACACTGACACTGTAGTCAGCTAAACCAGAAGCGGTTCAGGCAGACGAGTGGGGCCACAGAAAAACCCGGCCCCGGTCTTGCATGGGCAATGTGGACATGGAATAAGAGCAGGAGCAGGAACCAGCCCCTCTCCCAAAGCTTTGGGCTCACAGCAGCATCCTCCATGCTCCCTGCCACTGACAAGGCGCTTAGCACCACGATGCCCCATCAGATCTGGGTGTGACAGTGGGTAAGGCAGGGAGCGCAGGCGTCACTCGGGCTCATTAGGTCTCAGCTGGCCCAACGGCCTTGGAGGTCTCCTGCAGTTCTCTGTCACACCACGGGGCACAGCAAATGGATACAGCACTGGGCCTGGAGTCTACAAAACTCAAATTTAGCCTCAAAACACTTACGAGGCAAGTCACTCACCTGTGTTTGTCTCGGTTTCCTCTTCCACAAAATTCACCTATCTCTCAAGGTTGTAAGGCGGATCAAATAAAACAACTGTAAAGAGTTCTGTCCAATGTAGCATCTGGTGCTCGCTAAATGTTAGCTATGAATGACTGGAAAAGACGGTGGCCCAGTTTTGTAACTTAAGGGTACCAGCATCCACAACATGCTAAAAGAACCTGAAAGCCACAGATCTCTACGGAGGAACTCCAAACACGAATGTGTGCACCTGTGGATGATGACTGCCTATACGAATAAGACCACAAACCCAGTGAAACACACTGGGGAGACCCAGCGGCACGACACAGAGAGCCCCAGACTAGGAGTGAGAAGGAAGCTGGGCTTCCCCGCATCTCCTGGAAGCCTCAAACCCTCTCTGTCCTGGCTTAAATCCCTGCCCTGAAATTTATGAGCAGTGTGACTGCAAGCCACTTAATCCGTCTAGAACTCAGTTTTTTCATCTGTAAAATGGAGTTTTCGGGCGGAAAGTATTTTGTAAACCTTAAAGTGCTCGTGCCATGTACGTGTTACTGCTGTCACACAGTCAATGGGTCATTAATGCAAGTATGACCCCTGAGTCTAGTGCTCTCCAAACAATGCTGCCTCACCACCTAAAAGCGGGGGTTTGAGGAAAGGGTAACAAAGGAGAATGTTTCTGGAGCCTCACATGAGGCACACCAAAGGAAACTGCTGATTCGGAGGTGGGGTCTCTTCCCGACAACCCCTTCCCAGCTCTGTGAAGAGAGAGATATCCCCTTTTGTTTTTCCTTTGTTCTCCTTGTAAAACAGACCTACTATCTTGCCTTCACATTAGGCCAGCCCAGCTAAAGGGAGGAATGGATGCCAAGTGACAACTCTTTCCATCACTGCACTTCACAGGCCCAGCTCCTGAGTCACCGGAGGTAGCTCTGTCAGGAACAGAATCCCCACAAGTGGGAACTGAATTGGAACATCTCCACAGTATTCTTCCAACTTTAAAGCCTTTAAAAGCTTTTGACTAACAAAACTGTAGCTCTTTAGTGGGTATTCTAGTATAAGGGCAGATGAGGCCCAGTGGATGACATGTTTTGAGCTCTTGCCTAAGTCTGATATAGAGAACCGAAGAACTGTTTCTATTGTTCTAATCAAACAGCTGCATGTCTCAAATGCCTGCTCCCTTGCATCTACACAGAACACAAATACTGTCCAAAATATGCTGACATGTTTTCTCTCCACTGATCCTCACAACCCCCTCTGCTGGGGAGGGCAGTGGTATACCTCCCCCCTGGGAGAAAAGACAACCATCTCAGAAGCAGCAGTGAAGTGACCTGGGGAGGTCACGTGAGGAAGCTGACAAAGGAGCCCATATCAGGTCCACGGCTGCTGGTCATTTGGCTCACATTCTCTATACTCTGCCGCAATGCCTCCTCAGGTGTCAAGAGCTCCCAGCTACCTTCACATGAAACCTTCCCATCATCCCTAATGCAGAGGCTAAGTATTTCCATTTCATGAGGAATCCAGGTCAGCATTATGTCCTTCAGAGAACTGGATTTTTATTTATTAAAAACTTACAACTTCCAGGATCTTTAGCTCCTACCCTTTCGGCAACTTCCTTCTCTTTACAGAATCAAAAAGTGGTAAAGCTGGAAGGAACTTCAGGGATGATTATAATCCAACCCTATCATTTTGAAGAAAAAAATAAGCCAGAGAGAACATACTGGCATTTTACAAAGGCCCCTCCAAAATAGTGCTGACGTGCCCAAGATCAAGTGGTAGAATTAGGATTTAATGCAAGTCTTTAGCTAGATAGAACAGTGTAGCAGAAATAGCACTGACCTGCAGTCAGGAGATCTGACTCTGCTACTCATTTCTGCTATTTACTAGATGTGTGATGAGTCAGTTTACTCAATCATTAAGTGCCTAATATGTAGGAGGGTAAGTAATCTGATAGGGACAAAAAAAGACAAATACAAATGTATACAGAATACAAAGTAGTTAGAAATCTAACAGTGCTCAGAGCCTCAATTTCCTTGTTTACAAAATAGGGCTAATTCTTCAGAATGATACTTCATTCTGTATCCACCTTCCCTAGATTGCAGGGAATTATTGTAAATGATAAAATGTTATATTAATGTGGGATTTTCTTACTCTAGAGAGACAGTATGGTATAATCCATGTAAGAGTTCAAAAAACTTGGGTTCAAGTCTTGCCTCTGATACAACCAACCGTATAATCCTAGACAATACAATGAACACTCTCAATGCTCTACATAATTCTCTTAGACTTGGTTACAAATATGTTGTGTAGAGATAGTTTCTCATACTAATGAAATCAAAGATTTAGAAAAAATGCTGGGTCTCCTATATCCAACTGCTTCTCCTTCTAAGATATGTCCAGTGGGAAAATCTATGAGAGAGGATCATTTAAAAATAATAACACCACTACCCTAAGACTTCAGGAAAACAGTCAGCTAGTGGCCCTTACCAAGTTTCTACTCTGTTGGGCAGTAGTTAAGGAAAAACCATTGAAACCTTCAAGGAGCCATATTCCATCTTTACAAATGATACTTCTCTTTTGACCTTAAAGGATATCAAGAATGGCAGGAATATATATCTGGATGTGGGTATGGATGAAAAGACTGAGATAGAACCGATTTCAAATAAAACCCAAGACTAGAGGTGTTCATGTAAGGCTGGTTTGGGTGAGGCAGACAGTTATATATTGTTTTTAGTCAAATTTCCTGTAGGAGTGAAAACAATGGTATTGAGAGCTTGAGAAGCCACCCAGGCAGCACCCAAAGCCAACTGCCTTCTGGCAAGCTCCCCACACCGGGCAGTTAACCTCATGAGTCATAACTGCTAGTGGGTCTCACTGACACCCAAGGGAGGCACCCTGAGGGATGGGAAAAATGGGCCAAGCCCCAGAGTGCCCATTTACCAGTCATGCTTCATTTCTCTAATTTTCGGTGCCCACATATATGAAACGAGGAAAACAATGTATGTTACTTGGTTCCTAAGGTTGGTGTAGGAAACAAATGTGATCATGTGACCTCAGATGAAGTCCTTCCTGTGTATGAGCCTCAGTTTTCTCAGCTATACAATGGGGAAAATACAACTTATCTTCTGAGCCCTCAATGAGATGAAGTAGGTAAAGCACTTTGTCAAGAGAGGGAAGAAAAGTGTTCTCTGTGTCAGCTTCTATCATTACCATTAATAATGGTCAAAAGTAGCCCTGGACACAGAGGTCACTTCACATGTTAAGCTTTTCTGGAGACCTATCTATCCATCAGCCCTGAAATGACCCATCCCTGATTCAGCCTAGTTAAACAGTGCAGTAGGAGAAGTAGAGTGAAGGAAGATCAATTATTTCATACCCAATTTCATATGAGGAAGCAAGAATGCAAATGAAGTTTAAGAATGTGATTCCTACAAGTAAGATGTTCAGGAATTTTCAATTGTAAACACTGTCATTAGTTAGAAAGGCGATGAAGTGCAAATGTTTCAGGGGCTAATAGTGAGAATTTTTAGGGCTAAACAAGACTGAGCCTGATGATGACAGGTAAAAAACACCAAAGTGGTCACAGCAATCCTGGAACAATTATTCCCTGCAGAACAATCCCTGTGACAATGTTCTCTGGGAAAGAGGAGGTGATCACACAGGAACAAAACCTGTCAAACTATTAAGCACTATTTAAATGTAAAAGCTTAATCAGTACTTAAAAAGACAAACAGAACTTCCTTGTGAGGACAGGACCTAATTCACAACAATTACAAGAAAGACACACCATGAATGCTTTATGACACACGTATTCATGTATAACCTCTGTGGTTAGAAGAGACCCCAAAATCATTTCATTCAGTCCTTTCACAGAGTAGGAGGGA
Source organism: Antechinus flavipes (assembly GCF_016432865.1). NCBI lineage: Eukaryota > Metazoa > Chordata > Mammalia > Dasyuromorphia > Dasyuridae > Antechinus > Antechinus flavipes. The sequence goes on along the minus strand of NC_067398.1, from coordinate 661,601,924 downwards.
ATGGCTTGTCCAAGATGACATGGTTCCTGCTGAGCAGAGCCCAACTCCTGACTCCTGGTTTCACTCTCTTGGTTCCTAGGCTGGATTCTATTAAACCCTGGCCTTGCATACAACATGGATTAGGACTGGGTGGGGGCATGTGGTCCTGAAGATTTCAAACCCTTTAAAATTCTAAATGGGAAATTATCAGTTTGACCTGGAAAAAGCCTTGGAAAATGCCTAGCCCAGGCTTCTTATTTCTCGGAGAAGGTATAATGGGTCACAAGTAATCAAGAGCAAAGCCAGACACTGGAACATAAGCTCTGCTCAGACGCCAAACACCATGTTCTTTCCATTAGATTATCCTGCTTTCTATCAAAAATACTTACATTCTGCAAGTTTTCAATATAGGAAAACAGGCTTAATTTCTCCATTTTTCTCCCAAATTTTTGTTTCATCTAGGGCCTGCACTATACATCCAAAATTTAGGAATTCAAGGAAGTAGGCCAAATATTTGTAGTTTTTGCCAATATAGTTCAAATCCCAAAGTGACCTTTCTGTTCTTTTTTTTGGGCAAGGTAATTGGGGTGAAGTGACTTGTCCAAGATCATATAGCTAGGCAGTGTTGAGTGTCTGAGGCTGGATTTGAACTCAGGTTCTCCTGACTCCAGGACTAATGCTCTATCCACTGCCCCATTCAGCTGCCCCCCAAAAGAATCTTATAGCTAAATAAATTCAAGAAATGTCATGCTGCCTGTCTTACCTGAACACTATAAAAGAACAACGTTACGATAGTATACATAACCAAAGTTGGATCTGGAGTTGGAAATCAGCTCTGAGTTCCACCTCTCCTACTTACTAGCTGTGTGATGCTAAAGTAAGTCTTTACCCTCTCCAACCGTCAGCCTCTTCCCCTATACAATCCCAGATCATAATATCTACAATGTCATCTCCCCCATAAAGTAGAAAGGAATAAAAGGCTTTATAAATTATAAAGTACTCAAGAAATGTGAGCCAATATCATTAGGCCTTCCACAGCTGTGCTCAATGGCAGATGCAGAATGAGAGAGGCCGCAGGAGTGGGGGAAGTAGGGAGAGCGGGTGTTCCGGCATTTCCTCCAGAGGGCTTTACTTCTCACCACTTCTGCTTTTAACATTTCTGCTTAATTTTATTTCTTCCAAATTAACAAGTTCTTAGATCAGAGACCTAAGAGAAGCACCTCTTCTACCTTCTAGAAAACAATGGCTTTTCCACAAGCCACTTATGAAGTGGCTTCTTATGAAGGTAGCCTTTTCCAGAGTTGGACTCACCATGTGTTCCATGCAGATGCTAATCTCTCCATCACTATAAAAGGCACCATAGAAACCCACGATGTATGGAGAATTGCATTCATGTAGGACCTGGAGTTCACGGATAATCTGGTTCCGAATTGCTGGTTTGATCTCTAGGTGAATTAACTGCAAAGTAACAAAAATTCAATTCAATAAATACTTATCAAGCACATAGAAAGTAGACAAGTAATGCTTAGAAGTCAAGTAATGCTGATGACCCATTTTATCTTTAGCACACTCATTGTTCCTGACAGGCCCTTCTCTACTCTTATTTTGCAGCATCATAATGGAATACCAACAGCTTTTCTGGAGTCAGGTTAGATAAAGACAAACCAGAAAGGTACAGAAGAGCAGGTGACAGCATCAGAATGACCCAATCATTCTATCACTTACAATCCTTCATCAAACAGGGGTCTCACCTCTTTCTGGCTAAAACAATTATCACACAGCTTAACCAGTAAAATGCCAATGGAATCAGGACAAGCTGAACTCAGATTTAGTTTCAGACACTTACCAGCTGTGACCCTGGGCATATCACAACCTTTGCCTGCCTCAGTTTCCTCAACTGTAAAATGGACATAATAAAAACATCTTCTTTGCAGGGTTGTTATAAGGATCCAATAAGAGGACAATCACAAAGGGCTTAGCACTCTAAGCAAGCGCTATATAAAAACTAGCTATTATTATTAAAACCACCGCCTACAGCCTCGGGATGTTGCATACAGGTGTTGCTTTTGCTGACTATATGAGTTCTGGATCTTGGGATTTTGCAATCCTGGGCAATAGTAAAAGAGTCATTGTCTAGGACTAAGCAGGCTTTGTCTTGGTCAGAAAGCATCTGTATTATTGTATTCAGGTGTATGCATCCCATTTTAGGAAAGACACTGATCAACTGGAATACATCTGGATGAAAACACCCAGAACAGTGAAGTCCTAAAATCAATCTGTATGAAGAATGCTGAAGGAACTAGAGATGTCTGTCTTACAAAAGAAAAGACTGAACTGATAAGATAGCTATCTTTATGTATTCGAAGGCTATTGTGTGGAAGAGGGACTGGTTCAGCTGGAACCCAAATGGTCAAATTAGGAACAATAGGTAGATGTCATAAAGTAGTAAATTAAATTTGATACAGGAAAAAGTGAATAACTGGAATTACTGTTAAGTAAAATGGGCTGATTTCAAAGCCAATAGTTAACTTTTCGATCTTTAAGCAGAGAATTATGTTTTAGAGGGATGCTTATTCAATATATGCTAGACTAGATGGCCTAGGAAGTTCTTCCCAACTCTGAGATTGTGATCTTGTGGACTGTCTCTTTGGTCTTAATTTGCAAAAAACTTTCAAAGGGATATTAACAAGCTAGAGTACAGAAAATGTTAGGAGATGAGAGGGGGCATAGGGAGGAAAACTGGAAGGGATCAGTGGAGGGAACTGAGGAGGTTTACTGCAGACAAGCCTTAGAGGATGTAAACTTTGTCTTCAGGCATCTCTAAGAGTGTCAGGAAAGGATTGGACTTAGTCCTCTTGGCTAATGATGGCAGAACCAGGAACGTGCAGTGGAAATTCTTTAATCTTTAGAGGCATAGAGGATCTCTACTACAGATAGAGAATGGATGAGAAACTCTGATGCTCCTTCCAGCTTTTAGATGTTACAAGCCTAGTATCTGCCTCCTTGGATTTATACCATTCACCTAATCCTTCCAGACTCTTTGCTCTTGGATCTGACCCTATGAGTCTGCCTTATCCATAACTTTTGCCAAACCCAAACTGCCCCCTCACTGCAACTCAACAGTCTAGTCCCACCGACACTTGTGCTCAGAGAAGGGAAGCACTAAACCAAGAGTTCTCAATCTGTGGATTGCAAAGATCTTATATATTTTCCCTAAATCTACACATGTAACAAGCTTTCTGTAAATTGAAGTTTCACATTTATATATGCGCTAGTTTTTCAAATGTATATAAATGCTACTGTGATGAGCATAATATATATTAATTCAAAGTGTCACTGAACTTATGAGGCTTTATAATCAATATGTCCTTACTCAACAGATGCACAGTACATCCATCATTCTTTAGCATTAAAAAAAGGTCTTCATATTTGTATTAGAGATGCAGTACAGATCCTAAGCTCACAGATGGAGAGCTGGGAGGGACCCTGGAGGCCTTTTACTTCAATTATCTTTTTTTTTTTTTATCTGCCAATTTTTATTAGCTTGTCAGTCACATTAATCCAGGGATACTTTCAATTCAAATGCAGTATTCCATCTACTTTCTAATTCCAACTAGACTGTAATTAAATAATTCAGATATCTGAATTTTTTTTAAAGTATATCTTAAATACAATATATGTGTACAAATTTATACAGTTCTCCTGTTGCACAAGAAAAATCGGATTTAGAAAGGTAAAAATAACCTGAGAAGAAAAACAAAAATGCAAGCAAACAATAACAGAAAGAGTGTAAATGCTATGTTGTGGTCCACATTCATTTCCCAGTATTCTTTCGCTGGGTATAGCTGTTCATCACTGATCAATTGGAATTGAATTGGATCCTCTCATTGCCAAAGATAGCCACTTCCATCAGAATTGATCCTCATATAGTATTGCTGTTGAAGTGTATAATGATCTCCTGGTTCTGCTCATTTCACTTAGCATCAGTTCATGTAAGTCTCTCTAAACCTCTCTGTATTCATCCTGCTGCTCATTTCTTACAGAACAATAATATTCCATGACATTCATATACCATAATTTACCTAGTCATTCTCCAATTGATAGGCATCCATTCAGTTTTCAGTTTCCAATTTCTAGCCACTACAAAGAGGGCCACAAATATTTTCCCTTCCTCAATATCTCTTTGGGATATAAGCCCAGTAGTAACACTTCTAAATCAAAGGGTACGCATAGTTTGATAACTTTGGGGGCAAAATTCCAGATTGCTTTCCAGAATGGCTGGATTCATTCACAATTCCACCAACAATGCATCAATGTCCCAGTTTTCCCACATCTCCTCCAACATTCGTCATTATCTTTTCCTGTCATCTTAACCAATATGACAGGTGGGTAGTGGTGTCTCAGAGTTGTCTTAATTTGCATTTCTCTAATCAATAATGATTTGGAGCACCTTTTCATATGAGTAGACATAATTTCAATTTCATCATCTGAAAATTATCTGTTCATATACTTTGACCATTTATCATCAATTATCTTATTTTAAAGAAAAGTGGGAGCCAGAAAGGAAAAAGGATTCAATTGGTTCAAACTCTGGTTTGACAGGAGACAGAAGTCACAGGTAAATCAATGAGTGCATCAAGGGGAAGTTAAGAATGCAAATTATTTGGATGGGGGAGAGCATTTTAGATGTCTGTTTTATTGATGCCTTAAAAAAAAATAACCCCCAAACTTAGTCATTTCCAATATATCTCCCCCTTGATCCATCAAACCCTTTATTTGTAACAAAGGAGAACTGTCAAGAAAAATCGAACTGACAATGTAACCATTACAGAGTGTACAATATTCAGTACTCGAGTCCTTCCAGTTCAAAAGGTTGGAAGCTCTCTGTGTTCTCTATTCCTAGAGTTTGGGTGCCATTTCCTATTACTTTAATGAACTGTAGTCACTGTTTATTGTTTTATTCCTGCTTCAATTTGCTTTATATCACATCAGCATCAATACATGTTTCTCTGGATATTTCATATTCTCTAGAATGCAATGATATTTCCAAGAAACAAGTATTTAGCAAGCACCAGATGTGTTGCCATGTGCTAGGGACAGCAAGAGCAAAAAGGAAATAAACCCTACTTTCAAGGAGCTTATGTGGTAGCTCAGGGGTACAGTGGACAGGGCACTAGATCTAAAGCCTAGGAGACCTGAGTTCAACTCTAACTTCATATACTTATCAACTGGATAATCCTGAAGAAGACACTTAACCTCTATCTGCCTCAGTTTCCCTGTCTGAAAATTGGGGATAATACTAGCACCTTGCTTCCAGGGTGCTTGTGAAAATAAAAGGAGTTAATATTTATAAAGTGTTAAAAATCTTAAAATATAGTGAAATGATTAATTGCTATTATTGTATATATTTGGGAAATACAAGTATATGTCTAAATATATACAAAATAAATACAAGGGAAGATCCTAATAATTGCTTGGGAGGGGAATCCAAAAGGATTTCATGTTTGTAAGTGAGGTATTGTACAATGTGGAGGTGGGAAGGGAATTGTGTTCTAAGAACAAGGGATAAACAGCTTGTATATGGGAGTATACAGTTTGTGTACGAAAGAGGAAATTAAGTGTGTGTGTGTGTGTGTGTGTGTGTGTGTGTGTGTAAACAAGGCTGGAAAGACATTTAAGTTTGATATAAGGAAAAACTAACAATTAGAATGATTGAAACATAGACTGTGCTGATTTTGTGAAGGGCTATAAAGAACAAACAGAAGTATTTATATTTTCTTTTAGGGAATGAGGGTGGGATGAATGACAGAGCTCAGCTCTTCTTTCTCCACAGATCCTTGATCCAACATCAAGCTCTCTGCACAATCTCAACAAATGCCAATTACAGAAGAGACAACACACTGCAGTCTGGCAATCTGGGTTCTTGTCCTGCTTCTGCCAACTCGCTACGTGACCAGGGAAAAGTTGCTTAATCTCTTCTTCCTCAAGCTGGCCTCAAAAATACCTTTCAAATATTTTCAGTCCAATCTTAAAATATTCCATTTACTTAAACTGTGTATAGGGCAAAATGCCCACATACATTCAACATGTGAGGGCCTAGAATCAAAGGACAAAAGAGGCAATATATTGCAGTGGAAAAAGAACCTGATAAGCTGTATTCTTGTCCTGGTTCTAACTCTCTATGTGACCAGGACAAAATCCAAACTAAAAGATGTAAGGCTCTGGGAAGAACAAAGAAACCAGCCACTATATACAAGAAACCATTTAAAAAGGAAACTACTTCATGACATATGTGGGTAAAGTAAGGATATTCAATATTTTATATGTTTATAGATTCTTGGAGGATTAATACTTACTTAACCTGGGATCTAAACTTTTAAAAAAAAAGTTTTTTTGAGAACATTATCCTTATAAATTTTATACATTTAAACACATGAATTTGAGAAGGGGTCTACTGTCTGGTTGCCAGACTACCAAAACAGTCCATGACACAGAAAAAAGGGGAAGACCATTGGCTTTACACCACTCCCAAACACAGATGGCCTGCTTCTGCACCAAGAGTAAGGGAGACAACATGCTGAAAATGGATGAGGCTGGGCTGCAGAAGAATTGTGACTAACAAAGATAGCTGTGACAAGACTTTTGAAGGTAATTGAGGTTAAAAAAAAACAACCATGAAATTTTCTTTAGCAGCCCTCACTCTTCATGCATTCCACCTGGAATTTATTGTAATAAAGACAAGATTATTCCCCCTTTAAATCCTTTTCCATCCAAACATGACCACTATGCAATTAATCAAATGAACTTGAGTTTTAAATACAACGCAAGGAAACAAGCCAAATGGTGCTAAAGATATTGTATATGCTCCCAACAAGGCACTGCAGGAAAACAATGATCCAGAGGCCAAGGTCAAGTCAAGGCTTTGCCAATAATTTTCTCTGTGAATGTGGACAAGTCACTTATCTCTATGCTTCATTTTTTTCTATCTTTTAAAACATGGATGAGGGAAAGGAAGGGTTAGACTGAAAGAAGGCATAGAATTGGTCTTCAAGCTCCAGGAGAGTAGACAAGAAAGAAAAGGTTCTGTTAAGTCAGAGACCAAGAGGGATGATTTCTGCTAAGGTCTGCTTCCCAGTTTTAAATGGCTGAAGTACATGATATTTATCCCAGTGAGAGGATTCAATGTTCTAATAAAGTTGAAGATAAATTTCCTAGAATTAGTATTCTTAATTTAACCAAATCCTGGGGTATCTTTCAATAATCTAAAACAATTCTTTTTCATCAAGGTAGAGAGCCTATTTAGATCCTGGGAGATAGAAAAAACTCTCCAAAGAGACAAGCTCCATATCTTTAACCCTTAGCTTTTTCTTCCTCAATCACATTCTAACCATTTTCTTGCCTGTGCTCCAGTCTAAAGCAAGCCAAAGGCTTGAAATGTAACTTTTGTCTTTGACAAGATTGCTTGCAGTGAGAACAAAAATAGAATGTATGCAGTGAAAAGTACTATGCTCCATTAGGAGAGGGAACAGCACCTCAGGAAAAAAGGATAAATATCAGCAGAGTTAAAAAGCAAAAGAAAACACGCTATTTCCAGTGGGGGCAAGACCCTTAAAAATTAATGCTTGGATCTGTAAAAATTCACTTGGGGCAGGGAATAGTCAGATTTTAAATAAAGCAATTTGATACTTACAAAACAATTATTAGGAGGTGGACTTCTATGTTCAAAAGTACAGTTTTCTCACAAAGCTCTGGTAACCTCCACTACATACAAAATTGAGAATAAAGTCACTAGAATTGATGCGATTATAAATAACTCTTTAAAAAAAAAAATCCTTTCCTCCAAATTTCCCAAAGGCTATTAAGTACTTGTAAGCCTTAAGACATTCTTTAAACAAAAGGTATTATTAATAAGAAGTTTGAAGAGGTTATATTATAGAGTAGGAGGAAAGGGCATCAAACAATGTTCTAAAAGATGACAAATATTTTACCATCAAGGTTCAATGGCTCTGGAAAAATTTGTACCTGGATTCTCTTAGCCCAAGAAACTAAGTCCCCAGCAGAGCTCAAAGTCCAAATTTAGAGATCCTACACAATTCTCTATTATCAAACTTTTAAACAGCTTTTTTAAAACATGGAAAAACTTACAGCAGTTCTTTTTGTGGTGGCAAAGAATATGGCATACGACGGTGGTTCTCAAAGTATGGTCTAGAGAATCCTGGGGATCTCTGAAACCCTTTTAGAGGGTCTACAAATTCAAAAATAGTTTTTATTTCCAATATGGTAAAAGTTTATAATAACCCAGATAAACAAAAATGCTTCGGAGAGATCCTCAATAATTTTTAATAGGATAAAGATACTGAAAACAAAAGTTTGAGAACCACTGGCATATGATAAGAGTACTATTGTGCTTTAAGAAATGATGAGGGGGACTGTTTCAGAGAAACCTGAAAAGACTTGCACGAACTGGTGAAGAGTGAAGTGTCACAGAATCAGAATAATTTATGTGATAACAACATCACAGTAAAGACAAACAACTTTCAAAGGCTTGGGAACTTTGATCAACACTATTAACCAATCACATTTCAGAGAATTCAAGATGAAACATGCTGCCCACCTCCTGAGAGGTGATAGAAACAAGAGCACAGAGTAGAATGTTTTTATTTTTTGTACATAAACAACAAAAATTTGCTTTATTTGATTACAAATGTTTATCAATAGGGTTTTTTTTTCTTGGTCTCTCAATGGAGGAGAAAGGGAGACAAAAGAGAAATAAGGCAAATCTTTGAAAATAATAAACATTTAATTTTTAAAAATGGTTCTAATCATATTGTCTTCCTCCCTTACCGGAGAACAGGATAATTTCTATTTTTTTATAGATACTTTGAAGGAATAAGTGGTCTCTTTGGGACAGTGCACTCCTTTCAACCCATACCCATCCCACCATAAGTCATCCAAAAAAAAAAAAAAAATGTGCCCATTCACTTAAGAACTCTCCATAATCCTCTATCCCCTAGGGGAAGCCGAGTGTCAAGAGTCAAAGGGAAGGTAAGAGTTACAATGTATATATCTATAGTGTTTTGTTTTACAACATGCTTTCCTTGGAACAAACTCATGATGTAGGCAGTATGATTATTCTCATTTTACAAATGAGAGAACTTAGGTTTAAAGAAAGAAGACCTAACTGTGTGACCCTGGGCAAGTCACTTAATCCCAATTGCCTCAGCAAAAAAGAAAAGAAGGTTCTGAAAACCAAGAATTTCTAGCAATGAAATCAGATACCACCAAAGACAAAATAAAATCTCTGAGGGTCAGACTGTCTCCACTGCAAATCCACAGGACGGTCTGCATCTTTTATGTACACAGAAGAAGCTCCTCCAGGCTCTAAGAGAGCGAGCAGCTCCCTAGCAGCAGCAGAAGGCAGCAGCCTGCTTACCTTTCGGGCCATGATGAGGCCTGAGGGTCTATGCTGTACTTTGGTGACCACTCCACCATTGCCAGCTCCCAGCTCGGAGATTCTCTCAAAGTCATCATCCTTCAGCTCTCCCACCTTTGCCTTCTGGGTGAGGAAAGCTTCCAGCCGCTTTTTCTGCTGCTCATCAAGTTCTAGCTCTTCTAATTTTTTCTGCAGATCTGCTAAGTTTGCCCTGCACACATCCCAGGGGCAAGGGAATGTCAGAAAGGAGGGAGACAGGAAAAAAAGACTGGTCAGTCCTCTGAAAGTGTAGATCATTCCATTCCTTGTCTAAAGGCGCCACCAGGGGCTATAAAAAGCCTTGGGATTCCAAGGGCTTACCACTACTACTAATAATAATAGATGACATTTCTATAGCAGTTTAAGGTTTGCAAAGCATTTCAAAAATTTTCTCTCTTTTGACCTTTAGAACAGTCCTGCAAAACAGGTAGTACAAATATAACTATTCCCATTTTACAGACAAAAAAAAGAGACTCAAAGCAGTAAGTGACTTGTCAATATCATACTACTACTATGTGGCAGACCAACTTTTTGGATCCAGGTTTTTTGAATCAGATCTAGTGTTATTTCTAATATACTTCAATCTCCTCATATTTTAAAACTTAGAAAGACAGAATATAAGAGGCCAAGATCAGGGAAGCAAATATGTAGAGAACGATCTTCTTCTCAATATACCGAATGGTAAGGTAAGAATATGACTGATATTAAACACCAGAAGAAGTCCTAAAAGGACTTAACAAAGGAAGGCACTTAGAAAGTGGCCCCTACAGACTGGTCTCCTCTTTTGCATACCACACCTGGCTCATTTATTTAGGCCAGACCATAAACCTGCTTGATTCACCAGGCTCCCTCAGCACCTGGATCGTTCCATGCCTGGGAGGGAGGCCAGTCTGGTGACTCTTCCAGGAGTAGTCCTCCCTGCCCATATTCCATAATTACCTGCCACTCACTGTTCAAACATCTCCCTTTGCTTTTGTCCCCTTCCAAAGTCCCCAAATTTCTTCATCTGCCCTCACAAAGTACAACTCCATCTTGACAGTTCCCACTCATGTCCTTTCTTTATCCAACCTGAGTTTTTCATCTCCCCTCCCCCCCCAAATATTTTCCTTTAATTCTCTTACCTCTCTGCCCAAACCCTGCACACCTCCCTCCTCCCCTGCAAAGTAGTTTACTGGAAAGATTCCCTGATTCGGAGTCAGAAGGCCTGGGTTCAAATCCAAGATCTACGAGTACTACTTGTGATGAGACCTTGAGTACAGTTATAGCTTCCCTGAGCCTCAGTTTCCCCATTTATAAAATTGAAAAAAGGGAGAAAGGTGTTTGGATTAGATGACACAGGAGAAAGACAACTGGATTTGAAGCCTTAAAAGGTCTGGGTTTAGATTCCAACTTTGTTACTACTACCCGTGTGACTTGGAGAAATATACTGGACCTTTCTGGGCCTCAGTTTCCTCATCTGTAAATAAGGGGAGGCTGGATCAGGTGACTAACTCTAAACTTAGGCCCCTTCCCCTCTCTTCTCCAAGTACCCCTATACATTTACTCTTTTCCATTAGAACCACCTCATCCCTTTCAGGACCCCTTCCCTGAGGGGGGCACTCCGCTCCCCGCCATTCTTTCCCCTTCTTGGGTCACCGGTCCTCAGAACTTAATAAGCGTTTAATAAATGACTGTAACTTTGCTAGTAGAGTGGGATCATCTAACACACACTCCCTTCCCCGACTCCCCTCCGGGCTCTTTCTTTCTTCGCAGGACCGTCCCTCCATCCCTCCCCAGGTGGGGATGCACACTTGGGAGAGAGCACGGAATCGGAAGTCTGTGAAAAGCCGGGTTCGAATTCGAACTGGATCTGGCTGGGCCCTGGGGACCACTCTCGGTGGGGGGAAGGAGAGGCCCCCTCCCAACCGCCCCCCGCCCCCCGCGGGCCCTGCTCGCGGCCCCGCCCGGCCGGGCACTCACTCGGACGCGCCCTCGCTGGTCGGGGACGGGCCCTCGGCGATGGTAGGGGTGATGTTGAGCGCCGGCAGCACCGGCTTCCTCTTGGCCAGCATCGGGGCTTCGCGGGGGGCGGGGTGAGGGGTGGGGGTGGGCGCGGCTGCAGCGCCTCTAGCCGGGGCCCATAAGGGAGGAGGCGCCCCCGGCTCCGGCCCGAACCGGCCGGGCTCCGACTTGGGCTTCGGCTCCGGCGCCGGCCCCGCGGGGACCTTCGGCCTAGGCGAGCCCGAGGCTGGGGCAGCGGCCTTCGGGACGGAGCGGGGAAGGCGGCTCCCGAGGGGAGCAGGAGCTCCACGGAGGCTGCAGAGGCCGGACCCGTACGGAAAACTGGAGCCGGGGGCCACGACCAGCTGGAGCCGGAGCCGCCGCTCAAAGGCGCTTGGGCTGGGGCCGGGGCCGGGGCCGGGCCGGGGCCGAGCTAGGCTGACGCTGCAGCTGGAGGGGAGGGAGGCAGAGAAGAACCCGCCCCAGAGTCTCGCGAGAGTTGGTCGCCCGAGCCAGATCCTCTCCTCTTTTCTCCTCTCCTCTCTCCTCCCTCCTCCTTCCCCTGCCCGCCCCAGCCTCACCGCGCATGTTCGCGGGGACGCTGTGGGGGCCCGGGCGGGAGGAAGCGGGCAGCTGCGAGGGTCGGCTGTCACCCTTGAACAGCCGGGGAAGTGTGGAGGGACGAGAAAGACTGAGAGGACCGGGCTCGAGTCCAATACTGAGCTCTCTTGTTGAGCGACTTCGGACAGCTGAGGATGACCCCAGAAAGGCTGAGAGCCAAGTCCCCCGGGGTCGGAGCAGCGGAGGGGGATGGGAAAGAAGGGCCCGGTCTGCGAGGGCAGCTAGAGCCTCTAAGGCAAGGCCCCTCTTTTGGCCAAAAGTCACACGACTTTGTTAGTCTCAGTTCTAAGAGAATTCCTCCTTGCGTCCTCCGAGGCCCTCCCTGCCCGCTGGCCAGAATCTGAGCTATCCCTCCTGAAGTCAGGCGTTTTGTGGAGGGTCTCTAGGTCCCCTGAACCCTAAGTCCAGGGTCCCTCCACTGTAGAGTGCTGGCTCTTCTTCATTGGACAAGAGGTGCCTTTTTAAACATAGGGAAGGAATTGTGCTTCAAGAGGGAATCCATGTAGAAGCATCCAAAGGATCATCTGAAGACATTTGAATGCCAGCGTTATGGCAGGTGCTGTGCCAGGCTCTCAGGGTATAGGACCAAAAGAAATAATTCCTATTCTTAGGAGCTCATGCTCTGTGGAGTAAAATTATATGTATGTATGTGTATGCATGTTTACACTACTATAAATAGAATAAATATAATACAAATACAAAGGAATTGGGGAGGGTGGATGAAGGTGGTCCTTGAACTTTGTCTGGAAGACAGGGATTTTATGAGGTAGGAGGAAGCAGTGCATTTCAGGAATGGGGGGTGGGGGTGGAAATAGCCTCTGTAAAGGCTCAGAAAGGACGTTTCCCAAGAGCTGAGAAAAAGAAGGCCAACTTGCCTAGACTTGGGAAAATGAACAATACATAAGGAAGTTGGAAAGATAAGTTTGGGCCATGACCTAAAAGCAGTAAGGAACCACAGGAGTTTGTTGAATAGCATAGTGACACGATCAGACCTGCATCCGGGGTCATCTGCAGTTGCCCTAATCTGTGTCTTGCCATTGGACTTAAATGGTTACTTCGGAGAAAGTAAGGTTGATGCCCTTGCAGAGCCCTCCCTCACTTCAGTCCAATCCACCTGCATGTCTGTATGGCCTTCCTAATGTCACGGTCCTTTCTGAAAACAAAGTATAAATAACAACCAACACATAAGGAAAATCACTTAGCTTTGTGGAAGTGGTGGAATAAGGAATCAAAATAAGAGCCCATTGTGAGAAGCAATTTAGGTCTTAAAGTGGTAACCATGTGAGTAGCAAAAAGGGAATATAAGAGAAGTAGAGGCAAAACTAGCAAATTTTGTAACTGATTGGATACATGGATCAAAGGAGTGAGGAATTGATGACAGATTATGAACTACTAGACTGGAAGCATGGTGGTTTATTTTACAAAAATTGGAAAGTCCTGAAGAAGGATGGATTAGAGGGGAAAGCAAATTCTGTTTGGAACATGTTCAGTTTGAGATGTTTCAATAGACCAGTTGGTGATATGGAACTGAAACTCAGGGAAGAGACTATATAAATATAATTAAATTCATGGAACTTATGAAATCAAAAGACAAAGTCTGGCTCAGAGCCTTGGGAAACACAGATAGTGAGTGTGATATAGATGGCAACCCAGCAAAGGAAATTTGAGCAGTCAAGTAAATAGGACCAGAAGAAAATAATGTCAAGACAATTTAGAGAAAGCTATCAAGAAAGAGAAAGTAAAGTGTTTAATGAAGTAGAAGGGTCAAGAGATTGAGATCTAAGGAAAAAATATCAAGTCTATCAATTAAGAGGTCATTGGTAACTTTAGAGAGAACAGTTTCAGTTGAATAATGAAATCAAAAGCCAGATTGCAAATGATTATTAACCATGAGAGAAAATGAAGGAAGCAAAAATATACAAATATCCTAGGAATTTGGCTGATTTTAAGATTATAGATTTAGAGAGGGAAGAGACCCCAGAAGTCAAGTCTAATATTTCATAATGAAGAAACTAAGTTCAGGTTAAATGACTTGTCCAGGGTCCAACAGCTAAAAGCTGTTAGGTAGAATGTGACCCTAGGTCACTCTATCTCCAAGTCCAATGCCCTCTCCACTAAGGGCTTGTTATAAATTTATGGGGGGTTCATAGTTTGTCTTCTCAAGGTACACAAGGTTCCTCCACCTCTTTTCTTATGTTTATCTTCTGAGTATGTTCTGATCTACAGCCCTTCCCTATTATTTATCTTTTCATTTATTGCTGATTAGAAAAAATACCTTTCTTACTACATCTGTTCCCTGTGTCCAGAGACTGATATGTGTCTTTACTTTCTTATTCTAGGAAGTGAAAATTTTGCTTTGAGATTATACTTAATCTAAGGCTATAACATTTATCTATTTCAGTCATAATAGGTTATTAGTAACTTATGTGTATAATTTACTTTTCTCTCTATAGAATTCATCCTTCTGGACTTTATTATATATTTAATAATATGTAATATTATACTATATATTGTATTTTTCTTTTTTTTTTTTAAATCCTTTTCAGACCACAATGCAATGAAAAACTATATATTGTATTTTGCATAGAATAGGTAGCATATAGGCTGACCAAGGAAGATTATGGATTCCAAAATCCCCTTTATCTTTGAGAATATTTGAGAGTAAAAGATAATTGTTGATCATTGATCCTCATTTTTCACTTGAGAAAACAAACAATAGAGATGTGATGTACTAGAGGAATAGAGGAATTTCAGAATTTCTAATGACTAATTATGTGAATATGAGCTAAATGAGGGCTATATATCCAAATAACTGATTGGAACAAGTATAGATAATTTTTGGTTTGTAACTGTTAACTCTTTGCAGCTATAGGCAGTTTGGAATTCTGGGTCTTACACTCACTATTGGCACAAAATATTTGTATGTCATGATAATAAATTGCTCCATTTCAACCTACTTAATTTGGCAAATGTATTAAAGACTCACAGACCTATTATATAGGACAGAGGTGGAGGATGTCTGGCTTGATGGCCAGATAAAGTCCTTGAAATCATTTGTTAAATCACAGGCAAAGATGAACTAAAAGCTAGGTACAATAATCTTCCAAATGCTTGAGTTCTACAAGTTGATAATTTTGTATGGCCTTTGAATGATGTTATAAATATCCAAATAGCCCTTGGCAGAAAAAAGGTTCTTCACCCATGGCGTAGCTTGATATCTCCTCTTACTGAAAGGTCTCAGCTCTGTGCTCATATAGACTAAATTCAGTTCTGAGGGTACCTCATTCCTGAGAGGAGCTACTGGCTCATTGCCTTCCTACTACAGAGCCCCAGAAAAAATTTTATGAAGCTTAGATTTGGCTAATGCCTAAGGCCTCCCCAAAAGAGATTACAGGTTCTGTTATAGAAAGGCACTTGGTATATAGAGTAAATCAAGTATCAGACAACTATTTTTTTCTCTTCCATGAATGAAATGCTTAAAATATAAAAGACTCAAATTCCCTTTAATAAAAACTTAAAACATGATTCTACAATCTGTAACTCCAACAACCATGAGGTTGATACATGAAATACTTTGTAGGATTGAGAAGGTAACTGAATTACTTTTACCTTGGTATTATTGTCTGAGAACACTGGTGTGCTTGGGGCCCATCCTGCTAGTTGGTGATTGGTGATCTTCTTCTCTTCTGAGGAATGGAATATAGCTCCAGGAAATACCTCCCACAAGACACTTGGCACTAATTGAGAACCCAAGAACACCTGAACTCTTAAATAGCCACTGGGCTTGAACAATTCATTTTTCAGGACCACAGTTTGGTCACCTGTGCTCAGAGAAAGAAAGCCAAAAAGAGTTGCTTAAATTTTGAGAGCCATTCTCAGGTTTACCTAAACAAGTTCATGATCTAGCTGTCATTTACAAACAGCTACTATAGCTGGAGGGGCTCGAGGGGAAGAGAACTCTGACCCTCTCTGAAAGTTCAAGCCACTGTCCCAAAACACGCATTCAGATATTGTCTTTTTAAGTCTACTGAATGGACAGCTCTTGTTCCTCGGTGGTCAATCCTCTCCGGTCTTGTCTAAGGACCCACCAGGAAGGACTAGGGCAAATTGTTGCCAGAAATGGTCAGTTCCAAGGACAAATATGCATGTGGTGCCAGAAAGAGCCCATCTCCATGAATACTCTCAGAACAGATAGACTATTACATATATACTGGGAAAAACACACAGTTTAGAGAAGACATGACTTGTAAACTTGTGGAGCTTTTGACCTAGAAAGGATCCAGATGGATACATCAGTGACAATAATAACATGCAGTGATACATAAGTGAATTAGTAAGGTACAAAGTAAAGTCCTTTGTGAAATTCAGGAAGGAAGGTTCCTTAGATAGGAATTTAGTAGCCATAATAAGAGTAAAGAGAACTTTCCATAGTGAAGAACATGAGGAAATTCAGGAAAATTCAGGGAATATTCAAGAGGAAAAAGTAGGAGAGTAACATGATTATGTTAGTGGAAAAAGAAAATTAGTCTGACACTGATTGGCTTGATGCTTAAAAAAAAACAAAAAAACCTAAGATAGGGTAGCCAGGTGGCACGGTGGATGGAGCACTTTACCTGAAAGTAGAAGGACCTGAGTTCAAACCCAGCCTCAGACATTTGGCAAATAGAGAAGAAATGGAAGCAGTGTCAGATTTTATATTTGTGGGCTCACTGCAGCCATGAAATTAAAAGATGCTTTTGGAAGTAGCAAATGTGGATAGTATACTAAAAAAGCAGAGACATCACCTTGCTGACAAAGATTCATATAGTCAAAACTTTAGTTTTTTTTTCAATAAACAATGTATGACCGTGAAAGTTGGATTATAAGGAAAGCAGAGGGTCATAGAAATAGATACTTTTAGACATATGGTGCTGGAGAAGACTTGAGAATTTCTTGGACAGTAAGGATCAAATCAGTTAAAGAAATTAATTCAGACTATTCATTGGAAAGACAAAACTAAAGCTGAAGCTTAAATACCTTGGACACATAATAGACAGAACTCATTGGAAAGACCATGACGTTGGGAAAGATTGAAAGCAAAAGGAGAAGGGTATTATAGGCAGCAAAGAAGCAACTAGTAGACAGATTAAAACATTAGAGGATGGGGATGATAAAAGGAACAATCTGAAGGAAATGAGATAGATTCAAATCACATGTGCATATAGAAAGGTTTGCTTTATCAAGGAGAAGAGTCACCTCTTTATTCAAGACAAGACTGAAGGAAATAGTGAAGACATCTGAGTAGATATAGAGAAAAGGGAACTCTGGACAAATGGACTCAATTTTTTTCAGTGAAATATGTCCTCTCAACTGAGAGGATAGGGGAATAGGGAAATATTTAAAGAAGGATGAAAAAAAAATCTAGAAATGATGTAGGAAGGATAGTAGGTCAATTAAGGAGGTATAAAAGAACTGCCTTGTTTAAAGGATTATTTGAAATTATGTAACATGAATTTGTAATGAACCCAATCAGCACAATTTCCTAATTTCCTCCAACTTCACATGTTTTGAAGCACATGAATAAGTGCAAAGGCAACAGATGGTAGGAATACTTCAGGGTTGGGTCTTGGCAAGGAATGATCAGAATGGGATAAAGAAACAATGGACTTGGGTGCAGAGGACAGTTTAAGTTGAAGTAGTTCATCAAGAGATCAAAATAGGAAAACAAGTAGAGTGTTGGGTAAAGGAACTGAAATATATTGGTGAAAATGAAAGGGTTGAGAATTATAAGGAAGAGGAAAAGATGGGATGATAAAAGATGACTTGGAAAAGGAATTTCTGCTGATAAACATGGAAGTGGAATACTTGCAGGTGTTGGCAGGATTGTCTTGTGTGGGTAGCTGAGTTAAAGTGGAGAATTAGTTTCATGGGAAATTACCAGATTGAAGAACTGGGAGTTAGAGTGTTGGGAGAGCATCAATACGTATGTTGAAGTCACTGAGTATAAGGGTGGGAGTTAGGGAGGAGAGACTATGAGAGACTGAGCTGAATACAGAATTAATTGAAAACAATAAATAGCTTCTTCAATCTTGATTGGGTAATACATATGGATTGAATGAATCTCAACGTAGGAGAATTTACTGAGTGGTGGTGGTGGTCAAGGGAAGCTCTGAAGTGGCAATTTGGAACAGAGTATTATACTCCCCATCCCTACCCCATGACTAGTGAAGGGAGAGGGAAGGTATGTGTAAAAGTTCAACCAGTGCTGAAAAGGTGGCCAGGAAAACTGAGAAAAGTCTCAGTGGGTACAGATGAAAAGAGTGAGAAAGAAGATTTAAAATTTATTTACTATGGAGCAGATTTTTCAAAGGGGACAAGACCAGTGGAAGGGGAAGATAGATTGAAGGGGGAAAGAAGGATTGAGGATGAGAGTAAGAGAATGGGCAGTTGAGAATGGGTTTTGTACAATGATAGCTGAGGGTTCTGAATCACAGAGATAGGTAGACTATGGAGTTAAGTATGCTAATTATTGAGGAATGAGGTCAGGAAGATTATTAATGGCTGGAGAATTAATAATGACAACACTTGTTGCAACTTATTTTGGATGGGAAGAATGCATTGTGTCATGTGAGAGAGGCAATTAAATTTCAGGGCTCTCCCTAGGTGTCCAATCTTGTGGCAGATGGTAATATTGAGTCCTGTGAAACCCAAGGGAGTCTGGACACAAGGCCATAGCTGACAATAAAAGGTGGCTCTGGTTCAACAACTCACTGAAGAAGGGTGAAGCCAGAAGCTAGAGATCTGAAGGGGGTAAGTGGGGAATCCTGGGAAGACTCAAGAATGAGGAAGGCAGATTCAGGAGGATGGGCTGGGCTGAAATTTAGCTAATATAGGGGCAAAATCAGAGGATGAATGTGGAGCTCCATGGGAAATTTAAGGGACAAAAATAGAGACCATGTAAAGTATGCTATCTTGCATGATTGTCTTCCATTTGGTTCTTAAGCTCTTTGAGGGCAGAGATAATGTCTTTGTATCCTTCTCAGCATTATGCCCAGTGCTGTGCACTCTGCTGGCATTCATAAATATCTGATGAATAAGGAACATTCTGCTCATCCAAAATGTGTTGCAACAAGTGTTGTCAATACAGGTGGCAGAGCAACAGCTTCAAGAACTTCATTGTTAGTGGGCCTCTATTGCTGTTCAGGATTAAGTATGGTCAGACCTAAATAAACTATTACCTCTTAATAATAATGACTTGTGCACAACATAAAGGATATAAAACAGGTATGACCAGAAAGGGTGGTGGCTAATCACAGAGCCAGCAAGCAGCTGGATGGTGAACTGAAGGGTGGCTAGTCCTGAGCCTTCAACACACTTGTTAGCTACCTGCAAGTCACTGCACCTCTTTTTGCCTCAGTTTCCTCAACAGCAATGGGATGGTTGTGATGATCAAAGAAGATAATTGCAAAGCACTTGGTGAACCTTAAAGTACTATATAAATGCCAGTTACTACTACTGTTGTTGTTGCTATGATTATTTTATTATTACTATTAAAGTGTTGTATTGGTACCATTCAAAATATTAAAAGAACCAGCTTAAGATCTCAATTACATTGGGTGTATCCTCTGTACAAGAGAGGATTTTGTAAAAAGGGAATTGTATCTGATGAATTGTCTGCTACAGCACTTGAGGAGACAGTACTTGAAGCAGTGAAAACATGGATCCATCAAAGTATGATCAAATGATAATGGCAAAGCTATCTGAGAAGCCAGATAGTATTGTTGTTATTTTGAAATATTAAAGATCTGTTATTTTTGTCAGTGTGGGGAGTCTGTGTACCAACAAAAATTCCAAGCCGTTTATAATGTGTTCCTCTACTGAGTTTCCTGAAATTCAGGAAGATAAAGTGATTGCCCATGGGAATGTATAACTGTCTGAGGCAGGATTCAAACACGGGCTTTCTTGTCTTCAAGTTTAGCACTGTACCTAGATACCATATTGCATCTCTACTGACGCATACTAAATACTTAATAAATGCTTTGTTGATGAGAAGAAATGGAATTATGTTTGTAAGTTGCCACATTTTGAGGCAAAAGAACAGGCCTGGTAGGGGTGTGCTAGAGTTAGCTAAAAACAGTTTGGGAGAGCTGATTGTTATATCATGTGAGCATTTTATACCTCAGAAATTAACAAATGAGACAAATCAAGGCCTGATTTATTGATTTTGTTGATTGTTTAGGTTTAAGAAAGGGATAGAGAAAATATTAACAATGCAGAGAAAACTTTAAAGTGTATTGTGGCCACATATATGTATATATACACATGATGTATAAGTATAAAATCTGGTTATTAAATGTTTATTAGTACATCTTTGCCTGGGAGTGATAACATCTTTCATGCTACCAGTCCTGTTTTCAGCCATCATCCAGGGAAACAACTCCAGGGGAGGAGGGGCCAATAATCCTTGCCAATTGTTATACACTGGGCAGGGAAGCCAAGCTGGACACCCTGAGGCAAAGACAGAAGCAGCATGTGTCATGCAGTTTGGACACTACTATCTCTCGTCAGACCCCTATGGAGATGGTACAAGACGCAGGACCCAAGAGCCTTAGGAAGAGCAGCTCTTCAAGCCCACTCTGATGCCCACAACCATCATTCTAGCAAGTCACCCCTTTATAGATAAAGCCTGGCAACTGCTTCCATAAGAACTACAACCATAGCTACTGAAGACCTAGAAAAATAAGTTCTTGCCACAGACATCCTTGGTATTGTCAAAAAGTTTAATATCAGAAACAAATATGCTTTTGTCAATAGAAATGGCATTAAAGACGAGGCATTACCTTCTATTTTGCCAATATTCACCCAAGATCCTATGACTTTTTCATCTTCCATATGTATTGTCTTCCCCACAGGAATATAAGCTCTTTAAGGGCAGTGTTATCTTGCTTTTCTATTTGTATTGCTTAGCACAGTGTTTTGCACCTAGTGTTTACTAAATACTTCATTCCTTCATTATTATTATTAATCTAGAATAAATACTCCAATTATTTGAGAATGTTATCTTTATCATCAACATTATATTAACATTATAATCATAATTAATAACATATTATTGGCCATCTGTTATTGTTAATAATGTTAATAATTTAGCTTCTTTCATACTCTTAGAGGCCTTCTGTTTAGTCTGAAATTGGATCTGATATGTTGCAAGGAACTTCTTGAGTTGGTGTTCCAGCTCTTGGTCTATTAAAGAATCATCACACAATATGATGCGCAAGCATGTGGCAGAATTCAGTAGCAGACTTCAGGCGCCAGTATATGGAACCTTATCCTTAGGGGCCAACTCTGAAAGGCTGCCTATTTGCTTTTTGGAGTCAGGCAAAAGATTGTTTGCATGCTGCTTTGCATGTGGGCTTACAAAGCACAATCATTTTCTCTGTACTGTAGCTTCTAGAAGCTCGATAAAATATTTAGGTAAGTTAAAAGTTTTCTAGATTCCCAAAAGCATATTCTATGATTAAGGAAAATTGCAAAACCTATTTAGGAAAGAATGTTTGTGATTGAAATTATTTGTGCCAGCAGAAATCAACTTGAACTGGAATTTAGGAGTTTGGATAAGTTCTAGTCCCACTGGAGAGCAATCTGGAATTATGCCCAAAAAATTATCAAATTGTGCATACCCTTTGATCCAGCAGTGTTTCTATTGGGCTTATATCCCAAAGAAATACTAAAGAAGGGAAAGGGACCTGTATGTGCCAAAATGTTTGTAGCAGCCCTATTTGTAGTGGCTAGAAACTGGAAAATGAATGGATGCTCATCAATTGGAGAATGGCTGGGTAAATTGTGGTATATGAATGTTATGGAATATTATTGTTCTGTAAGAAATGACCAGCAGGATGAATACAGAGAGGACTGCCGAGACTTACATGAACTGATGCTAAGTGAAATGAGCAGAACCAGGAGATCATTATACACTTCGACAACGATATTGTATGAGGACATATTTTGATGGAAGTGGATTTCTTTGACAAAGAGACCTAACTAAGTTTCAATTGATAAATGATGGACAAAAGCAGCTACACCCAAAGAACGAACACTGGGAAACGAATGTGAACTATCTGCATTTTTGTTTTTCTTCCCGGTTATTTATACCTTCTGAATCCAATTCTCCCTATGCAACAAGAGAACTGTTCGGTTATGCAAACATATATTGTATCTAGGATATACTGCAACATATCCAACATATAAAGGACTGCTTGCCATCTAGGGGAGGGGGTGGAGGGAGGGAGGGGAAAAAAAATCGGAAAAGAAACGAGTGCAAGGGATAATGTTGTCAATATAAAGTAATCATTAAATAAAAAATAAAAATATATTAAAAAAAAAGTTCCAGTCCCATCATTTATTTTATAACTTTGGATGGAGCGCTTCTCCTTTGTTGTCCTCAGTTTCTTTATCTGTAAAATGAGGAAACTAGATTTGATCTTCCATGTATCTTCCAGTTCTAATATTCTATGACCCTTTGCATTTAAAAAGGTGATTCAAGCAGTCTACTTGTATCCTATCAGTCAATGAAATTCAAGTCACTAAATTTTCTTAATGCCCTGGAGGTGGAAGGTTTCCGTTTAGGAATCTTCCAGTGAAAGCTGAAGGATAGCAGAGTATCAAAAGAACTAGAGCCCTGAGCCTGGAATCAGAAAGATCTCAAATCCAGTGCCACAAACTTACTAGCTGTATAACCCTGGGCAAGTCACTTAACCCTGTTTGGCTTGGTTTCCTTATCTGTCAAATAAGCGAGAGAAAGAAATAGTAAACCATTCCAATGTCTTTGCCAAGAAAATCCCAAAAGGGGTCACAAAGAGTTGAACAAAACTAGAACATCTAGCAACAGTGAAAGCTGAGTGACCTCTTTTGAGGAATGTTATAGAGCAAAAATGTCAAACTCCCCACTAGCAAAACTCCCAAGTGCTGCCTAAACTAGATTACAATGTAAGTGGGAAATGTTTAACAATATAAATAATGTTAACAAGATAGTGTTAATTTGTGGTTTTCTAAGTCAGTCTGCTCCCAGCTTCAAGGATGGTTTCTATTTGACTTTGGCAGCATTGTTGTAGAGGAAATTCTTATGCAAGTAATAAATTGAATTCTTTGGCCTTTCCATACTGAGATTATGATTGTGTAATTAATTAACTTTCACTTCCTCGTAACCTACTGGTAATCAAAGAGATGCTGTGGGTTCCTTATGTCACCAACTTTTGCCTTGTTCTATAATAAACTGTCTTCAGTCAGAAGAATTCAATTTTGGTTCTGATGAAATGGCATAATTTCTCTGTTCAAAGTATCAAACTCAAGGTCTCCGGAAGAGCAGTGACTTTTGTACAGGGCAATTAAAAATAACCTAGACCTGCTAAGATCTGATAAGTGTATGAATGTATCAAGATTGTTTTTACTAGTCCAAGTTTAACTTATTAATTTGTTTATTTATAAATGTTAAAAGTACCTTTCCCGCAAAGAACTCAAGATTGTTTAGAGAACTTGATAAGCCTGTCCATACCAGTACAGCAGCATCAGAAAATCAGTGAGTCCAAAAGCATTTAAAAGTGCCTTAGGTACTGTGCTAAGCCCTGGAGATACAAAGACAAAAATGAAATAAGTCTTTGGCCTCAGGGAGCTTGCATTCTATTGTGGGAAATAACACACACACACATATAAACATATTTTTAAAATGAGGTGACTGAGAAGAAGCACTATCAAAACAGAGGGATCAGGAAAGGCCTAGAGGAGGTAGTATTTGAGCTGAATATTGAAAGGAACCTGGGATTCCAGGAGGCAGAGGGGAGGAAGGAGTGCATTTTAAGACATGGAGCAAAAGCACAGGGGAAATGGAGGGTGTGAAATGTGTGTGGGGAGCACAGAGTTGATGAGGTTGGATTATAGGATAAACAAAGGGGAATATTGTCTAATAAGACTGAAAAGGTAGTCTATGGCCTGGTTGTGAAGATTTTTAAATGACAAACAGAGGAGTTTATATTTAAGCATTGAGGGAATAAAGAACTACTGGTTTTTATTAAACAAGGGAATGTCAAAGATCAGACTTTTGCTTTAGGAACATCACCTTGACATCTAAGTTAATGGTATTTCACTGTGTAATCTTTTCTGGTTGTTCAGTTTGGGTGTTTGTTTTTTGTTTTTGTGGTTTCCTCTATTTTTGTAGTCATGTCTGACTCTTCATGATCCCATTTGGGGTTTTGTTGGCAAAGAAACTAGAGTGATTTGACAGTTCCTTCTCCATATTATTTTCAGATGAGGAATTGAAGCAAACAGAGTTAAATGACTTATCCAGGACCCTATAGCTAGTAAGCATCTGAGACTGAATTTGAACTCATGAAGAGGAAGTTTTCCTGACTCCAGGTCCAGAGCTTTATCCACTGTGCCATCTAGTTGTCCCAAATTTGGGAACAGAGTTGAATTTTGTAAAATAGATAGAGGCTGGGGCTGGGGAGGAGTTGGGGGGCAGCTGGTCAGCCTCAAGCCGTTCATGAGTCTGTGGACCTGATTAAGGTCAGCTTCAGTCAGCTTATAAGATTTAACAGAAAGAAAGAATAATTCCAGTACATTAAGGGACTAAGTCACAAGAGATTTATGATAATTATACTTATTCCTTCATAGACACATCTAAAGAGCTGTGAACTGAATATGTTCAATTGAAGATGAAATTGTTTAAAATTGGAACGTGGGTGATGCTCACAAATTGTGCAATGGGAGCAAACAGGCAGTCCAAGCTTGGACCACCACCTCTTAGCTTGAGTGGATGTCATACTCTGAAAAGCTATTCCAGTTACATCTCAAGACAACACTTGAAGCACTACTTTTCTCTTTGTAGTCCCATGTGCTCTTCATGCCAAATAAATTCAGTGAAGTTTGCTAGTAGAAGGCTGACTACATGGTAATTAGTTTTTTGGCCAAATAAACTCATGGAAACTATCTTCCAAGATACAAAATATTGTCATCCATGTCAATAAAAAGCTCCAATAACCAGGCCCAAAGAATTATAAAATTGTGCATATCATTTGATCCAGCAGTGTTTCTACTAGGTCTGTATCCCAAAGAGATTATAAAAGAAAGAAAAGGATCCACATGGGCAAAAATGTTCATAGCAGCCCTTTTTGTAGTGGCAAGGAACTGGAAATTGAATGGATGCTCATCAGTTGGGGAATGGCTAATTAAGTTATGATTATATGAATATAATGGAATATTATTGTTCTATAAGAAATGATGAGCAGGATAATTTTAGAAAAGCCCAGAAAGACTTACATGAATTAATGCTAAGTGAAGTAAGCAGAACCAAGAGAACATTGTACACAGTAACAAAAAGATTATATGATGATTGACTCTGAAGGGCTTGACTCTTTTCAACAATGAGGTGATTCAGAGCATTTTCAATAGACTTGAGATGGAAAATGCCATCCACATCCAGAGAGAGAACTATGGAGACTGAATGTGGATCAAAGCATAGTATTTTCTCCTTTGTTGTTGTTTGCTTGAGTTTTTTTTTCCTTGTGTGTGTGTGTTTTTTTTCCCTTTTGGTCTAATTTTTTTTGGTCAGCATGATGAAATATGTTTAGAAGAACTGCACATGTTTGACCTATATTGGATTGCTGACATGTTGGGAGGGAAGATGGGGGAAGAGAGGGAAAAATTTTGTAGCACAATGTTTTGCAAAAGCGAATGCTGAAAACTATCTTTGCATGTATTTGGAAAAATAAAATGTCATCAAAGGAAAAAAAATAAGATTCCAATGGTTTCCTATTCTAGAATTAGATATAAATTTCTCTATTTGGCATTTAAAATTCTTCACAACCTGCCTCTTCCTACCTTAGCTATCTTCTTACACTTTAGTCTCTTTCACATTTCCTATCAAGCAATTGTATTGGCCTATCCACTGTTCTTTGTATACCACTTCATCTTTCATCTATGTATCATGGCACTGAACGTCCCCAATACAGCAGGCAGAAATGCTCTGCTGCCTTACCTTCCCTATCTGCTTGGCTTCCTTCAAGCCTCAGCTCAAAATTCCAGGAGACTTTTCCCATTACCCTAGTTGTCTCTGTTCTCCCTTGGAGATCACCTTCTATCTGTGCTATAAATTATTTATAGGTTGCCTCCCCCTTGGTCCTTTTCTGTACCTGAAATGAATAGTATAGTGCCTGGCACAAATTAAGCACTTAATAAATGCTTGTTGATTGATTGCCACTGATGAAAGCAATCATAGATCCTTGTAGTATTGAAATAAGTATAGGTGAGAAAAATAGACTCAAAAAAATTAAGTGATTTGGCCAAGATCATCAAATAAATTAGAACCAAGATGTCAAACCACGTTCTCTGACTAAAGTCCACAGTCTCCACATTGCTCTATATTTCTATCATAGTTCATAGGTAATTAGCATTGTATAAATATCTAATTGATGTTTTGTTATTGTTATTATAGACGAAAGAGAACATTTAGTCCAACTTCTTCATTTTATAGCAGATCTAGGGAGAAAGCTGATGATGCTGAAAAGAAAGGAACGACTTGTTGAAAAAGACAGTTGCCTGCCTATGAAATGTGATTTGGTGAACTAATCATTAATGCTTGATATTCTAATAGTAGAAATTCATTTATTTGAGTTAAGGATTTTTCTTTGTGAAAAGAGCATTGGATTGGGAATCATAAACTGGATTGGAGTTTAGCTCTGCTATCTGCTAACCATGGGAATTTGATATCAGTTTTCTCATCTGTAGAATGAGAATAATAAAATTTATAGTACCCACCTCCCAAGGAAAGTTGTGGTTGTTTTTAATTAAATCTATATAAATATGAGCTATCATTCTTATGCTTCCATAATTCATTGCATCTATGATCTCACTGAGATAGGCATTCCCTTTATCAGGGCCAATAACAACCCAAATGCACCCTCTTCCCATTTTGTGGGAATTCTTATTCACATCCTCTCATAAATACTTCATAGAAGATCTACCTAACATGTAGGACTCAAAAAAATCCTTTTGAATTGAATTAAATGTTCTAAATGCCAATCTTCTACAAGAAACCTTTCCCAATCCTTGTTCCCTCTGTTGATTATCTCCAATTTATCCTCCATATAGCTTGTTGGTACATAGCTGTTTGTCTCCTTTATTAGAGTTTGAACTTCTTATGAGGGCAGGTTTTTTGGCCTTTCTTTGTATTTTCAGAATTTAGCGCAATATCTGACACATAGTATCATATATCTGACACATAAGTATCATAAATACTTGTTGACTTACTATACTTATTTGTGTGTATTACATATTCCCCAATCAAATATGAGTTCTGAGAGGGCAGGGCCTTGGCTTCTTTTATTTTATTTTATTTTTGCCTTGGAATCCATAAAGTCTTGCACAGGAGGGCTTTAATAAATATTTATATAATATATTGAATTATTTGCCATCTAGGGGAGGGGATGGGGGGGAAGTAGTGGAAAATTTGGAACACAAGCTTTTGCAAGGGTCATTGTTGAAAAATTATCCATGCATATATTTTGAAAATAAAAAGCTTTAATTTAAAAAAAGAAAATAAATGTTTGTAAAGCATTTTACAAAGCACTTCACAATAGCCTTGTCATTCCAGTTTTGCAGATGAGAAAACTAGGGCTCAAAGCAATAGAGTAACTTGCCCAAAGTTACACAAAGTTACAAAGTTACACAAAAGTTACTCTGTAGGAAAGTTGGGACTTGAATCCAACTCTTTTCACTTTCTAGGTGCCTTTTGTTGTACATAAAAGGCTATGTGTCTTATATCCTATTATTACTTCTTTGCTTTTGTTACAAGGATTTTTTCCCTTTTTCCCCTCAGTGGGGCTGGAGGAGGGAAAATTTAAAAAAATATATCACAAAACCAAAAATTAATACAAATTCAAAAGAACTTAGAACAAATCTTGCCTAGTTGTATGTTGTTGAAGGCAACTCCTATAGAAGGCCAGAACGCTGGAGAAGTACACTTGAAACAAGGATACTTACAACAAGATGTTAACTCAGTGGAATTGATGAGATGATGGTTCTTTAGTGCAAATATATTTAGTACTTAGCTTGGTGATGTAATGGTTCTCTAGTTCACACATATTCAGTACGCTCTAATGATGTAATTATAATAGGATATTTAAGGGCTGAGAGGACTGAAATAAGACATTCTATATTTGACCATCTTCCTGGTGGCTCTCCTGCCTCCTTCACTCCTCCACTAAGATCAAGGCTGATCCTGAGATCTTCCAGAGAGCCAGTCTGGACATTACAAACTCTCCTTTCTTGAAACTTTTCATGTTTTTTTTTTTTTTTTCCCACAAAAATACTGTGAACTCCTAGAGAACAGGCTCTATTTTTTACCTCTATCTCCCTAGTGCCTAGCAAAGTGCCTGACACAAAGTAGGTGCTAAATTAAAGTTTTGTGAGTGTGCTCCAGGAGACAACATAATGGCCTTCAAGTGAAGACTTGACTTCTAGTCCCAGCTTTGCTATTAACTATGTGATGCTGGAAGCTTTTTTGGGCTTCATTTTCTTCATGTGTAAATAAGGGAGTCATCTCATATCATGTTTAAAGTACTCCTGCTTTGGTTTCCCAAGAGCACATAGATATGTCACTTCTGATATATTTCAGTATGTTTTAGATCAATGACCTTCAAAGGATCAGGGAGCCCTGGTACTAAGAGTCTAGAAACTGAAAGGGGAAGGTTAATGATGAAGGAGATAATGAAGGCAAACTTTTTTTTTTTTTTTTGATCTTAGCAATTTTGCTGAGGGCTAGTAAATCTTTAGTAAATCTCTGATTGAGGAGGAATGGAGGAAGTTTAGACCGAAGCCCCTTTGCTCCTATAGAGGGCAATATCAAACCAAAGCAGGAGATTATATGCAACTTTTCCCTCTGGAATTTACTGAAATGGGAAAAGGGAACAAAGTGGAGGCAGAGAAGGAGGAGAAAAAGAGGGCATGCAGGAACAGCTAGGACTGTCCTTCAAGAGAATGAATGTAGTATAAATAACACAATGGGCTTTCTTCTCCTCCACATTTGTAAAAAATGTCCTTACACTTTTACCAGATTAAAACAAACAGGGAATACAACTTTGGAGAAGTCATAAAAGATGCAGCCTAGTGTTAGAGGAGGGAATGAAACAGTCTATCTTATTTTCCCTTGGAAAAGGATAGGATACATGCTAATTGTATAAATGCATCTTTTTGTTGGCGTCAGTTTGGAAAACTAAAAGGGACGTTAGAGCACATTTAATCCAGATTCTGTCTGATGCAAGATTACCCTTGTGAACATCCCCAGCAATTGGTCATCCAGCTTCCACTCCAGTGACAAGGAACTCACTACTTACCAAGGCAACTTTTGATCAGTTCTAATGATTAATTCTTTATATCAACTTCTGCAACTTCTTTCTACTCTGAGAGGTTAAGCAGAACATATCTGATCCTTCGTCCATGTGATAGCCCTTCAAATATTTGAAGACAGCTCTCATGGTCCCTCCCCCCTCCAGGCTAGGCATTTCCATTTTTTTTTATTTGAGCCAATAGCAATGTGGAGATCATGAGAATGAATCTCCAAAAGAAAAAGAAAGAGGAGGAAGGAAAAAAAGGAGGTGCTCCATAATTAGATGATTTGAAAGGAGAACTTTCCAGTTTGCAACTGACCAAAGTTCCTTGGAATCACTTTATTCCTCCCATCTAAGATCTGAGTTAAACACAGATCCATTGCCTAGATCTTGATGATTATCAACATGACTATTATTCTATAAGACCAAGAAATACAAGAATCTGAGTGTGACCCAGGAGCTGTTATGAAGGAAGTTATATAAATAGGATTGGTGGGGAAATTTTATGGCACCCACCATGTGCCACAAGCTTTATAGACATGAGAAAAGAGGACCAAAAAACATAGATCAAAAAACAGTACAGGAAGGAATACTTGTACTCTCTTCAGAAAGTTAAGCACCTTAACAGATACTCAATAAAAAGACAAATTGTGAAAATTTAAACCTTTCTTTTACCCCATTTTGCAACCAATCAACACATTACATGTTTTAAGTCCCCTTTTTATGCACTGATAATAACAGCTCATATCTGAGTAGCACTTGAAAGATTGCAAAGTGACACAGTCACAACTTTGGAAAGGAAGTGGATTATTTTTATCCCCATTTACACATGAGGAAATTGAGGCAGACAGAGGTTAAGTGACTTTCCTAGAATACACAACTAGTAAGTATCAAAGGCAGTATCTGACTCCAAATCCAGTGCCCAATCTACTGTACCATCTAACTGCATCTAGCTAGAATGAAAGAAATTTATTCCAAAGTAGTTGAAATGAAGGCTGACATTCCTAGGACAAATGATATAGATAGTTCAATTATTATCTCCATTTTACAGATGAAAAAACAGGCATAAACAAGTTACATGACTTGCTCAAGGTTAATAAATAAATGTAACTAAACCTCAGATCTTAAAAAGAGGAAGAGATTAGTACTTAGTAACTGTTATTTATTACCTGGGTAGTTAGGTAGATAGAGTGCTGAGCCTGGAATCAAGAAGACCTGAGTTCAAATCCAATTTAGACACTTCACTAGCTGTGTAATCTTGGGAAAGTGACTTAATCCCATTTATCTTAGTTTCTCCAAATATATAATGAGTTGGAGAAAGAAATGGCATATCAGTCCAGTATCTTTGCCATAAAACTTCAAATGGGGCCACCAAGAGCTGGACACTGAACAATAACCATGTTAGGAGATTGCTTAATTTATCTTAGCTTCACGTATAAAATGAACATCTGTTGGATCAAGATTCCTTCCAGCTCTGAATCTATAACCCTATGAGGTACCCCAGGACCAGTCCAGATATGGATAGTAGTTGTTGCTCAAACCTAGGAATTCAACTCCTGAGCATCATGAAAGTTTGCTAATCTCCGAGCCCAGAAACCTGGGTTTGAATCATGCTTTCATTATTAATTATTGGTTCTGTGAGTCTGGGAAAACATTGATCTGAGACTGTATTCTCTTCTTTATTTTTTTAAAATAATAGCTTTTTATTTTCAAAATATATGCAAAGATAGTTTTCAACATTTACCCTTACAAAACCTTATGTTCTATATGTTAACATATTTAACATGCATGGGACTACCTGCCATCTAGGGAACGGGGTAAAAGGAAGGAGGGGAAAAGTTGAAACAGAAGTTTTTGCAAGGGTCAATGTTGAAAAATTAGCCGTGCATATGTTTTGTATATAAAAAGCTATAAAAAACCCTTATGTTCCAAATTTTTCTCCCTCCTTTTCCCCCACTCCCTCCCCTAGACAGCAAGTAATACAGTATATGTTAAACATATGCAATTCTTCTATACATATTTCCAGGATTATCATGGTGTACAAGAAAAATCAGATTAAAAGGAAAAATGAGAAAGAAAACATCAACAACAAAAAAGGTGAAAATCCTATGTTGTGATCCACATTGAATCCCCATAGTTTTCTTTTTGTATGCAGATGACTCTCTCTATTACAAGTATATTGGAATTGGTCTGAATCATCTCATTGTTGAAAAGAGATAAGTCCATCAGAATTGATTATTGAATAAGTTTTCTTGTTGCTATGCACAATGTTCTCTTGGTTCTACTCACTTCACTTAGCATCAGTTCATGTAAGTCTCTCCAGGACTTTGTAAAATAATCTTGCTGATTGTTTCTTATGGAACAATAATATTCCATAATATTCAGATGCCAGAACTTATTCAGTCATTCTCCAACTCATGGACATCTACTCAGTTTCCAATTCCTTGCTACTACAGAAAGGGCAGCTACAAACATTTTTTGCACATGTGGGTCCTTTTCGCTTTTTTTCTGATCTCTTTGGGATCCAGGTCTCCCCCCCCCAAAAAAAAGACACTACTGGATCAAAGAGTATGCACCGTTTGATAGCCCTTTGGGCATAGTTCCATATTGCTCTCCAGAATGGTTGGATCAGTTCACAACTCCACCAACAATATATTAGCGTCCCAGTTTTCCCACATATCCTTCCAGCATTTACCATTATCTTTTCCTTTCATCTTAGTCCATCTGAGATGTGTGTGATTATCCTCTTCTTTAAAAATAAATATAATAATGCTTATATTACCTCTCTCAAAAGACTATTGGCAAGGAAAAAAAAAACTATGGATTGTAAATGCACTGGAATATTATTGTGATAAAGAAATGAGGGGTTAAAAATGTGGGAAGAATTGCATGAATTCATTCAGAATCAATCAAGCAATATACATAATGACTACGACGATGAAAATAGTTACTAAATGGAAGTTGAACCCTAAGTCATTAAAAAAAAAAAACAACAACATGAAGATCTGGAGAATAATTAATGACACATACTGGCCTCAGAGAGTAATGACTATTAGTACAGAATGTTGTAGCTACTGCCAGATATTATCACAGTATCAGATTTTTTTGCTTATTTTTCTTAGTCAGCTAATAAACACTTATTAAGCGCCTATAAGGGAGTAGTCTTATTTCCTTTCCAGAAATGATTGCAAAGACAAAAGCATCAATAAAATATATCTAAATAAAAGTTTTATATGAATGTGAATCCTTATTATTGTTATCTTGATGCAACACCTGGAAGATTCTATAAAATTAGCTCTGAAATTACAAACTTAGTAATATATTCCTTTGAGATAAGCATCATCTTTTAAAATGCAGAGCCTCAGAAGAGGTCACATTAATTTCACTAACTTTTTTTGTCATTATAGCACAGAAATGACCCTGAACTGTGGCATCCATGGTACATCCTATCAAGCTGGAAAGTCTGCCTGAGAATCTGCAGACACATAGAGAGGGTGGTGTTTTTTTTTTTTTCTTTTGTTTTGTTTTTTAATTATAGAAACGCATGAAGATTTCTAAAGCATAAAGGGTTGAATATGTGTCAGTGGAGGAAGTTCCAACTGGATAAAGCTACCAGTCCTTAAAGCATTGGAGTCCCTTTTGGTGAATGTGTCCTTCTTAGGTTTAGCTCCAGTCAGGAGCTTGGACTTTTAAAAGGTGGAGAATTTGGGAAGGACAGCAGACTTCTTTAACAGCCCATTTTACCAAAGGACAGCTCTGTTTCATCTGGTCCCACTGGAGGGCATTACATTCAGATGTAGAAAACACTGCTGGAATGCTCTATTACTCCCTATGATTTACTTTAAATTTTCAGGATTGTGAAGGATTCAGTTGGTTGTACGATGAGATTTCTATGATGTGCCAAAACAAAATACATATATACGTGTAACATAGGTCCTCTTGGCCAGGTGCATTAGATTTCACTCTTCCTAGCCCATCCCCCTCCAGCACCCTTAAGGACATTGGCAGTCTCTGCAAATGGCTTTTCCCCAAATTCATGTTGTTACTTCAGTTATAAGGGTGTTTCCCTGCACTCCAGTTGCATCAAGTACTAACAGCCAGATCAACTTTTACACAGAAATGTTTACTTCAAAAAGTATAGCCCTACAAATTTATTCCTACATGTGGGGTTTTGCACCCTCCCTCTTTGTTCCACCTCAGTCTCTGGAGGAAAGGTAGGGGGATCAGGTTCACAGTTATAGTTGAGTAGTGAAGAGCACCATCCCTGTTCCAAATCCAAACCCTGTTCCCCCAACTCTGGCTGGAGTCCCAGACACCTGGGCTCCCCTGGGATTCCCTGTGGGTCTGACAGGCTGTACCATTCCACTTCAGAGCATTTTGGAAAGAGCCAGGAGAAAAAGAGCAGTGGAAAAATTGCAAATGGCACAGTCTCTGCCTTTTTTTAGGCAGTCAATCAGAAATGGCTATCCGTGGTAGAGGACACAGCAGACTCCATGTTTGGCAAACTGGGCAAATCCAGTGAAGTTTGGATTATAGATGTATATATAACATGTATATGGTTGCATATTATATATGTTATATATAAATATATTAAAAAGTCATTATATTATATTGCACATATATATCATATATAATTAGGCAATCAACAAACATTTATTAAGTTCCTAATATATGCTAGGCATGGTGCCAAACTGGAGATACAAAGAAAGGCAAATGACAGTTCCTGCTCTCAAGCAGCTCCCAATCTAACTCAGGAGACTAAGTACAAACAATTCTGTACCAAAAAAGCTTATAGACAAAATAAATTGGAGGTAATCATCAGAGAGAAAGGGATTAGAATTAAAGGGAATCTAGAAAGGCTTCCTATAAAGAGAAACCATAAGTAGGGAAACAAGACTATTTTAGAAAATGAAAAGCCACAACTGCAATTTGTTGTCACTGAATATTAATTCATTTGGTTCTACTTGGTAGAGTGCTATGGATTTTGTGTAAAATGTTATTCTTAATTCTGTACATTCCATTATTTGTCTTTATTGATGGTTATTAAGTTTGAAAATACTTGTGTTTCCTTAAATGTTTTAATATCCTTAACTCCCAAGATGTCATTCATTCATTCATTCAACAAATAATTATTGAATGTTGAAAGGACAGTGAATAGGGATTTTTAACCTGGGGTCTATAAATAGACTTTAATATGGGAACTTGAGTGAGGAAAAAAAATCTCTCCCTAACCTTCAATTGAAATTTTGTATTTCTTTTAATTATTTAAAAACATTATTCTGAGAAGGGGTCCATAAATTTCTCCAGAATGCCAAAAAGATTTATCACACACACACAAATTTTGAGCCTCTGCCTTAAAGAATATAGTTCTTTCCATGTCTAGGTGCTGTTTAGGCATTGTTTGGGTGCACCAAAAAAAAAGTAGGTAAAAGTTCAGTTAACTCTGTGTCTTAACTTCGGTCCTGGGCCCAGCCTTCAACACTCCACTGTAGGACTCAAGGGTCAAACACCGAACTTCTATCCCTCCCCCATGTCCAAATAAGGCTCATAGAATACTCTCCCAATCCCTCCAATGATACCAAGCTGGACTGAGTCATCTACCCTAGATTTCTGCCCCTGACCAATGAGGAAGAGAGCAGGGGGGGAAGAAGGGGAAATGACTATCTTCAGTTAATAGTCAGCCCCACCCCCTAAACATGAGGGAAGGACCCCTCCCCCGATGAACCTTGTACCTGGTACAGATCAGTGCTTCCCTCCCAAGGAGAGGTATAAAATAATCACAGAGATGAGGAAGGGGTGGGGACAGAGCAAGGAAAGAAGAAACCGATTGTTTTTTGCCTTAGATTGTAAAATCCTGAAGTCTGGGGATCTTTTGCACTGATTGTTGATAAAATTTCTTTGCTTCTGTTGCTGGAATACAAATAGGGAAATATCTCTCTCTGCACTCCCAACACACACTGGCCTTCAAATATGTTCAATGGCCACCTCAAGAATCAATGATTTCATTGAGATGAACATTTGCTCCATAAACCCTTTTCTTCTTGAAAAATCACATTACCTGGTCATCCTTGTGAGTTCAGAGCTGAACCACCCTGACTATAACTAGGCTGGACCTTCAGTGAGTAACCCAGACCGTTGTAGCTTGGGAGGACCTTTAGGGTTTGTGCTCTGCTGATGACTTTGGAAAACCCAGGGTCACTGCCTGGCCCCAAACCGTAAGCGAGAGTTGCACAGAGAATTCGCAAAGTTTTGTTACCCTACTTTCAGTTGCCATATTTGCTGGTTAAGAGTTTGGGTTCTTTGGGTATGATGAAGCCCCTGACTTGTTACAACAAGCCATAGGTGACTCAGGGCTAGGGTGCTTTGGGGATAACAAAGCAATCCTCTTATTGGCCATTGAGCAGGAAGAGCTGATGACTCAGGGAATCTTTAAAAAGGAAGAAACTTTGCCCTTGGCTCTTTTTTTAAGACCCTACAGAAGGTATCATCAAGAAACTTCCCATAAGAGGTGGGCTGGACCTTTTCCATCCCATCAAAGGTTCCCACAGGACAAGAGCAGTGGGATTCATGAAGGTTAGAGACTTTAAGCAGATGCTTTTTGATGTCTCTTCAGCTTGGGGTTCCTTTGCCTGATTCTACTTCCTGAAATGATCTTGAGATGGATGTGTCCAGGCGTGGAAGCACCCTTTCAACATGGAGATGCTGGGTTCATTTATCCAAATCTACTAAGAAGTCCCTGCCTTGGAGAAGAGACCCACAAATTCACGCTTGGGGAATGAGCCCAGTCCCTGGCCTGGCTTGTTGGAAGATGTCTACCTTGAAGGATAGAGACCTCTTCTTAGACAATGAGATGAAATCTAACAATACTTGCTCAGCATGTTGGACTAGATCACAAGATTATTTCTAGGTCTTTTCAGCTCCAACATTATATGTTTGTATTCTCACAGATTAGGGTTTTTAAACCTGAGATCCAAGGATCCCTCCCAGGTTTCATATATAGATTTCAGGATAAAAACTTAGATGGGAAAAAGATATATCTTTCCCCCTAACCTCTAGCTGAAATTTAGCATTTTCACAAGCAGCTTCTTGTTCTGAGGTTTGGTTCTCAGTATCCCGGAAGTTCAGAACAGTACTTATAAGCTAAGTTATCAAATCTGCTTAAAGTCTTTTCACCAATGTATACATATGACAAATACAATTTAGCAACTCTCATTGTTGGAAATATCTGCTTTAGTTGTACATTGAATGTCTTTCTATTCCCTCCCCTCTTTGGGGAGATTTTAGACATGAGTCAAAGCCCGAGTTATAAGCAGATCCTCCCCAAATGCTGGGTAGGTGTGTAAAGATCATGAGAAAAGGACAATTTCTTGTTAGAGACCAGGACTGGGGGCCTGTTGACTATGTGGCTGGATGTAGAACACAGCTAGCTTCTCAAGCCTAGCAGCAGGTTCTTATTGTTAGAGCAATAATAACTTATACTTCCATGTTATTTCAAGGTTCACAGAGAACTTTCTTCACAATAGGAATATTTCCTACAGATGAGGGACAGAGTCTCGGCTGGCTTGATCATCGTCATGTAGCCATTATTATTGCTATTTTCATAGGAGTGCTGGTCTCCCAACTCCATTTGTAGTACTTTGACAAATAGGAGTGACCTCAAACGAAATCTTCCTCACCTCACCTTGACATGGAGGTCAACCAGGTTCTAAGATGTCACAACAGCAGAGAGCACCATCTATCTGGTCTGACCTGGAAAGCCCGAGCCTGGAATGTTCACCATACATGAAAGAAGTCTCACTAATTTCTTTTTTTGTTTGTTTTGTTTTTATTTTGTTCTATGTGTGTGGTTTTGTGTGTGTGTGTGTGTGTGTGTGTGTGTGTGTAAGGCACTTGGGTCACAAAGTAATTTGCCCTAGAATCACACAGCTAGTATGTATGTACTTTGTGGGGAGGTTTTTTGGTTGTTATTTTTTTTAATCTCACTAATTTCAAAGAGGTTCATTATTGGCCTCTTTGAAAGTCAATAATGACCTTCAAAATTGGTCATTTTGAATGACCAATTCATTCAAATTATGTGATTTAAAAAAACAAACAAAAAAATAGGACAGCTCACAAAACCATCCATTAAGGCTTGTATATTCAAATACCCACATATAATAATCCTCCTCCCCTCCAATAGATAACATAATTAAACCATTAGGACAGAGGATTGATGATTGAATACTGATTCAACCTACTTGTTAGGTAGCTACTTGCTACCTGTGAAATCTTGGGATGAATCCTTTCTCTCTCAACTTTACAATTCTTTATCCATAAAATAAGATGATTAATATAAATGATTCTAAAGGTCTATTTTAATTCTAAATCCTTCTACTACTTTACATTGTAAAGTACTACAGTGAGTGTATCCAACTGTGTCATATGCTTTATTTTTTCCATCTGTACTTAGGTCATAACTTACTAAAGGAGAAGGAGATTGTGGGTGGGAGAAGAACTCGGCTTTTATCTTTCAAGAATGTAGTTTAGATTCACAGGATTTCAAAATGAAGAGATTCTCTTTCAGTTAGTGACCCACTGCTCCTTCTTAGGAGATAGAAAGGACAGAAACAACATGAAGGGAATGCTAGGTAGCTCTCAGTATTCCACATCTGTAAGACTTGGAAAACCTCCTCTCCTCAGGTTAGAGTGGCAGAGGAAAATCAGCTGTGGGAAAACATGATTTTCTTTCCGGATTAGTGTTCCCAGAGCCGGGTACCGAGCCTGGCATTTTGATAGTACTTAATAAATATTGTCCCAACTTCAATGGAGGAGGGCCTGGCGGTCATGGGCCACCACTTACCTGGTCTAGAACAGTTGAAGGCAATTAATTTCTAATCAGTTAGAACTGCATAACAAGCAGATCAGTCACCCTCCTTCCTTCCCCTGGGTCCCCCTTGAGCTATGACACCACACCCCAGTCACAAGGCTTCTTAGTCACCCTCTCTTGGACCAGGAAGAAAGCAATTGGCTTCCCCAGAAGCCCTCCATGCCAGACCCGAGGGACTGAGGTGCCTCAGCTAAGTCCTTCTTTCTCAAGCTCCAGCTCCATAGGAGCGGTCTAGAAGAGGAATAAAGATTCCCCTAGCTCTACAAGCTTCCTGTTCCATCCAATTACAAGTTCAAAAAGTGGAATGAATGGCTTTAGTCTTTAATGAGAGATTGTCTAATCTCTGGAGTTCTTCAGACACTGAAGGACTACATTTCTCAGGGATGTTGTTCAGGGCACTCCTGCCCAGAAATGGTTCAATTAGTTGCATTCTGAAGTCTCTTCTAGTGCTGAGATTCTAGGATTCTATAATCTCTTAAGGGAAAGAGAAGAACAAAGCAATCAATACATCTTTATGGAGCACTATCAATCCCGGGCGAGCCCTATATAAATTGCTATAGCACTTTATGGTCTACAAAGCACTTTCTGCACAAC
The DNA here is from genome assembly GCF_016432865.1 of Antechinus flavipes. Classification (NCBI taxonomy): domain Eukaryota; kingdom Metazoa; phylum Chordata; class Mammalia; order Dasyuromorphia; family Dasyuridae; genus Antechinus; species Antechinus flavipes. The sequence continues at coordinate 661,563,055 of NC_067398.1, read as the reverse complement.
AACTCTGTGAAACTCATAGGTCAAATATTATTCCTACCATCTTACAGATGAGGAAACTGAGGTTCCAAGAGGGGAAGTTATTTGTTCAAGGTCTTGCAGCCAGTAGACATCAGAGTAAGGATTTCAATTGAGGCATTCCTAGTATACCAGGCTGCCGCTCAAGGGGAGCTGGAAAATTAGCAACAATTATCTCTGGGCTTTGCACAGTGCTTGGTACATTGTAAGTAATTCGATACTAGTTAACTGACACTTTCTCATTCAATCTTGCCTGAAAACACATTAAATGGGTACGTACTTTGTTTTCATGTTTAAGACACTTGTGAAGCAAAGGCAAGAAACTTTTTTGGTTTCATTGTGTCAGATTTGTCTTTTATATTCCTCTAATTCTATAACCCCTAACTCCTCTTTCTACCCACAGTTGTGAAGATTTTTCTCTATTATGATGTGATTTTAAATGATCATGTTTTGGATCCATTTGAAATTCATGTTCATGGCATAAATATACAGATATATGTATGCACATTTACATCCAAACATATACATGCCCTGTATGTGTGAGATATCATGGAGAGATCCCTGGGGACAGGGAGAACATGGCTTATATGAGGTTCTTCCTGCCATAGCAAGTCACTTTAGCTCTCAAGATTCTAGTCTCTGAGACTTTTAAGTTACAGAGAATTTTCCAATTTGCATCAAAAGAGGAAATTGCTACACTGAGAATGCCTCATAAAATTACAGATGCAGACCAAAAAATAGTCAGTCAGTTAAGGCAGTGATCTAGTGCCAGAGTATACCTTGATGTGAGATCGCAGGAGTCAGAAAGAACTATGGTGAAATGGGGTCTCACCGACTAGGCAAGTCACTTTACCTTGTTCACTTCAGTTTCTTCATCTGTAAAATGAGCTGGAGGAGGAAATGGCCAACGGTCCAGTATCACTGCCAAGAAAACCCCGCAATGGAATCAGGGAGAGTCAGACAGGACTAAACCACAAGTGTATAACTGCACTATGTTCCGGGACAAAAAGAAAGCCCTGAAAGAGCTCACAGTCTAATGGGGGAAGCAGCATGAAATCACTAGGTACATACAAGCTCTAGATGGAGTACATTGGAGATCCTGCCAGACAAAAGGAAGGGGGGAGGGAGGAAAGGGAAGGAAAAGGGGACCAGGAAAGGCCTCCTGCAGAGGGTAAGATATGAACTGAATCCTGGAGACAGGAGGGGCAGCTTGTAGGAAAGGGAGACTTTAAGTCAGAAGATAGTATGTTTTGGGTGTGAGGAATGGCAAGAAGCTAGTGTTGTAGGATCTTAAAGTGAATGAATGGAGGGGAATAAAGAGTAAGAATCCTGGCAAGGCAGGAAGGGGCCAGATTGTTAAGAACTTTAAAAGCTGAAAAGATAAAATTAAGTATGTAAGGATAGACTTTTCTCTGGCTAAAATACACCACCATATGGTGCCTGGCCTAAACTTATTTTCCACTAATTTTTTCCCCCTATTTTCCCAAATGTTTTCTAATACAGAATTCCCTAGTAGTCTGTGTTTTTGTATTTATTAAACATGACGCTGCTCTGCACATATTTCTAGGCTTGCTTACTGAATCTCTTCCACTGATCTAATTTCTTATTTTTTAAATCCAGTACGAGGTTGTGATAATTAATATTTTGTAATATGAGGATCTGATAATACCAAATCCCTTTCATATATGCTTTTCCCCAGCCATTATTTCCCTCAATATTCTTGAACTTTTATTTCTCCATATGAATTTTGTTATCATTTTGTCTAATCCTATAAAGTATCCCCTTAGTATTGAGTGGTATTGATGTAACCTATGACACCGACCTGGGATCCCCAAATGCTGTTAGGGTGTCTCATACCTCAACAATACCATATCTAGTCTATAAATGGTCACTACCACCTTTTTGGAACATGTGGTCCCCAAATTCCCTTCTTCTCTAATAACTCTTGTTCATCTTTTAGACACAGAATTAGTTGATTTATTTAATTCATAATATGTACTCAAAAATCATTCAGTGCTAGCGTGCCCCTGTTTATCTTCTGCTTATTCTGACTGTTATTGGAAATTTCAAGATCCTATTCACTTTTCTCAGCTCTTTTAGCTTTCAGTACAAAGAGGAGAAGACCCACTCGTAGGAGAAGCTCTCTTCCCCTAAAACAACTCCCTCTAGCAATCTGACCTTTCACTTATTAGAGCATCATTCTTAAGGCTTAAATGCTGACTTTTCCTTTTAAATATTTATATTCTCCTAGATGATGATAGGAATTTGGCCTAAGTAGGGACCTCAATGGTTAACCAGTCCCATCTGAACAAGAATTCTCTATTTAATGTTAATTCTAGATCATGGGACTTGAAAAGAGCCTTAAAGGTGCAGTTTCCTCCTTTCTTAGATGAAGAAACCAAGGCACGGAAAGGTCAGGTGATCTACCAAGACATGGAAAGGTATTAAGTGACAGTGTTTGACAGAAAAGAGGATGTTTAAAGTCCGGAGACCAGGAAGAGCTAGGCAGGAGTCATGAGAGCCATCCTTATCTGAAGACATGTCATGTGCAGGAAAGATTAGGCTTATCTTGCCTGGCCTCCACAGCAAAACTAGGAGAAAGGGGTGAAAGTTACAGGGAAACTGCTGGCTCTGAAAAAGAAAGCCCTCCTGCTGCTCAGAGGGAACAGGGTTCTGCAGGGGGCTGGTCTTCCTTTTACCAGAGGTATTTATGACACTTTTCCAGGGATTGTCCCACAATATTTTGTACTGAAAAGGTCAGAAGTCCCAGAAGGCCTGGGCTTAAATCCCAGCTTTGCCAGTCCTCATATACAAAATAAGAACACGGCACTAGAACCTACAGCAGCCCCCAAAGTAAGCCTCTGAGTCATATCCACAGGCAGAGGCAGGACACCCCTGCAGGAAGTCCATATTGTGTAGCAATACTCAAACACACCTGGTTGCCTTCATAGGATCATGAGACAATAGGGTGATGGACTCAAAGGGTTATGTTACATCATAACACTGTGAAGTCATCTTGGGGCACAATGGAGTAATATTGCATCATGCCTTTCCTGAGAAGCTATTGCTTTCCCCACCCCCCTCCTCCACCTGTTCCCCAGGTAAATGTGCTATAATATCTTATTAGCTCTTCTCAGCACAAAAAGCTCAGCTTCAGTTAAGTGAGTCTCATCCTTCTCTGAGCCATCAGGAGGCTGAGTTTGAATACAGCTATAGTATTTACTAGCTATATGATCGTGGACAAAATCAATTAACCTTTCTGAGCCTCAGTTTCCCATTTGAAAACAAGAATAACCACACAATACTCATTTCATAGGGATTCTATTAAATAGGATCATCTTTTTTTTTTTTTTTTCCTTGCTGAAGCAATCAAGGTTAAATGACTTGCTTAGGATCACACAGTTAGGAAGTGTTAAGTGTCTAAAGTCAAATTTGAACTCAGGACCTCCTGACTTCAGAGCTGTAGCTCTATCTACTGCGCCACCTAGCTGCCCCTAAGTAGGATCATCTTCAAGCCCTTCATCTTCTATGCACGAGGCCTCCTTCCCCTGGACCTTCACTCCACCCTGACGACCCTTCCTTTTTGACTGGTTCTTGTAGAATCTCCATTTTCAGGTACCCAAGCCAACAGTGTTTCCTGCCTCTCCATGCTTCATCCCTGATTCTCTGAACTTTCTCCATCAGGCCCCATTCCTTCTCTCTCCTCCCAGCTGCCTTCAGCTTTCTTCTCTTATTGGAATGTAAATTCCTGGAGAAGTTCTTGATCCTTTTGCTTGTATTTGTATTTTCTACACTAAGCTGAGCGGCTGGCTTGCCGAAGGGGTGTTGAGCCCCCTCACTGTCTAGCTCCCACTTTCTCCCAGGCTGATGAAAATCTATGTGCCTTTTGTTGGAAGCAAAGAACTGGAAAGGGAGTGGATGCTCATCAGTTGGGGAATGGCTGAACAAGCTGCAGTACATTAAGATAATGGAATATTATCGTTCTCTAAAAAATGATGAAGAAGCTGATTTTAGAAAGCCTAGAAAGATTTACATGAACTGATGCATCATATCCAATAACAGCAAGAATGTGCGATGAAAGGCTTGGCTCTTCTCAGTGGTTCAGGATCCAAAGCAATCCCAATAAACTTTGGACAGAAAATGCCATCTGCATCTAGAAAAAGAACTAAGGAGACTGAATGTAAATCAGCACATGCTGTTTACTTCTTTTCTCTGTTTTTTTTTTTTTTAAATTTCTCCCATGATTTTTCCTTTTGCTCTGATTTTTCTCTCCCAACATAATTCATAAAACAATGTGTATTAAAAATAAATAAACTAAAAAAAAAAAAAGGAAAAAAAGAAAATCTTATGTGCTAGCCTACCTGTCATTCCCCCTACACAATGTTCCAGTCTCTTTCTCTGGGCTTCAGACACACAGAATCCAGATCTAGAAAGTTTTCCCTCCTCTCATATTCAGCTCTTGTGGCTGCTCACTATCCCCTTCAAGGTTCAACTCCAGTATCACCCCCTCTAAGAGGAGTTTCCTGATTGCCCTTCTGGGTAGTGCCCCCTCCTTCTCTCTCAAATTACACTACGTATATTTTGTATCTCTCTCTCTCTCTCTCTCTCTCTCTCTCTCTCTCTCTCTCTATATATATATATATATATATATATAATATAGGTATGTGTGTATACATATATATACGTATATATGTATACACACACACACACACACACACACATATATATATATACATATATATAATTTTTTTCTCAGTTGAATGTAAGCTCTTTGGAGACAAGAACTGTTTCACTTTTGTTCCTGCTTTTCAGCATTAGGCACAGTGCCCCCATAGAAGAAGAACTTGGGGATGCTGAATCAAATAAGAAGCCATATTAGTAAGAGTTAATCATTATTATTATTCTCATTCTTGACACAATTCCCTAAATCAATAGACAATGGCTAGCTACCATCTATGATAAGAATTCCCAACATTTTTTGTTATAGAGATCTCTGGCACTTGAGTAAAGCTCATGGCCCACTTCTCAGAATAATATCTTTTAAATGCATCAAATAAAACACAGAAGATTACAATGGAAATACAATTATAGAAATATTTGGATGAAAAATAGGTTCATGGACCCCAGGTTAAGAAACCTGTGAAAGGAAGAAATACAAACTAGGAGTTTGGCCTGCCATTTAAGACCCTTCAAAATGTAGTTTCTACATATCTTTTCAACCTTCTTTCACCTTCACCTTTGTTTCTCTAACATAGGATAGTTAAGTGATTGTTAAATTGAATTGGATTGGAATCTTCCTCTTGCTTTCTATATCTTTAAATATCTCACTCCAGATAGGAAAAGCAAATATAATTGTTGGAATCCTTACAAAGTGTTAAGTCATTAGAGTTGATAGAGACAATAATTATCTAATTTAGCATGGTTCAGTATGATTGATCTGATCCTACAAGGAGATGTTATGGGCCAGAACTTGAAACAAGGTACTAAGTACCTTGAATTAAGGAAACAGTGTTTAAATCTAGTTTAGAACTGATTTAATCCTACAACAAATAATGGTTTCCCAGTGATATAATGATTGGTGTGTATTCAGTGTACAGCATATAAACAAGAAGCTCTCAGGGCCAGGAACAGAAGCCCACTCTTGGAAGCGGAGACAGAGTCATTCCATATTCCACCTTTGTGCTGGCTGGAGACATTCAGAGGATCTAGGGCTCTAGGGGGAAGAGTGCATTCCAAAGCTCAAGACTTTGAAGGACACAATAAAGGACTGGATTTTAACTCCTGGCTGCAGTTGAAGTGATTATTACTTTGAACTGAAACTAAGGCTGCCTCCAGAAAACCTCCCCAAGAAACCTGCTCCCAGAGAATGATCATATATTATATAAAAGAAGAGAACATCACACCACATATAATAATTATAAAAATAATAACAATATACTGCCAGGATAGCTGAGAATTGGTTCAGTCTTTTTGGAAAGCAATGAACAGAATTAGGAGTCCCAAAAATTTTTTTTATTGTCTTTGATCCAGTTATCTCCCAACTATGTTTATACTCTAATGATACTATTGACAAAAGGAAAAAGTCTACCTATATCAACATAACTATTATCTTAAACAAGTACTTATTAAGTGCCTACTATGTATCAGGTCTTATGCTGGGTGTGTGGAACAAACAAAAAACAGACCCTTTAATACATGTTTGTACAAAACAGATACAAAATAATTAATTTTGAAAAGGGAAGAGGACAGCTGCTGGGAAGATCCCAAAAGACTTCATATAGAAGGTGATGCCTGAGCAGAACTTTGAAGGAAAATAGGAATTCTAAAGGTAGAGATGAGGAAAGAGTGCATTCCAAGCATGGGAAAATCCCATGTAAAGATATGGAGAGAGGAGAATGCAGTATGAAGAAAATGACCTGTTTGACTGAATTGTAGAAATTATGAAGGGAAGGAAGGTGTAATGAGGTAGAAGGTAGGTCAGGGCCAGGCTGTGAATGGTTTTGAGTACAAAACAGAGGTCTGTATCTGACCCTTGAGGAAACCTGGAGCCAATGAAGTTTATCGAGTAATCAAATGACACCATCAGACTCCAGCTTTAGCTAAGTGCTCTTTGGCAGAGAGGGAAAATCAGAGCAAGAAGACCAATTAGGAAGTTATTGCAATAGCTTTTCTTTTTGTGATGGCAAAGAATTAGAAATTGAGGGGATATTCATCAATCAGGAATGGTTCAACAAGTTGTGGTATATGATTGTGATAGAATATTAATGTGCTATAAGAAATGACAAGCAGGTTTCAGATAAACCTGGAAAGGCTTACATGAACTGATGTAAAGTGAAGTAAGCAAAATCGGAGGAACACTGAACATAGTAACAGCAATATTGTATAATAATCAATTATAAATGATTTAGCCATTCTCAGAAATACAAAGGATTTATGATGAAAACCACTATCCATTTCCAGAAATGAGTGCAGATTGAAGCACACTTTTAACACATTTTATTATTCTTGTTTTTCTTAGTCTATGCTTTCTTTTTCAATATGGCTAATATGAAAATGTTTTGCAGGATTGCATGTGAATAATTTACATAAAGTTGCTTGCTTTCTCAGGAAGAGAAGAAAAGAGGGAGGGAAAGAGGGATGGAATATAAAATAAAAATTTTTTAAAATGTTAACAATTTTGGTTTACATGTAATTAAGAAAAATAAACAAAAATTAAATGGAAGTTATTACAATAGCTGAGGCAAGAGGTAATGAGGTTCTAAATAAGCGTGATGGGAATATGAATATAGAAATGGCTGTGAAAGAAATTTTGAACATAAAAATTAGAAGCTTTAACCACCGATTGTTGCATAAAGCCAGTGTAAGGAGCCAAGAACGTCCTAGTGACTAGAAAAATGTTAGTGCCCTTGACAGACTATAGAAGTCTGGAAGAGGAGTAGTTTTAGGAGAAAAGATGATGATTTTTGAGATGCAGAGTTTGAGATGTTTCTGGGACTTCTAATTTGAAATATCTGATAGGCATTTGGTGATCAAAAGAAACACTGGGACTGGATATATACATTTGAGAATCACTTGCATAGAGAAAATATTTAAATCCATAGGTGTTGATAAGGTAACCCCCCCCCAAAAAAAGCATATAAACAGAGAAGAGGTTCCAGTACAGAATCTTGGGGCACATCCACAGTTAGAGGACAGGACATATTGACAATCATACCCTCATACAAAAAAAGACTGACAAGTGATCAGAAATGTGATGGGGAACCAGGAGAGAACAGTGTCACAAAAAACCTTCTAGAGGAGAGATCACTCAGGAGAAAAGGCTAATCAAACATACAGTGAGGTCATGAAGGATGAAGAGTGAGAAAAAGATATTTGATTTGGTAACTGGGAGACACTTGGTAACTTGGAGAGAGCAGATTCAGTGGAGTGACAAGGTTGGAAAACAGATCACAAAGGACTGAGAAATGAGAGAAGAGAAAAGGAAGACTATGGATGCAACTGCCTTTCCCAGGAGCTGGTATTTACTGAGAGAGGCTTGAGGGCTATAAGATAATAGCATAAGGTGATGGTAGTATCTAGTGACTTTTCAAAAAGGTGAAATAGGTGGGATTACTGGCTACAGAGAAAAAAACCACTTGATGGAGAAAAATTAAATATTAGAGAGGAGAATGACTATGGGGACAAATACTGGAGAGGGAATGATAACAAAGGCACACATATCAAGGGTACATGTGAAAAGGGCTTTGCTTTAGCAAGGAGAAGGGACAATTCTTCAGAAAAGAAAAAAGATATTGATGTCAGGAGGTTTTGAGATGAAAGGAAGAGGAAATGAGGGAGTTCATGGGGATTGTCTCAATTTTTTCAGTGTTATTCCTGATCTACCATGGGGTGCAATATTCCCACAAAGGACTCCAGTTCTAGGCCCAAGCTGTTCAGTCCTAGAGGAGTCTAATATCTGGAGTGGGAGTTAGGCTTTTCTTACAGTCTCTAGTTCCATCTCCATCCTGGAGCCAGTCAGCACCTAAGAACTCCTGATCTCATGCATATACAAGCTTGCCTCCAAGGTTGAAAGTATCCATCTCAGAATTGCTGTTCAGTCACTTATCTTTAGGAAAATAAACAATACAAAGAGAAAGGCAGCAATTGAAGGTCCAGTCTAAGGCTTGGCCAGGCAAGTACGTGTTTTCACTATCACATGCTTTTGGTTGCCATAGCTGCTAATGAAGAAGGAAAGCTAGAGAGAAATCCTTCCTCTCCTGCTGAGAAGTCTGAAGGGAGCTGGTTCTGCCTGTGTCTCAAAAAAGCCCTGAAAAAGGACCAGCAACTCTCATTCCTCAAAGCTCACAAAAGATGGGCATCTTTTCTTGGATCAGTTGATAATCTTCTTTGACTGACACAAGTCTCTCTCTTCCCCATACCCCTCTTCAATAAAACGACCCAGGGACCAACCTGAAGAGTTTGTGGCCTGTTGCAAGGGAGCACACGTAGATCCATTCTTACACATGATCTATAGGATAGATTCCCTGATACATCAGCAAAAGAGAAAATACTCAACTGAGTGGGTCTGTGTGTGTGACAGTGTGGAAAAATTGAGAGAAGGCTTGGAGCACATAACAAATGGACCAAGTCAGAGCTTCATTCAGTAGTAAATGAGTAGGGGTTGAAGAGATGTATGGTGGGAAAAATGGTATAATTTATGTCATCAAATATTATTGCAATAAATATGGAAAAACTCAAAAAAGTCTAGAAAGGACATGCATGAAGTGATGTAGAATTTTTAAAAAGCAGTCAGGAGAAACATGAACACACTCACTATAATCATGCAGCTAAAATAAACAGCTGCAACAAAAGCCCAGCCACACACTGAAGAGATCTTTGTGGCTACTTTGTGAATATGTAAAGTTTTTGTCTCTTTAAATAATTAATATATGTTTATAAGTTACAATATAAGTTTATAAGTACAATTACTTAAAATAACTTTTTTTTTCAGTTTTGTCTAGTTTTCATTCTATTAGTTTTGTTTGTATCTTTACCACCAAATACCTGAATATTGTGCTGATCAATAGAAATTAAAGCTTTTATTTTTAAAATACATAAATGTACATATTATATGTCTTTTAGGAAAAAATCCTCCTCATTCAAGCTTCCACTTCAAACTTTTCTCTTAAACTTTAGCATCTTGCTCTTACTGTCCCCACTTTTATTTCTGAACACAGATAGATAGATGGATAGAGAAATGGATGAATAGATCTCTCCAATAATTAATCAGCACCTATTTAGGAGAACATTTCCCTGTCTCCTCTTCATGTTCCCTCATCCCCATCCCACACCCATGTCCCAATCCAATTTTTCCCATCCCTTCTACTATGCCCTCTGGAATTTCTGTTACATAGCAAACAAACTCTTCATCTTGGAACTTCTTTCTTTCATACTTGTTCTATCTATTAGTCCACACAGAGATATAGCTCCCCTCTGCTGATATTGCATCCCTAGCTCTCCTCTTCACTCCTAGCCTCTAAGAGAAATTTGGCATTTCCTTCAATTATGAATTTTATTTTATTTCATTTGATGATGAAATATTTTAATGTTTCCCCCTCAAAATGATCAAGAAAAACAAAGTTTTTAAAGCATATTTTGATCTATACTCAGAGTTCATAAGTTCTTTCTCAGAAGGTAAATAGCATTTTTAATTGTGAATCCTTTGAATCAATTAGGAGTTTTAAAAAATATTTTGCCGAGTTCATAGACTTCACCAGACTGCCAGAGGGGTCCACGACACAAAAAAGGTTAAGAACCCCTTTTCTATTCCTTTTCTTTCTCTCTGTCTGACTCTTTCTCTGTCTTTCTCTGTCTCTGTCTCCCGCTCTCTGTCTGTCTCTGTCTCTGTTACTATCAGCTCTCATTTCTGTGCAGATCTATATATCCAGTTCTAGTCTCTCACCTGAGTTTTAAGTTCCCCTATCACCAACTGTCCACTGGAAATTTCAAATTATGTTTTCCATAGATATCTTAAACTCAGTATATTTTAAACTAAACTCATTATCTTTCTCCCTAAATCTTCTGTTCTTCCAAATGTCCCCGTTTTCTGCCTTCGCAGCATTCCTATTATCTGATCCCTTTTTCTCTTCCCACAGCTACCATCTTAGTTCATGCTTTCTCTTTAATAGTTTATTATAACCTGACTGGTCCCTCTGCCTCATGTCTCTTCATCACACACTGCTACCAGTCAATTCCATTGGCTTCCTCTTCTCTCCAGGAACAGATCCTCTATTTGGGATTTTAAAGCTCTAACTTGGTCCAAACCCATCTTTCCAGTCTCCTTGGATATTATTCCCTTTACCAAATACTGTAATCCAGTTAAACCATCCTTTCTGTTCTCAGTTTTCCTTTAAGGAATTTAAAATTCACCTCTCTCAAGACTTTATTTGTAAAAGAAAATTTGTACTAGAAGACCATCTAACTGTCTCCTCATATTCCTTTCACTCAAAGTTGTCATACAAAGTAGTAGGTGGTGCCATGGATATTGCTGGATTCAAACTTCCCAAGATCTTAGTTCAAATCTGCCTCCAGATATGACCTAGCTGTGTGACCCTGGGCAAGTTACTTAAGCCTGTTTGCCTCAGTTTTCTCATCTGTAAAATGGGCTAGAGAAGGAAATGGGAAATCACTCTACTCTCTTTTCTAAGAAAACCCCAAATGGGGATCACAAAAAAATCCAAAATGACTAAATAACAATATTATTATTTCTACAAGTTATGTTCTAATGTTCCTCAAGCACTGATATTCCATGCTATAAAGTCCTGCAAGTTCTGATAATCTGTAAGAGTACATTATGAAGTAGTGTTAGGAAGTGTCCAAAAATATGATAGGGGCTCTGAGGAGAAGAGAAAACCCTATGATAGATGAGAGAAACAGGGAAGGCTTCCTGGAAGAGAAGGGCATGTGAGCTGATTTGTGAAATACGATCAAGATTTATACAGGTTGAGACAGAGGAGAGCTGGGAGTGGTGATGATTCTCCGGCAATGGACAACAGGTGTCTAGAGAGGGTGGGAAGGGCTCGGTCCTGGAAACTGGAGGTCTGGGGAGGACTGGGTTTCAGGGTGCCAAGGCCATTTAGTGGAAGGGAAGAATTCTTGCTAAGTAGGGGAAAGGTCATGGCAGACCTGAGGAGCTGGAGACTTTGAGCTTTGCCCACTTTGGACTGGAAAAGCACAAAACATTTAGATAACAGTCACCCCGCCTCCTCTAAACACACCTGGGAGGAGGGGTGGACTCAGGATTGGTCCTTTTTCCTGTCCCTTACCCCAATCCTCCCACCCCTACCAATTAGTCCCCAGGGGTGGGATTTCTGCTCTCTCTGGGTATTTTTTAGCTCTCACCAGAGTGGAAGTGTTGTCATAAAGTTGAGCCAGCTGGGCTTTGGCAAGCAAACTAGGGGAGGGATTCGATGCCTGGTGGTTCGGGGAATTGTGATCCAAAATTTCCCCCAGTGTGGGGAAAGGAAGAAGAAAACTTTCCTGAACATCCCCTGCTGAATGGGGATTTAGCCTCAGAAAAGGTGAGGAGGGCTGGAAGATGCAAGAGATTGGGGAAGTGGGAGCAGCTGGAAGTCCCAACCTCTCTAGGCCTCAGCTCTCCCTTCTGTATTAGGCAGTGGATTACACTAAGGATCCTTCTGGCTTTAAAGACAGTAAGCTACTTTGGATGGGAGTTCTCTGGGATTTAGGGCCAGGAAGTAGCTGTCACAGGGACAGGAGGCAGCCTGGAGGAAGGAGTCTTGGGCCAGTGGTAGAGCAGGGATACAAAAATGGTAAGAGTTGGGAGGCACCTTGAAACAGTTTATTAAAGCTGGAGCTGGTAGGAGATTTGAAAATTTTCTATGTCAATCTCCTCCTCGTTATATGGATGGGGAAACTCGGGCTCAATACTTGCCCAAAATTGGATAAGTGAATTTCTGGCAAGGACAAAAATAGGATGAATATTTATCCATCCTGCTCTCCCTGGCTACCTTCTCTCCCAACCACTTATTCTTCCTCCCTGGAAGCTTAGGACATACGAATAGGTGCCCACAACACTTGGCAAAATATGCAGTTAAGCTTGTAGAAAAGGCTAAAATAAAAGGCTATTGCTTTCATTCAATAGAAACAAAAAGAGAAGAGAGGAGGAGAAATAGAGAGAGACAGAGAGAGAGGGAAAGAAAAAGAGAGGGAGAGACACAGAGAGAAGAAAGGGGGGAAGAAGAGAAAGGAGGGAGGAGAAGAAGAGATGGAAAAAGACAGAATAAGTGATACTTTTACCGCCCTCCTTGGAGTCTTAGTATATTCTTGTGAAGATACTAGAAGTATTAGCATTCTTATTTTAGGAAAAGATACTTGATTGTGATCACACAGTTTTTACTAGGTACCAGGAGTGGGATCTGAATCTAGCCCTTCCTGGCTCCAAGCCCTGAACTCTGCTCACACTGCCTTTCTCTAATGAGATGAGTAGGAACTAAAAGTGGGAGCTCAGTATGGTGGAGGCAAAGGGTTCTCCATGATGTGGGTAACAATCAGCCTCACCTCTTTGAGGAAAGCTGTGTCTGGTTCAGTCCCCTGAGGGGAAATGCCTTAATATTTTTTTTCCCTCTTAGTTCCAGATGGCCTCTTCTTGCCCCATGGGGTCCGTTGATAGCCTGGAGCTTCTAGACCTTCTCTTTGACCCACAGGATGGGGTCTTGTGGCTCATGGAGCTGGGGGACTCTGACTGTGCCCATGCTGAGGACAAAGTGAGTTCCTCCCAACCCCACAAGCTCTTGGAAGGAAGGCCTCCTTCCAGTTGAATAAGGAGCAAAGCCAGATCTCTAGAATCCCAAAGAGAATTTATACATGGATCTAGAACTAAAAGGAATCTTGGAGGGCTTTTCTTACTGTCCTGCCCAAGCCCCTCAGTAATCCATTCCTAACCACAGTTCTAGGAGGGGGGAGTAGAATGCCTGTTCATCACTCCCCACCCCCCCCCCCCAGCTCCAAGTCTTCTTCACTTATATTTTTCTCCTCATTTGGTCTCCAGCAAACCCAGTTGGCTCCAGAATCAGACAAGTTCCTTAGCTCCATCTTAGGAGGTGGGGACTCTATCTCCAGCTCACCGATCTGGTCACCAGCTGCTAGTGACAGTGGGATCTCTGAAGATCTGCCCTCCGAGCCTCAGGACAGTCCACAGTGTTTTCAGGCTGGAACCAGCCCTGATGGCCAACAAAAGGCTTCTCTGCCCTCCTATTGTCATGGTGGCCCCTGCCCTGGCTCCATTGGACCTGAAGGGCCAAGAGCCCAACAGCTAGAGTCATCTGTGTCCATAGATCTGGGTGAGTTCTGACAGTGACAAGGATCTTTATCCAATCTTATCAGAGTTTCTCCTCCCTGGAAGGTTTTTCACTAAATTTATTGATAAGGATTAAAAATAGGGAATAGGGGACTCAAGAATTAAATTCAAACCTATCCATATGTGCTATGGGAGAGACAAGAGCAAGACAAGAAAAGGATAATTTGACTATGTGGATGGGGGGGGGGGAGGAGGAGAAGAATATTTGGTTAGGAAAGAATGGTAGAAGAGAGGACACCTTTAAGAGGGCTAGGAACAAAACCAAGATGAAAGCGGTCTCTGGGCTAGGAGCCAGAGGAAAGGATAGAAGTCCCTGTTCCTCCTCCTATGGGAGAATGGGCTCTTGGAGGTGATCCCTGGCTCTGAGCTGGCATGAAGACACCCGATAGCAAGAAATAACCCTAAGAAATATCTTTTCTTGCCCTGTTTACATGGGGCAGAAATGTGGAACCCAGACGGCATCTTCCAAGAGAGCCCCGACCTGACAGGTTCGAGTCCATCCTGTATCCTCACAGTCAAGGATTTGCTCCTGTCCAGTAATGCAGACCTGGTGAGCTTCTTCTTCCCATGCTCCTGAACTGTCCCCTACTTCCCCGTCATGCTTTGTCTCCCGGTAACTTCCCACCCAGGACCTCCAGTCCCATCCCCGAGTCTTGCTCCCAGATTGGTCTCGTTGTCCTGGCTGTTGTCCACAGCCCTCGGATGTTCTTGTCTATATCTAGATCTCAGTGGGTCACAGAAAGTCAGGGTTAAAAGTATCTTAGGGATCATGCAAAGAGCTAGAAAGGACGTTGGAGATTAGATGCACCCTCTCATCCGCCAAATAGGAAGTCAAGGTCCAGAGGAGGGGAATGAGGAGCCAGAGGTGGAGGAAAGCCTTAAACTGGTGCTTTCTCCATCATGACAAGGTCCTCTTGGCAGGTGGGCCATCCGAGGTTCAGAGGCGAAGGCTACACAGCGGACCCAGTCAGTGGCAGAGATGGGACTTGAACCCAGGCCTCCTGCCTCCTAGGTCAGGGCTCTTTCCACCATGTTCAGCCACTCCCTTTGACCCTGAACCTTCAGCCTCACTGGCATGGAGCCCATCTGCTCCCTCCCTCCTCCCCCTCAGTCTCCCTTGCCAGCTTGGGCTCTGCATAAGCAGCTTTGGGGGATGGTCCTGATCCCTGACTGTCCTCTGAGACTTTGGGTCTGCCCGCAGCAGCAGCAGGGCTCTCCAAGTGTGCAGCGGCCCAGCATCGGGCAGAGCCAGGAATTGGTGCTGACTGAGGATGAGAAGAAGCTGCTTGCCAAGGAGGGCATCACTTTGCCCACACAGCTGCCCCTCACCAAGGTGAGCCCCCTCCATCATCCAGCTCTCAAGGAAGCAGCCACTCTGAACCTCCTATGCTCACCTTCAGAAGATCTCTCACCATCACCTGTCCACCGTGACCAGGGAGAACAACCCAGCGCTCTATGCACAGACCTTTCAAGTTTATGGATAGCTTTCCTCCTAAGTCTGTGAGATCCCTGATGTGAACATCATTGCTCCCATGTAAATGAGGAGCCTTAAAGTCAGCTGAAGTGACTTGATCAAAGTCACGTGGCTAGTAATTGTGGGGACTAAAATCCAGAACTCCTCTATTGTCAGCCTGATGCTCAGTTTATTTAATTCATTTTTCACAAATATCCCACTGCATGACATCTTAATTCTAGAGACAACTTTACAGATTATCTTGGAATCTTATACATGGAATTATGGGACCTGAATGGTTCTGAACCCCAGTTCTGATACTTGTTATTCATGTGGCCCTGAACATAGTTTGTTAAGTTGTTACAGCCTCACTTTTCTCATCTGTAAAATGGGGATAGCACTATAGACCTCAGAGGAGTGTTATAAGGAAAAATGAGCTGTAAACTTTTAGATAATCCAGAAATGTGAGTTATTCTCCTCACTATTACTGTGGTATGCTCAAAGAAAAATTAATGTGACAAATCATGTCATGCCACAGAATTAGATGTTTAATGTTACTCCTCCCAGGAGGACTGTTTAAGATGGGGAATAAATTAGTAAATGGAGGGATTTCAGGTGACCTAGGAGGAGACAGTTTGATGGAGAGTCTTCCAGTTGCCCCACCACATGCCAGTTATGCTTTTGTACTACCAGAGAGCCAACTGTTCCCTGTAGGCAGGTGGTTAGCTCTTATCATCTTAGATATACCCATCCCTTTGGGGGCCAGGCCAGCAGGTATAGGAGACAGGTTCCCAGACATAGCAAATCAACAAAACATTATCTTGTACATTGGTCTTGTACAGAGTTCCTTCTAACCAAAGAGATCAAATAGAGGAGATAAAAAAATAATGGGACCTGAAGTCAAAGGGCCAGAAGATTTTGACATGTTGCAAAAATAGGGAATGTACCAAAATACTTTTAAAAGCACTTTTATGATATCTTAAAAATAAAAATAAGGATTCTAGGATTCCAAGAACCTCTTGGCAGATAACATGAGAGGTAGGGAGGCTGGGATTCTGAGGATCAGGAGCTTGGGACAGTGGGGACTTGGGCTGTCAGGATCACAGATTGCCCCCTTGACTCCTCCATATTTTTTTCCGGCAGTATGAAGAACGAGTGCTTAAGAAGATCCGAAGGAAAATAAGAAATAAGCAATCAGCACAAGAGAGCCGGAAAAAAAAGAAAGAATACATCGATGGGCTGGAGCTCTGGTAATGAACTTCCCTGATATCTGTTCTGTGTGCTAGGAGTAAACTTATTTCTCACAATGTCCCTGATGAGAAGGGATGTCAGGGATTGTTGCCCTCATCTGACAGATGAAGGAATTAAGGCCCAGGAAGAGGAAGGCCTTGCCCATGATCATATACAATAAATGAGTAGCATAATTATATATTTTGAAAGGGAGCATAGTATTCATCTGGTGCAATCCTTTCATTTGCTGCAGAAGGAAACTGAGATGCGAAGGAGGCAAGTGATTTGTCCACAAAGGGCTGTCAGTGGCAGAACCAGAATGAGAACCTAGATGCTCTGACTCGGTGCTGGGTTTCATTTCACCCTGGCTCCACATTCTCATTTCTCTCATTCTCCTTGGTTCCTAAGAAAGCCTGAGCCAAGCAAGACAAGAGATCCTTTGAGGAGGGAGCTAAAAAAGAGCAAAAGACAGGGAGAAAGGCCCACTGAAGGAATTAAAGATGTTTAGCCTAAAGAAGAATAAATTTAGGGGAACAGATCATTTATCCTTTGGTCCCTAACGGCCAGGAATATCCCTCAAAGCTTTTCTTTAGGACACTCCTTCCTCTACATCCTCTTCTGGAAATGGCAAGGGTTTTATTAAGTCTGTTACAATGACTTCCAAATTTACATATCGAGCCCTAATCCAGTCCCACATCATCAAATGTCTGCCAGACATCCCTACATATATCTATATCTATATCTATCTATATCTATATATATCTCAAATTCAATGTATCTACATTTTCTTATCTCCCTTCAAGTTTCCAATCAGCAGTCCCATCTAGTTGTTTCTACTTCTGCAACATCTCCTGCATTCATCCCCTTCTTTCTTTTCATAGGGTCACCACTCTTGTTTTGACTCTTATTATCTTAGATTTGCCCTATTGAAATAGTCTCCTAATATGACTGTCTCAAATGTCTTAAATCTATTCTCCATGTTGCTGCCAAAGTGATCTTCCTAAAGCCTCATTCTGATTGTTGCTACTTCATTATTCAAAAAAAAAGAAGTGGCTTCCTACTATCTCTAGGAGCAAATACCAACTTCTCTTCATAGGCTACCTCCTTCCTATTTTCCAGTCTTCTTGCATTTTTTTCTTTCAATACATTTTTATTGATATTTTCTGTTTCTTACAATACCAGAGTATCCCATATGTTCTGTTCCCTTCCCTCCCAAAGAATCAATGTATATAATCAATACTATTTTTAGACAAGGGAAAAAAAGTCAGCACAACTGATGGCTACATTGAAATTTTTAAAAAGTCTAATTTGTAACACCCGTGAACCTGCCCTCTCTTATAAAGGGGGTAGATTGGAAGTGTTTTTTTAATTCTTTGTCATTCAAGTCCCATTGGATCTTTATAATTTTGTTACTTTTACTTTTGATTTTTTGTTATGTTGTTATTTTTTCGATTTATATTTTTGTAAGTTAATATGTTATTTTCTTGGCTCTGCTGATTTCATCCTATATTAATTCATATAAATCTTTCTCATCACAGTAACATTCCACTACATTTATATACCACTAGTTGTTCAACCATTCTCTAATGAATGGATTTCTATTTTTGATATATCAAAAAAGTGCTTTTGTAAATATTTTGATGTATTTCCTATTCTTGCAGCATGTCGAAGTGCACAGCCCAGAACCAGGAGCTTCAGAGGAAGGTCTTACACTTGGAGAAACAAAACTTGTAAGTCTGAACACTCCTTCCTCCCGTACCAACAGATACAGGGAGGGGAAGGGCGGCAGCCCAGCCCTGTTAGCCCCAGAGCCTCACCAAAGAGCAAGGCCCTTCACAGCCCAACTTTGATCCCAACTGTACAGCCACATTTCCCCCCTCCCCTTTGTCCCAGTCTGTTCATCCACCAGCTTCATTGCTGTCTCCTCTCCTCAGGAATGCTCTCCCTTCCTCATCCCTCAAGGGTCAGGTCAAGTTCCATTTTCTTCAGAAAATCTTCCCAGATTCTCCCCACTACCACTACTCTCTTCTCTGATCACCAGTAGTTTTCTCTTCTTCCTTCATTTGGCACTGAGCCCACCCAACCATGTGTTTGGAACTTTTTTCCTACTTCTTTTAAACTTTTGGTGTATTTGTGTCTTGTCTCACCACCTGGATTGTAAGGTCTTTGAGGGCTGGACCTGGGTTGGTTCCTTTAGAACATCCCTGGGAGAAAGGGGTGTTCAATAAAAGAGTAGTGAACTAATTCCTCCTACCAGGGCTTCAAATGCAATTCAAAGAGTTGCCTGAAGCCTACAACATGCTTAGGATCCTGAGAAGTCAAGGGAATTTAGGGATACAGCTGAAAGCTGGCCCCTGCCACCAAGGAGTTAAGAATTTAGCTGGGGAGACAAGACTGATCCATAAAACAAGGAGACCATAGCTCATGTGTATAACCTGCTGGGTGTCTGTCATCCCAGGACCAAAGGGTAGCTGACCTCAGAAAGGCTCTTCAGCACACAGTTGGCTACCCGGGGATAAAATGTTCTGCTCAGGTCAATTCATAGTGACTCAATCTAATTGGAAAATTGGTCAATGTAATTGGAAAAGGCTGCAAAATGTGTCCATGGGAGGAACCCCCACAAAACAGAAGTCTGCCACTGGGGTTTGGAAGCAAGACCCTAGGAGTTCAGATTCCAAGTCTAGCTCTGTCACCTCTTTGCCATGTATTTCTTTCCATCTTTGGGCCTTGGTTTCTCTCTAGGAAGTGGAGGAAAGGAGGGGATAGACTTGATTTCTTTTTTTTTTTTTTTATTAAAGCTTTTTATTTACAAAACAAATGCATGGGTAATTTTCCAACATTGACACTTGCATAGGCTTGTGTTTCAGATTTTCTGCTCCTTCCTCCCATCCCCTCCCCTAGACAGCAAGTAGTCCAATACATGTTAAATATGTTAAAATATATTAGACTTGATTTCTAAGAGCTCTTCTGTCCTAAAAGTCTGTGAAGTGATTGGCGAGATTCAGGCCTTTAAGACAGCCCTGGAAGATATTTAGTGTATACATTCAGGTCCTATTTTACACAAAAAGAAATAGAGACTCAGAGAAAATGGCTTGCCCAAGGTCACACAGCTTATAGCCAAGTCTTGAATTCAGCTTTTCTGTATGCAACATCAATGTTTTTTCTGTTACATATTATGGTGCCATGGAATTAAGCCAGAGTTATAGGAATGGGGGAAGCGGGGTAGAGACAGAGACAAACACATACAGAGACAGAGAGACAGAGAGAGATAGCTCGCCAGTGCTTAGGAAAGGTGATATTCTGGGAAGATTTCTTGGAGAAAGCAGGGACTTAACTGGACCCTAACGGATGGGATTGGGAAGGGGGGAAATTTGGGAGAGGTAGGGAAGAACATTGATCAAAGTATAGGAGGCAGAAATGAGAGCTGCCTGGGCTTGACACACCTAAATCTGGGCTCTAGCTTCATTAGATTTTTCCTTGTACCCTTTTCTTCTAGGTCTCTCATGGAGCAACTAAGGAAACTCCAGGCCCTCATGGTTCAGACGACCAGCAAATCAGCCCAGACCGGCACCTGTATAGCGGTATGTTCCTTCTCCCCTCCCAAACCTTTTTTGGTTACTTGTTCTAGGAATCCCTAACCTGAACAGTAAAATGCCAGAAAGCTGTCCCCTAAGCTGTGCCTGAAGAAAGAGGCAGAGGGTACAAGGGACAATGACTTTGTTTCAGACTTTTAACTCCAATGCAATCCAACAAACATTTGTTAAATTGCTCTCTATGTTCAGGCATTTTGCCAGGTGCTGGGGAACAAAGGCAAAAAGAAGCACCATCCTAGATTTCAATTAGACTTAAATTCTACCTGAAAGGGCAGAAGAATAACTCCCACAGAACTCCACAGGTCCATTTGAGACTCAATAACTCAGAATGAAGAAAGTGGAGGAAAGATCTGATTAACTTCTGAGATCATAAGATGAGAATCAGAGATCACAGAAAACAGAATGTCAGAGCTGGGAGGAACCTCAGAACGTAAGAGCACCAAAGCCAGACGGTATCTCAGGGCAGACAACACAATGTTAGAACTGGAAGAACTTTAGAACTTAAGTGCACCAAAGCCAGAAGGCATCTCAAGGCAGAAAACAGAATGTCATAGCTGGAAAGGAGCTGAGAGAGACCCCTGAACAAGAATCTCAGGGCCTAAAACAGGTAATACCAAAGCTGGATAGGACCTAGAAGGCAGAATGTCAAAGCTGGGAATACAAAGGAAAAAACCATCTGTCTTTGAGGTGGCACAGTGGAAGCAGTGTTGGACAGGGAGTCAAGATCACTTGAGTTTAACTCCCTCCTCAAGCTGTGTGACTTTGGGCTAGTCACTTAACAATAACTTAACAGCCTCAGCCTCCATCTGTAATATGGGGATCCTACTAGCAAGGTTGTTGTGAAGATCAGGTGAGATGACAGATAAATTGCTTTGCCCTCCCCAAAGTACAATACAAATGCTAGCTATCATTATTGCTTTGAAGGAATGTACAATTTTCTGGGGCTTTTGAGACACAGAAATGTCAGGGCTCATAGAAAGCATTGCTTAAATGAGTATTGGATTGAATTTAATATGGTTAGAGCAGGAAGGGAGCTTAGAAATGATACAGTTGCCAAGTTGAAGAGCCTGAAGCCAGAGATGTGGACTGCCAGAGATGACAGAGAGGAACAAATCCAGGGCTCTTTCCACTGCACAGATGAGAGACCAGAAAGGGGAATCAGAGGGTGAACAGGACCTCTGTCATCAGCACACAGCTGACCATCAGGCAGGGGAGGGCTGGGCTTTTCCCACTTTGGAAGTCAGTTCTGGAGCTATGGGATGGGAGCCTTGGTGTCCATGACCTTTGTTCTTCCCATCTCAGGTCCTGCTGCTGTCTTTTGCCCTAATCATCTTCCCTTCCATCAGTCCTTTCGCCCCCAACAAAACTGAGGCACCTGGAGACTTTATGCCAGTCAGAGGTAGGTCCAGTGGATTCCCCTTTCCTTCCCTGATTTTCCTTTGAGCACATGACCCTACTGAGAATTAAGAGCAGCAGGAGCTAAGATTGGCATTGTGCTAAGTACTCTACAAATAACATCTCATTTGGTCCACACAAAAATCCTGAGAGACAGGTGCTGTTATACTCTTCTTACAGTCAAGAAAACTGAGGTTGTAACTTGTCCAGGGTCATACAGCTAGAAAATGTATGTGGCTGGATTTTAATTCAGATCTTCCTAGCCCAGATCTAAGCCCAGCATTCTCACCACTGTGCCACCTAGCTAAATTATTAACTACTAAAAGTATTCAGAAAAAATATTAAAAGTGTATCTCTATAGAACTTAATTTATAGCAAGTATCTTGAAAAACCTCACAGGAACTCTGGGATAAGAGTATTAGCCCCATTTTATAGATGAGAAAACTGATGGGCACCACAGTTAAGTGACTTGCTGAAGGTTGGGGGCAGGAAAAAAGATTCCAAAACCAGGAATGAAGATGAGCTTCTAGGGCTTTGCACTGGTTTCTGCGGGGTCCCAGGGACCCTGCAGTTTGCCACCTCTGCCAACTCTCTTCCCTGACTGCCCTCTTCTTGCTCCCAGTATTCTCCAGATCACTGAACGCTGATGCTGCCTCCCGGGTGTTCCACGCTCCAGTCCCAGGCAGGGAGGAGCTAGGACCCCGAGCCCCAAGTCGCTGGAGCCGGTATCCCCAGGAACCCAGCAGCCCAAGGCCTCTGTCTGATGCTGCCACGCCAGGCAATGGGACGCCGGCCCAGACACCAGAGCCTACGTCAGTGGCCCTCTTGGACAGGATGGAGCCCAGCCACACTAAGGCTGCAGGATTGTTAGAGGCCGAGGAGGAGCTCTGAGAGGCCCCTCCCCGTGGAGACCCCGTTCCACCCAGAGACTAGGCCGTACTATTCCTACAGTGTTGTGGGGGAGTTTCAGCTCCCCCAGCTTTAAGTGGAGTGGTCCAATATGGGGCAGGTCCCTGCTCTTCTCTTGAAAGTAAGCTACACCCTACCACCCTGGGCTGGACCCAGGCCAAATGAGGTGGTCACCCCCTACCTCCCTTCATATCTTCTCTGCTTCTGCCTGAGAAGCTATTAGACAAAGACTGAAACATACACAGACTCACAAAGGATATAAAAAATGGAAGGAACCTTAAAGATCAGGTCAGTCCTGATTCTGCATGTGAGAACACTGATGCCCAAAGGTGGGGCAGGAACTCACTTAAGGTCATCCAGAGAGTCTGGGACCTGGTCAGGACATGGACCAGAACCAGATCTCCTGAGTCCCAGTTCAGTGTAAATTTTATAAAGACATATATTGCTACCAACAATATATCCCCAGGAACAAATCTGTCCCCATGACCAGGCTAAGGTACATGTCCTGGCATCCCTGAGAAAGATAATTCCAGAGCTCTCAAAAGTGAATGGGGCAAATCTTGGATCTTAAAGGCTCCCTCATTTCCCAAGTTCTGCCTTTGAGGGGATCTCATGGGCTCTAGCCATGGGGATGCCTTCCTTTCTCTCCCAATTCCCAGGAGAGTGGGATTTTGTAAGCTGAAGTGATCTTTTAATAAAGTATTTTGGCAGAAAGCAGCTGGAATGTTTCTGGGTTTGGTGAGGAATGAGCAGCATGGTTCATGCAGGGTGGGATCTGAAGTCAGAGATGTTACTGGGGAAGAGTGTTCTATGAATCCAAGGCAGAGTCTTCCCCTTTCCTCATGACTCCAGTGAGGCTTGCTTAGCTGTGGCAAAACTACTCTCTGGACTGCGCCTGTTTGGCCATCTTGGCATGTTCTCATACTCTCTTCCTCTGTGTGATCCCCTTCGTTTGCTTGCCACAGGCAAACCAAACAACACTTCCACTGATGCTGTGTGAAAGGGAGACTGCAAGGACACCAGAGAATATCCATGCAGAGAAGGTTTCAGGACCTTGGAGAGCAGCAGTGCTGCTAGCCAAGCCTGAGGTTTGGAATCCAGTCCTATTCTATCAAACTGGAAGTTTAGGGTTTGTCTGCGCTAATCCTCAAATTTTAAATCGACAGCCTTGAGAGATTAGATTACTTTCCCATATCACACATCATATTTGTGACTATAAAAGGACAGATAAGTTGGGACCAGATCTAAATCCTATGGTTTTAAGTGAATATAATCGGGGAAAGAACAGGTCTATTGTTCAAAAGAAAGAAGAATCTTCCAAGTCCTTTCATTTTAGAGGAGAAAGAGGCCTAAAGAAATTAACAATTATTCCCAAAGTTAACAGAGCCCGAATATGGCCAAATCTCCTAACTCTAATCCAGTAGGCTCCAGTTTCTCCCTCCTCCAATTCAAACCTCCCCTTTCTTGCTGAGGCAATACTGGGGCCCGGGGCAACAGGAAGAATTCCAGAAATTCAAACATCCCTTGCCTGGTCCCTAGTCAGGGTAGTATACCTGGCCAAGGTTTAAGGGCCTCCATGGAGACTCCTCAGCAGCTGTTTCCCTATTAGTATTCAGGCTTTCTTGCTGGTATGAAAAATCTGGGGGATTAGAGGAAGAAAGTGAGGAAGGGAAAAAGACAACAAGTAGAATAAATACAGGATACTTGGAGCTTATGGAAGAGACCCTGTGGATCGCAGTATCTGAATAGCTAGAATAGACCATAAGAGGTCATTTAGTATGTTTAGTCCGACCCCCTCATTCATGGATGAGGAAACTAAAGTCACAAGAAGAGCAATGACTTTTCCAAACAATGCAAGTAGTGACACAGGCAGGATTGTAATCTGGGACCTGTAGCTAGATTCAGAGCTCCTTTAACATGTTCCATGAAATCAGTGGGGGAGATGAAACCAGTGATGTAATGAAGTCAATCATCCTCTAACTTTCCTGCCGTTTCTTCTACACAACACTCTCACCTCAGAGCCTTTACACCAGCTGGCTACCCCTCCTCCCTGCCACCTTAAGAGTCCCTTCTTTCCTTCAAAACTCAGCTCAAGCACCAAAATGGGGGGGAAGGGGGAAAGGGGAAGGGAGGAGACGGAGAGACAGAGACAAAGAGAGAAAATGACAAATGTTTTTATTCCCACTTCCTGGCCTCTGCTATCAAAATCTCAGAGACCACCTCCCCCTTCGTTGGGGGTAAAATACAGGCTCCAAGTTTTCTGAGAATTTCCCTTTCTATTATGCTATTTGATTTCTCACATCTCTCAATCCAAGGGTTTACTAGACAGATATCACATGAGAAATGTTAGATGTAGCCCTAGTGGATGAGTCCAACTGTCTCTATAGAAAGGCCTATGGGTCAGTCCACCCTCCTCTTCTCTCTCAACAAATATCTACTTCTTATTCAGGCCAGAGGCCTGACAGACTCACTGACACCTCTACAAGCCAAATCAACTCAGGTAGATACGATTTAGAGAAGTCTCTAAAACTTGGGACAGTGTGGGAAGTGAAAGCTTCCCAACCTTGGTCCCGAACACCAACACCCATACTCAGGAGACCCAATCAAAAAAGCAAAAAGATTAAGAGATGTTTAGCTAGAAAAGACCTCAAACACAATTTAGTCTTCCCCCTCTTGTTTTATAGAGAGAGGAGCAGGTCCTGGGATGGGAAGGGACTTGCCCAAGATTACACAGCTAGTATCCAATATAAAACTGGAACTTTGATGTGGTTTTGGGACCTGTCTCAGCTGCCACTGATAGCTTCCTGATCGAGCATGGCTGTGATCCTTGTGCTGAAAGAGGTAGGTATTTATGCCCAGGCAACAGAGAGGAAGGGATGGCAAAAAGTTCTATTTATGCCCAAGGACAAGAATCACCACTGATTTGGGAAGATAAGCTTCTAGAAGTAATCGACCAGGTTCTTCCCCATCTGCCTGTGGGTCACTAATCCCCTACCTTTGGTGTCTAATGTGACTCAGAAGACAAAAAGAGAGAGGAAACAGAAAACAGAGAAGGGATGAAGGAAGGCTCAACAAGAATCGCTCCATGGAACCCAGAATCAGTCCTAAGCCAAGGTCTGCCCAGGCCTCATTTCTCCAAATTTCAGCAGGGCTGCCAGAGGAAGAAGTCCTAGGGGCTGGCTGGCAATGGGCCCAGGGCCTCTCACACCTGGTGCTACTAGCACCAGATACCTCAACAGATTCTAACCGAGAAGATGAGACACAAAAAACAATGGAATCAGAAGATTTAGAAACAGCAGAGACATCAGGTTGACTCCCAAAAAGGGAAAATGAGGCCCAGAGAAAAGGAAATTAGTCCAGGTCACAGGGCTCCCCAGTGAACTGCTTCCTGGACTCCAAGTGGAGAGAATAGATCCTGGCTACAGTGGGAGAGAATGGCAAGAACTGCAGGCAAGGTCCTCATAAGGGACCAGAAGGCCTGCAAATGTTGTTTTACAAACAACAGAAGGGAGTGAAAATTTTATAGCATAATATTAAAAAAAAAAAAAAACTACTATGAAAAAGGAAATCAAATTTATTTAAGAGTAAAAAACCCACCCATACTTGCTCAAAGGATTATGGTTATGGGAACTGGAAAGATGCTTCAATCACCTAGTTCCACTTTACTTTACAGATAACGAAACCTGATTTCCCCAGGATGGGGTCTGAATCCAAGTCCTCTTGACTTTCAGTGCAGTGCTCCTTCTACTAGGCCACACTGCCCCCAGGAGTGAGGTTGGAGGGGCCTGGAGATATCACTTGAATGCCCTCGCCCTTGGCAGAGTGCACCAGCCTGAGTCCACATGCTGTCTCAAACCAATTCAGCTGGGCATAGGCTCCACCTTCACCCTCTTGGGCAGCCGGGGGGTAGGGGGCTGCTCCCGTTTGCCACCTTCCAGCTCTGGTCTGTGGCGATGGGCAGGGGGCTCTGCCTTGGGTGCTGAGGGCAGGTCTGGGAGGATGGGGGGCTCAGCCTTCACTTGTTTCAGAAGGGGCAGCAGAGGTGGGGCCCGTTCCACCACAAGGGGCCCCTGCCATTCAGGGATCTCCAAGCACAGGTGCTTCATGAGCTTGGCCATGACATCATCGACGTAGCCATGAATTCGAAGGTCAGCTTGGCGGTCCTGGGAGGAAAGGGGAGGCAGACCTAAGTGAGGGGAACCTGGTTGGCTGAAAGATGAGGTCCAGGAAGCTGCTGAGGGGCACAAGACCCTCTTGAGAGGGAAGTACTCACGTGCTTGGTGGCTTGCAGGTTGACTATGACCAGGCGGCCTCCTTTGCGTTTAGTGAGCAGAGGCAGGTTGCCACTGGGCCGGATCTGCAGTGACGTACCCAGAGTAATGGATAGATCGGCATTCCTGGAAATTAAATGAGAAACCTCAATACCCTCAGTTCCCTGAATCCCCCAGGGTCTGGACCTCCCCTCTGTCTCCTCACAATGGTAAGATACAGGGATGAAAATATTCTTCTCCTGCATTCTCCCCCTCCCCCAACAAGGTGAGGCGTAGGGAAAGAATGCTGAATGCTGCACGGGCTAGAGTTTTTGTGTTCCTTCTGTCCCTTGGGGTTTTGAGCCTGAGCTTCTTCATCTGTTGAATGGGAGAATAACCCCCATACCGACCTTCACAAGCTTTTGTGAGGAGTACTCAATGAATTTTTAAATGTTATAGAAAAAAATGAAGATATTAGTATTTTATCATCCAGCCTTCAGGGCTGTCGATTCTGGTTCCAGGAAGTCAACCAGCATTTTAAAATCACTACCAAGTGCCTAGCACTGTGCTAAGTGCTACAGATACAAGAAAGGTAAAGAAGGGTTAGCACTTTCATAGGAACTGAGTTTTATGAGGGAACAATATAGAAAACAGCTCTGTACAAACAGCAGCCTGGATAGATTGGAGACGGACACAGAGGGGAGAATGTAGCATGGAGGGGAACTTTCAGGAAGCACAAAAGTGGAGCTGAGGAGTGAGAGAATCGCAGGATCAGGCAGAACCAGTGACAATGCCCAGAGCAGAAAGAGTCTGCTTTTAGGAGCCGAAAGGAAGCCAGTGTCACAGCGTTGTGTATAGGGAATAAGAAAACTGAAAAGTAGGGAGGGGTCAGGTTATAAAGGGGATTTTATGTTTGGTCTGGGAGGACAGAGAGCCACAAGAGTTAACTGAATAAAGAAATTATGTGGTCAGACTCAAGCTTTAGAAAGATCCATTTGAAGCTGAACTGGAAGATGGGCTGGAGGGGGAAACCCATGAGCAGCTTTTCCAAGAGTCTGGGCATGAGACAATGAGGGTCTGCACCAGGGTAGTAGCTGGACCAGCGGAGAGGAAGAGCCCGTATAATAGCTTCAGCCTTATCCAAAAGCCTGCTAGCTTTTGCTTTTCTGGTTCTAGCCTTTCCCCTTCCTCATTCATTCCCAAAGGCCAGAGGTATTCCCCTCTAGCCCCAATCCCAGAAGGAAGAAGGACAGGGGAAGGAGATGAAAGAGGAGGCAGCAAAGTATTCAGAGTTTATCACACCTGCAGGCTTCATCAGCAAGGTTGAGATCTCGATCAGGCAGGGCATCTTCCCAGTCCAAGATGGTATCTCTCAGTTCCCCTCTAAAATGAGCAAAGAGGAATCCATGAGTGACTGAGCACCTGTGACTGGCTGCCCACCACCCGCAAGCAAAGTCAGAATGAACTGCTTGACCCTAAGCAATCAGTAGAGCATCAAGGAAAAAGCTAGCTAGAGCAGTTGTTGGGAGGAGGGTTCTATCAATTGGCCTGAGACACCTAACTGCTCTAGGAGTGATTCTGGTTAATGATAAGGCAGAGCAGAATGGGGGGAAAATATGAAGTCAGAAAATCTGGATCTGGTTCTCGTCTGTCTTCTGTGACTGTGGGTTCTAGATCACCCGTAACCACTGCCTAGCTTCATGACCTTGGTCAGGTCACTTCTCCTGAACTGGATAATCTTTAAGATCCTTCATAGCTAAACTAGCACTTCTGGTGGATCTCTTTGATAAAGAGAGCTAATCCACTTTCAATTGATCAAGGATGGACAGAAGCAGCTACACCCAGAGAAAGAACAATGGGAAATGAATATAAACTGCTTGCATTTTTGTTTTCCTTCACGGGTTATTTATACCTTCTGAATCCAATTCTTCCTGTGCAACAAGAGAACTGTTCGGTTCTGCACACATATATTGTATCTAGGATATACTGTAACCTATTCAAATATGTAAAGGACTGCTTGCCATCTGGGGGAGGGGGTGGAGGGAGAGAGGGGAAAAATCAGAACAGAAGTGAGTGCAAGGGATAATGCTGTAAAAAATTACCCTGGCATGGTTCTGTCAATAAAAAGTTATTAAAAAAAATAAATAAACTAGCACTTCTGGCAGGTGCAATGAGGGTTATCATGCAGCAAGAGCAACAAATAAGAGGAGTCTTCAAACTACAGGGATTATCCAAATTGCTCAAGGCAGAGGCATCCAAGGGAAATGTTAAGTGAAAAGACAATATAACAAAGATAAAGTTTATTTGTGGTTTTCAAAGTCAATATGCAGCCACAAAGATCTGCTTCTCTTTGAGTTTTAACTTCTTTCCTCTGAAGTATTAGAAACTTACTGCAAAGACTGAAAGTATTATTCTCCCACTAAAATTTTCCTCTGCTGTGCCCTGGAGTATTAATAGGATGGAAGATCTTTTTGCCTTTGCCTTCCAAGAACCACAAACAGTACCTGCTGGGTGTATGGCAGCAGCCTGATAAATGCATGTCAACTGAATGGCGAGAGCCTGGCAGCTTCCCCGGCTTAAGCTGGCAGAGCTCTGGATCCAGTCTATGCTCTAAAGGGCAGATGAGGGGCCAGCCTAACAGCTACCTCTCCCACGGGGAGCACTTCCTTGCCAAAGCCCCATGTGGCCAGGGAGCACAAGGACAATGCATCCTTTTGCACATATGAAACTGAGCACAGAAAAGTGCCATCACATAGCTAAGGGGACACGGGAGTTCATCATAGACCCAGGGGCTCGGACCTCACACCAGAAGGAGCCTCCGAGGCATCTAATCCAACCCTTTGTTGTAGAGAAAAGAAAACAGAGAAGAGAGCAGAAGTTATGAGAACAGACGTTCTCTAAAATCCCTTTCGGTTTCCCAAGCTCATAGGTCACTCACCTGCAGGCCCGAAGGCCTCGGGCCTTTGCCACAGTGCACAACCGTCCTGTTGCCTTGAGGCCCATGCTGCCCACCACCACATCACGTACATACTGCCTGAAGAAGAAAGCCCAGGAATGAGAGAGGGGACGAGAGATCTGGGGGAGACCGCACATGAGCTTGGTGAATTTTCTTCAGACACATACACCCTTATATCAAGTACTCTTGCCAGCTATCCAAATGATAAATCTACCCCCTGATCAGTCTACTGCGTGACCTGCTCTGAAAGTAAAACTTTCCTCCCTTCTAGCTTTAGGTTCTCCAGAGCTTGGCAGAACTCTTCTCCCAAAGATGGCTTCAACAAATTAAATTTTATGTGATGACCATAATTCCCCATTACTTTAATTAATATAAACCATACTTTTAAAAATAATTTTAAATTAAATTAAAAATTAAAATTAAATTTAAAAAAAATTTTCCCATCTTTTTGAGAGAACTGCAATCTTCTTCATTTAGGTAAGCACTTTAATCAGGCTGCATCTCACAATTCATCCATGCCCTCTAAAATCGCAAATAAGCCAGGTGTGATGTCTAACATCTAGAACTCCAGCTGAGGGTTAGGCTGGTGCATTGTTGAGCTCAGAAATTCTGAGCTGCGTTGGCAAAACCCCAAGACAAGGGCCGCCAGGATGTCTATAGAAAGGTGAACCAGCCCAGGTCAGAAGTGAGGCAAGTTAACATTTCTAGGCCAACAAGTATTGACATAAGGCCTATGAATGATATGGGCAAGACAGGGAGAGAAGAATAGATAAAGAAATATATACAATAACAAATAAAAGTGCAAACTCCAAACTATTGGGAGTTTTTCAGAAAGATGTACACAGCAATTAAAAACAGTAGTATCTGAGTTTAACCTCCCTGGATTTCCATTTCTTCCTTTGTAAAATAAAGAACTTGGATTCAATGGCTGTTGGGATCCCTTCTAGTTCTAGTGCCATGATTCAAAATCTGATTTGTGTTGTGTCTCCTTCCATTACATTATCAAATCTTACTGCTGATATTCATAATTCATACCATAGAAAGCTTTATATAGGATATATAGGATAATGCAAGAGCAATAACCAATTAAAAATGGTAATCATATTTATCAAAATGGGCAGCCCTTCATCAGGAACCCTATTAGACACTGCTTCCTTAGGAACATCTAATATAACTTACATAACAGCTTTAGTATGTAGACCCATTTTTAGCTCTTAGATCCTAAGTTCTAGGCCTGCCTGGGCTCATAGCTTAGGAAAGGCCTAGAATTGGACTGGCTGAGAAGCCGTTGGGCCTGCTTCCCTAGAGCTTCTTCACCAGCCCCTGCACGCTCCCCATCTCCCACCTTCCATCCTCAGGCAGCTGGAGCACTCACGTCTTACACTTGGCACATTCTTCCACAAACATGTTCCCATGGAGTTCAGCCAGTTTGTCCCTGTGGAAAGGATGAAGCATGGTGCATGGGACCTTAGAGCTAAAGCTTTCTCGGCTTTCAAAGTCCAGGATACTCCTCTACCAAGAAACCAGAGACTTTGGAGTTAAGAATCTGGGCCTTGCCAATGAGCAATTTCTTGAGTAAGTAATTTTTTCTGTTCCAGTTTCCTGGTTACATTTAGTTATTGCTCCTCCTTCTCCAAGGACTTTAGAAAAATGATATGGAAAGCTACCAAGATTCTAACAATATAAAAGCTTCTTGCTAGAATTATTCCAAAGTGTTGGAGATCCCTCAGATATACAAAAGATCTGAGAGTTGTTGGGTTATAGGGGATTCTAAGGAGAGGGCTCCTTCATCAACCTCTAAAGGAAGTCTGGGGCAGCGACCCTCTCAGGCATGCCCACTGTCCATAAAGATCCACACATTAACTCTTAAGCCTGGTTCAGATATACTCTGAATTTTCCCTCAGACTCACTCTACTTTGTTTCTCTTGTGTATTACTTGTGTATTTTCACACATCAAACACAAAACCCTCCTCCTTCATAGAAGGCTTTTAGCTATTTCAAATTTCATCTTAATAGAAGTACAGCAATGGATTCTTGTTCTCAGACTAGATTATGTCTGAGATGGATCAGAATTGATATTTATAATGCCTGAAACAAACAAAAAATTAACGTGTCCCTCAAACCCCAGTCAAAATGCATGGAGGAAAGCTGAAAGAAGAAACCTGAAGTCCTAATCAGGCTGGAAGACTGTTAAAGGGATCCTTATTCCCCTAAAAAGTTCTTCACTAGAACAGAGTGTCAAGGAGATCCCGGATGGTCCCTGACAAACATTTAAGGGAGTTGGAGATCAATGGGAGAGGGATCTGGACCCTGGGCTTCTCTTGACTCTGCATTCCAAAGAAGGAATTCTTGCTTGCAGGGTTCAATGATGGGGTGATGAGATGTTGAAAGTATGAAGGAAACGTGGATACAGAAAAAAGTACCTGGGGAAGCCGGAGCGCACGTGCAACCCATCTACATTCTGGCTCACCAGGAACTTCAGGATGCCCACTCTCTCCAGTTGTAGCAGGGCCATGTGGGTCTTAGAAGGCCGGGCATTCTCAAATGTTATGTCAAACTTGGGTGCCAGACCCCGTTCCTCCATGGTCCAGACACCCTGGGGACCCCTGGAGTGAAAAAAAGGAAGGACAGGACAAGGGAAGCAAAGGAAACAGAGGACTGGCTAGAGAAGAATTTTTGTCACCTGTATCTTTCCTTAATATCCAGTTATGAATCTAGCTTCCCTACTCAGACTATGAGCTCCTGGAGGCAAAGTTTGGTTGAACCTTCATTCTCATATCTTATAAACAATACATTTCTTCACCATTTTCTTTAGGTTTTTTTTTTTTAAATAACAAATATAGTTATGCAAAATAAATTCTTTCCTGTCCATGTCCAAAAACTTTATATAGATTTAGAAAGTGAATTTCTTACAACAACCCTGTGAGACAGATTGTACAAGTATTATTGTTCCCTTTTTACCCATTAGGAACCTGCTGTTAAGTGACTTGCCCAGTACCCCACAGATAGTAAGTGAGAAGAGGACTAAAATCCAGATGTTCTACCATCAAAATCCGTGTTCTTCCCCCCTGTTCTAAGTTGTCATTGTGGAGTGGTTAAGTCAGAAAGCTTGAGTTTAAAATCTCAATTCCAACACTTCTAGCTGTATCATCCTAAGAATCAGAAAATTACAGAGAGGGAAGGGAGCTGAGAAACCGGTGCATCCAGATTCCCATACAGTGCAGAATTCCCCTCTTACAAGATTCCCAAATAACTGTTATGTAACTTTTGCTCAAATTATTTCCAGTGATGAACACTTCATTACCTTTTAAGCAAGCTCAGTCCACTTCTTCCTTATTAGGAAGATGAAATAAAATCTGGCTACTGGCAAGGTCTCTGAAGCCAAGTACAGAAAAAGTACCATCCAGAAAAGTAGGATTCTTCTCTCATATGACAGCCTTTCACATACATAAAGTGATTATTTCCCCTTTGAGTCTTCGCTTGTCTAGGTTGAACCATCTAATGTCCTCTTCGTGTCCTTGCATAGCATCCTCTTCACTCCCTTCCCCAGCCTGGTCACCCTCCACTAAACACACTGCAGTATTCAATGTCCTTCCTAAAAGGTGGTACCCAGAAACAAACACTACACTTAAGGGCAAAACAGTATTTAGAATGACTTGCAAAAAATACAAATAAAAATCAAGAAAGACTGACATTTAGCCTGCTGCCTCACCAGTTCTTCCTATCCTGAGCTCTTTCCATGGAATCAATTCAATGATCACTAATGGAAAGAACATCCAACAAGGACTCCTAAACTAGATGAATTTGAAAGAGACAAAGAGTTAAGGTTTTATCCTAGGTAGCAAATCCCATGTTATTATGACCACCTGCCAGTGCTGTTTCATCCCTCACCTGAAGTCTGGGATGCCTGAGGAAGTGCTGATACCTGCACCTGTGTGAAATACCACATTGGAAGAACTCTGAATCATCTGTGCCAGCTCCCATACTTTTCTGTCTAGTTCTTCAGGGGAGTCGAATATCTATGGACAAAAAAAGGACCAGAAAGGTATTAGGATATCTGCAAGGGGATGAGATGCCAATCAATCTGCTTTCAGGAAGGGTATCACCCACCGTTAAGATTATGGCAGGAAATTAGCTAGGAAGTTGAATCTTGAACAAGCATTGCTAAGGGATGAGTTGGGCTCAAGACTGAATAGCAGGAAGAGAGTGAACAGGATTACATTTTTGTGGTATTTCAATAATTCCAATATGTTCCACATCACAAATGCCCATTTCTGGAAACCAACATTCTCCCAGTGAAGCTAAAGGCCTTCAAACATAAACCACAATCTTGGAAAAAATTAAGATTATAGTTGACCCCAAAGTCAATAGAAAGATACAGTGTTCTATAAGAAACAATCAGCAGGATGATTTCAGAATGTTCTGGAGAGACTTCAATGAAATGATACTAAGTGAAATGAGTAGAATCAAAAGAACATTGTACACAGCAACAACAATTTTATGTGATCAGCTGAGATGGACTTGCTCTTTTCAACAATAAGGTGATTCAGACCAATGCCAACAGACTTGTGATAATGAAGAAAGCCATCTGCCTCTAGAATGGACCATCGGAACTGAATGTGGATCACACCATAGTATTTTCACCTTTTTTAAAAAAATTGTGTTTTCTTTTTTTTTTTCTTTCTAATTTTTTCCCTTTTTCATCTGCTTTTTCTTGTGCAACATGATAAATGTGGAAATATGTGTAGCAGAATTGCGCATGTTTAACCTATATTGGATTACTTGCTGTCTAAGAGAGGAAGGTGGGGAAAGAGAGGGAGAAAAAATTGGAACATAAGGTTTTGCAAAGGTGAATGCTGAAAATATCTTTCTATGTATTTTGAAAATAAAAAGTTATTATTTTAAAAAAAAATAAAAGAAAGAGTAGTGGGCTGGTAATTTAGAAAGACAGAAGGATAGTTAGAAACGCAGAGAAAAGATCCATATGGGAAAGGTGTTTTGCAGAACTACAGATGTATAATTTAGGTCAAATTGTTTGCCTTCTCATTGGGAGGAAGTGGAGAAATGAGAGAAATTGGAATTCAAAATTAGAAAAAAAAAGTTAAAATTGTTTTTACTTATATTCATATAGGAAACTGGACAGAGCCACTATGGAGGACTTAAAGTAAATAAGTGCCTCTCTTTTTTCTAACCATCTCCAGAGAAGCTGACCACCTGTTCCCAACACACTTTCCTTAGTAATGAGCTCCAGCAGCTCAATATCAGACTATTTCTGGCAGTTAATCCTGTGGTTTCCATAGATTTGTTTTATTTTCTGCCTTACCTGAGTTAGGGTCAGGTCTTCTTCATCTTTTACAGAGAGATTACTTTTGTGCTTTAAGTGATTGACCTGCAAATCTAGATTTGTTTTTTTTTTTAAACTTGGGTTTCACGAGTGTCAATATAAAGTAATTATTAAATAAAAATTAAAAAAAAAATCCCCCAAAAATTAAATAAATAAATAATACTCAACTTATTTTATATGTATTCTTGAATACATCAAAGCATTTGGCCTTCAATCCTGTTCAAACTGTCCATTTGTTTATCAGTCCCTTAACACCTCTAATGTACTTTGAAAAAAATTAAAGCATTGTATAAAAGTTTGTATTACTTTTTTACAAAAAAAATTAAATAAATAAATAAATAAAATAAACTTGGGTTTCAGAAAGCATATTTCCGGAATTCTACTACCAGATTATAAACTTCCTGAAGACAGGAATAATAACTGATTTATCTTTTATCTTTCCTAGAGACAAGGTTAAATGAATGAATCTCTTGGGGATTTGGAAAAGGTGCAGTTGAAAGAATCAGAGATTAAGAGCTTAAAAGACTTTACAGGTCAATGAGTCTAATCATCTCATTTTATAGATGAGAAGACTGAGACAAAGAATGATTGATTTGCCCAGGATTGCACAGCTAGTATCTGAGGCAGCATTTGAACTATTCTTCCTGATCCCAAATCAAAATGCTACCTACTACCCCATTCAAAGGTTTCATGGAATCTGCTCCATCTCTCCTGAGTTCTCCCATCATCATACAAAGTTCAGAGAGCTCCATAAATGTGGGAACAATGAAGGTTCACATTTACATAACAATTTATATTTATGAAATAGGCATGTGAAGCTGATAGTAATAGAATGATCATCTTCATTTTGCAGAGAAGGAAACTAAGGCTGAAAGGGTAAAGGGACTTGACTGTCCCTGTCATACAACTAATAAAAGTCAGTTAACTCCTCTAAATGATGAACACACTTCATCCCCAATCCACTGACTCTTCCACTATACCACATCTATTCCTGAAAGAAAAGTGAAATTGGTATCTGTTTTTCAAACATTTATTGAATTCCTACCATTTGCAAGGAACTGTGTTCCACATAGGGAACACAAATATATTTCATGGAAACTTTAAAGTTTTGTGTCTGGGATTTTTTTCCTTTCAGTTACTATGTAGCTGGTTTGTTTCCATCTAGAAGGATGTGATGTGATAACTGTGTTAAAGAGAAAGGAGTATCTTTCATAGAGAGAAAAGTATATAAGCTCAGGAGTGAGGAAGAGGGAAGACAAGAGGAGATGGAAGAGTGATTAACATAGTATTAGTGGGATCCTGATTTGAGCTCACCTAAGCTATATAAGTAATCATTCATTAACTCCTTCTCTGCTCCAGCAGGGTTGGCTGCTAACACATCTCAGGCCTAGTTCCAGTGTTCATGTCAGGTACCCCTCTAACTCACCTACAGTTTGAGGCCTGTCAGTTATCCTCAACCTGATTTCTGATTAAGATGTAGACACCAAATAGGGATGAAGAACCTTGGAAAAGTCTTGGCAAGTCCTTACACCAGAGCTGCTAATTCTCTCTGAATATTCTATATAAATAAGATAATATAGGTAAAGTACTTGTAGCACAGTGACTGGCATAAAGGTGGCCGTTTACAAATATAAGATGTTATTACTATTAGGAGGTAGGATTCAATTTTACCAGAAGTCTTCAAGCAAAGACTAGAACGATCATGTGGTGAAGATGCCCTTTTCAGGATTCTTAGCCAAGTACAGGTGTATATTGGGAGATGGTAATTCCTAAACATAAGGTCTCATAGGAGGTTTATGAGAATCCTACAACTATGAAATTCTGGGTTTCAGGGAAGATAACATTTTGAATGACACAGGATTTGAAGCTGTATTTCCTCCAAACTCAATTTAAGGAAAATAAGGTTCTGAGAGATTAAATAACTTGTTTTGGGTAGTAAAAAAAGGTAGCAAAAAGCAGAATTGACATTTAAATTTGGGCCATTCTCCTACTCCTGGGCTTTAAAAGAGTGGTAGAAATCCAGCCACAGAAATCACCTGGACACCCAGAACAGCCCCTTTTTTTATACAAGCAACCTTCTAAATTCTTCGATTCATTCCATGTTCTAAGTTCTTTACAGCACTGATATTCCATGCTTTATATCTTTTAACTCTGACATTTTAAGTTCTAAAGTCTTCTGTTATCTAGTCAGAGAGCTTGTTTTTTCAAATGACATGTATTCACACTTCTCAACCTACACCCTTTGTCTTCTGACATATATAAACATATACATGTACATACATACATTAATGCACGCACAAATATTCACACATATATCCCCCCATACACAAATATGTCTATATATACATAGCTACAACTATACCTCAAGGTCCAGCTCAAGTTCTATTCAAAGACTCTTGAGTCCAGCCAATTGTCATTCAAGTCATCAACTAAGCACCATCTTTGTGCAGGGCCACAAGTTTAATTTACACATATTTTTTTCTTCTCTCACTCCCTTCCCCTCAAAAGAATGTAAGCCCTTTAATGGTAGTGCCTAGTACATAGAAGACATCTGATAAATGCTTATTGATTGGTTGAAATTATAATAAAATGAAGTCTAACAATATAAGATTGCTTCCTAGTGAAGAAACATGAAAAATCTTAAAAACTTCAGTGTTTTGTCTTGGGGAAAGGAACAAAAATAACAACACCTTCCTGCTATCTCTTTCGGGTTTCCAAAATGCTTTCCTCACCACAATGCTATCAACAGTAGTAGTCCAAGGATAATGTTCATTTTATAGATGACGAAATTAAGACTTTGAGAGATTAAGGTAGGTGGCCCCACGGATGAGCATGCCGATTTGCAATCGTTAGGAAGACGGGAATTCAAATTCAGCCCCAAATTCTTCCTAGCAGTTTTACCGGGAATAACTTAACCTCTTATTTAACCTCTGTTTGCCTAAGTTTTCTCAGATGTAAAAATGGGGATAATAACAGCAAAATAATAATAGCAGCTACCTCCCAGAGCTAATGGGAGGATAAAATAGCATCTATACAGCAAATTTTAAAAAGCCATATAAATGCTGGTTATCATTGAATGAGCTGAGCAGGATCCTAGCTTTCTTCAAGACCCTGCTAAAATCCCATCTGTTCCAAAAAGCCTTTCCTGATGCCCATTAAAGGGAGCGCCTTCCCTCCACTGACTAATTCCAATTTTTTTATATGTGTTTGTACGTAATTGTTTATCTTTTTGTCTCCCCCGTTAGATCATGAGCATCTTGGAAGCAAAAACAGTTTTTGCCTGAGTCCGAGCGCTCAGCACGGTCCCTGGAACACAGTAGGCGCTTAATGAATGCTTATTGATTGACTGAGGGCTTGACCCAGCTAGGAAGCATCTGAGGGTGGACTCAAATCAGGTTTCCTCCCTTTCAGCATTTTTTTGGAGATGGGAATGAGACCATTCTCTATCCATGTCCACCCCACCACTCACCCACCCACCCATTAAATGTAATGTGGAAACAGAGACTGGGACCCATAGAGTCGCCTATGAAAGGAGTGCCTCCATCTCAACATCAGCATCCTTCCTTCTTCTTCTCTCTCCCCCCCTCAGGATATTGATGGCGGGGGACCTCTAGGCTGAAGAAAGGATAGGAAGTTAGTCTATAGGAGACAAGTAGTCAGTCCCGAGGGCAGCAATGGGGGGGAAAAAAGGGGAGAGAGACGAGGCCGGCTCAAAGTGACGCCCTTCAGCCCACACGCTGGGGGAGGGATGGGGGGACCCGGCCCAGTCCCTCCAGACCCCGCCTAACCTCACCTCGGGGAGCCCGCACTTGCCCTTATCCGCATAAGGCGAGAGCCCGGCCGCGTAGTTCACCGACATCGTCTCCCAGGCCGCGGCCCGGCCCGGCCCGGAGGCCCCCTCCCCCCAGCCCCTTCGGGTTCAATAAAGTTTTTCTTGTCAAGGATACTTCCGCCGGAAACTCTCTTGCTGGGAGCAAGGCAAACCCAGAGAAAGGTTTGGGAAGAGAGGGCGGGATTTAAGGGTATACGCCTGAGCAGTGACGTGAGAGGGAACAGAGGCGCCGAGGGCCATCTTGATTTCTGGCACAGGCTGTTTGAAAGCTTAAACATGAAGCAAGGGGGAAAGGGGAATCCAAGATGATCAGTGGGCATGCGTGGCACAGTGGCTCGCCTTCTAGACCTCGAGGCGGGAATACTTGGGTTCAAATATCATCCTTGCTTCTTAAAGTAACAGCATTTGGATAGCGCTTTAAGATTTATAAAGCTCTCATTTTACCTTGAGTAGCTTTTGATTTTTATGTTTTTGTTTATATGGATGAAGAGTATGACTTCTGCTTCTGTGCATTTATTAGACCTATTTGAAATGGTAATATAGCATCTACTTATTGCTGAACTGAAAGGTAATTAATTGTAGATGGGATTTTAAAATATGTACATCCAGCTACTTGGATTCCCCCCCCCCCACACACACGTTTTATTTGTTTTCTAATGGTAAGAATGACATTTTGAAATTAAAATTGTGTGTGTACATGTGTGCATGCGCATGGAAATACACATGCACATTCACGTGTGAAAGAATTACTAGTCAGCAATATTTAAAAATAAATGATTGGGCAAGGAAAAAAAAAGATTTGCAAAGCCCTTACCTTCACTTCCTTCCCCTATTTAATATTTGGGAGACTGCTATGATGTTGCTGATTTCGGAGTCAGTATTGAGGCTGTTTGGCAACTTTCAGAAACTTAGTTTCCACATCTGAAAAATGGATCTCCCATTAAGATGGATATAAGTTATCTCATTTGATTAAAAAAGTGGAATTTGGGCTTAACTAATCTCTCTGAGCCTCAGCTTCCTTATCTGTAAAATAGAGATGATAATACCTGTGTGATTTCAGATGTAGAAGGACAGCTTCAGAGATAACCTGGGTTAAAGTCCTATCTGACACGCCTGACTGTGGGCTCCTGGGCAAGTCACTGGCCTTTGAATGCTTCAGGAAGTTCTCTAAAACTATTAGTTATAAGTGCAGTTACATTGTTGCAGGCATCAGCCTAGTGTATCTGCACTGGCAAGTCCCTATACTGGTGAAATCACAGGTTATCCTTGCTTCCCCAAACACTTCTCCTTCCTAAAGCTGTGTGTAAAGCACTCTATAAACACCAATTATTATTAATAACAGAGCGACTGTTAGGGTTTTTTTTCCTGAATTGGAATCATAAACATCCATCTTTAGGTAGCCCATAGCACAGAAGTACGGTATAAATCATTTCCTTCAAAAGAACCTGGTCTTTTTTATGCCTCCTTCCATCTAATTCAAAGCGATAAAGAGAATTCCAGAAGAGGGAATAGCCTCAAAAGATAGTTAGTCTAATCCATAACTACATAAAAATTTACACTATTGATGGCAAGTCCTTTGTAGGAACATCTCCTGGACAATTGCTAAAAATCTGCCTCTGCAACTTGTGCCCATTGTAAATTGTCTCTTCTACATGAGAGCCCTTCAGACAAACACAGGAAGACAAGGAGCAGCTGTACTCTGTCTCTTTCCAAAGGGACTATACTCTTAATAGACTACAGACTAATAGAAACTCACTTTAAAAAAAATACACATTGTTTTATGAATCATATTGAAAGAAAAAGGTCAGAACAAAACATAAAAACCACTGGGAAGGGGGGGGGGGAGAAGCAGGAAAAAAAAGAAGTGAACATAGCATGTGTTGATTTACATTCAATCTCCCTAGTTCAAAATTCATGACTTAGATTCAATGTCCATAATTTTCTTTCTGATACAGATGGCATTTTCTATCCAAAGTTTATTGGGGTTGCCTGAGAAGAACCAGATCTTTCATAGTTGATCATTCCACACAGAAGTTCACTCTTGAAAGGCATCCTCAAGTTATTAGAGTGGACCCCATAGCTAGAACTAATATCTGGTCTTTTTATTCCCATTCCCTTCCTTCAAGCAGGAAATTGGATTGGAGCTTTTTGACACTTTTTTAAACCTCAACTTTCATATTTGCAAAATGTTTCTCTACTCACCAAAATCCTCAGTCCTGCACCTAAGGACTTCATTTTAATTTTCATTAAAGACTTCATTATGGCATGGAGTTATCCCTGAGCTCTCCAAGCTTATGTCTGGATAGTCCAAGCTCTGAAAGATTTTGACTGTGAGAAGGCTACAATTGCTGAATGGTAATAGATGGTGTGAAGAAGTTCAGAAGCAGGTAATTTTCTTTATATCCACAACAACTTAAGACACTATCTACTATTGCAGAGATTCTCAAACTTGTTTTGTTCCTGGCACAGTATTATTTACTATGCAAAGTTGTGGCACATTAATTTTAAGTTTCTAATACTATGGAAAAGGCAAAGACTTGTAATTGCATAGTTTCCTTTCAATAAGAGCAACTATTTTTCTTGAGACTGAGTCTTCATTTTTTGTCCAGACTGGAAGTACATCAGTCACTCATGGATCTGATCTCAATAATGACTGGTCCAGAAGCTTTAACTGCTTTCTTTTTCCAATAGGAGGAGATTTGGAATCCTTGTGGTCCTCTGCTCTAAGGCACTCATCACACTGGTACCTGGCTTAGCATGGGCACCCTACTAGTCCAACCTACTGCAGGTCAGAACCCTTCAGCTCAAGTGATCCACCATTCTCAGCTTCCCTGTTAGTAGAAATGACATGTATATTGGCACACACATATGTTTTTGCCTCATTCTTCACAATGTCAAGTATATTGTGTTTTGTGATTAGTAGTAGGCAAATGTTGTTTATTTTGTGAATAAATACTTCTCTGGTGGGTAAGAATAATCTATTCTAAACAAGATAATTTATTGTCTTTTATCTGCAGTAAGATACCATACAAATTTTCCCAGCATGCCAGTATTGAGGTGTGAAGAGAGTGCAAATGTTATTGCTGAAGAGATCATTCAAACCTTTTAAATAAGGGATTATTGAAATGTTTGGGTGTAAGATATACCACTTACTTCATAGTGCCATTTTGAGAAAAGTGCTTTCTAACACACCCAGTACTTGAGAGACTGGAATTGTAAGTAATGTAATTCATTCAGTATCCATAGTCCTAAACAAGGATGAAACAAGTAAGAGATCTTTGCCTGTATTCCATAAGATCATTCTTTTTCTTCTTCCGGGTCTAACTTCACTTATATCATCTGGAGAAAGAAGTATGGATTCCCATTCCACATGAATTCCTTCTCAGAGCTGGGAAAGGCAAGGCTCAGGTCTGTGCTTCCAAGACATCCTTTCCACACAGCCAAAGAGACAGAAGACTTTTGAGGTCTAGGGACTCAGGGACTCCCATT
Organism: Antechinus flavipes; assembly: GCF_016432865.1. Classification (NCBI taxonomy): domain Eukaryota; kingdom Metazoa; phylum Chordata; class Mammalia; order Dasyuromorphia; family Dasyuridae; genus Antechinus; species Antechinus flavipes. The sequence continues at coordinate 661,520,731 of NC_067398.1, read as the reverse complement.
GCAGCCCAAACTCTCAGCATGCTTGCTGTAGCCTGAACAGTCCCAGAGCAGAGGATGGTTGATCTAGGACAAATCCTGGAAATTTCTGGTGGCTGTACTAGGAGCTAAAGGTATAATTAGCAGAATGGAAGCCACCAGAATGGGGACAGGCTTGAATCAGAGGAGATTGGCTGCAATGGCCACTTCCATGAAAATTTTCAGCCCCAGGGAGACTAGCATAATATGGTGCTTTATCCAGTGTTTTTCCTCTGTTTCTGTGCCTGGTTACCAAGCCAATTTCAGCAAATTTCAAACCTTTCTCTGATCTCTCTTCCCTTTTCTTTAGATCACTTCCTAGAGACAGGAAGACCTAATTCAAATGTAGCCTCACATAGCATTAGCTGTGTGATCTTAGGTAAGTTATTTAGTTTCTGCCTACTTTAGTTTCCTCAACTATAAAACAGGAATCATAATAGCACCTACTTTCCAGAGCTATGGTGAAGATCAAATGAGAGCAGATTTGTAAAGTGTTTAGCACAGAGTATTTGGCACATAGTAGGCACTTAATAAATGTGTGTTTTCTCTTCCTTCCCTCTGGCTGGAAAGAGATGGCCTTTTCTACTATAGCCTTTCGGTAGAGTGAGTCACAAGAGCATTAAAAAGTAAACCATCTAAGTCCTATGAATAAAGTATATTAGTTCTAGGAAGTTTCCCAAAACAGAGCAGGGGCTTAGAGCAGAGAAGAAAAGTTTTAAACTATTTTTGTAAATTTTCAGTATCCTCTAGGTCATATACTAATAATAAAAACAAATAGTTAACATTTATATACCACTTACTATGGGCCAGACACTATGCTAAGCATTTTGCAGGTATTAGTTCATTGATCCTTACAACAATTCTAGGAGTTATTACCATTTGCACATATGGGGAAACTGAGGTAAGCAGAGGTTGTGATTTTTTCAAGATCTCACTACTATTGAGTGTCTGAGACTTATTTTAAATTCAGATCTTGTTGACTTCACATGCTCTGTGAACTATGGTACCACCTCTTACCCCTGGGTTGCTCCTATCATATCTCTAGATCTCTAGCTCTAGAACTTTTATCTCTATTATTCCCAGTTATAGAACTGGGAGCCAGACAAATATGTTTGAGCTTAGGAGAACTCAGAATATGGGAAGGGAGAGTGGGAAGGAAAGAAAGAAGGAAGAAAAAAAGAGGGAGGAAGAAAAGAAAAAAGGGAAAGAAGGAAGGAGGAAGGGAAAGAAAAATGGAAGGGAGGGAAGAAAGAATGAAAGGGAGGGACAAAAGAAGGAAGGGAGGCAATGACATCCACTTAATATGCTAGAGACCTTGCATTTCTCCTGGCATGGCAAGGATAACAGTAGAACACTCACATTATACATCTGTCATCCTCTACTTTCACTGGATGATCAACCCATCTTTTCTTCCCAATATATTTTTCTGATGACATCTTTTAGGTCTGTGTTTCTTGAAAAACACTGATCATCTATTGCTTCTTGCTTCATTAGTAATATTATTTCAGTACTTGAGAGCCTGTCGTGTTCTACACCTCACCACCTTACAATATCAAAAAAATGTTGGTATAAAAGAGACAAACCTTTGTTTCTTAGGAAAGCTCAGGTTTTTTAAGGGAGTTTTTTATTTTCCTGAAGACAAGCCAACTCTCTTCATGTTTAATAGTAGACTCAACTCATCATTCATGAATACTATCTGTCCCAGATATAAATACCAATGGACAAATTCTATAGAAAATGCCTGTGACATTTCAGACAATAGACAGTCTTCAACTATTTGGTCCTCTCTTTATGGATGATAAGATTCTACTCCTCACCTCCACCCTTTTTAAAAATGGACAATAAACACTGTTTTGAATAGTTACCTATATCTTCCAGAAGGCTCTGAAATGTTCCAGAGTTTGATGCCATCAGCACAAAATCATCTTCAAAGAGGAACATCTAGAGCACTTCATTCTCTCCAAAGTCACTAATGATCTCCTAACTGCCAAATCTAATGGCCTTTTTTTCAATCCAATGACATTGGACAATTTGTGCTTATTCAAAATGATATTCCATCTTCATCTTCTTGTTCATACTTGGAACACTATTTTTCTCATCTTTAATTTAGCTCCTCTGGCTTCCATCAAGATTCAGTTCAGGTCCCATCTTCTTCAAAAGGCTGCAAATTGGCAGTGCCAAAAGCACAGAGAGGTGAGATAGGGTGTTGGGAGTGAAGGACAGAGAAAGGACAGGATCATAGAATGTGGAACGGAGAATAATATCCAATGAATGGCTGAAATGGTAGGAGTTTGAAAGCCAAATCGAGGAATTTATGTTTTAATCTAGAGATAGTAGGAAACACTGGAGTTGGTTGAGTAAGGGAGTCAAACACTTAAAGAAAATTACTTTGGTAGGAGTACTAGAATGAATTGGAGTGACAAGTTCACAGAAATGAGATAAATTAGGAGATTGTTATGATCATCTAGGTGACATGATGAGGACCCGAACCCAGATGGCAATTATGTGAATGGAGGGAAGGACCAAATGTGAGAGATGGCATGAATGTAGTAGACATGGCAAGATTTGGCAAGTGACTGAATATATAGGCTGAGGAAGAGTGAGTGTCAAGGTTAGTGTCAATGTTATGAACCTGGAGCACTGGAAAGATGATACTGCCTTCAGCAGAAGTGTTGTTCTCAGTGAGGACCAATGAAATCACAAAGATGAGGACTTGCTTCATAAATTGGATTTAAATGAGGCAGTGCAAAGCCATCAGCCTCACCCTCTCCACCAGAATCTTTGAAGTCCAGTAGCAAGGTAAAAGTCAAGATGATTGGTGATGACCCAGAATGCAGTAGGTGACCTTGAGCTTTTAAAAATAAGATTTTTCCCAGGTTCTAGTTTATCTGAATCAATACACATTCAGTGAGTAAGAGCTAAGTAAGAACTGAGACAAAAGATGGCCTGATTTGTCATCACCAAAGAATCAACAGGAAGAGGGAAATTTGGAATAGAGGAGGTTTTAGATCAGAGAAAGATAATTAATTCAATTTTTGAAATGTTGAATTTAAAAATTCTTCAGGACATCCAGTTCTCCAAGACATCCCAACAGGAAATTAGTGATATGGAACTATAGCTCAGAGGAGAGATGGATTTGCTTTCTTGATCTGGGAGTCATGATTATTATAAATATAGTCCTTAAACATATGGGAGCTGATGAAGTTACTGAGTATAGAGGGAGAAAAGGCTTCTAGTACTTTCTTCATATTTCAGTCAGTAACAAGATAGTAAAGATGTGGGCCTATTGTGGAATATTGATTATGAAAGTCTGCCCGCTATCTATTATTACTCTCATTGAAGATGCATCAATTCACGTGCAAATAAATCTCATAAAGATTTTGTTGAGATGGGAAAGTAGTCTTATAGGGCAGTAGTTGATATTTGTGGGTCTGGAATTCTCTAAGCAAGGGAACTCTGAACCTCTCCCCCATCTCCAACCAAGGGCAAGATAATTCTATCAAAGAAAGGCAAGAAACTCCATTATGTTTATATAAGTGGTCTACTATTCATATGGATTATTTACATAACAGTAGTCTTGAGAGGATGGCTAGATTATTCAGTGGGTCCCCACAAAGACCACCCTAAAGTCCCATGATAATTATAGAAATCAAAGGGAGGAGGAGCTGCAAAGCATCAGTACATGTCATTGGGGATTTGCATTAATGCTTAGTAAGTAGTTCTAATTTGGGCCTGAGTCCCTGGGCTCTGAAATCACGCCAGCACTATTAGGTGAGTGCCTAGACACCCAAGGCTAAGTGGTGGACACAGTGAAGATTGTGTTCTGATCACAGTGTCCTTGTTATATTTTGCTATAGCTTGCAACTGGTTACAATATCCTTGTTATGATTTTCAACCCAATAGGGACCCCACAAGGCCATGTGCTGGTCAGTTTGAGTAAGTTCCCAAGCACACACAAGGTTATTTTCTAGACACAGTGTTCCTGAAACAGTTTTCATTCTCCTTGGAATGGCTTTCACTACAGTAGTATGGCTTTCACCAATCTGGATCCCACCATGTTTTTTGGTCACTAATTTTTTCTTCAGTATTGGAAAGAACTGAAATTTCCCCCATGTCTTTGACATCTTCTTCAGATATCTTATGAAACATTCTCTCAATGCCCTCACAAGTGCTTTAAGGTCAGTCTCTTATTCCTATCATTGTTCTCCTTATTCCTATTTCCATCACCTTCTACAAGTACATCTGGAACTGTGATAATAGAATCCCAGTATGGCAGCTCCACTGTACTTGGCAGTGAAAACAGTTATAAAAATTTTGTATATATTTTCCATTTTCCTCAGGGATTTCTGTTTTGGCCCATTTTCATCTTCCAAATGTCCTCAAGATGACTTTGTTTAGTTGGATCTTTGAGAAAACATTCTATAAACTGGCATTATCCTCCATGACTCCTTTTTCCTTTATGAGGCAATACTTCTCATTCTCAGCAATCAGTCTTCATTAAGATTTTTTTTACAAATCAGAGTTGCCTTTGGCTGTCCTCCCTTCCTACCTGGCAAGGAAGTCAAGTGTTTGCTGAGTAAGATGTTTTTTATGACGTTTTAGTCTCCTTGTTAATGTGATTGATTTACATGTATTAGACTTCTGAATAAAATTATGATGATTATTGTTGAAATCATTTATACTGTCCTTACCCACTTTTCCAGTATGAATTGCTTCTTTAAATGACTTAGGACTGAGTTGTTTCAATTGTTTGCCTATCTTTTTTTCATTATTCTTCCAGATTTTGGCTAATTCTGATTCTTGTTCTAAGAACATAATGTTCTGACTGTATACAGACAAATTCAGTGTTCAGATTCCACATCAGTAATGAATCTTTTATTGTCTATTACAATATAAACAATTTCATTTTTGTGTGTCTGTGATATCCTTTGGTACTCAATTATCAATCTGTTCTTTTAGCAAAGAAAGTGTTCGTGATTTGAAGGGCTGAGGTTCCTTGGTAGTCTCCCAGTCTTTGGCCTCCCTTATTCTTCCTCATCCATGTTTTCTGACATTTCCTGACATGCACTAAAAAGTTAATAAAAGCTTGTTGGTGGACTGAAATCTATGTTCTAGAGTTACTTTTCTTTCTCCCTATGTGACCTCGACAATCATTGACTTTTTTTTTTGCATAATGAGATAGGTGAATGCAATGATATCTCAATTTTCTTCCAGCTCTGAATTCTGTGTTCCCATAATTCTCTGCCACAAGTCTGGGTGATAGAAATGGAGTACAATGACACCAGATGCCTTTCCCGCCAAAGGCCTGCCTCTGCCTCCAAGAGGAGGCACTGGACCAGAAACAGGCACATAGGCCCCTGCCCCCCTCCTCATGCACACATCCAATCTCCTCACCAGCAGCCTGGGCTGAGGCCACCTGTGTGGAGTCAGGTGTCAGACCAGGCTAAAGTAAGGAGACACTGGGGGAGAGCTGCCGCCCAGTGCTTGGTGCTGTAACCAGAGCCAGGAGGCCCTGCTCGGAGCTCGTCTGCAGAGCAGGTAGGAAAGCAGAGAAGGACAGTGCGGGCAGCAAGGGCCGCTCTGTTGTGGCCTGGGGATTGGGACACTTTGTTGGACCTCAGCCTCTCATGGGGGTAGCTACGGCACCCTTTGCTTCTCACCTGGTTAGATGTGGTTGGATGGTCGGATGTCTGCAGAGTGCCTGTGATTGGGGGTTTACTGTGGAGAGCTATTGCCTCCTGGGTTTGTAGCCTAAGACAAGGGACCCAAGAAGGGAGATGGATTTTTTTTGGTGGATCAGACACATGATGTCAGATCATCCTGTTGGATGGCCTGGGGGGAGCCTTAAATGCCAGAATGATGGGTAGAGTAGAAACAATGATGGCCTCAGATTATTTATCTGCAACCAGACACCCAAGGAAGGGTCCTGCCTTGGAGCCAAGAAAAATGGTATTCAGGTCCCTTTTCCTCCCTGGATCATCCTTTTCCAAACCTCACAGAAATAAATACTCAGAAGCAGACAAAGACACCCAGAGGAAGATGCCCACATTCATTCTCTCTCTCTCTCTCTCTCTCTCTCTCTCTCTCTCTCTCTCTCACACACACACACACACACACACACACACACACACACACACACACACACACACACACACACACTTACCTAGCAAGGTAATGATATGAAACATTAGCTTTTGGTGTTTTCTCTGTCATCCCTCTCACCATTCCTCCAAAAACCATTCACTCCCTGAGGTCACTATTAGTACCATTATATTAAAGTTCACAGAAGAAGGTTAGATGGAGCTTCCCAGGAAACATCACTGTTGTCCACAGGACCTTTGATGTCTATTCTGTCCCTGTTTCTAATGATAGAAATTTCAGCGCAGATAGGAAGGGTGGGGGTCCTCTGGAAAAGAGGAAATATGTTTGAACCCCTGATAAAGCCTCTTTTGTCCCTTTATGCAGGCAGCTTTGCCTACAATCCCATCTCCTGAAGGGATTTATCCTAAATGTCTCCAATCCACTGTTATCTACAGGGAGGAGTCTCTGAAAGGAGCCTTCCAGGATGGAGGGCCAGCGGCCTGTCTCCTACTTTGGCAATGGGAGCAGGTGTGTCTATTCAGGGCTCATGCAGAGGTTTATGACCTAAAATCGATTTCAGGCATGCTCCTCCCTGGAGGACGTCAGGCTAGACAACAATCCCATTGGGTTGCTAAGCACTGGGCTTAGCTACAGAGCTACATAATGAGGATTTCCTAGAAGCAGAGAATAGGATCTAAAAATCGGGCACCTAGGAAGATATGTATGAGCCTCAGAGTAAAAATACGTGGGTCTTAGTCCTAGCTTTGCCCTTGACCTGCAATTTGAGTCTGGACAAGTCATTTTCCCTCTCAGGTCTGTCTCCCATCTAACTAATGGGACTGAGAGTCCTTCCCCTCCCTCACTCAGAGGGAGTCAGAGTGTAGAAACACAGGATGTAGAAGCAGAAGGGACCTTAGGGTCCAGCCTCTCTGTTTTACAGACAGGAACATTGAAACTCAGAAGAGACTGGCTTGTCTGAAGTCACACAAGTTGCTCAAGTCTTTGATTTGGAGACCTTCCATTATGATACCGAAGAAATATCTTCTCTCTGAGTTCACATGATGGGAAACTGCTGCCAAATATATATTTACCGCAACATAGAAATTATTGAGGCGAAAACCTAGGTTTTATTATTGTGCTCAGTCCTCAGAGAAAACCTTAACAATTATTAGGATTCTAACAGAATTACTTATGGGAAAAATTACTTCAGAGTTACAGAGAAATAATTCATTTACATACTGCAATCTTGTACATTTCTCTCAGGCCATAAAAGTTGAAGAGGCGATAGAATCATAATCTTGTACTTCCTTCAGGGTCATAAAAGTTGAACAAATTTAATTAAACACACTCACAATCTCATACATCCCCTATGGAAACAAATTTCATCAAATAATAGGTGAGCTAAATCAGGTTATAAATTAAACTATATTTAGAGGATTCACACATACAAAAAACTGCCATTTAGGAGTCAATGACAGTTGAGATTCTTCTTAGGCTTTTTAACTAAGGAATGCTGAAGTTTAAATTTGTATATCCCAGCGATCAGGTTTTGATCAGATGAAATTAATATTCATCAAAAATACAGGAAAAATAAAAAAAATTCTCATAACAGATATATAGTACCAACCTTGAAAATAATTCCTAACATTTATAGAGTGCTTACTACATGCCAGGCACTGTGTTAAATGGTTGTATTTTTTTGTTGTTTTGTTGTTTTTATTTTTTATTTTTTTCAAATATCAACTCATTTGATTTTCACAACAGCAATGAGAGGCAGGAAAATTATTATCTTCATTTTATATTTGAGGAAACTAGGTCAGACAGAGATTAAGTGATTGTCCAAGATCACACAGCTGGTAAGTGTTTGGGGTCAAATTCGAACTCATGTTTTCCTGACTCCAGGCTTAGGGGATTCTATCCACTGTACCACATAGCAATCCCCACAACCCTTGGCATGAACTTTGAAAAATATAATAGTAAATATGATTGTAATAATATAATATATAACAAAATATAATAACAATAGATATCATTTGCTTCAAGGTTTACAAAGTATTTTATATAGATTGATGCATCTGATCAGTGGGAGAGCACATTAGAGAAACACAAAGGATTCTTATTTCAAGACCAAATGGTAAAAGAAGCAACCTTTCTCAGACATCAGGAATGGCTACTAGAATTTCCCATATAGGAATTTATATTTTCATGTCATTGTCATATATTTGCATATATCTTCAAAATGGAATGGAGTTTCTGAATTGTCATGTTATGATAGAAAAAGTCCTCGAGGAGTAGAAGCTAGGAGATCTCCATTCTGGTTTCTGCTCTGCTTCTGTCTAGCTATTCAAACTCAGACAAGTCATCTTCCATCTCTAGCTCTCAGTTTCCTCCTTTGTAAGTGGAAGCAATTGGACTCAATGATATCCTAAGACTTCTGAACAATCCTTTCTTGTCTAGCTCTGACATTCTTGCTTTGTCCCTCTGACTAAGGATTTGGGGTAAGAGGTGGAGAGTGGTAAGAGGTCAAACTCTTCACCCATTTGACAAACAAGTTAGAATTGTTTCATTCTTTTTATTTGTATCTCCAAGTGTCTAGTATAGTGCCTGCCATATAGTAGGCACTTAATAAATGTTTGTTAATTTATTGTTGAATATTAGTCCAGAGCCTACCCCAAGATTTTGACTTACACCCCTCATACTTCCATCTCTCCCAGGTTCCCCTGGCAAAGTCAGAAGAATCTGGCAGTAGCTATGAAGAGCCTTCGGGCTAGATTTAAAAAGACAGAGGTGAGTCCTAGGGGCTGGGCTGGGAGGCCAGGAGATACCCACCAACCAGAGGTGATGCTCCTCCCCAAAGAGTCCTTTACCTGAAGCATACTTGGAATTTTATCTCTCTCTGTGACCATCCTGGCCTCCTGTTCTCAGAAAAAAAAAAAAGCCCTGTTAGGGGCTGTTCAAGGCAGGTATCCCGCAGGGTCAGAGTCCTTAATTCCTGGGAGAATCTGCAGCCAGGTTAGGAAAACAAGACTCACATGCATAGAAAACAAAGAGAAAGAAATGACTTAAAAGAATTGAGCATCTAAATGAATGGAACAGAAAGTGGGTGGCAAGTCTCATGACAGAGACAGAGTCATGGGATGTGGGGGGCTTCTAAGAGAAGGGATGCCTTCTTGAAGAAGCTAAACCTTGATTTCTAATAGGATAAGAAGAGGAGAAGGTATGTAAGGCAGTGAAATAATGGGAAGAATACTGAATTAACTTTTGTTGAAACCCCAGTTCTGTAATTTACTAGCTGTCTCTAGTAAGTCACTGCTTTATTCTCAGTTTTAGTTTCTCATCTGTAAAATGGGGATAGTGCAAATATTTGTATTACCTCCTCCATGGGAGGGATCCAAGGAAACTGCCTCATAAACCTTAACATGCTGCAGAAATAGGAGCGAACACTTATAGTAATAATGATAACAGTAAATATTCCTGCTTTATATACAGAGAAAACAGCATGAACAAAAGCATGGAAGTAGGTGGAAGCTTGCAATGTTTGGGGAAAAGTAGGGAGATAAGTCTGGTGAAAACAGAGACCATGTGGGGGAAATGGAAAAAAGATGCTAGGGAAGCATTCTATGCCTCAGAACCCCTAGATCCATGGAAGTTTCCTTTCAAGAGCTACCTACTATGTGAAGCCTTTCTTAATCCCCCACAATTGTTAGTACTTCTTGCCATATACAAACCCAAAACAAATTATTTTGTCTTTTATAGATAGGTGTATGTATACTCACAGATGTGGATATATGTATATATATATATATATGTATATATGTCCATACATGTGTGTATATGTACACACATACTTATATAGAGTGTCCTAAAAAATCTTAGTTCAGAAAGCTTAGAATTGCACTAAGACTTTTTGGGCCAACCTGTGCTGTGTATCTCCTTACTATCTATGAGAAGAAAGTAAATTCCTTGAGGGAACTATGGTCATTTTTGTCTCTGTAGATCACTGCCCAGAACGTAGTAAAGGGGAAGTGCTAGGGAGCACAGTGTGGCTAGAATACCAGATTTGGAATTTGGAAGATCTGAGTTCAAATCACAACTCCAATTCTTACTGGCTATATGACTGTAGTCAAATGAGTCATTTGACTTAATCTCATTTTTTTCCCCTGAGGCAATTGGGGTTGTTACTTGCCTAGGGTCACGTAGCCAGGAAGTGTTAAGTGTCTGAGATCAAATTTGAATTCAGGTCCTCCTGACTTCAGGGCTGGTATCTATCTACTGCACCACCTAGTTACCCCAAGTGACTTACCTCAGTTTCCTCAGTTTTAAACCTTCCAGGGTTGTTGTGAATTCAAGTAAACTAATATTTATAAAATACTTTGCAAACCTTAAAACAGTATCTAAGAGCTAGCTATTATTATTATTATTATTATTATATAGTAGGTGCTCAATAAATGCCTGTTTAATAGAGAGTGAGGTTAGTGTCAGATCTTGGAGACCCAGGTATGCTGGGTTCTGGAGTTTGTGCTTTGTCCCGGGGACAGTGGAAAGTCACTTAGCAGTGTGGGAACAAATGATAGAAGAAGATGAATGTGGTTGCCTCTGTAGGCTGGACAGATTGACAGAAGAGACAGAAAAACAGGCTGGTGTATCACCCCTACAGTCTAGGCAGGAGATGGGAGCTGGCGATAGGAGAGCAATAATGAGGAGAAAGGAAAAATTTGTGACTGGGTGACTGACTGGCCTGGGGAGCAAGTAGTCTGAGATTATCTGGAGATTTTGGATGCTGACGTCATTGCCAGGAAAGTTAGAAGGAGAAACAGGTCTGGAGAATGAATATCATTTTGGATATGTCATATTAGCTGAAGCAATAGGACATCTTGGTAGAGCAGGCAGTTGGAAACAGAAGCTTCTTATGGAGGCTGAGGTTGAGGTTGAAGTTGGAGTCATAGTTTGGGAAATAATTCACAAAGAGGTAAAGTCAGGGGTGTGCTGGAGCCAAATTGTAGAGGTTATCAAGAATCTATTGTTACATTTCCAACATGATCATTTATATATTGGAAACTGGAAAATGCTATAAATCCTAATTTTGAACCAGCGCTGCATTCCTGGTATGAATCTTACTTGGTCATACTGTATCATCCTGGGAATAATCTCTTTGCTAATATTTCATTTAAGATTTTAGCATCAATATTCATTAGGGAAATTAGTCTATAATTTTCTTTCTCTGTTTTCACCCTACCTGGTTTAGGTATCAGCAACAAATACTATAAATCAAGCTTTGATTTATTGTTTTGTTGATTATCAAGACTTAAGAAAGTGATGGGAAAATGTTGATATTGCATATTAAACTTTAAAATGTGCCCTGCATATATTTTCCTTCAGAGAGCCAGTTGTTAAAAGTTTACCAGTACTCTCCTGAAGGTAAAGTTGGAAGCCATGAAAGTTCTGCTGTGCAAGCAGCTAGGCACTCTAAAAAGGCTAAGAACATAAAAATTCTCCTCTCCAGGTCAGACTTGTGGTCCACAGAGTATAGGATTCTTTCCCTGACAAAACTACCCAATGGCAAAATCTGGAATAGAGTAAGAGTAAAGGCCCTTGGTGAGACAACTTTCCCTTTTGTTCAACTCTTTGTGATTGTATTTAGAATTTTCTTGGCACAGATACTGGAGTTTTGCCATTTCCTTCTATAGCTCATTTTACAGATGAGGAAATGGAGGCAAAAAGGGATAAGTGACTTGCCCAGGTTCACCCAGCTAGTAAGTGTCTGAGGCCAGATTTCTTCTTCTTCTTCTTCTTCTTCTTCTTCTTCTTCTTCTTCTTTTTCTTCTTCTTCTTCTTCTTCTTCTTCTTCTTCTTCTTCTCTTCTTCTTCTTCTTCTTCTTCTTCTTCTTCTTCTTCTTCTTCTTCTTCTTCTTCTTCTTCTTCTTCTTCTTCTCTCTCTCTCTCTCTCTCTCTCTCTCTCTTTTTGCTGAGGCAGTTGGGGTTAAGTGACTTGCCCAGAGTCACACAGCTAGGAAGTGTTAAGTGTCTGAGGCTGGATTTGAATTCAGGACTTCCTGACTTCAGGACTGGTGCTCTGTCTCTTGTGCCACCTTGCTATCATAAGTAAAATAGTATGTGATATAAGAAAGAACCCTGGACTCTGTGTTAGACAGATATGGCCCCTGTCCTGCCTCTGCCAATTCCTAGCTCTGCAGCCATGGGCAAGCCATTTAACATTTCCGAGCCTCAGTTTCCTCACCTGTAAAATGAGGGAGCTGCCCCACATGTTGGCTCAGGTTCCTTCCTGCTCCTGAGTCTTTTCCTATCTATTTGACCTTTGGGTCAAAACAGAAACTGTGTTTAGGGAATAGATGACCTCGATAAGAAGAAAAAACGGGAGAGTTCAGTAACTCTGTAAACAAACATTTGTTAAGTGCCTACTATTTACCAGGTGCTCTGTTAAATGCTGGGGATTTAAAAAAAAAAAAAAAGAGGCAAAAGAAAAACCAATAAACATTTATTGAGAACCTGTCATGTACAGAATATTCTTCTGAGTGCTATGAGAGATAACAAAATTTAGTTAGGACTTAATTCTGTCCTCGCAAAGCTCAAAGCCTAGCAGAGAGACTGAGACATGAACACATATAACTAAAATATGTAACATTGTGTTATAATTCAATTTCATAAGCATTTAGCAAATGACAACTACTGTACTGGTATCCCTGGGATACAAAGGCAAAAATCAAACAGTCCCTGCTCTCCAGGAGAGTCTGTTCTACTAGTGGAAAATAACATGTAATCAAGTAAACAAATATAAAGTATACCCAAAGTAATATATGGTGCTGAGGAAAGAACATTGGATTAGAATTCTAGGACCTGGATTCAACTCCCATCTTGGGCCGTTAACCTTTCTCAGCTTTAATTTTTTGTCTGTTAAAAAATGAGTGGGCCCCTTGAGCTCTCAGTCTGTAACTGGAATAGAGAATAATTTCAATAAAGAAAGAACATTTGCGGGAAATCAGGAAAGGTCTCATGTAGGAGGCGGTACCTAAATCATGCTCTGAAGGAATCTAGGCAGAGGCATGAAGAAAAGCATTATAGATACGGGAGACCACTTGGAGAAGGTAATGGGGGCAGGAGGCAGGATATTACGAGACACAGCTAGCAGACCAAGAAGGAGATGAAAATGAAGCAAAAGCAAATCAAAGTGGTGGGAGATGATTGTGGGAAGATCTTTGTAGCTGGGAGAATCTGAGAATCCTCCCTGGAGAAGTCCGTGGAGTTGAACTTTAAAGGAAGGGCAGATAGCCAACAGGTAAAGAGAGGTAGGGAGAGCAGCACAGGTAGAGGGGTCCCTGGGAGCAAAGACAGGCTTCTGACCTCATCCTTCAACTAAAACTGCTGGATCTCCTAACTGCCAAATCTGAGGCTTCTTCTCAAGCCTCATCCTTCCTGCTGGCTCTGCAGCCTCTGATGCTGTCCATCACCCTCCCTTCCTGGACTCACTCCTCTCTCTAGAGTTTGGGGAGGCTGTCTGTACTGGTTCTCCTCCTACCCGACTCATCCTCCTGTGATGGATTCTCACCCAGTCATGCTTCCTATTGGTCCATATCTCCTAGAGCTCTGTCATGAGCCCTCTTCTCTCTCTCTACTATTTCCCTTGGTGATCTCTTCAACTCCCATAAATTCAATTATCATCTTTATGCTGATGGTTCTCAAATTGTCCCCAACTATCTACTGCACATATTAAACTCAGTGTGTCCAAAACTGAACTCATTACCTTTACCCTCATCTTCCTCCACCTCCACCTTCCAAACTTCCTTGTTACTGTTAAGAATATATCATCCTATACTATAACATACCTAATATGTAAAAGACTGCTTGCCCTCTAGGGGAGGGGATAGAGGGAGGGAAGGGAAAAGTTGGAACAGAAGTGAGTGCAAGGGATAATGTAAAAATTACCCAGGTATATGTTCTGTCAATAAAAAGTTATAATAATAAATAAATAAATAAACTTAAAAATTAAAAAAAAAAAATACACCATCCTGATTCAGCCCAGTTACAATGCTCTTGTGATGAAAAGAGCCATCTGCACCCAGAGGGAGGACTGTGGGAACTGAGTATGGATCACTACATATTATTTTCACTCTTTTTGTTGTGGTTTGCTTGCATTTTGTTTTCTTTATCTTTCCCCCCTTTTTTATTTGATTTTCCTTGTGCAGCAAGATCATTATATAAATATGTATGCATATATTGAATTTAATATATATTTTAACATGTTTATCATATATTGGATTACTTGTCATCTAGTGGAGAGGATGGGGAGAAGAGGGGGATTGTAACACAAGATTTTGCAAGGGTTAATGTTGAAAAATTATCCATGCATATGTTTAAAATAAAAAGCTTTAATAAAAAATATTAAGAATACATCATTCTCCCCAATTATCCCCATATTATCCTTGATTTCTCATTATTTCTCAGCCCTCTATAATCAATCTTTTGCTAAAGTGCTCTCAATTTTGCTCTCATGTAACATCTTTCAAACACATCCTTTTCTCTGACACTACTACCATTTTAGTACTGCCATCACTGAACATCTAGGCTACTGCAATAGCCAGCTAGTACATCTGCCCATCACAAGTATCTGCTCATCCTAATCCATCCTCCATTCAGCTGTCAAAGTGACCTTCCTAAAGAGCAAACCTGACCATGTCACCTCTCCTATTCAATAATCTTCAGTGGTTCCCAGGGTGAAATATAAAACCTTCTGTTTGTCATTCAAAGTGCTTCATGATCTGCTCCCCCCTTCTTTCTAGTCTTCTTACACTTTGCTGAACCCTATACCCTGAATTCACTCTTTTAGTCCCATGACTCTGACCTTCTCACTATCCCTCACACAAATCACTACATTCTCTTCTAGGCATTTTCACTGGTCATTCCTATGCCTATAATTCTCTCCCACCTCATCACTACCTCTTGATTTCTCTGGCTTTCTTCAAGTGTCCATTAAAATTCCACTTTCTATTATTAACTTCTTATGATTCCTCTTAATTCTTGTGTTTTCCATATTTATTTCCTATTTTTCCTGAATATAGATAGCATACAGTTGCTTGTATCATCTCCTCCAATAAATAGTGAGCTCTTCAAGAACACAGACTATCATTTACCATTTTTGCATACCCAGGGCTTAACCTAGCGCCTGATACACTGTAGATGCTTAATAAATGTTGATTGACTGGCTGAAAAGCTATATGGAGGAGGGCAGGGAAGAGAGCAGAAAAGAAAAAGGAAGAAGAAAGCCAGAGCTGTGTTGCGATCATGGAGACTGGGTTCAGAGGCATCAAGCTTGCTAGCTGGGGTGCCCTGTGCTTATGGGGAAGAATGGGATGAAGCTGGCTCCTTCAGATACCTCCTTAGGCTAAGATCCCACTTCATCCCTATCCTCGATGCACCTGCTCTCCTGCCTCTCTTGTTTCTGTGACAAAGGGAGTCAGGTTTGCTCTGCATTAAGCATCCCAGAGGAGGGAACCAGATACCAGTCAGGATGGGTGACTGCAGCTGCTCTAGGGGTGACGGCTTGGGGCAGGGGGTTTGGTGTCCAATCTCATTATCTTTATCAGAGAACATTTATCCTATGACTAATTACCCAGGCGCTGGGTTGGGCGCCGGCTGGTGGGGATCTCTCTCCTGGGAAAAGTAGGGTCTCCTTTTTATCTGGCTTTTCCTATCATTCCCTGCATCTATTAAGTTCATTTTGTTCTTCTTGCCTTTGATCATGTCCTTTCTCTCAAGTCCAGAATGTCATCCCTCTTTATAATTTTGCAACATTTAATTTTGATTTTGTGCTTATTATTCTTTCCATTTCTGTTGTTTCTGTCATTGTGTATATTGTTTCTCTGGTTTCAATAATTTCACTTTGTGTCAGTTCATCCACATCCATGGTTATTCTGTCAGTTCATCATTTTATAGCAAAACAATTTTCCATTTAATTCATGTATCATAATTTGTTTAGTCAGTTTGAGGAAACACTTGTTAATGATGAACTGAGCTCCCTTTGCAACAAGGATGGCCCTCAGACAAATTAATTTACAGAGCCCCTGGTTTTCCCCTTTTTGTTCTTTTGACCCTACTTTTTCACCCTACTGATAAATGTCCATCCAGAAAACTGAACATCCTACATTCTTCCTGTCCTTACTTTCTCTTTCTTTTTATCATTACTTTCTTTGGGATTAGAGCTGAGTTGAGGGTACACTATAAGACAGTAATGAAGAAAAGTCAGGGTCTTTGCCATTGGGAAGCTCACAGTCAAGATGGAGAAATAAATTTCACCTTCATAGATAGTTAAATGTGAAGTTTGGATGACAGAGACTTGAAGTACAATAGGAATTTGGGGGATGGATAAGTGTAGAATCTGAATGATCAAGGAAATTTCCTTGAAGAAGGTGAGGTTTGACTGGAGTCTGGAAGGCTGAAGAGGATTTAGAAAGACTAAAAGGAGTTTATTCCAAACAAGGGGAACTCCGAAGTATGCGCAGTCTTAGGAAGACATGGACAAGGCTGAAACAAAAAAAGGCATAAGGAGTGGGAAAGGAGAATGTGATCCTTGGCTTCCGTTTTCTCATCTGTGAAATGGGGTTAATGTTAATTATTGGTTCACATACAAGGTTGTTGTGATGATCAAATGAGATAATGAATATACGAGGATTTCTAGAAAGGCAGTTGAAAAGTAGAGCGAACTGGTCTCCAAGCTAAAAAGACCTAGGTTCTAATCTCACCTCTGACACACTGGATTCAGGGCTCCTGGCTCTAAGTTACAATAAAGAAGGTACTTGGTCTGGAAGATTAGGAATGCACCTATACCATTGAAATCATAGGTCTATTCCATTTTCCTAAAGAAATGTGACCTATAATCACATAAAAAGCTGCAAGGATGCTGACAAGGGCTAGGGAGGGGGACAGAAAAGAACATTCGGGAACCTTAAAATACCAGGCGAAAAAGTGGGATTCTGACCAGATATCATAACACTCTTTAGCTATTTGAAAACTAGTCGGGTAGAGGAAAGATTAGATTATTTTGCTTCAATTTAGAGGACAGTCTAGGTGCAGCAGATGGAAGTTGTAAAGAAGTAGATTTCAACTCCATTTATGTGAAAAAATGCTAAAAAAAAAATGTATCTCTGCAAAAGGGAAAAGAGGGTGTTTTGGAAGAGCACTGGAGGTATCAAATTAGATAATATGTAAAGAACTTTGCATGATCCCGGCAACACTGGTGGTAGTGATGAGGAAGACATGGTGCAGATTATGACAGTGATGGGTACTGATAATAGTGGTACAGGTGATGACAATAATAATGATAGTTGAATGATAATAAGTTAATGATAATATTCAAGGATGATTGAACTATGATCTGAGGTCCCTTCTAGTTCTAGGATTCTATTTTTGTGAATGTCAGAGTTTAAGGAGCAGGAAATGACTTTTGAAAAAAGAATGTCACAGCTGGAAAAATCTTAAAACATAGACAATTAGAGTTGGAAACGACTTAGAGATCATGAAATTTAAATTTAGAGACAGGAAGACACTTGATGGTTACAAAACATTTTCTCATAGGGACATGAAACAAAACGTTCAGCATACCCAACAAACTTTAAAATACTTTAGTATTTTAAAATACTATTTTAATACTACTATTTTAAAAATACAATTTTAACACTGCTATTTAAATAAATACTTTAGTCTTATTCTAGGGGTTAGTGAGGGGGATGAAAGAGGAGCAAGAAGGAAATGGAGGGAGAATGGCAAAGAGAGAGAATAGAAGGGAGGTTGGGCAGTGGTAGGCACAAGCCCTTTGCCTAGTGAAGTGTGATAAATTACTTGCACAATTTATGTCCAGGAACCTCCAGGCTTTTAAAAAATAATAAGTTGGAGGAGTTCTGCCCTGTTCTTTTCTCGAGACCTTTCCCTGAAGAAATCGGGAGAGCTGACCAAGACCTCTACCCCTCCCATCCCACTAGGAAGGGCTTGGCCAGTGGTGGGGGGCGAGGGAGGGGTAAGGATGAGAGCATTAATGGGGGAAGGTTGGGGAGAATAGAGGAAAGAGGGAGGGAGTCATGGGAGAAAAGACGCTTAAGGAGAGAAGGGGACCGGGTGATGGAGATTAAGGGGAAGATCTTGGAAAAGGGGCTGGGGGTGGCAGGGCAAGGGGACTGGGCCGGGGCGGGTGTTGGGGTGAGGGGGGAGTTGAGGCGGGGCTGCGGGAGGCTGGGAGGTTAGGGAGCTGCAGTGTGACCGGCGGGAGCCGAGGAGGGGCGGGAGAAGCAAGAGAAGGAGCAGGGGCCCTCGGGTCCCGGGGGATGAGGCTCGCTGGGCTCCCGTCCCGTATTCGGGCAGCACCGCCCCGAGCCCTGAGCCCCAAGCCCTAAGCTTCTCTGGCCCCAAGCCCCGAATGGCCGCAGCCCCGGAGCTCGCCTTGGACGTGATGAAGCAGATCTGTCTCTGCGCCACCGCCTCCTTCTCGGTAGGAGCGGGGCAGGGGCAGGGAAGGATGGGACAGAGGTGGCAGTGGTTGGGGGGCTGCTGGCTCACCCCTCCCCGCACCTGGGCTCTGGCCCCGCACGGGATCTTCTCAGCCCCTTAGAATAGTTCGGGTTGTTTTCTTTTGGTTGGTGGGGGTGGGAGTCGGAGTTTGAAAGAAGCTCCTCGGGATGGGAGAGAGAAGTTTATAGGGGTTAGCGTTGGAAGGGGGATTTGGGGGATAGCAAAAGATTCAGAGAGATAGAATGGGTGGATATGCACTAGCGTGAGCTGAGATTTAGAAAGACGGGCTTTGGGATTGTTAGAGAGTTTTAGGTTTCTGTGGAAGGTTAGGGATAGAGTTGGGGAGAGGTTGAAGAACATAATGTGGAGGGGAACAAATTTAGAGTTAAAGTTGGTGAAAATGGGCTGGGGGACTGAATTGGGGGAGGGGTTTTGAGAGATGGGTTTCAGGAGGATGTGTCCCAGTCCAGGACTGCCCTTCCCAAACCCCACCCCCGCTCACAGCTATGGCTGAGCCCAGCCGACCTTGGCACCTGCCCCCCCTGTGGCCGATGCCTGATCCCGAGGCCCACAGCGAGAGGCTGGCACCAGGCAAGTTGGCAGGCACCCTGTGGTGGGTAGACAGGGAAAGGGAGAGAGCTGAGCTAGCTGGGGGTTTCAGGTGCCCTGCCTGAGGCTGCCTTCTTCCATGCCTGCCCATAGGCAAGGGCAAAAATGAAGGGCAGAGGGGACTAAGTAGTGTTTGGAGATCCCAGCCTGACCTGGTCCCAAGGCTCAGGCTGAGACAGGAACCTAGCTGGGAGATAGCTGGGGAGGAAGGGGGCCAGCCAGCACCCGCTAACCCCATCTCCCGCTGCCCAGCAGAGCCAGGACTGGGGAAGGAGTGACGAGAAGCTGATGCAGGCTGTGGAGAGTAATGACGCCACTCGAGTCTCTGCCCTGATTGCCCGAAAAGGGCTGGTTCCTACCAAGTTGGATCCGGAGGGCAAGTCCTCGTAAGTGCCCCACCCAGCCCCGGGGGGACTGCCAATGAAGCAAGCCAGGAGGCAGGTCCCGAATCCTTGGGAAGGATGCTGCCTTAGGATGAGGGGGATGACAGCAGCTTCCCTGGGGCCTCAGTTCCTTCCCTCACTCATGAATGCATTCAAGGGCAGGCTTCTCCTCTTCATGCACCTTTCAATCCAGCTGAACTGGCTTCCTCTGTTCCTTTAAAAAAAAATGTTTAATATGTAAAGCTCTTTGTTACCTGGGCCCTTCCTCCCATGCCAGTCTACTTACTCCACACCCTCTGTGGCCCAGCCACACTGGCTGGCTCCACATTCCCTCAAGTGGACACTTCACCTCCATGTCTGTGTCCCCCTTGCCCGCCAGCCTCCCAGAATTCCTCTCTTCTACTGGGAGTTCAAATACTACATTCCAAGCATCCCCTCAGCCTCTAGGGCCCTCCTTTGTCAAACATCTTGGAGATCGCTACTTTTTATTTATTTGCCTTCATTCTACTTATATTTATATACTCGTATATATGTATATTTATAAATGTTTATTTTGTGTATATGTGTATATACACACACACACACACACACACACACACACACACACACACACATATATATATAGTATACATGTACGTGTAGATATATGTGTATTCTTGTCTCCCCTGTTAAAATGTAGGCACCTGGACATCGAAGGCTATTTCATTTATTATTTTTGTAGCCCCATCATCTGGCATAGTGCCCAGTTCATAGTAGGTGTTTAATAATAATAATAGCTAATATTTATGCAGTGCTTATTATATGCCAGGCATTATGCTAAGTACTTTGTAATTATGTCATTTGATCCTCACAACAATCCTGTGGGGTAGATACTATTATTATTGCCATTTTACAGATGAGGAAACCGAACTATAAAGAGGATAAGTGATTGTCCTTGGCCTTGAGTGTGCTTAACTCCCTGGGTTCAGAGATCAGAACTCTAATGACTTTTCCCATTTATTTATTTATTTTTTTTTGCAGCTGCCACCAGCTGCCTGTTCATTTCTTCAACCTCTTCTATACACTACAATCAATAATAATAATACCTAGCAATGTGATTTTACAAGTATTATCTCATTTTATCCTCTTAACAATTATAAGAGGTAGATGCTATTATTATCATTCCCATTTTACAGATGAGGAAACTAAGGCAGAGAACACTTAAGTGATTTGTTCAAGGTCACACAGTAAGAATCTGAGGCAGGATTTAAATCTTGATTCCAGATCCAGCACTCAATTAACTGGGACATCTAGCTGACTATAGACAAGATGTAAAGTTGTGCATTGGTAGTAGTGGAGAATTGTGTACTTATAAAATTATGTTTAAGGGAAAAGAAGATGATACAGACTAAGTAATACCTTACTATAGAATCTTATACAAGGAGTAACTGGCTGAACCTGTGTTTTAATTCAGCTGTGTTGACCCTGGATCTAGGGCTCTTTCCATTATATCTTATTATTTATCAAATTAATCTTTAACTAAAATTTTCAAGGCCTAGCTTATAATAATAAGCAATTTCAAAGCACTTTCCTTCAAACAACTCCATGAGGCAAATAATACAGTTTTTGTCCCATTTTTTTTTTTTGAAGAGAAAAACTAAAATTAGGGAGATTAAAAGACTTGGGTCACAACTACTGAGAATTAGGAAGTGAACACCAGTCTTATATGTATGCTTTCCCACCATTCAGCCTTGATACTCAGGATTTGTGATTCTCCTAGGCCCTGGAGATAAGCTGTTTTGCCCCATACCCACCCAGGAACAGAGCCTCTAAAACCAGAACTGTCCCTACACCAAGTTATGACTGACTTTTTTGGGCCTTAATCTGAATGAATTCATAGGATGAGAATCTTGAACTTGTTTTTAGTCAATCAGAAAGTCTTCTGTGCTATCACTAGATACTGTCTCTCTATTTGCCTACAGTGGAAGACAAGGAAAAATGTTCAAATGAGCCTGACAGTAGTGCCCTGTCACCCAGAATAAGGGCATAATTCATCTCAATACCAAGTTTATTCCCAAAGATACCTCCTTTTCAAGGCCCAAAATTTCCTGTTCCACACCCCAAGATCTCTATGATGGTCAAAGTGGCAGCCTAGCTTCTCTGGGTTGATGCACGCCTAGGAAAGGACTAGAAGCATCCCAGCTCCCAAGCAGTATCTGTTCATTTTCATTGGGGCCTTATAGAACAAGGCTTCTTAAACTTTTTGTGACTCTAAGCACATAAAATAGTCAACCATTTGCAGATAATGTCATATTTTCACAATTTCCAAATTCAGTTACGTAACCCCATGTGGGATCTCAGCTCACAGTTTAAGAAGTTTTGTTCTAGAAAATCTTCCCCTAAAATTTTTGGCTAAACCATTCCTTACTCTAAAGGTAGGGATTGGAAGTCCCCGGTTTTCTTTTCCTCTATCTTTAGCAATTCAACAAATATCTCAACAGCCTAATTTTTTTTTTTTAAAGTGATCTCAATGAGTGGCCAATACCATTTAATTCCTCTGGGATTTTACAAGGATGAAATGAGTTAATCTATGTATATGCCAACACTTAGTATTATTTATTATTCATTCCATTGCTGAAGAAACCAATTGGATCATAATGCAGACTTTCTAGGATGTAGCTAAAGGTGTTAGGGTAGAAATAGACTGAATAGAGAGTAAAATGGAAAGAGAATTCTAGAGCAAGAGGCTTTAGTAAGAACCAATTGGTCTATTAAACCGTGGTGATAGAGGAAAATTTTGGATAGCTGGGAGCAGTGGGCAGTCACTGGGTTGTCAAGAATCCATGAGAAGAAGGGGAGCTTTGAGCTTCAATCATTGGTTCTCCTACCACTAATGCTCAGTAGCTCCCCCTTCCCTATAGGATAAAATCTAGATTCTCTATCCTGGCATTCGAAAGCCCCTCCCGACCTGGCTTCAGATTCTCTCTTCAGAATCACTTCCTCCTTGTTCGACCTGCCCCAAGCTAGACTTTCCCTCCTGAGAACACTGCTCTTTCACTCTTCCTTTCTATTGCTTGCTCTATGCCCAGAATCCCTTGATGTCCATCTCTCCACCCTTAATGGCTTCCATTGAGCTGAGCTTAGACCTGAGAAGGAAAGATCAATGTGTACAGTCCCAGGTTAGACAGAATAGTTGACACTCTGTCCCTTTAACTCTTCTGCCCCAGGGAGAGGTAGCCTCAACACAGTGCTCCTCACCTCATCCTCACAGCACCCCAGAATTGGCAGCCATCTAGTCCAATCCATATCCAAAAGGAATTCCCACTATATTAAGATATAAAGGAATTCCCACCATAATTTATAGAATAATATAAAGGAATCCCCACAATAATTTATATCATAATAACATAATATTTGACCACTAAACGAGTAATCATCCAGCCTTTTCTTGAAGACTTCAAGCCCTGAGAGCCTCAGTGTCTGCTCTGAGGGAGGATACATCTAGGAGTGTCTCTACAGTTACAAGCCCAGTCCCCCTTCTCCTCCTAAGCAGAATGGAATGGTAGAGTGGGGTCCGGAGCTTAGGAACACAGGTCTTCCATACTTGATCCTGAGCCAATCTTCTCCAAACCTCAGTTTCCCCACCTGTCATAAGATCGTTGAATCAAAGGCTAGAATTAGAAGGGAATCTTAAAGAAGTCATTGGGTCCAAACCCCTCTTTTTATATATGAAGGAACAGAGGTCCAGAGGGTTAATCTCTCTGTTAACAGTCAGTGACTTGCATCAGGCCATACAGATAAATGATTTAGCCTCAAGTCCTAAGTCCCAAATCCAGGGCTTTTTGCCCTGGTTTTGGAGTGGAATCCTCTCAAGTGAAATCATCAGACTGAATGATGGTGTCACCGAGAGTTGTACAGTCCGGACTCTGGTTGATTTCCATTCAGCTCTACTCCTTTTTGTATGTCTAAGGACATCTCTGGGTCTCATTTTCCTCTTCTATAAAATTAACTCGAATCTGAGGACTTCTACATGTTCTTCCAGTGCTAAATCCTGTGACCACTAATCACTATAAGCTCCTTCTAAGTCTATGACTCTGTGAAATGGCATTTGTTCTTTGAGGATCAGCTCCCATACCATCTCCTCTAGAATATTTTCAGGGATCTTCACAGCCAAAAGTATTCTCTCCTTCCTCTTTTTCTGTGCTTTTTGTAACTCTCTTAGAGCACCTATATTCTAGACTGGGGCACGGTTTTCTTATGTACATTAGGTCCCCTAAAAATGATGGGTTCCCAGAGAGCAGAGACTGTGCTCAGTCAGTCAGTTAATAAGGATTAGCAAACATGCTATTAAGCATTTGTCATGTGCCAGGCAGTCCACTAAGTGCAGGGAGGGTATAAAGAAAGAGAAACACTGCAGGAGACAGATGTAAATAACTATGTAGATACAAAATATATACAATGGAAAGTAGTCAGAAGAAACATGTAACCTCAAGGTTCGGGGATTGGGCCTGGAAAGGCCTCCTGCAGAAGGTAAGAATGTCAGTCAGGTCTAAAGGAAACCCAGGCAGCCTGGAGGGAAAGTACTCCTGCCCAGGACAAAACCATTGAGTCGGGGCAACAAGAGCGTTTTGTTCAAGGCACTGAAAGTAGGTCACTGTAGTTGAAACATAGAATGCATAAAAGTGGGGAAAGCCTGGAAAGGAAGAAAGGGACCAGATGGTGAAGGGCTTTAAATACCAAGCAGAGGATTAGGACTCTGAATTTAGTGTTGATCACATTTTGGCTGTATTGAGTTGAAGGTGGTAGGGTTTGAGAAGCCAAATCAATACCAGGGATTTTTGGACAGGTAGGAGGGGAAGAGATATTTGGGAACTCACCCTTAAGGAAGTTTTGGGCCTCCTTAACAGGGAAGGGCAGTAGGGAATGGGAAATTGGGAAAGGAACATTTTTATTGTCATTGGTGGGTAGGGATGATGCTTTCAGAATACTCTGGCCACCTTGATGCAGATCATCCTTACTACCCATGGAGACAGACTATTGCAATAAACACCTGGTCATTGTCTTGCTTCTGCTGCTCTCCTTTCAGCCTTTTTATTGCCATCAGACTAGTCTTTCTTAACCCATATCTGATCATCTCACTCCTCTGCTCAAAAACTTTGAGTGATTCAACCTCTTAAGTAAGCGCTTGAATAAGCTCTTACCTTTTCAGCTTTGGATTCCATTCCTTGGCCAAAATACCTCAAACTCTCCCAATAACAAACTCAGAATGTTTCTGCTCCGTTTGTTCTTCCCCTGGCTGCGGTCAGTAAAATTTTTTCCTCTCAGACCTCACGTAGTGTTTCTTTCTGTCTCTCACTGATGCATTTATATAATACTGTGCATGATAACTGTTGGTGACATCTTCAGAGACTACAAACTCTCTGAGGCCAGAGAATATATGTTCTTTGAATGTTTTCAGCACCGGATTCTGCACCCAATAGGTACTCAATTAAGTGAGGATTTATTTAGGGTCTACTGTATGCAAAGCTCAATGCTAATTTCTGGGAATGCAAAGACAAATGGACACCTTTGGAGAGATTACATTCAGCCAATTTGGAGGTGGAGGGGAGAAAGCAATAATGAGGAGGGGTTTGAAGAAAGGCTTCCTGACAAAAGAGGAAGTGCGTACCAGATATGGTGAATCAAACTGTGCAAATCAGAAGGTAGAATGCTGATTTCCGCAAATAAGACAGTTTAGATAGAATATAGAGGACATGGGAAGGGGAATAATGGGAAAGTGAGCTGGAAAAGGAGATTAGAAGCAAGTTGTGATGTAAATGCCATCCTGAGGAGTCTGTATTTTATCCATGAGGAAAGCAGTGTGGTTTTATGGAAAGAAAGCTCCATTTGGAGTAAGTGGACCCAAGTTCAAACAGACCTGAGCCACTACCTCTTGAGTAAGTCATTTAAACTTTCTCCAGCTCGGTTTCTTCATGTGTAAATGAAGAGGTTGGGTTAGAGACCTCCACGATCTCTTTCCGCTCTACCTCTTTGATCCTGCAAAACGGGGAGTCAGCGAAACTTCTTGAGCAGAAGAGCATTAGACCTCTGTTTTAGGTTGTGTCCTGGCTGGATTGTTGCACTGTATTGTCTGTTGTGTTGTTGTATTATATCCAAGGTTCCACTTGGCTGCTATGCGAGGGGCATCTGCCTGCCTGGAGGTGATGTTGGCCCACGGTGCCAATGCCATGAGCACCGACGGTTCAGGTAAACACCCTTCCTTCATGATGGGACTCTAGGTGAGGACTAGGGAAGAGCAGTAGGAGCACCTGCCCTGTCACAGACTGGAGGGCAGAATGCTGAAATTTCTTCCTCTATAAAATGGGGACTTATGAGCCTGTTTATATTGATGCAACATGTTAGAGTGGAGAGGGTTTTTGGGAGACACAAAGAAATGGCTTCAGTGGTGTGACTGACACTCACCGGATGACTTTGGGTAAGCCCCTCCCCTCCCTAAACCTCTATTACTTGTCAAATGGAAGTCTATTATTTGGTCTAGATCTCTAAGGTTCCTCTCCAACTCAAAAGTTCTAGTTCCAGAAGCCAGATTGACCCAGGCCTCAGCTAATCCAGCATGGGCAGTGAGACCGACCTTTTTGTCACCAGATTAATTTTGGCTGACCTCTCCTAGTTTAGAAAATGTTCTTACCCAGGTGCCTCTTGATAGGTGGCCCAATGGATTTTCTGTCTTTCAGGTTACAACGCCCTCCATCTGGCAGCAAAGTATGGACACCCTCAGTGTTTGAAACAACTGCTGCAGGTTCACCTCTCTTTGGACCTCCGTTTTTCATCAGTATTAGATAATCTCTAAGGTCCCTCTCAGCTCTCTGTGTTCTAAGGTGCATCCTACTCTAACACTCTCTAGTCAGATCAGGGATCCTACACGTAGACTACTGTCCCCCAAGGGAGCAAGGGCCTAACAGGGAGGTAGGGGCACTAAGAGAAGAGGTGGGAGGGAACAGCCGTGGACCTCAAGATCCCTCCTGGTCTGGCTTCCCACACTTTTCACCTCCTTCACCTTAGGCATCCTGTGTGGTGGACACTGCGGACAGCAGCGGCTGGACTGCGCTCCATCACGCAGGTAAGTACTGAATCTGAATCCTGACTTCCCTTGCCTCCTCTCAGGTGTAGGTACCAGCCTGATAGGGTGTCTTGAACTCCACTGCATTCCTCCTGATGGAAGTTCTATAGCTAGCATTGCCTCTTGGCCTAGAACCTCCTATACAGCAAGTGTCATGGTTTAGTTTCACACCATAATATAGTGAAAAAACAGCCACATCAAGAGATGTGAATTCAAATTCTATCTCTGCCTGTGAACATGGGGAAGTACCTCTTAGAGTCTTTTTCTTAGATAATAAAATAAAAAACTTGCAATATTATGTGGGGAAAGTACTCCGTAAATTATAAAGTACTATAAAATGTATTTTATTAATAAATTTATATTAACAAATTAAAAGTCATTTTATCAATTTATTACTGTCTTAGTGACAATGGGTCACTGAGAATGAAAAAAAATGAAAAATGAGGGCCAGGATAATTAGTTCAGTCTTCTGGAGAAACATTCTGGGTTCTACTACTGGTTTAGGCAAGTTGTTATCCCTCTCAGTTTCTCCACTGGCACTTTAGCATTTTTAAAGATCCATGATCAGTGTGGGCACAAATTCTACCACATGCAGATTACAGCCATCTGTCTCCTTGGTAAGTAGCTTAATGCAATGCTGTGACTAAAAAAATTTTTTTAATGATCCCATTGTCCATGTTCTAGTAGATTGGCCTCTGTAGGCTTAGCTGGGAAGGGGCTTGGACAAGAGACGCACATGACCTGTACTTGAAGTCTTTCCCAAAAGGCAGCAGCTGCATACTAATAATCAGTTAATGGCCACTGTATTATGATGACCCATCAAAAACTGTAGTCCTTTTCTATAACCTTTGAGTAGGCAACCCGAGCCAGTGGAAAGAACAATGAGCTTGGAGTCAGAGGATGTGAACTTGAGTCTCAGTCCTGCTACTTGTTGCTTAAGTGACCCCAGGCAAATGACCGCTTCTCTAGCTCTCAGTTTCCTCATCTGTCAATGGGGGGGTGAGGATGGCTGGAGTCAGTGACCCTCTGAGAGCTCAGATTCCACTCCACAGCACAAGGATGTAGCAGCAGAGGCATTCTCAACAAGGTTAATACCTACATTCTCTTCCTCATAAGGGTTGAGAAAACAGATATGAAATTGCTTTTGAAAAATCTTAATATAAGGGATGAGTAAATACAGAGGCTGATGGTAGTAAGCACAAGACTTTAGAGAGTGGAGTCTATTGAGGCTGTCACCTTGGATACAGCCAATGCTTGAGATATAAATGTAGAAGCTGTAACTTCTGTAAATATGTAGTGAAAGGTAATATTTATACAATACTCTAAGGTATGCAAATTGTTTTATATATATGTAATTTCACCCAAGCCTCAATAACTCTAGGGAGTAGGTGCTATTATCATCTCCATTTTACAAATGAGAAAACTAAGGCTGAGATGGGCTATGTGACTTATCCATGGTAATGCAGCTAACAAGTATCTAAATCAGAATTTAAACTCAGGTCTCCCTAACTTTATACACTAGACTACTAGCCCTTTCTGGGTAATATCTTTTCTTTACATTGAGAAAGTCTCTTCATTTTTTACATCTCAATATTTCAAGCCTCAATCAGAACCAGGGCATTCTTTCTAAAGCTGAGGGATATTTCAGAGGTCATCAAGTACAACTCCCTCCTTTTGCAAATGGAGAAACTGAGGCCTATAGAAAGAAAAAAAAACTCACACTAAGTATCAAAGGGGGATCAGAATCGAGGTTCCAAAGCCTGTTTTCAATTGATTTCTCTCCTCCCTCTCTGATGGCTCCCTCCCTATCCTTTTCTGTTTCCCCCTGCAGCGGCTGGTGGCTGCCTGGCCTGCTCTGAATTGCTTTGCTCCTTCAAAGCCCATCTGAACCCCCGGGACCGGGTGAGCCTTCTTCGTCGCCCCTAAGCATGCCTTATACCAGCTTGAGTTGGGCAGCATCCCTCTCTTACTGGTCTTAGGGGAGCCCATGTTCTTAGGGCTTCATTTTGGGTTGGGGCACCCCCCCCTCCAAATGATGTAGGAAAGGCCGAGGGCCACCTGGAGTTCCCTTTACCCTCAAGGCATCTCGTTTCATGCTTTCTCTTGCTCTCCTCACACCCCTTCCCAGTCAGGCGCAACCCCCCTCATCCTGGCAGCTCAGATGTGCCACCCAGAGCTGTGCCGGCTCCTCCTGCAGCGCGGGGCTTCTGTGAATGACCGGGACCAACAGGGTAGGTGAGTATGCTTCATGGAAACCGAAGTTCCTGGGCCTCAGCTGAACCAACAAACTTTTGGAACTGGTCCAGTTCCTCCTCCCAAAGGTTTCCTCTTCCTTAACTTTTTTCACTGACAACCGAATACAAACATGTCTTCACACCTTCTTGTCCTGGAATAAGAGCTCGGGGACACCAGATCCCTATGCTTTTTCCCTTTTTCTGTGGCCACTCACACCTTAGGGTACAGTTCTAGCATCTGATTACACTCTGCCATTTCCTTTCTGTGCTGGTCTGCTGGGCCATTTTCTGTCATTTCCTCACAAGGATGTAGAAAGTACAAAAATATTAAAACTAAGGTTACGTTTGGAAGAGCCCTGTGCTTGGAGAGGAGAGCCTTAGGATCCGCAAGATAAGGCACAACCCACTCCACATTCAATCAAAAGATCATTTATCAAACTAGGGATCAAATCAGTCTGTGCCCTTAGGGACTTTCCCTTCTGTACAGACAATCCCACACAAGCAGAGAAGTGTCTACATGAGTGAGCTATGGAGGCACAGGGGAGCACTCACATCCAAGAGGATCAGGAAGGGTTTCCCAAAGATTTTAGTGCCCAGGATGAGCTTTAATAAGTGTTTACTGAATTATATTACTAGATTCTAAGAGGAGGTGGGAATGCCTTGCAGGCCTGGAGAACAGACTGTGACAAGAGAATAAATTGCCCAGTGGAGGAGGAGATATGAGCTGACACAGACAGAATGCTCTTTGTAAACATTCAAGCACTATAGAAACAGGATTATTACCTGTCCAATTAAAGTAAGCTTCTCTCATGATCCTCTCCAAGCCAGAAGCTGGCCCCTTTGGAATCCAAAGAGAAGTAGCATCTTCCTCCATAGAACATCATTCCACATGAATCTGGGAGTCCACTTACCTTCTCCCTTCCTATCCAGCACAATTTGAAAGATATACATCAGTTGAAAATGGCTGACTCTAGCTTCCTTCCATTACCATAGGTTATCATGCATTAGTTGTCACCTTGGGCATCACCCACCCAGTTGACATCAATCAGGATAGTTCAGAAGCAGCTTTCTGTTGGGGTCTGGTTTTCAGGATAGACAAACAATGGGACACCTGGGCTCTCTGACTACAAACAAATTGCTTCTCTTTTAGGGTTCAAAGAGGAATACTTCACAATTTGGTTCTCTCTGTGCCAGGGGTAGGGAGTGAGAAGTCCAAAATGGGCACCACAGAATTGAAGTAAGGAAGAAAACCCAGGGAGGGGGATCTTGGCACCCAGCTCCCATTTCATACCACTTTGTCACAGGACAGCTCTGATGTTGGCATGTGAGGCAGCCAGCCCAGAGACAGTGGAAGTGCTGCTCCAAGGAGGTGCTCGGCCTGGGCTCACGGATGCCTTGGGCCAGGATGCTGCACATTATGGAGCCGTATCAGGGGATGCCCTGATCCTGCACCTCCTACAGGAAGCCATACAAAACCAGGTTCTGACCAGTGGTATGTGCAGATGGAGGTGATGTGCAAGGTGGGCAGAGCCCCACCTTCCTTGGGATTTCCTCCTTGCATTTCCCAACCCTACTCCACCTTCAGGTGGTTTTGCATCTCTTACCACATCCCCCCCACCCTTTTTAGACGGCTTCTTTCCTCCCCTGATCTAACCAATATTAAGGCACTTCTCCACTTGGGCATTTCATGATCTGCATATTCCCAACTCACAGTAATGCTTTCACAAGTTCTTCCTATCTATCCCTAAGTTAACTGTGTCTGGGGTATGAATTATCCTGGACCCATCCCTGGTAATTCTTGGCCCACCTAGCCTCAACCCTGTTCCTATCAAACCAAACCCCCCTGGATTTGGTGACAAGTCCCCCAGTATCTTCTCTGTAGCTGGTGATGGAAGGCAGAGAACCAGGGTCTCTAATCTGGGACATTAACTACTGCTCTTATCTCTACCTGCTACAGAAGAGGAGTCAGCAGAAGTGTCTTCGCAGGTATCAATCGCCAAGTCTTTACTGAGTCACATCCAGCGTTGTGTGCTAGGCTGAAGGGGTTAGATAGAGTCTGAGGATTAGCCCTGCCTTTAGGAACTTCTCAGTCTTGGGGAGACAGAGAAACAAATCTGGCCCCATACTTTGGTAGCTCCCAATCTGGTTGAAGATAGAATTCAGGGGCAAACAGCAACATATGCAGCTTCAGAATTGCAGGGTTTAATTAGACTTTTCAGATCTGGGTCATGGGATCAGAGATCGATATGGACTAGAGAAATCAAGGAAGCATCTTAGGGAACATGAGACCTATATCATGTTTGGAAATTAAATATTTGATGGAAAAACTCTTTTCTTCCTGTATTTAGCCCTTTGTACTTTTGATTGGTAGAGACAGTAGACTAACAGCCGAGGTATTGCAAAGCTCAATCTAGTTCCTCTCCAATGAAATTCTGACATTGCACTAAATTACTGAGTCCTAGAAAAAAAAAAAAGTTACTTTCAAGCAAATTAATGGCAGAATCAGGATTTTAGCTCAGACAAACGGGAAGGGGCGTGGTAGAGCTGGAAGGACAATTCCTTTACACTCATCATGTGTTTCCCTGCATAGACATCTCAGTCCAGTCGGGAAAGAGCAGCAGCCCCCAAGAAGAGGAAAGCTCCTCTCCCTCCTGCTAGCATTCCTGTCCCGGTAGGGAGATGCCTTGGGGATGGGGGTGGGTGGAGGGAGAGGGCTCACATGGAAGGTCCAGGCTTGGGAGGGGCACCCCACCTTGTGCATTTCTCTCTCCCAATCTGAAAGTGTGAGAGGCAAATCTGATGGTCCAAGGCCTAAAACCAACAACTGCCCTAGGATGACAGGGAGGCTTATGAGGAGATTGTACGGCTAAGACAGGAGCGGGGTCAGCTTCTCCAGAAGATCCGGGGTCTGGAACAGCGGAAAGAGAAGAGGAGGCAGGAGGCGAGAGCTGGGGGAAGGGGCCCTCCAGATTATGCTCATGTGTGTTGGGGGAGCGGGGAGGGAACGGCCTAATTTGGAGGGAGGTAAAGAGATATGGAACATGGGGGAAGGAGACAGAGCCTTGCAGAAGAAGCCATTACCTTGGAGAGGGGAGGGAAGGCTGATAAGGGGTTCTGAGGCCCCACAGGCTCTGACCAGTCCACTTCTTCTCTTCCCCTCCCATAGCACCAGGAAGCCGAAGACAGCTCTCTACAAAGCCTGGAGAGACAGGTTGGCCTGGGGGTGGGGGGAGAGGCACAGGATGCTGATGTCAGGCCAGGCTTGTGGGGCCCACTGATGGCATTTCCTTTCAAGCAGCCTTTGCACCCTGCTATCTGTGGTTGGCGAAAGCCACCTCCAGAGAGGCAGGTCATGCAAACTGCTCCCCACACCCTAGGTGCAAGAGTTACAGCAACTGTTGGCTGAGAAACAGGAAGAGAAGGAAAGTCTGGGCCGTGAGGTGGAGAGTCTGCAGAGTCGCCTGTCCCTTCTGGAGGTGGGGAGCAGGGAAAGGAGGCACCCAGACACACTCGGATACAAAAGGAGACACAGACATACACACTGACCACATATATGCCTGCAAATAACTCAGAGAGTAGACCCTTACAAGGGGTTAAAAATGACATGGGGCCCCCAAAAGTTAGAAATCCCTTTCTGCCCTGACTGAACAGACTAAGGAACCCACAGGTTTTCACCCTGGCTGGGCAGGGTGAAAAAATGGGGAGTTCCAGTGATGACCACTTGCAGATTAAGAGGGGGCCCCTGACTCAGGCTCTGCTTCCTCTCAGAATGACAAAGAGAACACCAGCTATGATGTGGCCACGTTGCAGGACGAAGAGGGAGACTTGCTGGACTACCCAGGTTTGGAGCCAGCCTGGGGGGAAGGGGTGGGGACTCCTTTAGCTTTGTCATGCTATTTCATTCCCTGTGAGCTAGGGTTTTATCCCCTTCATCTCCCAATCCTGCCCCTTTTGAACTAGACCTGTGAACTGTGCTGCAGTTCAAAGCTGAATGAGACCTTAGAACACATACTATCAAAGCTGGGAGGCCACAGGAAACTCCAACTTTATTATATAGGTGAGTTAGCAGATCTAGAAGGAGGGGCAAGACTAGAACCTAGGCCTCCTGACCCCCACCCTAGCTAAGACTGTCTCCCATCTCCTATAAGGCTTGCCGCCATCTTAATCAAGGAGCCTCCCCTCCATTCCATACAAGGGAACCCTTGCATTCTAACTAAGGCCCTGCTTCAAAGGATAGACTAAGGGTTCCAAGTCAGGCTCTGAATATAGAACCTGGAGATCTGCCAGCCTCTTCTTTTCCTTGAGCAGAACAAGATAAGGAACCTCCAGCCCAAATCTGGATGGTGGAACAGCTGGCTCTTCCTGCCACACTCCCTATTTTTCTGGGCTGCTCCATTATCTTCCCCATCATCCACAATTGAATACTAGTCAGACTTCTCTTCCTGCAGCTTTGATATATTTCTAAGGGCACTAAATTTGGAGTCTGAGAAGCTAAGTTAAGCTCACTGCTCAGCTACATGCTTTCTGTATGACCTTGGGCTAGTCTGGACTTCAAATCTTCTAAAGCAGAGTTAACTATTTTTTGCATCATGAGCCCCTCTGGCAGTCTGGGGAAGTCTATAGATTCCTCGGGATTTTTTTCAATCCATTAGACAAATACTAAATTTTAGCTAGAGGTTAAAGTAAAAATAAAATTGTAATTTTTTTCCCATCCAAATTCAAAAACCTCCTGAAACCTTTCCATGGACCTTAGATTAAGAATCTTGTAAATCACATCTCTTTATTTTTCCTCACATTAGTTTACCACTCCCATACACATTATTCCTTCCACCTTTCTTACCTGGATTATTGCAATGGCCTTCTAAAAGGTCCCCTTGGCTGCAACTTTTTATTTTTCTAACCTATCTTTGATGTACTGCCAGTCACTCAAGCATAGGTCTGACCACACAATCTTTTGCTGAAGTTCCACCTATATTTCCTCTAGCATACAGTTCAGGTGACTCAGCTCAGTATCAAAGATGCTCCAAATCGGGCTCCAATACTTTCTTTCTAGTCTCCTACACACCCATGTGCACACACAGAGTCAACCAAACTGGACCACTTACAATTCCCTGATCTTGATCTGACATCTCTCTTCCTACATATGCAAGTCATCCGGAAGCCAACAATTCACTTCCTCTTTTCTATCTTTTGAAATATTCCTTCAAGATTGAGTTCAAGTCTTTTTCTCCAGGAGGCCCTGATTTCCATCATCCCCCATCAATTTCTTGCTCCTTTCACATTTTCCAAAAGTATTTTGTCCTGATCTCTCCTTGGCTTTCATTCCACCTTGTGTTAGTTGGGCTGATTTTTCTTCCTACTAGGTGGTAAACCCCTTCTAGGTAAGGATGATTTTCATCTCAAGATCCCTCAAATTCTTCGTGGGCTCCTAGGAAATGCGATTTTAAAAAACATGCTTCTGCAGGGGTCGATGGGTTGCTGTCCAAGGGGCTGAGCCCTGCTGCCCAGGAATTGCTAGCCTCTCTACAGGACCAAGTAGCATCACTTACTAAACAAAACCAGGAATTAATGGAAAAGGTCCAGGTACAACCCTTCTTTATCCTATTCTATGTTTCAGCGCCTGTATTCCTTATCCTTAATCCCACCCTATCCCCACTCTTTCCAGCTCCCTCCCCTAGTGAGAGATAAAGCCAAGATGGGACTCACTACCACATTCACCAAATGTGCAATAGAACAGTGGGAAGAAGATAATTTAGTCTAAACTTCACACTTCACCTCTAAAGTGCCATCAATAATAGCTCACTTCTGTAGTAGGTTAAGATTCAATTTTATGATTTTTCTACACAACCCTTTGAGGAGTATTTTCTGCCTAGTTTACAAATGAGGAAAAAGAAGCCCAGTGAATAAATGGGGGGACCAAGATCTGAAGCCAGACTTCCAATTCTAAGACCAGGGCTCTCTCTAAGATTTTCAGGCGTCTGGGTCCTGTGTGGAGGTGAAGGTCCATAGCAGGGGAAGCCTTTCCCTTCCCTGACCCCTTTCACATCCCACCTCTTTCCTGAGTCCCTTCCCTAAGGAGCAAATGTCAGACTATTTCCTCTAAACTCATTTTTTAAATTAGATCCTGGAGAACTTTGAGAAAGACCAGATGGACTTGGAGACCTCCGCAGACTTTGTTCCAGTCCTCCTCTATGACACTCTGAAGGCAGAGCTTGAGCAGGTTCGAAGGCAGCACGAAGAAGCTCTCCAGGCTTTGCAGCAGAGGGGAGCTGAAGACTCGGCCCAGGGAGCCCTGGAAAAGGAGAAAGTCAAGAAGGATGGGACCCAAGGGAAGGGGAAGGAGAAGGAGGCGGACAGGAATGAAGTGGAAGCCCAAAAAGACAGGGGAAAGGAGGGAGTAAAGGAGGGAAAAAAGGATGAGATTGAAGTGAAGGAGACGGAAACAAATGAGAATGCAGTAAATGGAAAAGAGGAGGAAAAGGAAGTGAAGATGAATGTGACAGAGAATAACAACGTGGAGAAGGAAGCATCAGCTGCGGCCACAGTATCAGGTGAGGACCACGATGGGGTGGCGGCCACAGACCACGATGGGGTGGAGGCCATGGACCACGATGGGGTGGCAGCCACAGACCACGATGGCGTGGCAGCCACGGACACCGACCCGGAAGAGCCCAAGATTCCAGGGCCTTCTGCCCATGAGAAGACCAAGGCCAGCCCAGCTGAGGCCTCGGAGCAGCTGCAGGAGGAGCTGGAATCGCGAATCCGGGCTCTGGAGGAGACCCTTCGGCAACGGGAGCGGGAGGCGGCTGCGGAGCTCGAGGCTGCCAGGGGCAAGTGCAAGGCCGCAGAGGCCG
This sequence comes from Antechinus flavipes, assembly GCF_016432865.1. Classification (NCBI taxonomy): domain Eukaryota; kingdom Metazoa; phylum Chordata; class Mammalia; order Dasyuromorphia; family Dasyuridae; genus Antechinus; species Antechinus flavipes. The sequence continues at coordinate 661,484,943 of NC_067398.1, read as the reverse complement.
AGGCCGGTCGACTGCGAGAGCGGGTGCGGGAGGCGGAGGGTTCGGCCAGCGACGGGGGCAGCAGCGGCGGGGGAGGGAGCAGCGGAGGCAGCGATTCAGCGCAGCTGAGGGCTGCTTTGGAGCAGGCCCGTGAAGACCTCAGGGACCGTGACGAGAGGCTCCGGAAGCTAGAAGCCCGGGCTGAGCAGGCCTCAGCCCTGGAGGCAGAGAGGGACCAGCTGCGGGCCGAGATGGAGACGGCTCGAGGGGAGCAGCAGCGGCTGGAAACCGAGGCCCGAGAGCTGCGGGAGGCGCTGGAGCGCGGGGCCCGCGAGCAGCGGGAGGCGGAGGTGCAGCTGGAGAGCCTGCGGGAGCAGCTGGCCTCCACGTGCGTGCCCCGACGCCAGCACCTGGAGACCGTGGAGGAGCTGGGCCGGGCGCGGGAGGCGGCCGAGAGTCGGGCACACGAGCTGGAGAGCGTGTGCGAGGAGGCCCGGAGGGGCCTGGCCGAGCTGCGCGAGGCTTCCGAGGTGGCGGCCCGGGAACTCCGCGCCCGGGCGCAGGAGCTGGAGCAGGAACTCGTGGTCAAGGGCAAGGAGGCGGCGCGGCTGCAGGCCGAGCTGGAGCGTGAGCGGGCGGGCAGCGTGGCGCGGTCCGAGCACGAGCGCGTGGCGGGCGCCCTGCGCGCCGAGGCCGAGCAGCTGGCGGCGCGCCTGGACGAGCTGGGGCGGCGGCACGAGAAGACGAGCGCCGAGGTGTTCCAGGTGCAGCGCGAGGCGCTCTTCATGAAGAGCGAGCGGCACGCGGCCGAAGCGCAGCTGGCCACCGCCGAGCAGCAGCTGCGCGGCCTCCGTGCCGAGGTAGAGCGCGCGCGCCAGGCCCAGGGCCGAGCGCAGGAGGCCATGGACAAGGCCAAGGAGAAGGACAGGAAGGTGTGGGGGTGGGGTCGGCAGAGGGGCGGGAGGAGGGCAGGGGGGAGGACAGATGGAATTGGGGAGGAGATGGAGTGGAGCACGTCCTTGTGGACTGATCGCTGGCTTGGGGATGTGGTTTCAGAAAGGCATAAAAGATTCTTAGGAAAGAGTTTAAGGACGGGTGAGATTGAAGAGTTGGGCCACGATGTCCTGTGGGGTGTGAAATAGAAACAGGATGGTGGGCAGGAAGGTGGGGGAAGAAATGGAGGGGGAGATGAAAGGAGAGAGCAGGTGGATAGAACAGTGGAAAGAAACGATGTGTGGACAGTGGGCGCATGGGAAATGATGGGATGGGGACGAACTGGGCAGAAAGGAAGTGGGGGGCAAAATGGGGATTGGGTGGTGTTCAGGGGATGAGGGATGGGATGAGGATTTGGGAGTGGGGGGTGGAATGGAGATAGGATGGTGGTCCCCGCCAGACACTGTAAGATGAGTTAAGAGTGGCCAAAGGTAGAGAATGCCCTTAGGGGCTGGATTTGTCACTTTCTGGGTTGAGGTAACTTTGTGCAGGTCATTTTATTAAGGTGTAGAAACTGGAAAACCCCTGCATTTCTCTTGAGGACCCCCCAAAGACCACCCCCAGAAAATTATCTATCTCTCTGAGCCAAAGGTCCTCTGAAGATTATAACCTTTGACCAACAGCCAGGAATCCCAGGCTTCATCATAATTTTGTGGCTGGGTATTTGGGAGGGCATGAAATTTAGGCATTAAATGATGAGACTGGGGTCTTTTGTAGGAAAACCAAAGGGCAAAATTAAAAATTACTGCCCCCACAACTGACCCTTGGAGTGTAGAATATTGTACTACATTTTAGCCAATGGAGCTTTTTAAAGCGATTTTGAAGACATTTTCTTGATAGGGCCTCCAGTTTAGAGGAAACAGGCTCAGAGAGAGGAAATGGCTTGCTCTAGATCATGCAGTGAGTCAGTGACAGAAGTAGGACTAGAAGTCATAAAAGTCTGATCCTCCTTCTTGGGCCGTTTTTGCAATGCCATCTTTCCTACCTAGCCATGCCCTGGGTGGGATGGGGGAAGAAGGTGGGTGGAGAAGGGGGGGAAGGATTTAGGCTTGGAAAAGATGGGGCTTTGCAGTTATCAGTTCCCCATCCCCTCCACAGATCACAGAGCTGTCCAAAGAAGTCTTTAACCTCAAAGAGGCCCTCAAGGGTCAGCCTGTTGCTCCTTCTCCAGAGGTGGCCACCCTCCAGGGACAGGTGAAGACATTGCAACAGCAGCTGGAGGTGAATAGAGATACTGGGTTTGGGGATGCCTGGCTTGGGCTCTGCATGGAGAGGAGAAGAGAGGGAAGTCCAGGGTGACTCCCCTTTTTCTTATTCCTTCTTGTGTCTCCCATACAGGACACACACAAATGTCATAACACAGTGGTGGCCTTGTATCGGAGCCATTTGCTTTATGCCATCCAGGTCAGTTTCCTCTCCCCAACTTGGGATACAGGAGATGGGGCAGGGTCCCTGGGCCTGAGCTGGTAGCAAGCAGAAGTGGGTTAATGCCTAAATTGTGGAGTTGTGGGACCAGGAAGGTGGAGGACTCTGAGGGGAGAAACTTGCCAGCCAGGACTGGCTTCATGGTCTGACCCGGGGAGAGACCATTTGGATTGCTGGGGTATCGGGGTCGTAAGAGAAGCCTCAGAGGATCCCAAAAGCCAGGTGGAGCCTGTCAATCCAGTAATCAGAAGATACTGCTAAGGTGAGTTAATTCCCAGAATAAGCCCATCCCCTGAGCCATTATTTTTCAAAATGCCCTGGATTATAAAGGGGAAGTGGGGCTGTTCCTTTCATCTGGAGGTTGGTGCTGTTTCATTTGTTCCCTCTCACTAAAGCGTGTGAGGATGAAGAGTTGACCCTCTCCCTATCCCAGTAGTAACATCTTCTCCACCCCAGGGTCAGATGGATGAAGATGTCCAGCGAATCCTAAATCAGATCTTACAGATGCAGCGGCTCCAGGCACAGGGCCGATGAGAAGACTGGGGCCCGAGTCTCACCCTCCTTATTCTGGCACTGCCCAGGGCACACCTTCTGGACCCTGGCATCACTGCAGGGACACTCTTCAAACACAGCATACCTTTTGGACCCTGACACTGCCCAAGGCACACCCAGTAGAACCTGGCACCATCCCCAGGACAATCTCCAAACCAGCAGTCTCTGGACTTGGGGGCCCCTTGCCTTTATGGCTCATCTCGCAAATGCCCCATTTCCCCAAGCTACCTGAACACACACACACACAAGGAGATGGCAGCTTCCAGAGCCCCTAAATCCTGTGACAGGCCTCCAGCCCACAGCCTCCCCATCCTCAGGCACACCAATAAACGTATTTATACTCACAAAGTGCAGTGTGATATGACTGGTTTCTGTCAAGAGATAGGGAAAGGAGGGCTCCTCCTGAGCTCCATGACCTCAGTCACAACCTGTTTCTGCTCTTCTGTTTCCTTGTCTGTAAAATGAGAAGTCTGAAGAGCTAGTATTACAAGCAGTAAAGAAACATGATGGGCAAAAAAATGAGTAACAAACAAGGTTGACAGCCATTGCTAGTCTTATAAAGTTTATTAATACCTGCTGATAGTCCAATATGATCTCATCCATGTGGGTATTCTCTCTCAGAAGGCCAATTTCCATTCATTTTTGCTTTTTCATCCTCTACCACCTTTGCCTTTGCCCTCCCATGAATCCTTCACTTATAAGTGAAGCAAGAAAAATAAAAAAAGTATTGACAATGAAGAGATTTTCAAAGGCTACGAGCAGGATAGATAGTGTTGAACTTGAAGTCACAGGAAAGCCTGAGTTCAAATTCTACCTTTAGAAACTTACTAGCTATGTGGCCTATTTAACTTTTCTCTGCCTTCTCTTCTTCATCTATAAAATGAGGATAATAATAGCATCTACTTTACAGGATTATTATGAAAATCAAATGAGATAAAATGAAAAGAGCTTGGCAAATCTTAAGGTTTTATGTAAATATTGTTATTGATGTTGTTATAACATTAGCTCTGGAAAGCCCTCTTGAATTAAAAAGGTTTAAAGGTTCAGTGATAGACTGAAGATCAGGTTAGATAAGTTAAGAGAGTCTCGTTACCATGATGGCTACCAGATAGTGAGTTTTGGGATCATAGCAGTTCTCAAAGTAATTCATGATGATGATATGATGGATCATTTTACAGAATATGATGTGCTTGGAAGGAGTTTGTCCTTCAGGTTGTAGATCTGGAAGAGAAAGTTCATGTGGACAGTGAATTAGGCTTGAAATTAAATAGGAAAGGGGATTGAAAATCCTGTAGGAAGTAACCAAGCACCTTTAAAGCCCTCACAACTCTTTAATCTCCACTTTGCCCTTTGTGGTAGATGGCTAATATACAGAATACTGCTGTCTGAGAAACTGAAGAGGGAGTCACCCAGAAGGTAGTGGGAAGACTGGATGAGTGTGAGCAGGCAGCAACTTAAAAAGAGTGAGAATCTTGAGGGAAAATAAGGAGTGAATGATGTCATCTGAGAAATGCACGAAACTGAACTACTCTTTTCCCTCAAACTCTCCACTCTTTCTAACTTCCCTATTATATTAAGTGAACCGCCTTCCTCCCAGTTACACAGTTCGGGGTCTCTGATCTACACCCATTTCTCTCTGCCCCTGCCATCACTCTGGTACTGGCCCTCATTCCCTCACACCTGGACTTTACAATAGTCTTCCAGCTAGTTATTTTGTCTCCAGACTCTCCCAACTTCAACCTGTTCAGCTGCCAAAATCTTCCTAAAGCACATGCCAAAGAGGGCATTAAGGTAGTTGGTGACCCTGAGCAAGTCACTTATTCCTATTGCCTTAGAAACTTGCTAACTTTGGGACCCCAGACAAATCACTGTGTCACACACTGGTGCCTCAGATTCCTCAATTGTAAAATAGGAATAATAAGGGTTACTATGGGGATCAAATGAAATAATATTTATATAGCATTTACTTATCACAATGCCTGGCACCAAGTAGGTGCTGTACAAATGCTTATTCCATTTCCTTTCCTACCAAAGAGCTGTGGCTGCTTGGGAAGGAAGTATCATTCAAGGCTGATGAAATTTTTGTCGTTCATTTTTCAGTTGTGTACACCTCTTTGTTGGACAACTATTTGGGATTTTCCTGGCAGAGATAATGGAGTACTTTGTCATTTTCTTTTCCAGCTCATTTTACAAATGAGGAAACTGAGGCAAACAGGGTTAAATGACTTGTCCAGGATCACATAGCTAGGACGAGTCTGAGATTATATTTAAACTAGGGAAAATGAATCTTCCTTACTACAGGGCTGGCACTCGATCCTCTGCAGCACCACCTAGCTACTCCTGATGAAATTACAGAATCTTTAAATTCTGAAGAAATAAAGCAGTTAAAATATTTTTGTTAGCAGGTGACATATAACCCAAAGCAATAAAGGCAATAATTATTTAAGCAATCGAAAACACAGGGGCAGGTAGAGGGAGTAGTGAATAGAACATGGCCCTGGAGTCAGAAGAAGCCGAATTCAAATCCTATCAAAAGAAAAGAAAAACACAAAAGTCAGATGCATTTGTTTGTGTGTGTGTGTGTGTGTGTGTGTGTGTGTGTGTGTGTGTGTGTGTGTTGCAGTGGATAGAGAGAAGGTATAAAAATGAGGAAGACCTGAGTTTGAATACTGTCCCAATCACTTAATTTCTATGTAACTCTGGATGAGTTTCCTTCTTTCCCTGGGGCTATTTCCTCATCTATAAAATGAGTATGATAATAGCAGCAAACTCACAGCATTAGGAGGATGGAATGATTATTATCACTCCTAATAGAAACCATGAGAAGTTAGTAAAAAAAAATAGCATGAATGGCACTGACAAAATATGTTAAATACTTATCCTTAACATGCCAGGACCAATGAGATCTTTATAAAAGATAAATTTAAAAATTTTGACAGAAACAAAAGAAGCACTGAATTGAGAGAAAGGAATCCTTTTTCATGTGGGAAGATCTGGTCATGGTATTTCTCAAATTATCATAATGCCAGGGCAGTAAAAATGGAAATGCCAGTGGTCTTCGTCAGAGGAGGTTCCTTCTATCCTGTGTACTAAGGTCCATAGGTTGCTCTGAAAGTCTTTGGTCTATAATTTCTTCCTGTCCATCTGGGTCCCTTCAGCCATGTCTACCTTGCTCATGAGATGTCCTGATTCAGGTCCTCCAGGAATCAGTGTCCAGCTTCCCAGTTGACAATGCTCCTGAAAACCCCAGCGGGGTTTTTTGGCTCTTCCCAGTTGGGGAAGTAAGGGAAATTAGGTACTGTTTCTTTTTGTCTGTATCTGTAAATTTTAGTTTTGTTCAATTATGATTGAGTTTTGTTCAATTATGATGATACTTAGCTGGGGGAGAAGGCTGATCTGGAACTAAAGTCCCTTCCAAGTGTCAGCTTCTAAGATTCTCAGCTCTATTCTGTATTCATCTTCCATCCTGATTCCACATGTTTCCCTAAGAAAATAAACTGAGCCAGTGAGAGATCAGCCTGCAACTGTTCTTGATCTCTTTGACTAGTACACTGGTGCCTCGAGCCCCTGACTCAATGGGGAGAAGAGGATCTGGTCATTCCAAATGGCTCTAGCCTCCCAGAAAGAATGAGGTCTGGGAGGTTACATTCAGATGTTAGCTACTAGTTTTTCTTACAGCTAAAAATTAAATGAATTTCCTAAAGTCAGAGCTAGTAAGTGGCAAAGCTGGAATTCGAAACTTAGCTCCTCTCTCTAAATAGAGTGCTCTTTGTAGGACATCATATTGCTAGGCAAATCCTTTATCTTCCCTGAGTTTTGGTTTCCATATTTATAAAATGTGGGCGAAGGACTGTGTGATTTCCAAGGTCCATGTCCTATGTTCAATGATTCATTCTCGTTTTTCCAAGGCTCCCTGGATTCCTCTCAAGAGAACTAGAAACTATGCTTTTCAGAGTTTTCTGGTGGGGCAAGAGATCAGAGGCCAGAGACCTTTACTCATACTCTGAACACTGAGTGCAGGGCCAACAGCATGGACGCTGGAGGGAGACAGACTGACAGGCTGTCAAATGAATGGGTCCTAATCCTGGGCTCTTGGATCAATGAAGCCTCTTCTGCCACATGCCCTGAAGCCAGTCATTTGAGCTATTTCTGACTTTTAAGATTAAGACTGTCACTTTAGAAAGTGAAAGGCAAGAGGGACAGGAAGGAGGATTTCCCAGAGGGGTATGATCAGGGGATTTTGGGGAAGCTGGAGTTGCTTAGATATAAGAAAGCCTAAAGCAGCTGGTAAGTGGTAAGTAGAAACTACTGTGTTGCTCCTTCTTGGTCTCCTACAGAAGTTCTAAGCTATGGGATCTCCTGCCACCAGACCCATCCCTGCCATGACTTGGAGTCTGGCTCTGGCTCTGAGCTGGGCCTCCTGTGGACACCAAAGAGTTTGGACAAAAGTAGAAGGTACGTGGGGCAAGTGGGGGGATCTCAGAGGTGGTTTATAAAAAGTGAGCTGCGGAAGAGAGGCCCTCTTTAATCGGTAGAGAATGGAAGATGTCAGAGCAGGAGATAAGATAAAACCCAAGGAACCCTTGTTCCAACTTATCTTTGCTCCACAATCCTTACACCTTCAAAAAGCAAGGATGAGCAAAGATATGAAGTCAAGAATTGTGTCTTCTCTTCCCCGATCCCTTCTTCCACCTACCTCCCCTGCAATCCCCTTTTATACACAGCAAGGAGGCCAGTGTCCCTGCATTGTAGAGTACCTGGAAAGAAGAAAGGAGGGGCTGAAAATGCCCAACAGAGAATTTCATATTTGGTCCTAGAGGGGAGAGGGAGCCACTAGAATCATTCAATAATGCAGTGACCTGGTCAGACCTACAGTCTAAGAAGATCAGTTAGATGACTAAATGAAGGATGGATTGCAGCAGGGAAAGGATTGAAGCAGGGAGACCAAGCAGCTGGCTATTGGAATAATACAAGGGTGATGTTGGGAAGGGGGCCTGCAGCAGGGTAATGGCAGTGTCAGAGGCAGCAGTGTCTCATCATATGGAGGAGAAATGTTATAAAGATAGAAACAATAGGATTTAGTGACCAATTGGACATGGAAAGAGAGTAAGGAGCTGAAGATGACCATTAAATTGTAAACAGGGATGATGGGTTTTATGGTGGTTCCTTTTACAGTAATGGGGAAGATAAGAAGAGAAGAAGGGAGGGTTTGGGGAGAAAGATAGTGAGTTCCGTTTTTGACGTGTTGAGTTTAATATGTCTACGAGATATCCAGTTTGAGATGTGCACTAAGCAGTGAAGATTCAAGCCTGGAGGTCAGGACAGATGTTAGGCCTAGACAAACAGATATGGGAATCATTTACACAGAGATGATAATTGAAGGCATGAGTTCGTGAGATCACAAAACAAAACAAAATGGCAAGAGGGAAAAGAAAAAAAAAAGAGAGAGCCCTGAACAAAGCCATAGGAGGCAGCCTGTTGAATAGGCTCTATTTGGATATGGCTCTAGCAAAGGAGATTGTCCAGACAAATAGGAGGAAGACCAGAGAGAGGTTAGGATCATGACATCCTAGAGAGAAGAGAATATCCAGAAGAATAGAGTGATTGGCAGTGTCACTGGCCCTGAAAAGAAGTATCTGTCCTCAAAGAATTTACATGTTACTATATAATATTACATTCTATTAGATAATAATAATAAAAATAAACTATCTCACATTTATATAGACCTGGTTGGATCTGTGAATTTATTCTAAAAACATTTTGATAACTGCATTTCCTTTATAATCCTACTATTTTATTTTATGCCTTTAAAAACATTATTCTGAGAAAGAATCCATAAACTTCACCAGACTCCAAAAGAGGTACATGAAACAAACAAATTTAAGAATTCCTACAATATAGAGATATATCCTAAATAAATATCCATGATTATTCAAAGAGGGAGAGACTATTTATAAATAACTAAGAGATCAGGAAAGTAGGAGGTGCCAAATGAATTGAGTCTTAAAAGATGCTCAGGATTTTAAGGAATGGATGTGAGAAAGGAGCATATTCTCCATGTGAGAAACAGCCTATTCCAAGGTATGGAGGACAGGGACAGAACACTGGGTTTGATCCTCATGGGGGAGCTACTAGTTTGGCTGGAGGAGTGAGTGGAGGGGAGTAATAGCATGAAGAACTTCAAAGGTTCCTGACCCTATCCTCCCCGGGCCTTTTTCTTTCATCCTTCAGAGTCCCCAAACTCCCTATCTGTGCAGTGTTGGGCTGTGAGGTATCCCAAAGCCATAGACTGCTCCTGGACCACCGGCAAAGCAACAGAAATGACTCCTGAGTCGGATTTGCAAGCCTCATTTATTGCTACTTACAGGTCAGAGTCACAGAATTCTAGACATTTGAAAGTTTAGTCACTGGATGGGACTACAATGACATATTCCAATTCTCCCTCCCCCCAAACACACAAAAAATATTCCTTATAGGAAGTTATCCAGCCCCTGACAGAACACTTTTAGTGAAAGAAAGCTCATTTTCATGTGTATATTTCATTCCCTTGATCCCTCTGATCATTTGGAACTTCTTCCTTATATTAAACTGAAATCTACTTCCAATTCACCAGTTGTTCCTGGTTCTATCCTTTGAAACTGGGGAGAACAAGTCTGCCTTCTCTTTCACATGCAGGCCTTCAGTTACTCACAAATAGCTGTCATGTTTTTCCCATTCTTCCCCTCCCCCCCAATTTTTCTTTTTTCCAGACTAAACATCTCCTGACTAACCACTATCCTAACCACTTTCCTCAGGATGCACTGAAAGTCACAGAAAGTGAACTAGAAGAGTTCTTGAAGATTCTTGGTCTAACTTTCATGTTTCAGAAGAGGAAGATAAAATTGAAGTAGGGAGAAGATAGCTCGGTGGTTCAGTAAATAGAGCACCAGGCCTGGAGTCCAGACACTAGATTAAGAAACAATGTGGGTTTCAACAAATTTCTTTAACGCCTGTCTGCTTCAAATATAAAATGGAGATATTACTAGAATCTAAAGTTTACAAACCCCTTAGCACAGTGCCTGTTCCATAGTAAGTAGTATAAATGCTAGCTATTACTATTATTTTTGTTGCTGTTTTGTGACTTGCCCCAGAATCACACAGAAGCAGGTTTGGAACTTAAACCTCAATGTCTTTATTCACAATACAGGTCCTTTCCACTATATACCTCAAGTCCATTTTAAAATTATGATACCTAGACTGGGATAGAGGGAGGGATGTGGGAAATGACATAAATTTGTGGTCCTTTCCTTCCAGTACAAACTAGAGGATGTCCCTGAATCAGGAACAAGGTGAAGGGGTTACTGAGCTTAGAATCTTGTCTTTTCACATCAGATTCGGGATGATCACCCAAGGAGAGACGCATCCCTGCCTCCAGCCTTCCCGTGAGGCCCGGAGCTGTGTCATCCCCGACATCCAGATGTTCTCCATGATCCCCTACATACTCAATATCACAGTGATCACTCAGCAAGGAACCAGAAGTAAATTGGTTCCCTTCATCGCAGAGCATATAAGTGAGTCCCACCTGGGAATGCCAAATAACATATTAGGAAGTCAGAGCTGAGTATAGGGAACGGGTGCTTAATAGAATATCACATATTCAGTGCTTGATTTGGGGGCAAAGACATAAACTTGGTGGGGAGGATCTTTAAAGTGGGATTCTGGATAGCTATGAGAAATAATGTTGTCTTAGGACCCTTTCACTCCATAACCAATGAGTTTATATCTGGCAGTTAAACCTGACCCCCCGGAATCTATGAGTGTGAGTCCTATCCCTGGCAAGCAACTCCGGGTGCAGTGGGAGCCCCCCCATTCCTGGCCTTTCCCCAGGTATTTTCCACTCAAGTACCTGATCCGTTACCAGCGACAGGGGGCCAAGAGATTCCAGCAGGTGAGGCCTTGACTGGGACAGAACAGGGGGCTTTTGAAGCCCAGAATCTCAGAAGGGTGGTTAGAAAGAAGCAGAGCTTCAGAATTCTGGATGCTGCAAGGGTTTCAAATGTTAAAACATATACTTCGGGGTGCAAAGGGTTTTAGAGACAATCTGGCCCTATTCTTTCATCTTACTGGTGGAGGCTTTAAAATGCAAGGATATGAAGATATTTTATTCAAACTCACAGTGGGGCAATGGATGCCAGAATCCAGTTGTCCCAATTCCTAGTTCCAGGCTCTGCCCACCAAGACTACAGCTTCCCTCCATGTTAAGGAAACCTCTCTATCCCTCCCTTTTCTTCAGATGAGGTCCCTCCCTAGGCACTGACTACCCACACTTTGCTCTCAGGTGGGGCCAACTGAGGAAACATTCTTCATCCTGCAAGGCTTGCGCCCCAGGACCCAATACCAAGTGCAGGTTGCAGCTGGTGACTTTATGGACTATGGGGAGCTAAGTGCCTGGAGCACTGTAGTGGCTACCACCCATGGCAGCAAGTAGCCTGAATTTGCAGCAACCCCAAACTCAGCTTCTGCGATGGGGCAATGCCCCAGATACTTAGACCTGACAAACCAGTCCCAAGCCTACTTGCAGAATCCTGTCATCTCTGAATCTAGGCCATCCCCTGTGGCTTCTATCGTTCCTCCCAGGACTTCTCCGATGCTCTGCAGACACTTGTTGGATCAGACCCACCCCCAGAATTGCCAGCTCCTGTCTCCTTTTCATGTCCCATAGGCTGTGCCTTTGCATCTTGGGGGCTGGGCTCTTTGGGCTATACAGGACACACTCTTCTGAAGATTGGACCTCTTGCAAAAGCCTTCAACGCTGTAACTCCTGCATTCCTCAAAGGACCTCTCTCTAGCCATTGATACTCTGCATGGATTTATTCCTTAATAATATTTATTCTTAACTCACAATTGTCTCCTTATCAGAATCAGTGATTTTGAAAACCACCCCTGCTGTCATTGTACCAAAAAAAACTCACAACCTGTTCCTTTATTCCCATCCTCCTCAACTCTATCTCCCAAATGTCTTATGATATTATATGTTCCTCTTCTACTGTGTTCTCTGAAATCCCTGTTCTATAGTCAACAAATTTGCTGCCATCTTAAACCTTTTCATGTCTCATTCCCTTCTTCTTCTGGCTCTCATGGAGACCTTGTTCTTTCCTGATGACATGGCAACCCTAGTCCACCTTTCCATTTGCACACAAACTCTCTGATTCACTGGGTGTAGTTTGGGGGGGGGGCGGGAGTGGTGAGGATATTCTTTGTTCTCCATTGTCATTCTTTCTCTAACATCAATTCTCCAAAATATCTCCTCCTTTTAGATTCCTTCAATCCAAATTTATCACCCAAACAAGATTCTAGTATTTGTTATCTGCCAACCTCCAGGATACTTTTTCCTTCCTCAATGAATTCAGTGGCTGAGTCCTAATTTTCTTTCTACCCCAAGTCCTACAATGAAGGAGATTTCAATATATTCCCCTTGATAATTCGATACTCTCTCAAACACTCAAACTTCCCTATCCCCCAGCCTACTCATTTGTCATGACCTCCTCCATGACACATCAGCTACACATAGAGATACTCACATATACATTTCCAGGTAAAAAATTCTGAAATTCCTTTAATTGATTATAATCTTTTGCCATCTCTCTTTCCCTCTGCCTTATGACTTTAACCCTGATCTCCATTCTTACTGCTTTCCATTCCTTATACCCTTCAGTTTTGTTCTCACCACCATCAAGACGTCACTCTGTACTAGCTACACTGCTTCCTTCCCTGTATTGGGTCTCTGGTCAACCACATCATCTCTATATTGTCAGCTTCTCTTCAGTTCCATGTCCCTTTACCTACTGCCAATCATGACTTTGCTAAACTCCAGCTTTGTATTATTCCCACCATCTGCTGCCTCCATTCCTATTCAAGTGCTGGGAGGAAAAAATCTCAAAATTATGTTGACTGAGTCCACTCCAAATCTGTGTTACATAATCTTAACTGAGACCTCACTGCAGTGAATCAATCCTTTCCCCAATTGGTGCACTCTCTTACTTACCACAGTAGCCATTCTAAATCTTTTTTATCCCTTTTAAGCCTCCTATGATATTCCTTTCTTCACCCACTATGAACTAAGGACTTCATGGATAAAAATGAAGTCATTTGCAGAGTTCTCTCTCTCCTTTCCTCCTTATCTGACATCAATCAAAAGTCTCTCCCTCACTAATTCTTCCTTTACCCTTGTCTTATCTGAAGATGTGGCTCTTTCTCCTGCTAAGGCAGATTCTTCTATATGTATCCTTGATCCCGTTCCATCTCATCTCTCCAGCAGACTGCCCCTCTATCATTCTTACTCATAGGGCTGAGGTCCCATATCTCTCTTCCTCTGGTTTCTATATCTCTTCTCCACTTCTTGTCTAAATGTTGTGAGAAACCCCTCTATAATTGGCCCCTCCATTTCCTCCTCTCTTCTAAACCTTCTATAGACCAGCTTCTATTCATCATCAACTCTCTTTATTGAACCCTAACCTCTCTCCTGACTCGTCTAAAATCTCCAGCTCCCACTGAACCTCATCCAACTGAAGGCACCATAGACATCTTAGAATCAGTATGAAGGGAGAGTTCGTCATTTTTTCTCCCCAATCCTTCCCTTTTCCTAACTTATTCAATAAAAGCATCGCTACTCTCCCACTCACTTAAGTTTAAAAAATAGGTATTATCCTCAACTCTTCCCTCTACCTCACCCCCAAATCCAACCACTTTCCAGGTCCTGCAGCTTCTATTTTCATCACATCTCTTTATACATTTCCCTTTCTCCTCTAACACTGGTCCTGGCCCTCATCAGCCCACAGCTGGACTGTTACAATAGCCTTACGATATTTGGTCTCCCTTTACATTTTTGTTTTTCTTCCCGGGTTATTTCTACCTTCTGAATCCAATTTTCCCTGTGCAACAAGAGAACTGTTCGGTTCTGCACACACATATTGCATCCAGGATATACTGTAACCTATTTAACATGTAAAGGACTGCTTGCCATCTGGGGGAGGGGGTGGAGGGAGGGAGGGGAAAAATCAGAACAGAAGTGAATGCAAGGGACAATGCTGTAAAAAATTACCCTGGCATGCGTTCTGTCAATAAAAAAGTTATTATAATAAAAAATAAAAATTTGGTCTCCCTGCTTCAAATTTCCTTTCATTCCAGATCATCATCTACTCAGTCATCAAGTGGATCTTCCCAAGGCACAGGTTTGCCCATCATCCCCCTACTCAGTAAAGCGGTCTCCCTAGGAACTGCAGAATCAAGTAGAAAGCCTCTGGTTTGGGGAGCCCTTCTTCAGCCCGCAGCATCCCTCCGTCTGACACCGTACGGTGTCCTCGCTGCGCCTCCTGGCTTTCTCTGGGACTCAGCTCACCGGCTTCTGCCCTCCTCCAGATAACCTCTATTTATACTGTTCGCGCCTTGTAAATACATAATGTTTGCGTATTGCCTCCCCCGTTAGGCTGTGAGCTCCTTGCAGACAGGAGGTTCTTAAGTTTCTCCTTGCGTTGCATCCCCTGAACCAAGCAGTGAGCCTTAATAGGGCTGGTTGATTGAATCCTCCCCAGGATTACGCCTTTAGCCCTATGGATCCTTGACAAATTGGGCTTCAGGTTCACATTTTGCTTGCAAGGGGTCAGGAGGAAAAGGAGGAAAGGGAGGAAGGGAGGAAAAGAACAGGAGAAGCATCATAGAACATGGAATGTCAGCATAGGAAAGGATCTTCGATTAATTCCACCCATTTTATTGACGGGAAAACTGAGACCCAGGGAGGGGAAATGAACTTCCCCAAGTTCAATCACACAGTGAGAGCGCGTTTCACTGGAACCCAGATCTCCTAACTTCTGGCCCCTTAAATTGCTCAGAGAGGGCTTCGGGGGCCCAGCCGGAAGAAAATTAAATCAATAAATGGCGGGATGCACACACGCATGCGCATAAAATAGGCACGAAAGCGCTGGTGAAGGGCGCGGGGCAGGGCGGAGGCTCCGGACTTCCTTCTCTGGTCCCGGGTTTTAAAAGGTTTTTCCCTGGGGAGGGATCGTTCCTGTGTCTGCGGAACCTTCGCAGCGGCGAGGCCGAGGCGCCATCGGACCCCATAAGGAAAAGAACCCTATGTAAAGGACGTGAGGGGGAGGGAGAAAGAACGGGGCATACGTCACAGGGAAGGGGCGGGCCACAGCGCCCTCGACCAATAAGTGAGGTGGGTCGGGTTCGTGTTTCCCGGAAGTGGACT
Source organism: Antechinus flavipes (assembly GCF_016432865.1). Lineage (NCBI taxonomy): Eukaryota > Metazoa > Chordata > Mammalia > Dasyuromorphia > Dasyuridae > Antechinus > Antechinus flavipes. Next base: position 661,469,759 of record NC_067398.1, on the reverse strand, counting down.
GTGCGGGTTGGGAGAGCCGCTGTGAGGCGGCCAGTTCTCGGAACAGTTGGCGAATTGGTGACTGTGGAGTGGGCTCCGTGAAGCGGCGCCAAGATGTCTGAGAGAAAAGTCTTGAATGTGAGTAACGTGCGGCAGCAGGAGCCCCAAGACCCCGGGTGCTCTGACCGCCCTCCTCCCTAGGCCAAGCATTGCGTGGCTCCTCCCCAGAGTGGGGCTCCCCAAGTTCCCAGCCCTCGTGGGGCGCGGGGAACCCCAGGCATCTCGCTGGGGATGGGGCGGGGGGCCGGGAGGTGGAGAAAGTCCTGCCTTCGGGGACAGCATCTCTCTTGGGAAAGTGTAGCCCGACGCACGGGGACACCGCCTGGGGGATGCGCGGTGCCGCCGGGGGCCTGTCAGCTCTGGGTGCTCATTCATTCCTTCAGCAAGCATTGATTAGGCGCCTACTGTGTGCTTGCTGAGCGCCGTGATTACCAAAAAACGGCTTCTGCCTAAAGCACCTAAAGATCCAAGGCCCGGAGGGGGACAAACTAATAGAGGATATTAAGTAAATACTGCATAAGTGGGAAGTAATTTGCAAAGGAAAGGGCCGGAATTACGGGGTTGAGGTGGGATTTAGGAGGGAGAGCTTGATGGCTTCCTTCTCGACTGGGGTCTCCTTGCCCAAGGGGAGACCCAGCGGGGCTCAGGTGTGATCCCACCCGCGGTCACAGCCTCCGAGGAGACGTCATCACTCATCCCAGCACTAAAAGCCCACGTTTTCCACGGCAAGGTTTCTTGGATTGGACTGCATCCTTTCATAGTGCCAGGGGGTTCTCAAGTTTTTCCAGGGTGGGGGGCATTCCTTGCTCTCTTTCACCCCTCCCCAAGAAGTTGCTGGGGTGCTTATGAGCAACAGCTTTCTTAAGGTTTCTTCCCACAAAGTTCTTCTCTCTCTGTTGACTGAGCTTTCCAATGTACTTCCTTTAGTTTTCATTCCTATCTATACAATGAGAGGTTTGGCTAGATGGCCTTTAAGGCTTTTTCCATCTCTAAGCCTTCGATCCCATCATCTTTTGGTTTTTCTCCCTTTTAACCTTTTCTCCCCATCTTCCTGTTCCTCCCCCCCCCCCCCCCCCCCAATCTTCTCTTTCTTTCTTTATATTTTATCCCCAAACTAGTGTGCCTTCCAGTCCTCCTGATATAGTTCCTTCTTGGCTGGTCTTTATGATCCTCTTCACTATATAAATACCCCCTCTTTGAGATTTTCCTCTAATAATACAACGTATATATCTTCTCTTTTTTCTTGCTTTTTTCCTGCTGTATTCCTCTGTTTGAGAATGGGAGTCAAAGCTAACCTTCTCTGGATCATTACCTCTCTTTATCTTGTTCACAGAAATACTATCCACCAGATTTTGATCCATCAAAAATCCCTAAGCTCAAGCTACCCAAAGATCGGCAATATGTGGTGAGACTGATGGCCCCATTCAACATGAGGTGAGAATACAGTGGAATCCCTTCCCTGCCATATAGAAAAGTGCTAATAGCTAAGGAATTCCATCTAGCCACCTCTGGCTTTAAAGGCCAGAAAAGGTTAATATGGGGAAATCATAGACATATTGGCCCCCAGAAATCCTCAAAAACAGAACTTCATTATCTGGGGTCTATGAATTTCTTTTAAAAAATATTTTGATAATTGTATTTCAATAGAAATGCTTTCTTCTAGCATGGAATTAGTCTGGACCAATTTGTAGGAAAGGAGATAGGGAAAACAGTTTTCTTTCCTATCAGGTAGAGGTATTTCATAACTGACTTAGGGAGTGATTCCTATTTTTTCTTTTTCTTTTTTCAGATGTAAGACATGTGGTGAATATATTTATAAAGGCAAGAAATTTAATGCCCGGAAGGAGACAGTGCAGAATGAGCTATATCTGGGACTCCCAATTTTTCGTTTCTATATCAAGTGTACCCGATGTCTCGCTGAAATTACCTTCAAAGTAAGTTATTAAAAATCTTTTATATACACACAAATATGTTATTAAAAATGTAACATAGAACAATACAAACAACTAAACTTTAGTGACTATTTACAATAAATTGAATAATTTCAATGCATAAAATAACGTATCACTTTTTTCAGTCATTCATTCTATGTCAGAATTTTTCGACATTTATTCTCAATCATTTTCCTTCTTGTATGGGAGTAGTTGATTTATACCTAATTCTTCTGGTTCTGCTCTACTTTCATTCTATTTATTTCAGAAAGGCCTTTCTAAGAAGGGTATTAGAACTTTGTAAAAAATTATATTTGTTTGTTAAAATGTATCACCATGTACTTGGAAGTTTGAAAGGATGCTAACCACCAAATTTAATTATGAATTATACCACATACGCTTTTCTAAGTATATTCACTGGGAAAAGCATTCAAAAAGGATAATGCATACCTTCCTTAAATCACGAGATTTTAGATTCTGGATTTCATCAAATATAGCTCAGTAGGTTTGTTGAAGACAGAAAATATTAAACTTGAAGTGGAGGATATAGTGGTCTAGGGCTTGTTTGAAATGATTGATCCTCTTATACCCTTAAAATATTCTTAATTCTGATACTTCTTTCAAATGAGAACACCTTTACTAATCAGTCATTCAAGAACATTGAACTAAATAAGAACAACCTAGGCAACCAAGTTTCAGAAAGAATAGAATACATTAAGCCATTATATTGATCAAATGAAGTGATGCTATACAGGTAGTATGTTGGTTTTGGCTAAAGAAACTCAGTTATATCTGTGAATTTTGCATAGAAGAGCAAGCCAGTTTAGAACTCAGTTTTTAGTCCCTGTCCTGCTCCAGCCAAATCCCTTAAAGGAAATCATTTTGAAGAATGATAGACAGAGGAGAACCTCTGTTTCCTCTCTCCTCATCTGGAAGATGTAAACTTCAAAAGGATTCCATGAACATTCTAAAATTCTAGCATCCTGCAATAACTGATGTCAGTGTCTACATTAGGAACTGAGGATAAAATAGACACTGACGTGTGTAGGTTGATCATATAACCCTCTTTCCTTCCTCTCCTCCCAGTTCACTCTAGTGGTTCCTTATTACCTAGAGAATCAAATATAAGCTCTTTGGTCATTTAAAACCCTTATATCCTGCCCCTTCCCACCCTCCCAGTCTTATATTTTACCCCTCCATATCCTCTACAATCCTGTTACTTAACCTCCTTGCAGTTCCTTGAAGGCAGTCCTTCATCTACATTTTCTTGCCTTTGTAGTGACTCTTCCCCAGACCTGGAATGCTATGTCCCTAACCTCCTACTCTTGGTTTCTCTGGCTTCCTCCAAGACTCCCACCTTCTGCAGAAGGCATTCCTTAACCCTCCTTCCTTCCATCTCCACCCCCAACTACTAGTACCTTTCCTTCTGAAACTATCTTCTATCTACTCCATTATAGAAGATAGTTAGTTATAGTCATGTTGTTTTTTGTATTAAAATATATGTACCTTGAAGGCAGACACTCTTGTTTTGCTTTTCTTTGTCTCACCAGTACTCAGCCCTAAGTGTAGTAATTACTTAGTGCTTTATGCAGAGTAGACCATCAATAAATGCTTATTGGTTGACTGAGTGAATGTTTCTTGACTGACTTTCCAGATTTCTTTATACCCCTATTGATTGTGTGTTTCTTGAATTCTAGCATTCTATTGTACCACACTTAATTATCTAGTCTACTCAAGTTAACAGGCAGCTTTTAAATGCTTACTACTTATCAGGCACTATATTTAGCTTTGGGAATAAAAACCTAAGTAAAAAAAGAAAGACATTTCCTGCCCTCAAGGAGAGGGAAGACAGCACATAAAAGGGAGCTGAAAAAGATGGAGTGCAGGCAGGGAAAAGCTATGTAGAGGTGTCATGGTAGCAAAGTCCCAAGTCTGAAGCCAGAGGAGAAATGAAAGGTAGTACTTCCTTCATGAAAGTGGAGGTTTTGCTATATTGTTGAATAGGTTGCTTCCACTTTTTAAAAAACCACATACAATGCTACTAGAAAAATCTTTGAATATAGAACTATTTTGTTTTTTGTAACATTTTCAAAATATATTCCAAGATCATGAGTCTTAACCCACCCTTATAGGCCCCCTACAAGCTACTTAAATCAATCTCCTGCATCTTTTGTAAATTTTCAAGCTGGTAAGGCAAGACTACCTCTGAGAAAAAGGATGAGAGGCAACTAAATACACTCCCTTGGCTGTCAGATGTCTCAAGAAGGCCATGGGTCAGACAAATAGCTTTGTGTACATCCCTTCCCTACCCCTTGGATGGTTTAAAACATCCTTACAAAAGTTTTCTACTTACTTAAACTGCCTAGCCTGTGTTTTTTTCTCATAGAATGAACTGATCAATACTTAGTATTTCCAGATCCCAAGGCCAAAAGCTGTGGGAAATGCAGTGGTGCATGAGACAGTTTCCACCATCGTAGAATTTATTGATATTAATAAAATTATTCATACTCATGTTCATATGCTATTTTACGGTTTGTAAAGTGCTTCCTTTACAAGTCTGTGAGCTCAGCATGTGCAAATTTTATTCCCATTTTCAAGATGAGAAAACTGAAACTGAGAGGAGTTGTAGCTTTTTGAGTTTCCCAGCAAAGAAATATGAGAGCCAGTCCTGAAGCCCAGGCCCTTTGGCTCTGTGTCCATTATTCTTTCTACTGTCTCATAAAATGAGAAATAAGGAAACTGTGACATCAGATCCAGTCAGGCATGGCCTGAAATAACTGTTTACATCATTATCTGTGGCCTTTTCTCTCCTAACTCATTCTGAAATGGAATTATTCCTGATCATCAGCCTCATTGGATGAGGTTCCCGATGGCTACCTAAGTTTGGGTTCGACCAATTGGGTTTTTTTATGGCTTCTCTTTCATTTGACAACTATAAAATAGCAGCTTCTAAGTCAGATCACTTTTGACCCAAAGCCTGGATTCATATAAAACTGATGTCTTTACCTCCAGACAGACCCTGAGAACACAGATTATACCATGGAGCATGGAGCTACCCGGAACTTCCAGGCTGAGAAACTACTAGAAGAGGAAGAAAAAAGGGTACAGAAGGAAAGAGAGGATGAAGAATTAAATAATCCTATGAAGGTAATATAATATCAGTTCCTCACATTGCCTTTTTATCTTGAACTTTATAGAACACTTTCCTCACACCAGAGGTAAATAGCATAGATATTATTAATCTGGTTTTAGAGATGAGCAGAAGTGAATTGTTCACAGTCATATAGAAAGCTAATAAGTGTCAGCACTAGTGCTTGGCTCCAAGTCTCTCTTTTTCCTGGCTTGGAGCCAGCCATTCTCCAGGGTTCTGTGCTTGAAGTGGCAGTGCCCTGGGCAGTCCTTTCATGTGGCAGCTGGTAATGCCAGAGCCCGAAGGCAGGAGCACCAGGCTCCACCTGCATCAAGACCCTTGCAGGGCATGTTCTGAGGCCCGCTCTTTCTTTCTCTCACATTCTGGATTCTGGGTCCCAGAGTCCCTTCCCATTTTCATCTTATGTTGCTGGGAAATAGCGAGAGGGAGTGATGATGATGATGATGATAGCAACTGGCATTGGTAAACTTTAAATTATACAGTTTGCTTTACGTAGAGATTATCTGAAAGTACAGCAGGAATTCTGTCAGCTTTGTAAATGAGGAAACTGAAGCTTAGCCTTGTGTAGTGCCTGAGGTGACATGGCCATCAAGCATCAAAGGAGGGATTAGAACCCAGGGCCCTCCTGACTTTAAGTCCAGCATCAAGGTGGAGATGTGATGCCAGGGGCTCTGGATCCTGGGCAGTCGAGAAGACAAGATCTAGCCCCAGAACCAAACTGCAATCCTGCATTTGTCCCCATTACAACACTGGGAGGCCAGTGATGCAAGTATGAGCATGAGAAAACTGAGGCTGAGACATTTGAGCAAAGTACCAGGAGCCCAGCTGGGCTCATTCTGTGCCCATCCTCTCCCCTGCCTCTTCCCTCCCCCAGGTGCTGGAGAACCGGACCAAGGACTCCAAGCTGGAGATGGAGGTCCTGGAAAACCTGCAGGAGCTAAAGGAACTCAACCAGCGCCAGGCCAATGTGGACTTTGAGGCAATGTTACAGCAGCATCGTGTGTCGGAGGAGGAGAAGCGCCAGCGAGAGCAGGAGGAGGACCAGAGGGAAATGGAGTAAGTGTAAGGAGACAGAGGATGGGGGGAGGTACGTATTTTGGGAAGGACATTGAGAGTCTAGGGACAGGGAACAGAGGAAGGTGATGTCAACACAGGGGGTGGCCCTGGAGGTCTTAAATCAGAGGCTTGATGTCTTTTTGTGAGGAATGTTGTAAGATGCTTATTTGTGTTTCCGTGACATTTTAAGGTTTACAAAATACAGTTCTCACGTGGCCAAGATGTCAGTAGTTTATGTTGTTATGTCCATCTTACAGATGAGAAAACTAAGTTAAGACTGTGTAAGTGCCTTGTCTGTAGTCACATGGTCACCCTGCTGGTAGGTGTAAGGGAACTTGAAGCCAATGGGCCTTTTTTCCAGGGCCATTCCTCATCACTGTACCACTGCTAAGAGACTGCTAAGGTCTTTGCCAATCTTGAATCTTGAGATTCTAGTTTTCCAAAAGAGATTACAGAACTTACCGATGGATTCCAGACTACACAAGGGGTCTGGAATAGAAGTGACCCGGGGAGCCCTAGAAGATTTTATCCCTTACAAGTAGAGAGTTGTTAGCAGGGATAGAAGCAAAGTTGTTCCTTAATGGGGTAGGATAGGAAGATCAGAAATAAAAAAAATTCTACTTTAAAGAGACTTGAGGAAATAAGGAGGTAGCCAGCCAACCATGGGGAGGATGTGGCTCACTCATTGCTAAGTTGTAAATGCTCTTTAAGAGATCCACCTTCTTTCTGTTATCATCTCATCTACCTGAGCAGGGGTAGACAACCAAGATGTATTTGCCACCAAGTAACTACAAAGTTGCTTTTTGTTGTCTTCAGTATTTGTATTCATTGCAAGCCTTAGCTCATTCTGAGATGTAACATTTTTAACATTTCTGGGGAGTCTCGCCACTTTTGTATTCATATTCACTTACTTGACCTTTCTTTAATTTTCTGTATATTAAAATAAATCCGATTCTTAATGCATGCACATTGCTGTCTTTTAGAGTTTCCCTTCTTCCTCATTAGGATAATTTGTATTCTTTCTTGAGAGCCTCCCAGTCCTCTTGAGTGAACTTTATCTGTAGAATGTTTAGGCCATAGGATTCTCCCTCTTTATTGTAATTTTTTGAAATTGGGTATTCTCAGTTGTCTGTGGTGACCCTAGGCCTTAGTTTTCCCAGCTCAGAAATAGATACAAAGGAGTGTTTCCTCCACTCTTTTTCTCCCCACACCCATGTACCCCTTAATATTTTGACAAATTCATAAAATGAAAATGACTGGGGATCCTAGCTCAGATCCCAGCCTCCAGAGCAAGTCCTAATGCAGACTCTCCAGCCTGCCCTTTCCTCAGTATGATTGTCACCCCTTCTTCTGAGGCCAGAAAGAGCCCAGGATGGGAAGGGCTGTTAGGAAATCCACCCAGGAATGCTTCCTTGATACTCCACGATGTCATGCTGATGGGCTGCGTGGGAAGCAGCTCTGGAGTCCGTTCTCTTCAGGAGGAGATGGAAGAGGAATAGCTTTGGGGGTCACTGAGGAAGAAAGGAGCACTGTTCATGGTCACTGACTAGTGGGAGGCCGCCTCTGAAGTCATAGCTGGGACTCCCAAGAAGCATCCAGGAGGCCCTCACCAACCATGGTCTATCCCACAGGGCCATGATGGAGCAGGCTCGGAGACGGCGACTCATCGAAGATTCAGACTCTGATGAGGAGCCCGCCCTTGCCCCTTCTCAGCTGCCCACTCGGGGCGCTCCCACAGCCATCTTAGAGGAGGTAAGGCCTGGGTCTCCTCCCTGCCCACCAGCGGTCACTGTGTGGCTGCTCTGGGCACCCAGACTCGTCCTTGGGACCAGTGAGGAATTTAGGCCGTGTGGAGGTGGCCGTCAGCCAGAGCAGTCAGCAGACATTTATTCAAAACCCTGTTGTGTTCCAGGCACAGTGTTGATCATTGGGGACATAAAGACAAGGAAGAACAGGTATGGCTTGGCCAGAGAGAGCATGGAAGGGACAGTATCAAAAGACTGAACAGGCATGAGAGGCCCAGGCTATGGGAAACCCTAAACACCCGGCAGGAGTTTCTATATGACCCTAGTGATAATGGGGAGCGCTGTATTCACTGAGCAAGGCTGGAGAGAAAAGAGCAATTTGCCTTTTCCTCCCCACCCTCCCCATTCAGGTCCCTCCTAGGGTTGGTATCCTCTGATGACTGCTAGGGAAGATGCCTGCTGTTCTCTCCAGCTCTTCTTCCTAAGCCAGGGCTTTCACTTGTATCACTTCCATCCTGGAGCTTTGAAGAATGTGCTTCCTGAGTTGGCCAGTCTTGTGAAGGTTTCTCAGAAAGTGATTTGGGAGAATTTGCTCCCTTCCACACCTCTGAGTAAGAAGTCATTGAAAACTGAGCCAGAACAGACTATCAGCTTCATAGCCTAAACTCTCCATGGGCAGGATGCATTACTCAGAAAGAATGCTCTCCTTTTGAGTGACCACACCAAAGGCTGGGCATGGTAATCATGGCTGTCATTTGTATAGCACTTTAAAGTTTACAAAGGCCCTGAGTGCTATCTCAAGCACTAGTTAATTCCAAATGAAGGGTAATTCTTGAGTTTTTAGGAATTTTTGAGAATAGACTGCCTCATTGCTCTCTTCTTCCCCCTCAGGTCCCTCAACTAAAAAAGCAAAAGTTGGAGAGCTGGGAACGAAGCGTTGGTGCACTGGGCAGCAAGTCAAAGCTGGCAGGCTTGGTTGTGGCAAAGAAGGCAGCTGCTCAGAGACCCAGCAGCAGCAATGGGCACATAATCTTGCCCTCTTCCAGCACAGGTAATGGGCTCCCGTGTCATAAAAGTCCCTTAGCTACTGGGAAAAAAAATGTCATTGGCACTTAGAAGTGAAGGACCATCTGAGGTCAGAGCCAGCTCTGCTGCTTGCTAGCTATAGGACCTTTATGGATTTGCTCTAATCCAGGAATTCTTAATTTATTTTGTATCTTGGATCCCTTTGGATTATATCCAGTCATATCTGTGGGTCCCCCCTTTTGGAAAATTTTTAAAAATAATTGAGAGGCCCAGGCTATGGGCTAAATTTCATGCAGAGGTTATGGAAAATGTAGATCTAAACATTTTTTGGATACAAGTTCATGGATCCTCTAAAAATCTATGAACTCTAGGTTAAGACTCCTAGGTCTAGAATCAGGGGTTCTCAAACTTTTTAAATAGGGGGCCAGTTTACTGTCCCTCAGACTGTTGGAGGGCCGGCTATAGTAAAAAACAAAAACTTTGTTTTGTGGGCCTTTAAATAAAGAAACTTCATAGCTCTGGGTAAGGGGGATAATCTTCCTCACCTGCCGCATCTGGCCCGCAGGCCATAGTTTGAGGACCGCTGGTCTAGATGGTCTCCAAGGTCCTGTTCTCTGAATTTTCTACGATTTTCAAATTCTTGGTCTGTATTCTATTTGCTGAAGAAACAAGAAGCATCTTTCAAGCAGCCACTAGAGGGCAAAGGATGCCCATGCAGGTGCAAAGAATAGCTTTATTTCTGATCCTTGATTCTCTTTGTACCCCAGAGTCAGATTGAGGAGAGAAACTCATTCTGAAGGTGTTGGGGGGTGGAGAAGGAGGAAGTAGGTATTTAGGTTTTCCTGCTCTGCTGAACCATCCATGACTGTGGAGCACTGGGAGCCCAGTGTGGGGGACGGCTCAACCAAGTTGACCCCAGCCTGTCTTTGTAGGAGTACCACAGAGTTTGAAAGAGACCAGCTCGTCGCCCAGGACCCCCAGTGCCTCATCTCTGAGCCAGCTTGGGGCCTACTCAGACAGTGAAGATAGCAGCAACAGCAGCTGAAGCCTCTATCCCTCCCCTTGGAGGGAGGCCCCAGATCCTTAATGGCCCCTCCCCTGTGGGGCCAGACCCCGGAATCAGGCTGCAGTGGGTTTATTTCTTTGTTCAGTGAGCCCAGCAATGTGAAGAGGAGGACTGGGATGGGAGCAACACTGCCAGAGCCTCTTGTCTAGTGAGCTCACTGTGCTTTCCCCCCTTCTCAGCTGCCCAGGAACTGGCTGCTCCTCTCCTCTCCAGGCCCATAGACTTTGGGAGGATTCAGTGTTGTGACACTCTTCCCTCCTTAGGGAGTGGCAACTGAAAATCCTATCCATTCCTAGCCTAGTGCCCTCCAGGAGATCAGGGGTGACCTTACAGAAGATATTGGGACTCAGCCTTGCTTACTTTGGCCCAGCCCCTCATGCTCATCAAGCCCAGGTGATCAAAGTAGAATCACTGTGGAAGCAGTTGCCTCTTGCCATCTTTGGAACTGAGGGCTTTTTTCTCCTTGATGGAGCTAGAATTAATTTTTTCTGTTGCTAGTATGTCATGGTCAGATATCCCAGAGAATGGAGCTTGAACCTTTGGGAATTGAATTATGAGATATATGATGCTCTATCACAATGGACATCTTTTCCTGTCTACCTCCTTCCTTCCTAGACCTAAGTAACATAAGGGGGCAGATCCTAAGACCAACCATGCAACTACTGACCAGATCAGGCCAACCTAAAAGTCCTGTCCCCATTATCCCTGCTCCTCTTACCCACCTCCCACCCCCTGAATCCTACCAGCTCCACCTAATTTGTATCTATAAGTCATTATCTTAACCAAATAAAGAAAACCGAATGGATTGTTGATTATGCTGATCTTGAGCCTTAAATCTCTTGATCATCTCTAAGGGAGGGAGGCAGCATGGGGTAGTTATCAGGGGCTTACTGTTCTGGTGGGCACTGGAGCAGATGCAGAGGTCCCTGTCGTCTCTGAGCTGCTGCAGTTCTTTCATAGTCTTTCACTCCTCCTTTGGCCGGGAACAAAAAGACCTGGATTTTGGTGCTCTGCTACTGATAGACTATTGACTTTGAGCCTTATCACCTTAACTAGAAAATGAGAAAGTTTTATTGGGTAATTTCTAAGGTTTCTCCCAGCCTCAAAAGGTTCTGATAATGTGAAGAAGTAGGGTCTGGATCCAGTAAGTTTAGCAGGATCCCTGAAACCTGTCCTCAGGCTCCTGCAGCAGGAGGTTGAGGCAGAGTTGCCTCCCAGCCCCATTATCTCAGCTGGTAGTTCTGCTGTCCTACACTTAGCCAGCCACCCTATAGGGTGAATGACTGGTGAATGGTGGTTGTACCCCCTTCTTCTCAGTGGGGTCCTTGTTCTTTCACAGCAGGACTCGGCAGAGCAGTCTAGCCTCATCCATCAGAGGGCTATGGTTTGTGTCTTCCATGAGTACTTTGCGTGCAAAGAAGCATTGTTAACAGCTGAGGTTTGGGAAGCCTTAAATGGAAGGTCCTGATTTGGCATGACAAGGGAATGGGCTGGGGTGGGAATGGGACCTGCCCAGTCCCACACACATACCTCCTTATTTCACCAAAGGTCTACCCAGCCTCCCGGGGCATCAGGCTCATGTAATTAGGCATTGTAGTGGTCTCCAGATTTGGAATCAGGAGATAGGCTCTGCAGCCCAAGCTTTGCTGAATACTAACTTTTTGGCCTTAGATAAGTATTCAGCTTATTCATTTATAAGATAAGGATGATAATACTTTCATAGAATTGTTGTGAGAAAAGTTGTGAATTTCTAAGTGTCAGTAATATGAACAAGGTGTCTAGAAATACAAACAGTTCTTGCTTGATGTAAATTCACATTACTGTGATTTTATCTAAAGAATTCTGAAAGAAATCTTCATTCCAGAAAAATGAGGAACAGAATTTCAGACTTACGAGTAGGATAAAAATTTATGAAACACAAAAGATAGAGCATTGTAAGACATAAAGTAGATATTTTAGTTAAATTTTAAAGGTTTTGTACAAATAAAACCAATGTAATCAAGATTAAAAGAAAGCAGAAAATTTATAGTTTCTTACATAAAAGACATTTCAAAATAAGAGAATTTTGTCAAATTTGTAAGAATGAGTCATTCCCCAATTGATAAATGGTCAAGGGATATGAATAGGCAGTTTTTCTGATGATGAAATCAAAGCTCTTTATAGTCATATAAAAATGCCCTAAATCATTATTGATTAGACAAATGCAAATTAAAACAACTTTGAGATATTATCTCACACCTAAATCAGATAAGTTAAAATGATAGAAGAGGAAATGACAAATTTTGGAGAGGATGTGGAAAATTTGAGATACTAACATACTATTGGTGGAACTGTAAACTGATCCAATCATTTTAGAGAGTAATCTGGAATTATATCCAAAGAATTCTAAAACTCTGTATTCCTTTTGACCCAGCAATTTTATGTCTTGTTTCCCAAAGTGCTTAGGTTAAAAAAAAATTTATATGTTTTAAAATATTTATAGCAATTCTTTGTGATGGCAAAGAACTGAAGATTGAGGTGATGCCCATCAACTGAGGAATAGCTAAGTAAGTTGTGGTATGTGATTGTGATGAAATACTACTGTGCTGTAAGAAATTATGAACTGGTCGATTTTAGGAAAATGAAATAATAAAGAATGAAATGAGCAGAACCAAGAAATTACTGTATACAATTATAGTAATGTTGTTTGAAGAATAACTGAATGAGTTATTCTGAATATTACAAATACTCAAATCAACGACAAAGAATATCTATATCAAATATACACATATGTGGGTGCATATATATATCAAAGGATGACTTTAGTGTGGAGTGAGAAAGTGGAAAGACAGTTTAAAATGCAAATTTAAAAAATTAAAATTAAAAAAGAAAGAAATCTATTCCAAAAGCCCTTGTGTACTGCAGTCTATCCCCTCTTGCCCCTTACATAACTTGATACTCATCTGCTTCCCACAACCCCTATCTACAACCAAATCCACAAACCCTAAAAAACAAAACAACCTCTCCAAGTGAAAGCAAAACTAAAGTGGGGAATGTCTTAATATTTGTAAGGATTTTACAAGTATCATTGTCCCCAGTTTACAAGTGAGGAATCTCAGTGAGGCAGAGAGAAGTTGTTAATTGCCCAGTGCCACGCAGCCAATAAGTGCCATGGGTAGGTTTGACTACAGTGTTCTTTTCCCACTTGCCATGCTGCTGCCTCAATACCTAAGTGTTGGTAAAATGTTTATTCGATGAATTGAGCTAATATTAACAATAAAGCCTGGATAACTGGACCCTGAAGGGATTTGTCAGAGATTTTAAAGATGTTGATTTCCCCATCCTCCCAATCCCTTTGCTCATTCTTTACCTTTACAAAGAATATCAGTCCTCCAATTAAATGCTTTACCCTTCAGCCCCATTCCAGGAGTAAGCAATCTACCCGAGGCAAAAGACCATTTCTGACTCCAGGAGTATGAGTTAGTACCTATTCATTTCTGTGTTTCTTCCTTCTCAGGAATCAGAAGACCTAGAATCTGGTTCTATTCAATTATAAATTTGCTTTATGGCTATCAATGAGCCCACTTCTGTGGGCTTCATTTTCCTGTTTGCAAATATAAATATTTATTAGCCATAGGATATATTGGAGATGCATAGATCTCTGCTCTGGAGGAGCTAACTAATTGAGGGAAATGGGTATAAACACAGATGAGTTGGTCTCAACCTCTAAATTTCCTTATAGATCTGGCTTTATCTCTTCTCAGGGCCCTCCCACCTCTGACACCCTGTGTTCTAAGGACCCTCCCAGCTCTGACGACCTGGTTTCTAAAGGGCCCTCCCAGCTCTGCTATTCTGTGCTTTAAGAGCCCTCTCAATTCTAATAGTCTGTTCTGAAGGATAGTCTATGTTCATTTCTATGAACTTTGGCCAGTCATTTCCCTATTTGAGACAGTACCTATATCTACATCTACATTTATAAAATGGAAAGAATTGTTCTACCTATCTCCAGGGTTGCTATGAAGAAAGCCTTTTGTAAATCTTTTTTCTAAGCTTCCTTCCAACTCTTAGATTCTGCAAAGGTCCTTTTCCTCTTTATCTGATGTTCTGTTTTCTGATGTTGTGTGTCCTCATGCTCTCTTGCCTACACTACTCTCCTCCTCCCCCCCTTCCTCTCATTTCTCACACCCACCTCTTAGTGATGTCGGCACTGCCTCCCCGCTACTCCTTTGTTCCAAGGTTTGTTAACAAGGTGCTCCTGGATATGTGTGTGTTGTCACTGTTTCAGGGATGGAGGACGAGGATTCCCTATTTTTAGGCACTTGTCTATGATATACTCCCAAGCCCAGTAGCAACAAGGAGGCAGGGTCTGGTCTTCAGAGCCATCAGGTGGGGATAGTTTGTGAAGATTCAATAAACACACCTGCAGAAGAGAGGTGGGTAGTAGCATGGGGAGGGACCATTCTGATTTCCAGCCAGCCAAGACCCTTCCCTTTAGCCTGGGTCTGACTCTAGTAAGGAAGAAGTCTTGGCATCTGGGAGAGATTATAGGCAGCTGTTCTCCCAGGGCTCAGTCAGAAAGAGGACTGGGCATTTTCAGCCACTTTCCATCTGATGCACCAAGATGCCTTGAGTAGCTCCCTTCATATAACTTCCTACATGCTCGGAACTTACCCTTTATCTGATACTTTGCATGTAGGTATAATGGAAAAACTGTGATCTGGGAACCAAGAAAACTTTTTTTTTTTTTTGGCTTTTATTTGCATCCCTAACACTTAAACATAGTCCCTAGCACACAATAAACACTTAAATGCCCGTTGACTGACTGACTAGTCCTTGTTAGCATCAGCTAAGTAGCAAAAAGTACATAGAGAAGTGGACTTAGAGTCAGGAAACTCTTGATTTCAAGGTACTTACAAGCCCTGGGACTGTGACTCTGGCCAAGCCAACTATCTTCTATCTCAATATTCTCAACTGTAACTGTAGGTGACAATTCCAAAAGATTCATGATATTAAAAAAAAAAAAATTCTGTTCACCGTTAGAGAAAGAACTAAAGGAATCTGAGTGCACAGGTTGATGACTTTTTTTCGCTTTATTTTTTAATATTTTTTTTAGTCCATGTTTTCTTTCCCAATATATTGTTTAGTTGTGTAGGATTCTTTGTAACCTCATTTGGGATTTTCCTGGCAAAGAAACTAGAATGAGGTGCAGTGGATAGAATACCAGCTCTGAAGTCAGGAGGACCTGAGTTCAAATCTGGCCTTAATATTTCCTGCTGTGTGACCCTGGGCAATCATTTAACCCCAATTGCCTCAGAAAAAAAAAAGAAAGAAACTGAAATGATGTGCCATTTCTTTCTCCAGCTCATTTTATATAAGAGGAAATTGAGGCAGACAGAATGAAGTGATTTGCCCAGAGTCACCCAGCTAGTTTCTGAGGTCAGACTTGAACTCAAGTCTTCCTGACTCAAATTAACACTGGACCAACTAGTTGTCCCTTAATAACACGACTAACATGGAAATTTATTTTTATTTTTTATTTTTAGAATATATACAAAGTTAATTTTTTCAACATTGACCCTTGAAAAAGCTTATGCTCCAATTCTTCCCTACCCCCCATTTCTCCCATCCCCTCCCTAGATGGCATGTAGTCCAATATATGTTAAACATGGTAAAAATATATAACATGGAAATTTAACAAAATAATAAAAAATGAAATGAGGATAGCAGTAACACAAATCTTCAGGGTTCTTGGGAGGATCAAATGAGATAATGTAAAGTGCTTAGCACAGCACCTGTCACATCGTGGCCTCTTAGTAAATGCTAGTTTTTTTCCTGTTCAGATGCCTTGAGAAGATTCTTGTTCATATGTCTCAAGAGAGGTGGTATCCTTAGGTTTTAGTGAGTAGAAGATAAAAAAACTAGGAGAGGGAGAAATCTAGAATTCAAAGAAATTTGTGAATAGTACGAGAAGGTAACAGAAGAGCATAATGGAAAGGAGTAGCAAGGAATGGAGTTTTAAATGGAAAGAGAGGCACTTAGCCCTAGAAGAGAAAATCCAAGCATAGAGCGATTGGTTGTAATCTTTGGGAGAAAGAAGTATCCTGTCCCTTCCTTCCCTTCTTCCTTTTACCTTTGCCACTGATGCTTTATCACTTCCCCCCAGCTTTCCCTAATCCCATGGCAGAAATGTTTGATGAAGGTCAGTGAGCCTTCAAATATGGAGTCTGCAACGACTAGACCAAGTTTCTTTAAACTTTTTCCACTTGTGATCCCTTTTTGTCCAAGAAATATTTATGCAACCTCAGGTATAGAAGTATATAAAATAACTTTACAAATTAAACATTTACAGATAATAAATTACCTCCTGCTGGGGTCAAGATTCCACAAACATTGCTCTAGATTGCAGTAGGGAAGAAGTAGAGTCCCTATATATATCATCTCCTGGACATATAGACCACTCTATCCTAGTTACAACTCTGGAAAAGTGGACTCTATTCCCTACCTGAGACCTTAACTTAAAAAGGCCAAGGTTTCCCATTTTATCCAAGGCTTGTCCTCTACTTGTCCTCATCTCTATTTGGTCACTGGATCCCGATGGCTCTGGAGGGGAAAGTGAGGCAGGTAACCTTGTATTTGCACTTTTAAGATTTAAGTGACTCCCTCAATTAAATCCAATTCATTTGCATGTCATGGTATCACCTCCTAAATGTCATAATCCTCTTCAAGAATAAAGGACAAACAGCTTCCTGATGCACTGAAAGTGAGCCTGGGGAATCTTAAATCAGTTGTGAAAAGGATGTTCTGATGGGGAAAAGATCATCCTTCTCAGGCCACTAGAGAGTTAAATGCTCTGGGCCTGGGCAAGATTATGGGGCCAAGCTAAGTCCCAGGACTGAGAGTAAGTTGAAAGTTTATAGTAAATCCTGCACTGTCCAGCCCTATGTTGGGGAATGGAGGAAAGGAAAATGAGGGGAGAAAGATACTTGGGGCTCTGGAATGTAACAGCAAGGCAAGATTGCATTTGGACCAATTAGTAACTTGATCTGGCCCTTAACAAATCAATTTATTCAGGATCAGTTCTTTCCTCCTGAGCAGCTCTGAGAATGGCTCTCATCTCATACCTGACTTCTCTTCCAGCCCTTCTAGCCAAAGATCCCTCTCATCTATTGAACCTCCTCCTGCCTTTTTCACTGGGAAAGAATGACTGGAAGTTGTCAAGAAGCAGATTTTTGCCTCAGTGTAAGGAAAAATTCCTAATAAGAGCTGTCAAAAAGTGAAATGAGATGCCTCAGGAAATAGTGGAGATTTTCAAGTAAAGACTGCATTGTTCCTTGTTGGGAATGCTGTAAAGGAGATTCTTGTTCTGGTAGAGATGGTACTGAGGTGCCTGTGAGGTCCCTTCTAGTCCTGAGGTTTGAGGATTCTTTGAAAAAATGCCCAGGATCCTTCCTGCATCTCTAAACCCAGCAGTCACAACCCACAAATCAGTCTGGTTTGAAGATCATGGGGTTTTGGGTTACCATTCGTTGCACATAAAAATGCAATTAGCCAGCGCCTATATCATATTTATACACCTGAGAAGTGACAGATTTGATCAGATTTGTCAACAAACATTCCCAGTGTCACTGAGCAACCTCCTAGTAGTTCTGAATAGAAAATAGGACAACATCCTGCCTTTACCTCAAATTGTATGGACCGTGATTTCTCAAACTCAGGATCCCTGAACAAGTGAGGGGATTGAGTTTGAGCTTTAGTGAGAAACATGTATATATAATGTATGTATGATATGTACATATGCAATATACATACACATATTTGTGTATACACACATATATAACAAAATGCTATGTAAAAGCTATTTTTTTAACCAAAAATTTGTCGAGTTTCTTTTTTCTCCCTTTAAAAATTTCCAGTTTTTAGTACTGGTTCAGCTACTGATTTGCTGAGACCTTGGCCAGACCCCTTCTACATCTTGGAACTTCAGAAACCTTATTTATAAAATGAGGGAGATTGTACCAGATGATCTCAAAGCTCTGTTTCATTTCTCAGTCTGTGATCTTGAGAAAATTAAGGTCTCTTCCAGCTTTTCCATGTGCTGCCTTTCTGGAAGAGGAGGCCTTTAAGAGAAATGGGCTGTGGAGGAGGAATAAAACTCCTTGGATGGAAGGAAAGGAGCACTGAATTTGGAGCTGGGAGACCAAGTTTCTCCAGCTTTGCTATTAATTCATTGGACTAAATTGTGGACAAGTCACGCTTCCTTCTTTGGATTTCTGTTTTTTTCATCTATAAAATAAGGGGATTGCAATGCAAATCTTATTACTGTGGCTTTAGCTCTTAAATTCTAGGTTCTAGGCTTCTTTAGCTGGAAAGGAGTGTGCAGGGTTAGAAGAGGATAGAGAGATGGAACAAAGTCGTAGAGCTGGAAACTGGGGAATCTGAGATCCCATCCCAGACCAAGGGACTGTCCCCTTGGAGCTGTCATTCCCTAGAAGCATCAAGAATGACAGAACCTTTATTCCAGGGAGCAGAGCCTGAGGGAAGAGAAGTCCCCAATAAGGCAGACGGTAGACAGGGGAGATGGGAGAGTGCAGAATTTAAGGGAGTGGACATCACTGAAACTGAATAATCCTGACAGACAAGGGATCATGGCTCAGTACTGAAAGGATATAGGGAATTACTTACATGAGAGACTTACTGTTCCAGAATAATAAAAAGTTTATGTCTTAGATATACAGTAGCAGGCGTCAAGTAACCAACTTTTCCTTCCCCTGAGAGAAGCAGCTCAGAACCCTGGACTGCAGCCTCTAACAATCTTGAGGTCCTATGCCAGGTTCCTATTCTGGATCTCTGGGGTTTGAGGTGTTTATCAGACTTGTGAAATCAGCTGGTAGTGGAAGGTAGCAGTGGGAACTTTAACAATGTGACCTTAAAGAAGTGAGGCTTTTACTTCTGTTAAAAGCTAATTGGCAAAGTACCTGCAAAGCTGGGTTGTTTTTGTTTCCCTCACTAAGATCAGATCCTTCTGGGTGGAAAATGAACTAAGACCATGGCTGGGGGCTTTTTTATCGTTTCAACATGAAATGCTCTTTAACTAGGCAGGGCACAAGACATCTTTAAGAAAGAAACTGAAGCTGGGAAAAGGTGATTCTTTGGAAATAAAAAGTGGGACTATTACACTTGCCAGGGGATGCTGAAGGGCCAAAGGGGAAAAGTAGGGGAAGAAAAGTCCTGGACCTTCCATCCTGGTGGGTGAGTGGGTATTTGTTGGGGGGAGTGCAGAAATTAGGCCCCTCTAGATACTTGATTGGCTGATAATTGCTGGCAGCCAGATCACAGTACTCCCCAACCACTAATTTGGTTTATCAAAGCTAGAGGCTGGGGCTAATGGGGGAGGGGTGGAATGGAAGTGAGAAAGAGCTGACCAGGGCCATCTCTGATGTCTTAAAACATTTTTTTCTATACTCTGAGCTCCTTTGTGGTCTTAGCAGAGCAGGACTGGTCACATGGGGCCTCCAGTAGGTCTTCAGCTCTCAGGGCTTTAGAATGGGGAGAAAGGGGGTGGGGAGTGGGAAACCCTGAGCCTCCAAAGAGCAGCAGATGGGCCGGGCTGGGCCACGTGTCAGAGAAGTGATAGCATCATCTACCCTGGGCTTCCTTCAGCAGCTGCTCTTAAACCTCCCCCTTGACAATAACAACCCCTCGGAGTAGGAGGAGGGAATAGGAAAGCTGCAAAAGACCTCTAGGGCTTTAAGAGAAGGGAATAACAGCCAATGACCTCTCCGCCCCCTCCCCCACAGCTGTCACCTTTGTCAACCCCAAACTCGCCCCGTCAGGCATTCTGGTCTCTTTATTTCCCGCAGCCTCAACATCTGCCCAGCGAGCCTGGCCCCTCGCTGACCCGTTCCCCCCACCTCTCCTCCTCCTCCTCCTTCTTCCCTCCCCCTCGTAACTGGAGGGGCTTTGAGCACTGCTAATGGCTCGCAGGCAGCTGAAGGTCTAGGTCACCGCCAGGAAGACAGAAGGATGAGGGAGAGGAGGGCAAGAAAGGAAGGGAAATGATATAGATGAGGGGAGGAGGCAAAAGAGGAGGCAGAGTAAGGGCTGTAGGGCCACGGAAGGTGAAAGAGGAGGAAAAGGGGAGGATGGGGAAAAGTGAGAGGGGCTAGGGGCTAGAGAAGAGTATGGGGAAGAAGTAAGGGGAATACGAGCTGGAGAAAAGGGGCAGAGGGAAAGAAGGGGGGGACTAAGGCGGATTAGGGCAGGAAGATGAGGATGAAGGGGAAAGAGGCAAGAAGAGAGGGAAGAGGGGAATGGAGGAGAGAGGGGAGGACAAGGAAAAAAAAGGAAGATAGAAATCGAAGAAGTCCCGTAGGGAGCCGGAGGAGGAAAGAGGAGGGAGAGTGGGAGTAGAAGGGCGGGAGCTTTGACGCGTTGCTCCAGCCCCCCGCCCTCGCCTCTCCATCTGAGTTAAAAGCTCCGCTGGTCTCTTCAACGCCGCCCCCTCTGCAGGATCAGCAGCGGGGCCGCCTCTGGCTGGGATCCGCTTCTCCGGCCCCGGCTGCCCGCCGCCCACTGCCCACCTCTGGTGCGCAGCGGGACGCTCGCTCCTTCTGTGGCAGCGGCATTCAGGGCTGGCCTGGAGGTTGGGGGAGCTCCCGCCTCCCGCCGCGCTGCCTGGGCGGCTATAACCGAGCCGAGCAGATGAGCGGAGCCAGCAGGGATACTGAGCTCCCCGCAGCCCAAGTTTGCGCTCCTGGAGCTACAGACGCCGCTACCGAGCCTTCCTTCTCTTCTTCGGTCTAGAGGTTCCGACACCCTGAGAAGCTGACCCCGATCTGTGCAGGGGTTTGTGGAGAGGACACTAGCATCCCTCTCTAACAGCTGTCCAGTCCCCCGAACCTGGGGTCCTGGAGAAAATCTAAGCCTTGAAAGCCGAGGCTGATGATGATCTGGGGATCTCATATCTGAAGGTGGTCGGCTGGTACCTAAGAAATTCCTTGGCTATTGCCCCAGAGACATCAGGAAAAATTAGTCACGATTTCAGAGCCTGCTGGGTCCCTGCTGGTTTGGGGTTCTGCACTCTCTGAATCTGGCGCTGACCCGGCTTCGGTGGTCACCTGACCTTCCACCTCCGAGGAAACCTGGAAGCTTTGTCCTCCGGACCCTCCCCCAGCCTGGACTAGGATGAGATCAATAGCTCCTTTCCTCCCTTCTCTAAGCCCCGAATCAGACTCCATCTCTCTAACTTCGGAATGTATTCCTCAGTTTCCCAACCTGTTTCCAGGAGAGTGCTGATGAATCCCCCCAGAGACGGGGAGCAAAGGTTGAACCCGAGAGCATTCTTAAGTAATTCATCTTGGTCTCCTTTACCTGTCTGATTCTCGAAGGCTAGACTCCCTGCCGAGGAGTAGAGAGAGAATACATGGCTAAGTGGCTCAGGGACTATCTGAGCTTTGGTGGACGAAGGCCACCCCCACAACCCCCCAAACCCGATTATACAGAGAGTGATATCTTCCGGGCCTATCGGGTTCAAAAAAGTCTGGACTTTGAGGATCCTTATGAAGATGGAGATGGGCAGGAGGAGCCCGAGTCATCCTGCCTCAATTGCCCCAGCAAACCTTCCTGTTCTGGGGACCAGCAATACGGCTCCCCCAAACACCGGCTCATCAAGGTGGAGTCAGGCGACCTGAACCGCAGTAAGATGTTGCTGGGGACGCCTGAGGAGGATAACGTAAGTACCTGAGTGGGGGGAGGAGAGGAGGAGGAATTTAGCCCTTAGACAGTTCAGCCCTACCCCACATAGAACGGCCACAGCCTAGGTGACCTCCGAAAAGTGATTCACTGTCTTTGTATACTGCCCAAGGTCAAGAGTGTCGGGTTGAAGAGCAGACCAAAAAAAAAAAAAAAAATTGGATAACAATAACTCATGTTCCTCTAGCCAAAGCTCTTTCCAAGAAATAACCCTCTAGGTTAGACAGCAAAAATGGTATTAAGTCCATTTTACAGGTGAAGGAACAGTCTAAGGTTTGTCCATTTTCATATAACTATTAAAGGCAGGAGTTGGAATATGAATTGGTTTCTTCTAATTCTAAATCCTACATCTTTGTGTGTATGTGTACACACATAAACATATATAAATAAAATATATGTATACACACATGTGTATATATATTTTCTGTGAAGAAAGGGAAGTCAAAGATCTGCCTTGTGACACCTCCAGGAGCTGGGAAAGGCTGCCTGAGAGTAGTGGATGAAAAGGAGAAAGCCTCAGGAGGACCAGCATCAGATCTGTCAGGGGCAAGAAAGGTTGTGTGTGATCATGGGAGCCTGATTGGGAAGGGGCTTCAGGCGATGAACTAGATATTAGATGTGATAGATGGTGATTAAATAGGAAAAATGGCCAGGGCTCCACGGACAGAATGAGGGAGAGGCTGTGACTGCTGATAGAAGAGAAAGGATAGAAGAATCAATCTAAGATAAGGGGACGAATGAGCTTTGAAAGAGAATGTCAGGACTGGAATGGCAATAAATCACAGAATGTCAGAATTTGGACTTTAGAATACAGAATATTTGAGTCAGAAGGGACCTTAGAGCAGAGAATGTCAGAGCTGGCAGAGATCTTAAACACAGAATGTCAGAAATGGAAGGTCAATAAAACAGAATGAAAGGATTGGAAAGGATTTAAACAAAGAATGTCCAAGTTGAAAGAGACCTCAAACACAGATTTTAATGTTAGAAGGACCCATGAACCATGCGACATAAATGATGAAAGAGACTCCGGAGTTAGAACATCAAGGCAGAAGGGCTGAGAATGGGGAGAAGGGAGTATTTGGGAGAGATGTCAGAGAACAACACTGAGTCCCTTGTCCTCACCTAGACTGCAGATGATGCTGAGTATTCGGACCCCTTTGATGCCCAGCCTGAAGCTCAGTTGGGTGCCTCAGAACAGCTGCCCCCTGACAACAGCTACATGGAACCCTATGATGCTCAGTGTGTGGTAACAGGTGAGTGTCACTGCATTAGAGTGGGGGAGTAATACAGCTTCCTCTCCAGGTCCTCCATTTGTCCTTGAAGTCTAGTCCTGGCTGACATTCCTAATCCCACCTCCAACCCCCACCAGGAAGGGAAGTGTAGAAACTAGCTCTCATCAGTGACCCATTCACTCGCTCTTCTATTCTTTCTCTACGACTTCTCCCTTCACTATCTCAGACACTTCCGTGGCTTTAATGATCTCTTCTAAGTGACTCCCAAATCTCAATCTCCAGGGCTAGCCTGATCTGCCTCTTGAGCACCAGCTCCATATTTCCTAGAAGCACAGAATTTCAGTTAAAAGGCACCTCTGAAGTGATCCAGCCCAAAACATACCTGAATAAAGAAACCTCTTTACAATTTAACTGGAGTGTCTTTACTCTAAGAGCTCCAGTGAAGGGGAGCCCACTTGCTCCTGAAGCAGCCCATTCTACTTTGGAATAAATCTAAAGCTAAAAAGCTTTATCTGGTATCAACCCTAATTCAGCCTCTTTGAATCTCTTATCCATTGCTCCTAATTCTATCTTCCCGGACAAGAAAAAACAAATCCAATCCTTTTTCACATGAAGATCTTTCAAATACTTGAAGCTGTCATTCTTATCTTCCAGTGATTTATCAGGTGGATGGCAAAGTGGATCAAGCACTGGATCTTTGTCAGGAAGACGAGTTAAAATCTTGACTCAGCCACGACTAGCCAAATCACTTACCCTCTTCCCTAAGTTGAATGACAATAACAATAACCCTTACCCCACAAGATAGCTGTGAGAATCAAATGGCATAATATACATAAAACAATTTGCAGACTCTGAAACACTATATAAAAGTGAGATCCTTCAACATGAATGGCTTCAGCTGATCATTGTTCTTCCTCAAATATGGTACCTACTGGAAGTAAAGTACTCCAGAGGAGGGTCAACCAGGACAGAATATTATAAACCTGTCACTTTCCTAATTCTGGACATCATACCTCTCTTCAGGTAGCCCAAGATTGTATTATGTGTCTCTGGGATTCTGTGTCTCCTTTTTGTAAATTCTTTGTGTTACTGGATTTCTCGAAAAAAGTTATACTCAAATGTGTCCAAAACAGAATTCATCATTATCCCTCTTGTGCTCCTTTTCCCCCCAAGAAAAAATCATCTTCTCTTACCAACTTTCCCATATCTATTGATGATACTATCAACCATCCTGTATTTCTTACTCAATCTCAGAAGCTCTTTCCCCTCCCTTGACTTCCACTTTCAGTCAAGTTACCAACTCTAGGTCATTCTACTTCTGCATCTCTCAAATCTGTCCCCTATCCTTGTTAACAAAGCTGCCAACAGAGGATTATAGTTACCTCCCATTTGGTCTCTTCCTGATTCATTTCTTCCCTCTTCAATGAATTGAATCCACAATTGCCAAAATGATACTGTAAAACAGATAGATCATGTTATCTCTCCCACTTGAAAACTTTCCATAGCTCCCTATTGTCTTCAGGATAAAGGACAGATTAATTCCATAAACTGGCATTTATGACCATCCACAGTCAGGCCTCTGCCTACCTTTCCAGCTTTATTACTCTTCTCTCACTTTACATTCTCTCCTGGTTGCCTAATTCTTACTCTCTTCATAATTCTTGAGGAATTGGCTCATGAGATGGGGACAGCTCCCTCTCTCGCATAAGGGAATCTTTCTCTTTCTTCAAAAGTTCATCTTTGATTCCATCCCAATCAAGAAGCTTTTCCCTACTCCAAGTTAAAAGTGTTGTTGCCTTCTCCCAGTCTGACAAGTGTTCCTTCCCCTGCCTCCAAGCTGACAGTGTTCCTGCTTTCTTCCAATATGCTAGAGACTTTTGCTTATAATTTGCACCTTGACCTGGAAGCACTAGGTTTTAGTTATAATATTCCTGAGATTTTTCATTTTGAGGGTTGATAGAATCTTCCTGTTTTCATCCTGTCCTCTTGTTCTAATATGAATGGGCAGCTTTCTTTTATGATTTCTTTTTTTTTAATAATAGCTTTTTATTTCCAAAATACATGCAAAGATAGTTTTCAGTGTTTATCCTTATAAAATCTTGTGTTCCAAATTTTTTTTCCTTCTTTCCCCACCTTCTCCCTCCCCTAGACAACAACTAATCCAATAGAGGTTAAACATGTAAAATTCTTAGAAATATATTTCCACATTTATCATGCTGCACAAGAAAAATCAGATCTTTTGACCTTTTTAGGAAAAAAAGAAAGAAAGAAAGCAAACATTTGTTAAACTGTTAATCCTTTTTCCAAGTCTCTCCTCCAAAACTCTCATTTCTTTCCCACTCTTTCCCTCATTGCTCTCATTTATCGCATTATTTTAAACTTTTTAAAAAGGATTCATTTCTTTTAGGAATATTAATTGATCTTAGGGTTAAGTTTTTTTTTAAGTTTTCCTGATATTTTAAAGTTATTCTTCTCTTTTGGGTTGGTGCCTTGGGCATGGCACATTCTTTGCTCATTCTTCCAGGCTTATTTCCATACTTTGTGTTATGACAAAGTTCTGAGCACTTTGGACAGGATGGTTGTGGCCTTATACAGTCCAGATCTGTTTTATTTGGAGTCCTGCTGCTATATTCTTTGGGTACTGAATGCTGTATTCTTTGAGGGTTGAGCCAGGAAGCTACATGCTTTTGGTGGATCCTATGGGATCATATCATGAGTACAGTCTGGTTGCTGCCCTCCTGGGCATTTCCAGGTTCCGCACCTTGAGTTTAATCTAGACCACAGAGCTGTCAGCATGTTCCTGGATGGGACTCCAGTAGAGTTGGGCCCAGCTCCTGTCTACTAACTAAAGGGTTCAGAAGGTAGAGAATGATTGTGCTATTGGCGACCCTTGTTCTGATTCTTCTCTGGGGAGAGTTGGGACTGAATACTCCATCAGGTCCTTCTGGGAGACCCCATGCCTTTGGTCCAGGGATGTCTTCAACCTTCTCTGAGTCTAAAAACTGCCTTGTGCTGCTCATCTAGCTCTATTAAGTCTAGCGTTGACTCTGGGATCACAGTTCAGCCTGCGAGACTCTGCTCTCTTACCTGAGCTCTGTGGCCAAAATTCTGCCCTTTCTAGATGACCCCACACTGCTGGCCTGGGCCTGGGATGAGTACATGATTTGTAAACCCTGAAATTTGTTTTAAGGTGACTATACAGTGCTGTCTATTGAGAGTCCTGGGAGCTAAGTTGGCTGTGTCTGCAATCCAGAGCTATCTTGTCACAGTCCTTGACCTGGTCATTTGCTTTTGGTTCCAGTTTTTGACCTTGAACTGAAAAGGTCCATTGTGGTTGCTTCTTAGATTTCCTGTCACTTCTAGGTCTAGAGCTCTTCTTAGGACTGCGTTTGTCTTGGAGGAGAAACTGAGGCTGTCTAGCTTATTCTTGTGCCATCTTAATCAGTCTTCCCCCCACCCAAAGTCATTTGTCTAGAATTCTTCTTCACCCTGTCGCTCTCTTACCTTGCCAAGGTAGCATATCCTTACTATTAGACTGTAAGCTCCCTGAGGGTGGGGACTGTATTATCTTCCCCTCTTTGTGTCCCCAGCACATTAAGTGCAGAAGGGCAGAGATAGGGACTGGACCTGTAATTTTATAGGAAACTCCAAGGTGAGGAAATTGCCTTCACCAGTTTCATTATGCACCTTTTCTACAAGTCTTGGGGAGTTGCTTAGAGTACTAAGAAGGTAAATGTTCTGCCCAGGGTCACACAGCCAGTTTGCATTAGGGTTGAGATCTGAACTCAAAGCTTCCTGGCTTTATGGCTACCTTTCTATCCCCTGAGCCACACTGCCTACCAAATATGTAGTAAGCACTTAATAAATGTCTATGGAATTAAACCAAATGTGGAACACAAGATTTTGCAAAAGTGAATGGTGAAAACTATCTTTGCAAGTGTTTTGAAAAGTAAAAGGTTATTTTTTTTGTAAAAAGAATTAAACTAAATGTAATTACCCAGCAGACCTACAGCTCTATGACACACCTTATGAGGAGCAAGTTGGCGGGGATAGCCCAGAGGCTGAAGGGAGGCCCCGGCAGAGCCGCCTGCCCCGGGATGATGAGAGGCCTGCTGAAGAGTATGATCAGCCCTGGGAATGGAAGAAAGACCACATCTCCAGAGCTTTTGCAGGTATCAGCCCCTGAGGCCTCTGACTAACCCTGGCCTTGTTGGCTCTCCCATTTTGGTCTCCCTTCCGCCACCCTAACATATACACCCTGCCAACCCCATTCCTTGCTTAATGCTAAAAATGGGTCACCCTTTGCCTCCAGAGCTTTCCCTCTGATAACTCCCCTAAGTGCTGACTCTGCCCAGTCCCTCATTCTGAGACCTATCCAGGTTGAATCTTTTCCCAGTCCCTGGCTGTGACTGGTCACTCATCAGACTAGTTTCATTTTTAATGCATGGAAACCCTACTCCTCTTAAGCCCTGAGAGCATCCCCTGATTCCCACTTCTCCCCTCCCCGAGGCTCACTTCTCTGAATCCAACGACGAGTCTGGTTTTTGCCCTTGGAAGGACCAGCTGGTTAAAGAAAAGCATTCTTTGGTTTCTCTGCCTGATCCAGTGCAGTTTGAGAATCCTGAGTGGGAACGGGCCCCAGGCCTGGCCAAGGAGCTCCGGAAGCCCCCAGCTAAGACCTCTGGCGGCTGGGTGGGGAAGGGGCCCAACCCAGAGGAGCATAGCCCCCAGCCAGCCGAGCGTGTGGACCCAGCCCTGCCCCTGGAGAAGCAGCCGTGAGTGATGAGACCAAGTTCAAATATAGCCCCTTTCAGGAAAGAGTTCCCCCCCAGGCAGAAGAGACCCGCAGCACAGCACTTGACTTTGATGGTCCTTCTCCAGAGTAATGGTCTCTCAATTCCCAGGCCCTAAGAGATCAAGTCTCTCTCCTTTGGGTTTGTTTGCGGGCACGGGCCAAGTTAGAAACAGAGCTGGGATAAGGGGAGGGGAGGGGCAGAGCCTGGTCTATCCCTGAGGCTGTGGCCCTGGCCCCCTCAGCTTCACTCCCTGTTTCTCCCTGTCTCCCGTCAGGTGGTTCCATGGTTCCCTGAGCCGGGCCGAGGCCGAGAACCTCCTGTCCCTCTGCAGGGAGGGCAGCTACCTTGTCAGGCAGAGTGAGACCAGTCATCCGGACTTCTCTCTGTCCCTCAGGTGAGCCCTGGGTTCTAGGCCCCTGGCCCCAAGGGAGAGCAACCTGGAGGGTCAGACTCCAGTGGGGAGGGAGAGCTGGAAGAGGTCAGTGTCCTCCCGGGAGCTAGAGAGGGAAGGGCCCCATTGGACAACGTGAGTCGCCAAGTGACTGTTAAACAGGGAGGGCACCTCTGTGCCCTTGGGCAGGCTGGCGGACGGGGTCTGTCAGGGGGCTGCTATTCTAAGCCTTTCTGCCCCGATAGGAAGCTTGAGGAGCCCCACAAGGGGAGGGAGAATAAGGCTAATGTTTTCTAGAGCAGCGTCTCCTGCTTAGTTTATTTCTCTGTAGAATGGCGACAGCCGCAGGTGCCTCGAGATCCAGGCCATGGAGGCCATCTGCCCTTGGGGACCTGGGACCCAAAGGGGAGAGCGGTAGTCACATCCTTGGGCCTGATTCTATGGGACGGCGTCTCAGTGACTGACTGACTGAGGCTAGCTAAGTCCCTTTCCCCCCGCCCCCCAGTCCTTCCGGAGCTTAACCCCCCCCCCCAACCTCCCTCTGACCCAGGGTCTCCTCTTCCTTCCCAGGGGCAGCCAGGGCTACATGCACATGAAATTCAGCCGGACAAAGGACAACAAGTTTGTGCTGGGTCAGCACAGTGGGGTCTTCTCCAGTGTGCCTGAGGTGGTGCACCACTACAGCATCCGCCCGCTGCCAGTGCAAGGCTCCGAGCACCTGGCCTTGCTGCACCCCATCACTGTGCAGACCCCCTGACAGCCTCTGCACTAGGACCCCAGGCTCTTCCTGACCATCGGCCCCCCCGGGCTGCTGCTGACCTCTGGCCGTGGTACTTCCATTCCGGGCAGAATCTCAGAGCTGGAAGGGCTCTCACCCCATCTGGTCCAGTTCCCTTCTGCAGCATCTCTGACTAATGGCTGCTTGGGAACCTCCCGTGATGGGAAACTAACCGTCTCCTGAGGTGACCGTTTCACTTCTGGGTGGCTTTTGGTGTAATTTGATTGAAATCTGGCCCTCGAAACTTCTCTCTGTCCCTCCCAGTTCTGGCCTTGGGGGCCAACAGAGGACTAGACTGTCTCCTGCACCAGCCCTTCAAGTGCTTGGGAACAGCTCCCAAGTCCTATTCTCCACGTTCAGCATCTACATGTCTCTCAGCCAGTTGGGCAGCGTCGGGTCTCAAGGCCCGTGTCGGTCCTGGTCACCCTTCTCTGGCCAGCCCCAGTCTGTCACTGCCCTCCCTGTAACAGGACCCCAAGCCTGAGGTAATACTACTGAGGAGATCCGACCGGACACATCCATAGCCCTGGACTTGGTGCTGCTCAATAAAGGCCAAAAGTCAAGGTGACTACAGGGTTCACTGGTCTGTTGACTTATATTGAGCTCTTCCAGGATTCACTGAGTCCCCATTTCAGTTCCTGGGCAAGGGCCCTTGGGGAAAACGAGCATCCCCAGATACAACAAAAATGGGCCCCTATCTCAGCCTTACGGTTGCCCCCAGACACAATGCTCCCACCCAAGACAAGACCTGGGCCTTGGACATGGAGAGTCCACTTTACGCTGGACACAATGGAGAAGATATAAATGATGAGAGGAAACTCAGGTTTGCTCCATCCTAGGCTGGAGGAAGCAAGTAGTACAAACGGACAGCCTTGGCTCCTCTGTTCCACTGCCTGAGTTTTCAGACTCCATAGGCTTTTCCACCTCTCTCACACTCAATAAATCAATTATCTCTGGCTCCTGCATACTGTCGTTGGGGGAGGAGAGGAGGATGAGAGCTTTGGGTGCTTGGGAGGAGGACTGGCTGATTTACTGGCATGTGGGACCCTTTTCAATCGTGCCTTGTCCTGGGTGCTGGGCTGGGCAAGGCACTTGGACAGGATGTTGGGGGATAGCGTGGATCAGTCTGGCCAAGTTGAGATTGTGTGGTTCAGTCCCTGTACCTTAATCTCCCATCTATTATGTAGGATGGTGTCCCACAATTCATTCCCGTTGGGGGATGGAGGAACTAGATGACAGTGTGCAAGGAAACTACCGATCGGGAGGGCAGTGACATGGCTTATAGCCTTTCTCTTGCTGAGTGACCAGGAAAGTCCCTTCTGTCTTCTAGACCCCAAACTCCTTGTTTGTGAAATGGAAATACTTTTAAAAAGACTATTTTAGAGACATGGAGCATAGGATGCTAAACACAGGAACATCTGAAAGATCTTCTAGCCCAATGACCAAGATAGAAGAACTGAGGTCGAGAGAGGGAAAGTAATTTGTCCAATGTCACAGAAGGACTCGGGATCAGAAAGCCAGGACTGGCATTGGGGGGGTCTCATGGGATGGGGAGATGGAGGTCACCCAGGATGGGGGGCTGGAGGCCTGAAGCTGGCGGAGGATTCCTGGAGCCTCTTCACCTTCTGCGAGTCTGGGTCTGCTCTGCTTCAGTCCCCTTCGGGTCCCCTTGGCTCTGCCAACCTTCCAGTATGTCTGTGTCTCTGACAACATCAGAGAGGACATCTGTCTCCATGGAAACAGGAGGGAGAAGACTGCTCTGAGCCAGTGAAGCTTCAAGGTGACAGGCAGAGGCTGGAGGGAGAAAGGGTCCCATCCCATGGGGATCTTCAGAGGCAGAGAGAGGGCAGGTACAAGTGGGTTACTCTGGCCACCTGCCCTTCCTCCCAGGTCCCTTCCCTTCTTCCATCTGTGCTTGAGGGAGGGGGGTAAGAAACAGCTGCAGGAGGTTGGCTGCGTGTGTGTGTGTGTGTGTGTGTGTGTGTGTGTGTCCAGGCTGCATATATGGGATGGGATCTCTGGGCTGCAAGCCAAGTCTAGGGGAAAAATCCTTAGCACTCTGATCCTGGGACACAGGCTTGGGATTCCGGGATGGCTTCAGACCCCTAGCTTCCCTCAGGGGACCAAAGGAAGCACAGTGTGTGTGAGGAAGGGGAGTGGAGGAGTCAGTGAGTAAGTGACTTGAAAACTGAGTCTCTCATCCCCCAATATCAAGGAGGTCCCCCGGAAAGGTCACTTCCTTCTGCATCCCCCAATCCACTCAGCTATTCCCCTATGAATAGATAATTATTCCTTGGGGAAGGGGGGGGGAATGTATTTCAGTTTTTCCCCTATTCCAATCTCAAGATCTCTTCCCCAGATTTTAGTCTTCCTCCAATGCAATCAAGATCCCCAGTTTCCTTAATCCTTAATTCCTTAATAAGCCCCTCCCCTAAATCTCAGCCTCCCCAGGTTCCTAGAGAGAAGAAATAACTTATGGAAGGTCCTTTTCATCAGATGAGTTAGTTCTGCAGAAAATCCTGCTTCCTTTCTTCAGTGTCTCCTCTATATTCTCTTATTTTCACTCTCAAGTCTCCCTTTCATCTCAGTCACCCAGAATTTAACTTCCCTAGAGTCCAGCTTCCCAAATAATAGATTTTTTCAGATTTATCTCATCAACACTAGCCCATAGATCCCAGTCTCTCCAGCTCAGCCCTACTTTACCTTCCAATTTTAGCCCCCAAGATCTAATTCTCCCCCAGAGTCCATTCTCATTTCACAATATCCCCAAATCTCAGCTCCCAGTCTCCTCCATTCCAGTTGCAAGGATTCTATTTTCCTCAGATCCAAGTCTTTTAATTCCAACTCTTCAGATTTCAGTCTCCCAGATTCCATTCCTTCCCCTATTCCTTCTCAGGTATTCTGGGGTCTTACAGGCCACACATCAAACATCATACATCCTGCCCTCATCATCAAACACAGGCCTCTGGTTTATTGATACTAGGCCTTATGGAGAGACCATAGGATACTAAGTCAGTCGGGCATTAGGGATGGGGGAAGGGGAGACAAGCTCTGGTAGTGTCTAGGAAATGATGGAAAAAATGTATGAGAAGCAGTCTCACATATCAGAGTCATATATCAGATGATCTTGGTTCTTTTGTTTTTTCACTTTATTTTTCAATCAACAAGCATTTATTTTCTCCATTTTCTCCTCCTCCCCCCCTAAAAACAAATAAAAAAATAAATCCTTTATTACAAATATGCAGAGTCAAGTATAACCTTCTTGTGTGTCCATTTCCAAAAATGTAGCTCTGGCTCGTCTTTGAGCATTGGATCCTATCCTCTATGACTTAGCTAAAGAGGCAACCTCCCAGCTTCTGGGAAACCTTAGTCCTCCCTCACTTTCCCACTCTCAGGAAGGCTGACTCTCCCCCACACCTCACTGGACTGAGCAAAGAAATCCTAGGTTAAGTGAGGGTTGGGGGCAGGGAGCAAGCTGGTTTTATTGGCTAAGAACTAGCCTGATGCAGGTTGGAGTGGGCAGGGGACGGTTCCAGGGGACTACGCCCTAGGGGGTGGGGATGGGAGTTGGGGACCAGCAGAGTAGATGCTCTCTCCTCTCTTTTTCTCTGGTGACCATTGCAGAGGCTTGTCCTTGCTTGGCGTGATCCCCTTAGTTTCTTTGTGGAAATAGAGAACATTGCCATAAAAGTGGTTCTCTGTGAAGAGACAGAGGAGCATGAGTCTCAGTCCAAATATCTTTCTCCGGGGCTAACATTGGAGCTAACAATTTCTCAGTCATCTTCCCCGGCTCTGACACCAGGAGCGGGACCTGGGTGGAATAGCTATCTCTGGGGATAGAGAATCCCTTTGGGAAGGTGACCTAGGGAGCAGTAATTGGATAAAAGCAGCAGCTGTGGATCAAATTGGGCCATCCTCCTTTTTTCCACCAATGGCTGAGAACACAGTTTGCTAATTACTGAGACACTGACTGAGAGGCAGCTTGTGGGGTCTGGCCGGGACTCTGGGATGGGGGAGCGGAAGGGAGGACACTGCACCCCTGGGGCCTGCCCGGTGCTGGGGGACTACTCACCAGAGTCTGTGCTTCTTCTAAAGCATCTCCAGATCATTCTTCCCAACACAGCCCCCAATCCTATCATGACACACGCCACCAGCAGCCATAAGAAAAAATCTTGAGGAGATAATCAGAAGAGATAGGAGAGCCAGTGGAGACGTCGTGAAGAGGGGAGATTGGCAATGAAAAACAAGTGCAGCAGAAAGAGCCATGGGTTGGGAATCGGGAGACCCTGGGTCTAAACCCTCCGCTCCTGCCTCTGGCTCATTCACTGCAAGACCTTCAGCAAATCTGCCTTCCTCCCCAGGTTCAGTTTTCCCATCTGTAAAATGAACTACATGGTTTCTAGGGCCCCTCTCTTCCTGACACTGACATTCTATACTTCAAGAATCCTTTAGGTTTTCACTCTATTCTCTGTTCTAAGAAACGTATGATGCTGATGATAGCCAAGCTGATTAATATGGATCATCTCACAGGGAGAAGGGACAATCTGGCAGTAGGAACCGGGAGATACTAGGATGGGCATTACCTCTTACCTGGAAAGCCTTTGATCCAGCTGCTTGTGAAGAAATCTGCAAAGAGAGAAATCTCTATAGCTCACTCTACCATCTCCCTTGGTGTGTTTTTGCCCTCACTTCTCTGGAGGGGTTTTGAGCTTTTAGCAGTTTTGCTTCTCCCCACTTCCTTTCCTCTGAGGATCAGAACCTGACCCCTCTGTGTGCTCACTAAAGCTCCTGTGATTTTCAGAGATCACTAATGCACTGGGGAGGGGACGGCACACTTAGTTCTCTATGATGGTCATGTCTCTGGAAGTTGCTAGGTCCACCACTACCCCCTCTCATAAGAAGGAAGAAATATGACCCCCTCACTCCCGAGTTGGGAGGTGATCTCTATCTCTGGGGGGTCCTGGTATGTTCAGCCATCCAAGGCACATGTGTAGAGAACTCAGGATTAAATCTCCATCCCCTATAATTTTTTCAGGGAATGGAGAAGGGCACCCCTGGTGTAAATTCTTCTCCCACCCCCATCCCCGTGAAGTAAGGGAAAGATCTGGGAGGGGGTGCAGCAGCTGTCAATGCTGGGTCCTTGCCCAGGGGCCGGGCCAGAGCCAACACTGACTCCTATGTCTCTGCTAATTGGTAATTGGCCCCTCCTAGCAGAATGGAAACTGGTAATTGGTAATTGGCCCCTCCTGGCAGAATGAAAACAGGGTAGGCGTGTGGGTGGCACAGATTGGCACCGTGCCAGCAAAGCCATTGAGCTTCAGAGAGCTGGGATGTCTGGGGGCGGGTGTCATGGGCTGGCACATGGAAAATCTGGGGACATCACAGGGTGTCCTTTAGGGGCCAGGCCAGAGGCTATGAGAACCACTTCTGGGTGATGCTGTCAGAGAGGGAGGGAGGAGAGGAGATGACTGGGAAATCGGCCAAAATCAGCCAGAAATCTGAGGATGAGAAAGGAGGAAACCCATAAAAAATTTTCCTCGGTAGAATCTTGTTCTGGAAGTTAGGATACTTGAATGTTTAGTCTTGGTTCTGCCACTGATCTCCTATGAGATTAGAATGACCTTGTCATTAGTGAGACCTTGTCACTGTCTATGTGACCTTGGACTTCCTAGCTCTGGACCTCAGTTTTCTCCTCTGTCAAATAATAGCATCCTACTCAGCTCCCTTTAAGATCCTTTCCAGTCCATTCATTCACTATATACTTTTTTGGAGGCAATTGGGGGTAAGTGACTTGCTAGGGTTAAGTTATCCACCTAGTAAGTGTTAAGTGTCTGAGAGCAGATTAGAACTCAGGTCCTCATAACTCGAGGGCTGGTACTCCATCCACTTCTCCCATTTGTTCACTTTATGAACCGACATTTATCAAGCTTGTGAGCAAGGTTAACCCTATGCTAAATATAATCCTACTTCGATAGCTGTGGTATAATAGAGAGTGAGATAAGTACAAGGTGGAGTTTGATATGCAGGAAGAGTCTGAAATTTGGAGAAACAGGGACTGGCTTGAGTTGCTCTGTAACCTTAGGCCTCCCTGAGTCATCTGTAAAAAGAAGTTGTTGAATTGCACAAACACTTGAGTCCCCTCAGCTTGTCAGGGGCACAAATGCAAAACCAAAATAGTTTCTCCTCTCAAAAGACTTACATATTACTGGGTAGGCTGGAAGAAGATACAAAATGGACCCAGACAAAGAAATAAAAGATCCTTTGAAGAAGGTGAAAGAGGTAAAAATTGGAGGGATCCAAGAAAGGCTTTCCAGAAGATGTAACACTGAAATGAAGGAAGAAAAAGGTTTTGAGAAACAGTGAGGAGGGCACTAGTGAGTTCCAGGCATCTGGAGGAGAACAACCTATTCAAAGGCACAAAGTCAGGGAGGGGGCATCGAATGTCAGCCAGATATGGAGAGTTCAATTTGGCTGGAACACAGTGTCCATGAAGGGGAGGAATACAAAAGAAATCTGGAAAGATAGTTTGGAGTCAGACTGTGGAGTCTGGCTTAATAAATGCTTGAATATATGATATAATAATAAATATAATAAAAGCTTAATAAATGTATTTTGATGTGAATGAATGAACTGGAAGGGACCTTTAAGGAAGTTGTATTTTATTCAAGAGGCAATAGGGGACAACTGAAGATTTTTGAGTGAAGAGTGACACGGCTATACTCAAGACCGTGGGGCCCTGCAGGATAGATCAAAGAGGGAAGAGACTGGAAGCAGGGGAGGTAATTAGGAAACCATTAAGGTAGTTTAGGTGAGAGGTGTTGTGGATTTCTAAAAAAGATAGGACATAGAGTGAAGATAGAACCTGGTAAATGTTTAACAATTGGCTTCCCTTCCCCCTCGGAAAATGTTTATGTGACACTTTCAAGTTTAATCAGCATTATTAGCACTTTCTCCATCACTTCTTAAAATCTAAATAATCAAGAAAAAAAATCAAATGCTTCATTGTAGAATTTGCCAATTTCTGAGATGTAAATAAATGCTCACACTGAAAAACAGCAATCTGGAGCCAAATCAAGCTGCCTCCAGCACAGTCTTGGATTGAATCAACAAGAATTGGCAATAAGAAAATGGATGGAGGGAGGAGGGGAAGTGTACAGCTCAAAGTTGAGATCTAGCAATATTGAAGTAAGGATAGAAAAAGATGGCATGGGATTCAAGGACAGACCTTGGTTAATGACAGAACTGAGACTATGAAGGAAGGAAAGTAAGATCAGAACAAGAAGGATGAATGGGGAATAGATGGGAAGATAGAGGGATCAGAGATAACTGTGAAGACAAACAATAGATGTGCAAAGAGTGAGGGAGAGAGAGTAGGACAGGAGAGGGATTTCAGAGTTCAGTCTCATGGGAAATGCCACAGTTTAGGGTGAGAATGATCCGACATGATCAACACTGGATTGTTAAGATGACACTGTGCTCCTCCTCTACTGTTCGTTCTCCCTGCCTTCCTGCCTTCTCCCCATACCTGAGACTATGAGATGTGTCCCATTGCCTTCAGCCATCTGGAGCTCTGGGATTTCCATTGTCATATGACACACATAGTGCCCGCTGTCATTAACATTCACATCATCCAGACTCAAGGTGATGGTATTGTTCCGTCTGAGGACCGACATGTTTCCGGAACTCCATATAACCGGCTAGAGTTCTGACTGATGGGCAGAGACTGGTACAATTCTTTGCCATCCTTCTTCCACTCTACTCGGAATTGCTCCCAGTGGGTCCAGATGACTTGGCAATCTATGTTCACTTTGCTACCCGAGTCCACCTTGATTTGTTCCTCTTGCTGCACCATCAACTTAGTCTCTCCTGAGAGCACTGGGTTGGGGGAAGAAAGAAAGGTCACGGTTGATTATGGGGGGTTGAGCAGGAGAAGAGGAAAAAGGAAGCAGCAAATGAAGGCTTAATTCTTCTAGAGATCACAGAATCTGAGAAACCCAAAGGACTTCTGAAACTTCATAAAAGCAGAATTGAAGCAGGAGTTCTGACTTCTGGGGCTGAGCACTTTATTTAATCTCTCATCCTTTCTGATATTCTACTGCTAAGATCTTTATCAGATCTGATACCATGTTCAAAATCCCTCCAGTTCCAGCACTTCCCATCTAGCTTTTCTTTCTTCTCTATTTTGGACATTTCTGTTTTCTATGTTCTAAGAGTCTTTTCAGTACTAATGATCTATGTTTTATGATTCAGTGGTTTTTTTCATCCGCAGTGAGAGTGTGAAATACTGTCCCCATAAATTCAAACAATAGACAGTTAGCTTGGACCTTGGTACACTCCTTAATAGATAAATTTTAGAGAAAGAGTAGGAGAAAGGAGGGCTCCTTCAAGACTCTTTGAGATCCCCATGGTCTGAGAGGACAGAAACTTCAGCTATCTTAGAATTCTAGAGGGTTATGGTTTCTTTGATGACACAGGAAGAAAGAGGCTTAAGGGGGTCTCCTAGTAGGCAGGGACCTTTGACTTGGGTACTTACCTGGCAACAGCATCAGGAGAAAAAGATCTGTAAGAAGACATCCCATCTCTTCTCTCCCCTCAGGCTCCTTTCTACCTTTAGTCAGCTCTGATCTTTCTTTCTGCCTATAGAAGCAAATGTTTCTTAGGGTAGTTCTATTCCTCCCTCCCTCCCCACCTCTTTCCACCCATATGTTCTCTGTATATGGCCAACCTAACAGATAGCACTTCCTGCCACAGTATCTGCCCCTCCCTCTCTGAAGAACTTTGGAAACAATTGAATGACATGGGAGATACTGGCAAAGGATTGCCCAGCGTGGCATACCCACTATATCGTATGAACGAAGCAGAATTTTTGGAGCTCAAAAGAAACGTGAGACGTACGCGTTTAGAGACATTTCCACCACAAATGTTCATTGAACTACTTGTGCCCGATCTGTCTTAGAGCTTTCCAAACTCACATTGGTCTAATCAGGGACAGCTGGACACACTGTACATAGTGCCCACTATCACTAGCATTCACATCATCCTGACCCAGGGTGATGGTATTTTCCTGGATCCAGGCCAACTAGTTTCTGGACCCCCACATAATCTTGCTGGAGTTCTGACTGACAGGTGGTATACTGATACTTTGACTCCAACATAGTAATGTCATTTTGATCCTCTTTGAGAATGACAGACAACATTGGAGTGATTTGCCATTTATTTCTCCAGCTCATTTTGCAGATGAGACAAATAGAGTTAAGTGCCTTGTCCAGGGACACACAGCTAGTAAGTGTCTGAGGCGGGATTGAACTCAGGTCCTCCTGATTCTAAGCTTAGTGCTAATTTCTGTGAAGGAATCCCTTCTACAGATATCCTGAATGGAGTGGGAGGGGAACCATTCAGTCTCTGTTTCCATGTCCAGGAATAGGGAGCTCACTACCATCAAAACAGCTTTTTCCATTATGATTCTGTCTCATTGATTAAAAATTTTTTCAGCTGAATCTGAAAACTGCCTTGCTGTTGTTATTAGCAAGATAGATACAGATATACAATAGAGAACTAGAGGAGGTTCATAATCACAGACTCTCAAAGTTAGAAGGGCAGGAATCCTACCTACAACATAATAGTAAATGACATGTTTATAAATCATTTTCCATATATTTTCTCTTCTGATCCCATAAAATCACATTGCTTTTAGCCTTTAAAAGGCTAAAAGGAGAGGTTGCACCTCTCCATCATGTCTTCTTTCTCCAGGAATTGAGAAATCACATTAAACTGCAAGATTTAATCTTCCCAATCCTCTTATCTCCTCAGTACCCTCTGACCCTGATTGGACCCTCTAACTAGAGGTCAGGGTCATGGGCTTCAGTGCTTCTATTTAGAAAGGAGACAACACAGATTTTTCTCCCCTTTTCACACCTGCTACATGGCTTAGGATTTTAGAATGATCCATCACACTCTTGGTTCAGGCTCTTCTCTCAATTCTTCCCTAACATAAACCACTACCTACCTTTCTGCTTCCTTTGAATTGTAGTCATTCTCCATTAGATTATAAATTTCTTGAAGGCAGGGACTGTTTTTGTTCTTATTTATATTTTATCCCCAGTGCTTAGCACAGTGCTGGATACCTGGTAGCAATTTAATATATGTTTATTGGCTGATATGTTGTAACTCAGAATGTTACAAAAAATGAATGTTGAAAATTATCCTTACTTGTAATTGGAAAAAATAAAATACCATTGAGAAAAAAATTAATAATAGTTTTAAAAATATAAAAAAAATTAAGCCCCTACTAAGTTCCAGGCACTGTGCTAAGTTCTGGAGATGCAAAGAGAGGTCCCTTCCAACCCCCCCCCCAAAAAAAAAAGAAAAATTTATACTCTCAAGGAAGTCATAATCTAAAGTATAGCTAACATTAAATTTTAAGTTTTAAGACTAAAACTGCACTAAGACTTTTGGGACATCTTATATAAATCTTTTAAGGTTTGTAACCCCCTTTATGTGTGGTTTCTCATTTAATCTTCACCACACACCTGTGTGTTTAGACAGAGCTGAAATTTAAATCTAGATTTTCTTGACTCCCAATAAGCCCAACAGTATGAGTTTAACAGTAGAATAGGAGACCCTGTAACCAACAATGGTGGGGAGATTTCCGGGCAGAGAGCTATTACACTTAAGTCTCAGCATCAGAAGCTTTTGTGAGCATCAACCACAGGCTGATCTCTTTTTACAAGCAGCAGCAGCTGCAGTGGGGTCTGTCTTCTGAGAGGCTTCAAAGAACGGGCGGCCCACCCACAAACCAGGTCTCATCTTGAAACTCAGATGAGAAGACTTCTGCCTTAGAAAACAGCTTTCACTTTAACCATGATCTCAAAAAAACTTAAAGCTAAAATAGATTTAATGAAGAGAGAAATAGAGAAACTACACTATATGTTAGCTATGTTAATATTGATTATGTAAATTTAAAATAACTAAATAGAATAAGATTGGAGTTTTATTGTAGTGTAGGAAATGATGAACTGGTAGAGTTAGGAAAATACAGGAAGACTTGAACTTATGAAAGATGTGATTCATCTTCAGAGAAACAGGACAAGTGGAAATAAGCATAGTATGGTCTTACATATATGAACCTATATTTGTATGTATGTGTATGATATGTGTATAGATAGATATAGATATCTCTGAGCTTAATTGTAGAGAGAGAGAAGGAAGGAGGAGGAAAAACAAAAAAAATTTAAAATGCACAGCAGAGAACAAAAGAAAACGTACAAGGAAGTAAAGAAAATATGGATAGCTCTGAACACAATGTATACTATTTATTATATAGGCTTTTTTGAAATGGAAATTTATTTCTTCATATTTTGAATCCTCTCAGGTTCTGCTGTGTACTGACAATTTTTATCTTTTCTTATTTTGTATTTATGCTTAAAATTTAAAAATAAATAAAATGTTTTAAAAAGAAAAAAAATAACAGTTTTCATTTTATAGGCAAGGCACCTGAAATCCAAAGCACATATTATTGACTGAATTGGGATTCAAAGACAAAACTCAATTCCTGTCCTCTCTTCTTTCTGCTCCAGACTAAAGTTCCTTTTGCCTCATAGCCAGACTTCCCCTATCCCTGATCATCAGGGAAATCAGAACTTGTCCTGGAAGGAACCTCAGAGATCATCTAATCCCAGAGTTCTTAATTTTGTGTGTGTGTTCCATACTATTAGACTAGTGAATATTGTAAATTCCTTTTAAGAATTGTTTTTCAATGCGTAAAAGAAAATATAGAGGATTACCAAGGAAACCAATTATCTTGAAAATAATTTTCAACATAGTTAAAAAAATTTCATGGGCCCCAAGTTTAGTTCCTTCATACTACAGATGGTAAAATAAGATTCATAGAGTAGAAATCACCTGCTGAGATTGCACTCAGTAAGTAGCAGAGATTCAACAACTGTGAAAACAAACAACCTAAGGATCATAGACATTATGCAACTACTGTTAACACTAAAATACCAAAGAGCTCACACCAGTTTTCACAACTGCAGTTAACTTTGAAAAATAAAATAGAAACAAAATAATACCAAAGAGCTAGTCACAAGCAAAAAGCTTTCTTTATTTCATTGGAGGAGAGAAACTAGACATATGAACAGGGACCCCCCTCCAGTAGAAGACCTGCTTTAGTGTGGACAAATCTCAATAGATATATTAGTCACTGCATAGTCAGCTGTAGCCCTAACAATGACAGGGTAAGAGCAATAATGAGACAGGGTTGATTGATAGTGGGGCTTCAAGACTGGAACATAGGTACTGCAGGTGCATGTTCAAGCTCAGAGACTACCTGGTGCTGGTATGAAAAAATTCTGGGATTTTGCTGTGGCTGAGTTCATCCAGAGGGTGAACAAAAGGGATTGTTATCACGCTAAGTTCAGAACAGAACTTGCTTGCTGGACGTTGGCTCTGGTGAACGTGGTATAGAGAAGTATAAAAAGAGAGATGGCATGGGCAGATTCAAATCCAGATATCTCAGCTCCACATCCAGGTCTCTTTTTAATACATTATAAATTAGAAACACTCTCTCTGGTAAATGCTGCAAAAAATTGGAAATGAAATAGCAGAAATTAGGCTTAGACCAATATCTTATACCATATTAAACTATAAATTCAATTAGAAGAGAAGCACATAATTTATCTTTACATCTATGGGTGGAAGATGAATTCTTAATCAAACCAGGTATAGAAGGAATTACAAAATATAAAGCAGATAATTTTGATTATGTGACATTGAAATACTTTCACAGCAAAATAATGTATCCAGGATAAGAAGAAAAATAATGCAGCTAAGAAAAGAAGGGAAATAGTGAACCAGGGGGAAAAAAATCTCTATATCAAATATCTCTGATAGAGGTTTGATATCTAAGATATGTAGACAACTAACAGAAACATATGCAACCAAAAGCTATTCCTTAATACAGAAGTGGTCAAGGGAAAGAAATAGTTTTTAATAAAAAAATTGTGACTGTTAATACCAAATGTTCCAAATTGTTAATGATAAGACAAATAAAATCAAAACTACCTTGATATTTACCTCACACTCAAATTTGTAAAGATGACAAAAGACAAGAGCAAACATGATCTCATTGGCTTTAGCACTCTACTGCCACTCCACTCTCCTTCCCTCAGATTAGACAGGATGGAGCCATGAACTCTCAAACCTGCATTTCAGAAGGAAAGTCAGCGCAGAGCGCTCCATTTCTTATCTAGAAGAACTACTTTAGGGCTTTGGGGAGTTTTCCACTTTCCCCCACCTGTTTCAGTTTCCTGTTATGTGTTATCTTCCCCTACTAGATAGTAAGCTCCTCGAGGTCAGGAACTATCTTTTAATCCAATACCAAACCTAGCCTGTCATGGGTGTTTAGTCAATATTTATTGATTAGTTATTAATAATGGTATATGGAGAAGCATGGAAAGACTTAGGTTAGGCAAAATGAAGTAAGCAGAATAAGGAAAACAACAATTGTAATCATATACTGAAAATGCAATAGAAGATTAATGTTTGAAAGGTATAAGGAACAAAGGTTGACCCCAAAAAAGAACTGAAAAGATGTCTTTCTCCTCATTTGAAGAGAATGGAACACTATGTATATGGAGATGGAACACTGTATATAATATCCAATTTTTTAATGTATTAGTTTTGTACTTTTTTTCCACTTCACTCTCTTTAAAATATAAATTTAATATATAAATTCTTATAAGGGATAACTCTAGGTGGCAGTGGTAGGAGATACAGGAAAAATCTAGGCAATATAAAAACAAAATAAAAATCTCTTAAGATCTAATTTTAAAATCAGATGATTTCTTAAAGATGTAAGGTCAGAAATAAAAACTCTCTTTAATATCAACTAATCCAATTCTCTAATTTCATAAATTGGGAAACTGAGACAAGAGTGAGAAACTTTCTTTGAGCCATTGTCCAGAAGAGCTAATAATCGAAGATTTGGGAAGTTGAAAATTGCCCTTCAATCCTTTATTTAATCAATTAATCAAGTAAGCCAACAAGTATTTATTAAAAACTTATGATGTAACAAAGTCAATGTTAGGAATGCAAAGACAAAAAAGAAACAGTTTCTGTCTATACATTGTATCAGAGGAAACAACATGAATACAAATATAAATACAGTATATAAAAAATTTATACAAGTTAAACAGGAGGCAGCTGGGGCAGTTTGGTAGTTCAGTGGATAGAGATCTGAATTAGGAAGACCTGAGTTCAATTTCACCTCAGACATTTACTAACAATGATGTAACAAATCATTTAACCTCTGTTTGCCTTAATGCACTGAATGCCTCGAGTATCTTTGCCAAGAAAACTCTATGGACAGTATGATGGAACTACTGAACAATATAAATTAAATACAAAACAGGGTAGCTAGGTAGCAAACAGGGTACCTAGGTAGCACAGTGAATAAAGCTCAGGACCTGGAGTCAGGAAGACCTGAATTCCAGCCTTAAATACTTCCTAGTTGTGTGATCCTGGGTAAGTCATTTACCCCCTCTTTGCCTCAGCTTCCTCATCTGTAAAATGAAGCAGAGAAGGAAATGGCAGACTACTATCTTTGCCAAGAAAACTCCAAATGGTGTCACAAAGAGCTGAATGGCTGCAAAACAAAACAAAAAATAAACTAAACACAAAGCAATGGTGAGTATTGTTGGAGAGACATTAGATACTGAGTCTAGGGAAAAAAGGTCTAATGTAGAAAGTAGAACTTGAGCTAAATTTTGAAGGAAACTAGGAATTCTAACAGGCAGTGGTAAGGAGATGTTGCCTATGTAAAGGCAAAGAAAGAAATGGGGGCTATAACATCATGTATGAGGAGCAGCAAGAAGACAATTAAAAATGACCTTTGTTAGGATTCTGGAGACCTAACAGTTGCTGGAGTGTCTCCTCCCTTCCTCTTCATTTCTCTCATCTCTAAAACAAGAATGCTGAACTAGATCAGCAGTTTCTCAAAATTTTAAATGTCTTAAAACTCTTTGAGGATCCCCTCCCTCAAATATCATTTCTTGATATGGACTATGTCTATTGATAGTTATCATTTTAGAAATAAAAACATCTTAGTGTTATTAGGAAAATAATTTTGATCCCTCAGATGCCCTGGAAGAAAGTCATCAACACATTTTGAAAAGCTTCTCCTCTCCTACACTAAATTATCTTTAAAGTCCTTTGCAACTCTAAACCTATGATCTACCATCCTTTGGTTTCCAAGGACCCATTCAGCTCGGCCATTCAATGTCTTAAAGTTCTTCCCAGAACCAACATTCTAAGAACCCTTCTAGCTCTAATGGGCTGGGTTCTATGTTTTAAGGACCCTTACAACTTTGATCACTTATACCTGGAGTATTAAGGTCCTTCAAGATCTGAAATTCCATGTCCTGTTGAATTCAACTAAAAAAACAAAAACCAAAGCAAATAAAAAGCCACTGAGTTAATTCTGTCTATAAGGTATTCTAGGTGCTGGTGATATAAAGACAGAATCAAAATAGAACCTGACCTCAAGAATCTTACTTGCATTCTACTGGGAGAATGCTTCATGCAGAGTAAGTAGACAGGAGGTAATTTGAGAAGGGAGAGAGGGCAGTAGTAACTGGGGGAATATGGTGGTGGTAGTGGGAGGAAGCCAATAAGGTTTAACAGAGGAAATGACTCTTGAAGTGAGTTTTGAAGATAAGCGTGGAGCTCAGTGAAGCATACCAGACCTAGGTGAGAGCTCTCCCAGAGACAGAAGGAAGAGATGTCTAGTTCAGGGAAGACCTAGTAAGTCAGGCCAGAATGATGGAATGTAGAATGAAAGCAGAGGGATAAAATGAAACAAATTCGGAAAAAGTAAGTTGGAGTCAGATTATGTCCAATATTCAGCTCTGATATTAGATTCTAGGACCCGACCTTGCTCTAATTTTTTACCATCTAAGTTCTGAATACCCTTATCCTTCCATGAGCCAGGGTTCCCCCTCCCTAGTCTTAAACTACATTTCCCAAGATGCCT
The DNA here is from genome assembly GCF_016432865.1 of Antechinus flavipes. Lineage (NCBI taxonomy): Eukaryota > Metazoa > Chordata > Mammalia > Dasyuromorphia > Dasyuridae > Antechinus > Antechinus flavipes. The sequence continues at coordinate 661,424,788 of NC_067398.1, read as the reverse complement.
CGGCCTATACGCCTGCGCCGTAGGGGCGGTGATGGAGCGGCGAGGCTGGGGGTGGGAGAGGACCTAAGTCCCAGGCTGGGCGATGGGTTCTGGGCACCTTTGTGCCTAGGGGCGCGCGGTGGCGGCTACGGCTGCGGCTGCGCGGGGCGCACCGGGGCTCTTGCGAGCATCCTGGGCCGGGCGCCATGGGGGATCAAAAGGTAGGGGCCAGGGCCGGGATGAGGGTGGGGGTGTAGATGGGAGACGGGGCGGGGCGCGCGCTGCACCAGGTGCTGCAGCAGCCTGCTCTCTGTCCCCTCCCTGACTCAGGCGGGCCTAGAGTTCGGCATGGGATGTGGGATTGCGGGGCCGACAATAGAGGTTTCTTGGGGGGCTGGCGGGAAGGAGCCTCTTCTAGGAATGGATCCAAGTGGCCCCCCCGGCCACTTGGCCTGGAGCAGAGTTGGGGCAGCTCCAGTCCCGCCCACCATGCTGAAGACCCGCATTGCTGCTGCAGCCTGGAAGCTGGGTTGGGAGGGGAGGGAGCTCCCTTACCCTGAGCATTAATCCCTTGTACAGGTTGTTGCCTCCACAGCTTATTCCCTTCCCCTTACTTAGCCTCAGCTATTCCCTTACCCCCATTCCTTTCACACACACACACACCCATCTCTCAATTTATTGACTTTTTAAACCTCTTCATTTCTCTAGCTCTTCTTTTCACTCTCGCTATCACCCCTTTCCCAAGCTCTGTACTCCTTCCTACTTCCCAGCTAGATTCAGTTCTCACAAATTCGTGTGTTTTCCTTGAATCCTTGGATCTTGAGACATGGGATTTCTAGAGGATATTGTAGATCATTTGGGCTGGGAAGGATGAGATAGACTTCAGGTGAGGATGGGACTTTGTGTTTTGGGTGTTGGCACAGGAGGCACTGAAGAAGATTATCACAACTCTGGCAGTGAAGAATGAAGAGATACAAAACTTCATCTATGCCCTGAAACAGATGCTGCTGAATGTGGAGGTAAGAGGAAATGGGGAAAGGGGAAGGACTATGGATCAGCCTCCTGGGAACAGCTGAGATTCCATATTCTGAAGTCTTCCCCATATCCCACTTTCTATGCTTGAACGTTCCTCCCAGCTTTGGCATCCTGTGTTCTAAGCCCTCCCAATTCTAACATTCATTCTATATCTATGTTCTAAGAGCCTTCAGCTCTGACATTTATTGTTCTAAGATTCCCAAACACTCTCCTGGTAGGCTAACTCCAACAAGGTCCAAGAGGACTTGGAGGCAGAGTTCCAGTCACTGTTCTCACTACTGGATGAGCTGAAGGAGGGCATGCTGATGAAAATCAAACAAGACCGAGCTAGCCGAATCTATGAGCTCCAGGTAAGTCTGCTCCTTCTGAAAGTAAATTTCCTAGATCCAGGGAAAGAGGTGCAAGGTTAGATAACTGTGAGAGCCTTTAGTGGCTCCCTAATCCAGTCCTACTCCCTTCCTTCTGATAGACCTTTGCAAATGTCTCTCCCTTTGGAAACCCCTCTTCCTTTTCTGGGGCAGTGTATAACCTTAAGTAACTTTTCCTTTCTGAGCCTATTTCTTCATCTCTAAAATAAGGCTATTAGACTAGCTTCTCTAAGAGGTCTTTTCCGATTCTAAACCTAGGAGTCTGAGGATTCCATCATCATCTATTACTAGCTTAAATCATTGTACCAGCATTAAAGTGATGATACTTTATATTTATATTTATACTATTTGAATATTAGCACTTTATAACTAGGTCCAGAATAATGCAAATGAGGAATCCCCTTTATTCCAATGCATACTTTTTGAAGTTAAAATTATGTAAAATATGGTCATTGAATAAAGCCTGTGATCCTGAAATCAATTTAACCTGTATTCTTGCCATATCAAGCCCAATGGAAATTGCAATGCAGATTTGAATAATGCACCCACTTCAAGGGATTCATTAATCACATTAACCTGGATCTAGCTATACATACATTCTTATTTGATTCTCACAGCAACGTAATGAGATAAGTGATTACAGGTATTATTATCTTATTTCACTAAAGTAGAAACTGAGGCTCAGAGAAATGAAATAATTTTTCCATATTCACAGACCAGCAAAAAGCAGAGGTGGAACTGCAGTACAGATCTCTCTTGACTTCATGTCTCCCCCTTGTTCTAATCTATTTATTTTCTAGTCTTTCTGAATCTGAGTTCTACTCTTCCTTTAAACTCCAGCTCATGTTGTACTTCTTCCATGGAGCTTTTCTAACTCTCCCAACACCCCATGTCAAGTTACTAGATTAGTCTGCCTAATGACCAGCTCTGGTGACATTCTGCCCCAGCTCAGGAAGCTCTTCCTGCTGACAATGGGAGTCCAATGTCAGCAGCCTGGCATTTGCTGCCCTTTATGCCCTTCCCCCAATCTTCCTTTTTTAGCTTTCTCTTTCCTTTGCTCCCCTATATGCCCTTTTCCCTCAAGCCAGATCTGGCTTTTCTCTTTCCCCTGAACAGTCAATTTAGTGATAATAGAAAAAATACTAGGTTTGGAGTTGGAGAGGCTTGGAATCAAATCTCAGCTTTACTACTTACTTGCTGAATGATCGTGAGGAAAATTCTTTCTCTCTGATCCTCAGTTTCCTCATCTGTAAAATGGGTATGAATGAAATAAAGACCTGTAAGGTCTCCTCCATGTCTAGATTTATAATCTTATAAATAAAGTTTGATTTTGCTGTCTTTGTCATCTTGTTAAGGCCCAGTTCAATCACAAGGCTCTGTTAACTGGAAGGGACCGGAGACATTATCCAATCTGGATACTTCAACAGGAAAAACCTCAATAGACTTCAGACCCATAGTAATAGACCTCTAAAATTGCTCCCTCCTGCCCCCTTGAACGAGTCTGTTTTTCTTCTTGGGATGTTCTGATTGTTAAGAAATTTTTTTATATTAACTGAAATCTTTCTTGGCAGTGACCATCCATGATACCTCTTTAGGCTTATAATGTGTTACTTTAGCCTTCAAAATCCCTTATACCACTGAGATTTTGTGATTTTTGTGAATCTTGGCTTTGCCACTTACTGTGTGATCTGGTCCATATCAACCATTACAAGCCTCAATTTACTTATCTATAAAAGGTAGAAGTTGGCTCACTTTATTTTTAAAGACCTTCAGTCAAAGAACTTTTATTAAGTATCTACTGTGTACTAGGTATTGTGCTAGATGCTGGGCATACAAAGATAAAAGTGGAATAATCCTTCCCTTTGTGGAGTTTACAGTCAAGTAGAGAGAGCAAGATATTATTTTTTATTATAGCTTTTTATTTACAAGTTATATGCATTATCCAACATATAAAGGACTGCTTGCCATCTAGGGGAGGGGGTGGAGGGAGGGAGGGGAAAAAAAAAATCGGAACAGAAACGAGTGTCAATATAAAGTAATTATTAAATAAAAAATTAAAAAAAAAAACAAGTTATATGCATGGGTAGTTTTTCAGCACTGACAATTGCAAAACCTTCTGTTCCAACTTTTTCCCTACTTCCCCTCATTCCCTCCCCACGATGGCAGGTTGACCAATACATGTTAAATATGTTAAAGTATAAGTTAAATACAATATATGTCTACATGTCCAAAGAGTTATTTTGCTGTACAAAATGAAATGGATTTTGAAATAGTGTACGATTAGCCTGTGAAGAAAATAAAAAATGCAGGCAGACAAAAATAGAGGGATTGGGAACTCTATGTAGTGATTCTTAGTCATCTCCCAGAGTTCTTTCGCTGGGTGTAGCTGGTTCAGTTCATTACTGCTCTATTGGAACTGATTTGGTTCATCTTATTGTTGAAGAGGGCCACATCCATCAGAATTGATCATCATATAGTATTGTTGTTGAAGTATGTAATGATCTCCTGGTCCGGCTCATTTTACTCAGCATCAGTTCATGTAAGTCTCTCCAGGCTTTTCTGAAATCATCCTGTTGGTCTTTTCTTACCGAACAATAATATTCCATAATGTTCATATACCACAATTTATTCAGCCATTCAGGTCCCTTTCCCTTCTTTAGTATCTCTTTGGGATATAAGCCCAGTAGTAATGCTTCTGGATCAAAGAGTATGCACAGTTTGATAAGAGAGCAAGATATTATTTACACATAAAGATATATAAAAATGGATATGAGATAATAACAAGACACAGCTAGAAGTCTGCCTTTGAGTCATTGAGCAAAAGCTTAAAGAAAAGCTTCCTTTGCTCCCTTTCTCCCTGGCTGTCTTGCTCAATGAGCCCCAAAGGTTTGCAGTCCCTTTGGCTTGGCCCTTTTCCAAATTTGCAGTTCCTTGGTGCTCAGCACAGAGCCCGGCCCTGAGCATGGGGACACTTCAGGATTTGTCTGACTGACCTTATCCCTTTTGCCCTCTCTCTTCCCACAGAACCAGCTGGCAGCCTGCACCAAGGCTCTGGAGAGCTCGGAGGAACTTCTGGAAACAGCCAATCAGACACTACAGGGAGCAGACAACCAGGATTTTCCCCAGGTTTGGGACCTGTGTTTGCAGTTAGATGGGGAGAGTGGGGAGAGTCTTGATGGGGGTCTGCCCAAGAAGGCTGGAGACCTGGCCTCATATGGACTATGGAAATAATGGGAACAACGATACAAAAAGCAGCTGACATTAAGAACTTTAAGATTTGCAAAGGGTTAACATACATGGTTGTTGTTGTTGAGTTATTTCCTTTGGGTTTTTGTGACCCCATTTAGGGGTTTTCTTGGCAAAAATCCTAGGGGTGGTCTGTCATTTCCTTCTCCAGCCTGTTTTACAGATGAGGAAACTGAGGAAACAGTGTTGACTTGCCCAGGAGCACCTAGCTATGAGTATCTGAGGCTGGATTTGAATTCATAAAGATGAGTCTCCATGACTCCAGACCTAGCACTCTATCCACTGCACCACCCAGCTGCCCTGCATACATGGGCAAGTATCTAATCATAGCAATAAAGCCTTTCCTTGATATTTTAAGTGCTTTCCTCTCAATCTGGGATTTAAGCTGCATAAGTTACTATTCCTAATTGAGAGCTAAAGAAACTGAAGCTAAAGAGGGAGAGTGACTAAGGCAGCTTCATGCAATCAGACATATTTGAGCTAGGCTTCATACTCAGGCTTTCCAGATCTGATCCCAGAGCTTTTATCTACCCTAAAATATACACATTTATCCAATAGAAGTAATCCCTGTGTTGGAAACTCCAGAAGGCAGGTTTGGAGACCCTGGGAGAATGGAAAATGGGAGAGCACTGTAAAGGATGGCCTCTGAGGCACCTTTCAGTCCCAAATCTAGGGATTCAATCTGTGGATTCAAGTTGTACCCATCCTATTACCAGATGCTGTTCCCTTGGTCAGTATGAGGCAGGGGAAAGAATGCTGGAGTTGAGGCCTGGTGCTGGAACTTTCTGCCTAGATAATTTTAAGTAAATGACTTCCACTCTATTTCCTCACCTGTAAAATGGGAATAATAGTAACTGTCATCCCCATAGCACTATTCTGAGGAAAGCTCCTTGCAAACTTTAAAATATTGACTTAAACATGGGAACTGTTATTTCTTTTGATTCCTCCAACAAGCATTTGTACAGTCCATACTATTCACCGAATATCAGCAAACAAAGGCAAAATCAGCTCCCATCCTCAAGAGCATAAAGTCTCCTGGAAGATACGACATGAATATAAATAAGTGAAAACAAAAAATATACAAAGAAGATTCTTTCTTCCTCTTATGATTTCTATGAGAAAGTTTTACTCATTTGTGTATTTCTTAGCACCTAACAACATGTGCTGTATACAGTAGGCACTTAATAAATGCTTGTTGAATTGATTCAAACATTTTTTAAGTGTCTGCTGTATGCAGGGCCCTGTACCCAGTGCTATGGATACATAGATGAAAAATAAGGCCCTTACCCTTAAGGAATTTCTAGTCAAATCCACATATACACACACAGTAACTGTGATATAAATTATAATATGATTGAGATCCTACTCACATGGATCTGGGATCTTACTAGTCTCCAAAATGCAGACCATAACTTATGTGCCGATCTGTTCTGTGCTATTTATTGTCCGTGGTGCAGGAGAAGGGGTCCCCCATGGTACTGGGAGCCTTCTCTGCTTCCCCTGATATTGTAAGGTTGCACATGGAGCTATAACTGGGGGAGGGGGGATTCTCTATTACCTGCTCGTCCATTTCTCCGAGGGCATCATTTGTTCTGATTTTTCTTCTAATTTCTTTCGTTGTTGCCACCTGCTCTCCCTCCCCACGCACCTCTCCTTTGCCTGTGTGCATTATTTCTTTTACCTCTGGAGACCATAGTATAGCATCACCCGCAGCCAGGCGCTGTCCCAAGAGAGGTCAAGGGGAGCCCGGGGACCCGGGGACCTTGGGGAGGTAGAGGGGAAATCAGAGAAGGCTTCTCCGAGAAAGTGACACCTGAGCTGGGCCTTGAAGGAGCAGCTTATGACCTCAAGGCCTCACCTGTCTGGTAGGGAAAAGACAGCCACAAAGAATTAAAGTTAAAGGGCTTATTTGTATGTTATTAGGTAAAGGTGTATAAAATACCTTGTACTTTTAGAGGAGGGCAAAGAGTGCTGAATTTGAAGTTTGAATCTTTTCTCTGTTGCTCACTAGTTGAGTGACTTTAGCAGATGTAACTTCTCTGGACCTCAGTTTCCTTATCTGTAAAAATAAAAGGGTTTGACTGGATGATTTCTGCTTTGCTTTCAGCTTTAAAACCTAAGAATTTCTTCAGTCTTTCCTCTTCTCTCTTCCCGACTTTCTAGTGGAAAGAGCCTGGGCAGGGAATGAATGAGAAAGCCTGAGTCTGAGGCTTTTTACCAGCTCTTCTGCTAACTTACTATGGGACAGAGAGTAAATTCTACCTTTTCTCTGGGCCTCAGTTTCCCCTCTATAAAATGAGGGGTTAGATGGATTAGGCCCATCCTGCTCAGGAAAGTATGACTCTCACTCTCTCCTTCCTTTTTCTAGGCTGCCAAGCAGATAAAGGACAGGTAAGATTCCCTACTTTTGATAGTATTGCTCACTGGAAAATGCCCAACCTGCCCCCTGCAATCGGATCTCAAAAAATTTCCTTCCAGACCAGTGTGAAGTAGGAGTTCAGTGGGACCCCAAGGATTTAGAATGTGTAAGGGACTCTGTCAGTCACTTTTTTACAATGAAGAAAACAGAATCCCTGTGAGGTTAATTGACTTGCTTAAAATCACAACAAAAATCAGCAAATAGCCTTAGAGTCTAGTTAGGTCTTCTGACTAAAATTCTAGGTTTCCAACTCCAGGGTGGGCAGGATTCCCTGGACGCAAAAGAGAGAATGCTCTAATTCCCTTACCTGTGGCTCCTGGCGGGTCCTCCAGGTGATCCCAGACCATCCCTCTTTCTCCCCTCACTACCCTCCACAGTGTGACCATGGCCCCAGCATTCCGGCTTTCCCTGAAAGCGAAAGTTAGCGACAACATGAGCCATCTCATGGTAGACTTTGCGCAGGAGCGGCGCCTTTTGCAGGCCCTGAAGTTCCTACCAGGTGAGTGATATTGGGGACTGGCGTGTAACCCGGGGTCTCTGGGAGGCAAGCAGGGGGACTGGAGTAAATGGTAGAAATCTGAAAAAGCCCAATTTCTCGGCTGGTGGGAGCCAGGCCCTGAGCTCCATGGGAAGGTTGATCCCTGACACCCCCATTCTCTCCAGTGCCTAGTGCCCCAGAGATCGACCTCGGGGAGTCCCTGGTGGCAGATAACTGTGTGACGCTGGTGTGGCGGATGCCAGATGAGGACAGCAAGATCGACCACTACGTGCTAGAATATCGGCGTACCAACTTTGAGGGCCCGCCTCGGCTCAAGGAAGACCAGCCCTGGATGGTGATTGAGGGCATCAGACAGACTGAGTACACCCTGTCTGGTGAGCGCTGATCTCCTTCTTCCTTAGGGCCGAACAAAATCCGGTTTTCTATTCCTCTGTCTGCTGGGCCCTAATGGACCTATGCCCCTGGGGTGGAGGTGAGGGGGCTCTACCATTTTTTTGCTACAAATCTTTTCCTCTCTCTGTGTCCTAGTTTTCCCATCTACAAAATAAGAGCATTAAAGTCCCTAAAGACTCTTCGAGTTCTGATATCCTATAAATTCCAAAACCATTCATTCTGAGCATTGTTGCTTACTGGAAACACTAATAGTAGTAGTAGCATTTTAAGTAGTAATAATACTTAGTATTTGCAGTAGCAGAAATAATAATACTAAATAGTACAAATATTAACAGAAGTAATAAGAATAATGGTATTTTAAAGTTTGCAAAATGGCAAATGCCTCATTTTAACTCACAACTACCCTTATTATCCCCATTTATATATGAGGAGGGGAGCCTGATTTGATTGAATCAGCACTTTAGGAAAGTCACTTTAGTGGCTGAATGGAAGTTGGCTTTGAGGGGAGACTTGAGGCAGGTAGATTCCCATCATGTTACTGCAGTAATCCAAGTGGAAGGTGATGAGGGCCTGCACCAGAAGGATGGCTGTGGCGCTGCAAAGGTGAAATCAATAGGCCTTAAATATGGCGGGGTGAGAGACGATGAAAAATCCAGGATGATTCCTAAATTGTGATTCTGAGGGACTGGGAGGAAGCTGATGCCTTCTATAGTAATAGGAAAGGGTTTAGGTGGAAAGGTAATGGATATAGCTTAAAATGTCTATTATACATCCAATTTGGAGCATTGGAGGTCAGCGGAGAGATTGGGGTATGAGGGTAACTTAGAGAATCATCAATATAGAGATCAATATAGGAAACTGCAGAGATCACCAAATGAAGTAGAATATAGGGAGAGGAGAGGTCCAGGACAAAACTGTTAGGAACACTACAGATAGAGAGTATGATCTGGAAGTGTGATCTGTGAGGAAAAAAAGGAGAGATCAGATAAATAGGAAGAAAACCAGGAGGACTAGTGCCCCCAAAACCTAAAGAGAAATGAGGATTAAGGAGCAGAAAGTATAACAATGTCAAGGGCTGCAGAGAAGTCCAGGAGAATTAAGATTGAGAAAAGATGGGTTCATCTGGCAACTAAGAGATCATGTGTAACTTTGGAGAGAGCAGCTTTGGTGGAAGGATAAAGCCAATTATAAGAGGTTAAGAAAAGAAGAAGACCAGTTCCAATGATCTTGTAATGATGAGAGCCGTCTATACCTAGAGAGAGGACTGTGGGAACTGGGTGTGGATCACAGCATAGCATTTTCACTTCTTTTTTGTTATTTGCTAGCATTTTATTTTCTTTTTCATTTTTTTCTTTTTGATTTGATTTTTCTTGTGCAGCAAGATAATTGCATAAATATGATATATTAGATTTAGCAATATATTTTACCATATTTAATATACATTGGATTATTTGACATCTAGGGGAAGAGATGGGGGGAAAAGAGGGAAAAATTGGAACATGAGGTTTTACAAGGGTTAATGTTGAAAAATTATCCATGCATATATTTTGAAAATTAAAAAGCTTTAATAAAAAAGAAAAAGAAAAGGAGAGGAAACAGAGGCTCTTATTGTAGATAACCTTTCCAAGAAGTTTAACCACAAAGGACCAAAGAGATTTAGAACTATAGTTAACAAGAATGGGAAGATCAAGTGATATTTTTTTGTGTTGGAATTTTTTTTAGGACAGGAGAGACTTGGGCATGTTTGCAAGCAGTTAAGAATGAGTTGGTAAAGAAAGAAATATTAAAAATAAATTATATGTATAACATATCAGACTGCTTGCTGTCTTGGGAAAGTAAAGGAGGAAGGGAGAAAAAATTTGGAACTCAAAAATCTTACAAAACTGAATGTTGAAAATTATTTTTACATAATTGGAAAAATAAAAATACTATTGAACGAATTTTTAAAAAAAGAAAATAAGTAGTAGTTTGAGGATGACACAGGACCAATCTCTGGAGGAGATGGGATGGAATGGAATCGCTTGAACAAGTAGAGGAGTTGGCCATGGTAAAGATTAGACACCAAGCTGGTCTTAAAGGAAGAGCTGAGGTCATCCCACCTCTGCCTGACACAGGCTGATTCTCTGAGGTTGGCCAAGTGGTTTTACTTTTTCTGGGGTCTACACACCCCTTTGAGTTCATAAACTGCAGAGAAGGTGCTGACCTGCATCAGTAGAGAGAGCTTCCTCACTGGGAGGTTTCCTATCTCATTGATCTAGGCCCTGTTCCCTAGTCTTTAGTAGCTTAATGTCACTGCTACTCCATAAGGCACCACTTCATGGCATTAGTTATTTTAGTGTGACTTCATGCTAAGGGAAGAAGTAATGCCATTCTGCTAGGATTAAGATTGCTATTTTGGGGTTACCCAGCATCAATAGTACTTGGAAGTAATGCTAATAGGTTTAGGCTTATTTGATTTGGTATTAAGGGTTCTCATTGTTAGTAAGATCATAACATTTTAGAGTTGGAAAGGAACTCAGACACTGTCTAGTTCTGTTGTTCCCTTGGACCATAATGGTCCAAGAGCTCAAAAATTCAAGACAATTTAAGCAGAAAATAACTATCCAATTATGTTATTTTAAGATCATAGTAAATTTATGAGGTCTTGCCAAATTACTTCTTTTAATTAGGATAGAACATCCTACATAAAATATGAATAATCATGTTGTAGAATTTTGTAATTTTATATCTTTTAGAGTTTTTACAATTATAGACAGAACAAAATTTCTACATTTTATAATTATATAATGTAAATTTTAGTTTGGAACTTTTTTGGAGAAGTGTTATCTTTCTAGTTATTATAAGCACTTAATGAATAAAAGAATCTTTTGGATAGTATATGAAATCACCATGGGAATTCACAACATTTTGTTGTTGTTGAAAAGGGTTAGTGGCAAAAAAAAAAAAAAAACAACTAAATTTTGGAAACCACTGATCTATTCCAGCACTCCCATTTTGTAGATGAAAAAAAACTGAGGTATGGAAATTGAATGGTTTGCCCAAAGTCTAATAATTGGTTGAGAGTCTAGATCCAAACTCAGGTCATCTGACTCCACATCCAGAAGCTTTTCCATTATGTGACAATGCCTGCTGGCTTCAGTGTTACTCAGTGTTAAGGTTAGTAGGAACATCAATAGCAGGAAGAGAAAAATAAGAAAAAAGAAGGAAGAAAAATGGGAAAAGGGAGGGAGAGAAAGGAAGGGGAAAAAGAAAAAGCAAGGAAAGAAGGAAGACAAATCAGTATTATTAGCTCTTTGAGTGTTGTACAGTGTGAAGAGCAGTGGTACTCTTAATGGTTGCAGCTTTACCCTGTATCAGCATTGCTATTTAGAAAATGAGTTCATTCTTCAGGGTACTGACATTTTGTTATTCACAGGAAAAGAACGATCACTATTGCAAGGTGTCTGTGGCTTCCTTTTAGGTCTGAAGTTTGACATGAAGTACATGAACTTTCGAGTAAGGGCGTGCAACAAGGCAGTGGCTGGAGAGTTCTCAGAACCTGTCACACTGGAAACCACGGGTGAGTGATCCCTTCCTGTTCTTCTCTTTCCCCTCCTTTGGAACTTCCTTAAGAGCTTTAGAGTCCTAGTTCTAAGGGCAGCCTTGGAGTCATTCTGTTCCATCTTCCTGGAAAGACTTACAAGACTTACACCAGGGAAGGTCACTGCCTGCCTTTCTAAATAAGCAGGTTTCACAGTTAGGGGCAGTGACCAGTGGCCACCTAGCACCGCCCCCCACCTCCCTTAGCCCAGAGTCCCATTACTTTTATTTCTGTGATGCTTTGTGGCAAATATTACTGATTCACTTAACAGGTGAGCTCAGCACATCTGTCCTTCCCCACCCTCACCTCCCTCTCCTCTTCAGTGACTTGCAGTTTATGAGTTCTGGACTCCATTGCCCGGGGGGGGGGGTGTAGGAAGTGTGTCCTGCTCTGGGCTGCTCTCAGATGACACGGTTCTGCCTCTGACAGCTTTCATGTTCCGACTGGATGCCACAACATGCCACCAGAACTTGCGGGTGGAAGAATTATCGGTGGAATGGGACGCCATGGGAGGGAAAGTCCAGGATATCAAAGCTCGAGAGAAAGACAGCAAAGGTCGGACTGCCTCTCCTGTCAACTCCCCAGCCAGGTAATCCCTCCCTTCTCCCCAGAGTCCCAAGGTCTAAGGGTGTGATAGCCTGCCTTTGGGAAGCTTCCAGTTCGGAAAGGGCAGAATGTAAAGCAAACGCCTGGAGAACTTGCAACAAACCACATGGTGACCCTCCAACGGGTCTACCAGCAGCTTCAGGTAGGGTCCCGGTGTCAGACCGAGTCTGCTTTCTAAGGGCCAGTCTCTCTCAGCAACCGAGATGCTCATCATCAGCAGGAGGCTATCCAAAGCTTGACCTGGCCAACCCAAAAAAGAATGACCAACACAGTGACCCTTGGTCCTCTGCTGCTCCCTGTGCCACTGTAGAGAGAGTGGCTGAAATAGCTTGGAAGGGGGTTCAAAAAATCCGTTTTTAGACCTTCTACAAACCTTCATTATTGATACTCTGAACTTGAGATCCTTGTCCTATGTTCCATGAGCTGACACCATTGGAAGAAATTAATTATGTAAAATTGACTTGCTAACTGCAAACCAAACCATAAAGAAAAAAGGGATTTGAAGCCAAACTGAAGGATGGCTCCCAAAGTTCTTGAAGCAACAATTATTGCACTTTAAAGTTTCCAAAGCATTCTGCGATTTATCCTCTCAACAGTTCTGTGAGGTAAGTTGTTATTCCCATTTTTACAGATGGGGAAAATGAAGTTGAGAAAGGTTAGATGATTTGTCCAAGATCACAAAGTTCCTAAGTGACTGAGTTAAAATTAAAATCAGGTCTTCTTTACTCCAAGCCCAACACACTATTTCTTCACCACCTGAAGAAGCAAGCATTAGCTTTATTGTCCTACCAAAGGTAACAAGAAGCATCACTTCATGAGATACTTGATCATCTTGTATTATAGCACTTATAGTGAACATTTGCAAAAAGACCACCATCAAAATGATTTCAGCTGATATACCACCATCTGAAAAGAATAGGAAGGCAGAAAAATTCTACCCAAAAAACCTTGATAAGATCCTCCAAATTAAAACAATTAATTCTTGGTGATTCTGATGCAGAAGTAGGCATAAAGGAGAATGATGGAAAAATATGCTGGGAAATATGACTCAAGATTAAATTCACAAAACAGGCCAAAGTTATATAAACTATATAGAGAAATCTCATACTTCTCTAATTTTTTTTTAAGCTGAGGCAATTGGGGTTAAGTGACTTGCCCAAGGTCACACAGCTAGGCTGTGTTAAGTGTCTGAGGGTGGATTTTAACTCAGCTCTTCTGACTTCAGGGCTGGTGCTCTACCCACTGTGCCACTTAGCTGTCCTTATACCTCTGTATTATGAATAATTTCTTCAAGAAGATATTCTGGAAACGTTAACCATGGGAACACTGAAAAATATCACCCCAAATGAAATCAACTCAATTTGGACAGAAAGGAAACAATCAGTTACCATGTAGGAGTCATTTCTAAATCAAATATCTATGGACAATCAAACAATGAACTTGTTAATAATAGCTAATATTTACATACCATTGTGCTAAATGCTTTACAATTATTATCTCATTTAATCCTCATGACAATGCTGGGAGGTAGGTGCTATTATCATCCCCATTTTACAGATGAGAAAACTGAGGCAGAGACTGTTAAGTAACTTGCCCAGGATCATATAGCTGGTAAATGTCCGAGTCAGATTTTCCCAATTCCAGGTCCAGTATGCTGTTTCTTTGGCTTTTAACTGCAAAGGTCAAAATATATACTAATTTTTTTTAAAGTCTAAACATGGGATGTGGTGTGTAATTAAAACAGCCTGAATCTGACTTATAAGCTATTTGTACCCCAAATTGGTTTATCCATGCTAGAATGTTGTGTTGCCAATGTAGGTTGTGTCTCTTTGCATGAGTTGTCTAATTTACTTTGTGGGAGTTATAGACAGGTATCACTGAAATCTTTTTCACTCTTCTCCCAGGAAGACAATGATTCCTATGAGACTGTCTCTCTATTCCCTTCTAAGAGGGGTTCTCATCTAGAATCAGGAAGATTCATCTTCTTGAATTCAAATCTAGTCTTAGATACCAATTGTGATCCTGGGCTAATCACTTAATCCTGTTTGCCTCAATTTCCTCAAATGTAAAATGAGCTGGAGAACCATTCCAACATCTCTGCCAAGAAAACCCCAAATAGGATCATGAAGAGTTGCACGTGCCTGTAAAATAATGGAACAACAACAACAACCATAAAACCCCAGGCTTATACCCAAAAGCTCAACTTTTCCCACCAACTACTAATTGCTCAAAAAGACAATCACAAATGGTGATTAATATCAAGTAAACTCATCAAAGAAAATAGCACATGGAAATTGGATACATAAAAGTTTTTCCCCCCAAACTGGAAAGAGCATAAGAAACCTGAAAAATGGGAAAAATCTGTGGACTCCAGTAATAAACTATTTTCTTCATTAGTGACAATGGAACCACAACAATTGGCCTGTATTATCAGAGACCCTTTACTGTAGAACCAGAAGAAATGGAAGTAAAATTCAAAGACAGCATCTACATTAGATGTAAAAGAGGTTCTGTTCTAGAGATAGCTCAATTTTAAAGGCATTTGATTCACAGAAGGGATAAATAAATGCCATTATTGCTATTTTTTTTTAAAAAGGGGCAATCAAAAAAATGTTCTAACTGCTAATTCATGAGCTTATTTCCCCATCTTTGAGATCCTAATGAAAATAAACTACACATGCATCATCAAGGCATCTTTGATGAAGGGAACAGGCAAGCTTTCATAAATGATGTTGCATAGTACACTCCATCTTTATAGTCATGAAATTAACTGACAGATACTACAAGATTTTGCTATATTTATTGTGTATTGACTATTTTAAAAGCACAAAATATCACCTTCAACTCAGTTCACCAAGAATTCAAGTGCTCCCTATTGTGCCAGGCACTGTGCTGGGGATAAAAAGAAAAAGACATGAAATGGTCTCTGACTGCAGCAAAGTTATATCTTCAAGGCTACCCTCCAACAAAGTGACTCCTTGTCAAAATCATACCATATTCCTTAAAAATCATAACAGAGATAACTAATCCTCTGATTATAATTATCACACAAAGTCCAGACATCTATCTGCTCAACAAAGGTGTTTACGACTTTTGGAGGATGTCCAACTAGAAAAGGGGTTCCCTGAAGGGGGTAAGATCCTTTAGATCCTTTTTTTGACATTGTGAATGACATTGTGCTGATTGCATCAAATCCTAGATCACTCTAATGCTCCTAGGGTGATTGTGTATCAAATGGAGTATTTGTAAAGTGTTTAGCACAGTGCCTCGCACATAATTGACACTTAACACTTGTTTCCTTCCCCTATTAGAATCTTGTTTAACTATTCAAATAGGAAAAATCAAGTGGATAAGAATACCTCTTGTCCAATCTATGCTGTGCTTCTGAAAGAATTATCCACAGAGTTAGTCTTTTTGTCTTAGATGTTGCAGAAGGACAAATAACTGGAATTGGACTGGAAAAGGACAATAACTTTTAAAAAGGGGCAATCAAAAAAATGTTCTAACTGCTAATTCATGAGCTTATTTCCCCATCTTTGAGATCCTAATAAAAATAAACTACACATGCATCATCAAGGCATCTTTGATGAAGGGAACAGGCAAGCTTTCATAAATGAATTCTTTTGTGTTTTACATCATCATTGTTTTCCCTCGGATACCCTCCCTCCCTTTTCAGAGAGCCATTCCAGATAACAATATTTTACTGACCAAAAAGAAAATTTTTTAAAGAGAAAATTGGAATATAAAGAGAATTGGAATATAAAATATGTTGCATCCAGAAATTGCACAGGGTTTATAACTCAACTTCTTCCTGAAACAAAGGCCCATCCGTTTGTTAAGCCTTTCCCTTAATACTTCTTGGCTTCAAGTTCATAGACTAGCACAGTCTGAAGAATTAAAGTTGTCATTCCCACGGAGATCGATGGAGAGCCAGAACAGTAGACATTAATAGGCGGGGGTATATTACTGATAAGCAATTACTCATGGCATTAAAAAAATATCAGAAATCTTTATGGTCAGAGAAAGAGACAGGCCAGTCATGGAGTAAGAATGAAACATAACATGACAAGAGATTTTTCTCATGAAATCTGACTGGGACCCCAGAATGTTGGGTGGACCCCTTCCTCATGGAGAATTTATGGAAGATACTGGACTAGGACTTACGAAAGCATGAATGGATTGTGATATCAATAGAAACTAATTATAAAAATGCTGCCCTGGAACACTGGGCAACCCTCACACTACTAACAGTGCTGCTGATTCACAGCATTTCCGTGGGCCTGGACCTCAGGTAGTCACTTGTCCCTCTATTGCTATCTTTAGTGTTTTACATCATCATCGTTTTCCCTCGGACACCCTCCCTCCCTTTTCAGAGAGCTATTCCAGATAACAATATTTTACTGACCAAAAAGAAATTTTTTTAAAGAGAAAAAAAAATCAACCCAACTGATTATTGCATTTGGAAATGTCCAGAATCATGTGTATTAGGCAACATCTGTGGATTTTTCGGACACTTCCATGAAGGAGTGGATTGAGGATGTCCTCCCGTATCTCTTAGTTTGAGTCCTCCTTGATCTTTATAAAGCGGATATATTTTTATTATTAGCATTGTTAACAAAAGGTCTGTAAGCCCCTTTAGGGGAGATGCTTTCTTGGACTAGAGATGGAAAGACTGGCCAAGAAGGTTTTCCTGTGGATGTGGCTCTTTCAACAGTAATTCCAATAGACTTGTGATGGGGAGAGCCATCTGCACCCCGAGAAAGGACTACGGGGACTGACCGTGGGTCACTGCATAGTATATTCGTTTATTTTGTTATTTGCTTGTTTTTCCCCCCTCTCTTTCACCTTTTGATCTGATTTTTCTTATGCACATGACATGTTTAACTTATATTGGATTGCTTGCTGTCTATATGAGGGGGGATAGTTTTTTCCTTCCTCCCCTCTATCTTTACATGTATTTGGGAAAATAAAAAGCTGTTTTTAAAAAGGCTTTCTGGAGGGTGGGGAGGGGAGAAGAGCCGCTGTCTCACCTGAGCCTGCCTAATGCTCACAGATGTGCCCAGTCCCCCAAGAGGATGCCCTCCGGGAGGGGAGGCCGGGACCGCTTCACGGCCGAGTCCTACACGGTGCTGGGTAAGATGGGGGTGACCGGGACCAGAGGGACAGGAACGTGGCCAGGGAAGCTGCAGGGCTTCTGTTCTGGGTTCTGGGTTCTGGGAACAGTACTTGGGACCAGGATCGGACCTCTTTCTGCCTCCCTGGAAAGCTCTAGAAGTCATGGAGGGAGAGGATGGAGGCCGGGTGGGGGGCTGGTACCAAGCGGGATGCCAGGGGCTGGCAGAGGGGGAGGGCCAGGGCCTGGCGGCTCTGGACAAGCTCTCCTCTCTCCAACGCTCCTCAGGAGACACTCTCATCGATGGCGGCGAACACTACTGGGAGGTGCGCTACGACCGGGACAGCAAGGCCTTCGCAGCGGGCGTCGCTTACCGCAGCCTGGGCCGATTCGACCAGCTGGGCAAGACCCCGGCCTCCTGGTGCCTGCACTTGAACAACTGGCTGCAGGTCAGCTTCACGGCCAAGCATAACAACAAGGCCCGGACGCTGGATGTGCCTCTGCCGGACTGCATCGGGGTGCACTGCGACTTCCACAAAGGTGGGGGGTGCCAGAAAAGGACAGCTTTCTGCTGGGTCTGGGCCCTCTGTCTGCTGGACACTCCCTCCCCGCCCCCCAGTATGGCCCTTGTCCCTTGCTCCCTTCTTGCTCAGCCCCCTCCCCCTCTGTCTGACCCATCTGTCTGTCTGCCTGCAGGGATCCTGTCCTTCTACAATGCCCGAACAAAGCAGCTGCTTCACACTTTCAAGGCCAAATTCAACCAGCCATTGTTGCCGGCCTTCATGGTGAGGGAAATGGGGTTGCCAAGCTCTGCAGTCTACCTGAGCCCCGTCCCCCCTGGACCTCTTCCCCAGCTCCCCAGCCCAGCTGCCCTGTCCCCTCTGGTGCCTGAGCCCCATCTCTCCGGCCCGGCTGCCCCGTCCCCTCTGGTGCCCGAGCCCCAGCTCCCCGACCCAGCTGCCCCGTCCCCCCTGGTGCCCGAGCCCCATCTCCCCGGCCCGGCTGCCCTGTCCCCCCTGGTGCCCGAGCCCCATCTCCCCGGCCCGGCTGCCCCGTCCCCCCTGGTGCCCGAGCTCCAGCTCCCCGGCCCGGCTGCCCTGTCCCCCCTGGTGCCCGAGCCCCATCTCCCCGGCCCGGCTGCCCCGTCCCCCCTGGTGCCCGAGCTCCAGCTCCCCAGCCCAGCTGCCCTGTCCCCTCTGGTGCCTGAGCCCCATCTCCCCGGCCCGGCTGCCCCGTCCCTCCCCCGGTGCCTGAGCCCCATCTCCCCGGCCCGGCTGCCCCGTCCCCTCTGGTGCCCGAGCCCCAGCTCCCCAGCCCAGCTGCCCCGTCCCCCCTGGTGCCCGAGCCCCAGCTCCCCAGCCCAGCTGCCCTGTCCCCTCTGGTGCCTGAGCCCCATCTCCCCGGCCCGGCTGCCCCGTCCCTCCCCCGGTGCCCGAGCCCCATCTCCCCAGCCCGGCTGCCCCGTCCCCCTTGGACCTCTTCCCCAGCTCCCCGGCCCGGCTGCCCCGTCCCCCCTGGACCTCTTCCCCATCTCCCCGGCCCGGCTGCCCCGTCCCCCCTGGTGCCTGAGCCCCATCTCCCCGGCCCGGCTGCCCCGTCCCCCCTGGACCTCTTCCCCAGCTCCCCGGCCTGGCTGCCCCGTCCCCCCTGGTGCCCGAGCCCCATCTCCCCAGCCCGGCTGCCCTGTCCCCCCTGGACCTCTTACCCAGCTCCCCAGCCCGGCTGCCCCGTCCCCCCTGGACCTCTTACCCAGCTCCCCAGCCCGGCTGCCCCGTCCCCCCTGGACCTCTTACCCAGCTCCCCGGCCCGGCTGCCTCGTCCCCCTGGTTCCCGAGCCCCATCTCCCCGGCCCGGCTGCCCCGTCCCCTCTGGTGCCCGAGCCCCAGCTCCCCAGCCCGGCTGCCTCGTCCCCCTGGTTCCCGAGCCCCAGCTCCCCAGCCCGGCTGCCTCGTCCCCCTGGTGCCCGAGCCCCATCTCCCCGGCCCGGCTGCCCCGTCCCTCCCCCGGTGCCCGAGCCCCATCTCCCCGGCCCGGCTGCCCCATCCCCCCTGCCCCGTCCCCCCTGGTGCCTCCCTTGTTGCCTTCTTGCCTCCACATACTCGGAGATCAGCTAGGTCCCTTTGGGTTACGTGAGCCCTTCCCCAGCTCCACCCTGTCCCCCGCTTCCTGGCCCCTCCTGTAGCCCCTCATTCTCTCCCCGTGCCCCCCAGGTGTGGTGCGGAAGCTTCCAGGTGTCCTCCGGCCTTCAGGTGCCCAGCTCGGTGCGGTGTCTGCAGAAGCGGAACAGCGCCACCAGCAGCTCCAATGCCAGCCTTACCTAGCCTGTCCTTTCCTGCCCCAGGCTGCTGCTCCTGCCCATCAGTGCCCACTTGGGCTTGGAAAGGGCCAACTTCTGCCCTGAGCCTCAGGGTGTCCCTTGGGCCATGACCTCACAGAGTGGACTTGCTGGCTGCTCTGCTCTCCCTGACCCCTCCTCAGATCCCCAGCTGAAGGTGACGTGAAGCCCACTGCAGCTCTGAAAGGGGAAGTCCCCGGGGTGGCTCCGGCAGCCCCCTCCCTTCAGTTACCTCTTCTCATAACAAATGCTGCTTTGGGCCTTAACACTAGACTGGGAGTCCAGAACTAGGGCGTGGAAGGGTGGGCTAGGGCTGGATTCATTCTCCTCTTCCTCCCACCTCCATCCCCCAATTAAAATGAAACACACACCTGGCTGGGCCCCGTGGTGGTCATTTCCGGCCTGGGGTGAGGACTCAGGGGGCCTTAAGAGTCCAAACTCCTGCCTGCCTAAAGCTGGGTGAGTGGGAAGAAGCGGGGGGAGCCCTGGCTGCCAGCCCCAGACTGCTGGAGACAAGCCTCGGGGCCACAGCTGGGAGCAGAGCCCAGGCCTCTGGGTGTTTCAGCCCACTGCCCCGAAGCAGAAACTGAAAACTGCTCCTGACCCATTGTGTCACTCTCCCTCTGTGCCTTGGTTTCCTGTTTGGTCAGTTGGGGCCCAGAGGACCCCAAAGCTCCCTCCTCGCTCTGACACTCCACGGTCTGTGTTTTGGGGCCCTCGCAGCGGTGACAGCCTGGGCTCTCAGGACCCCGCCGACCCAGCATAGTCTGTGTTGGGTGTTCTAAGGGCCCTCGCGGCTCTGCTCTGCCCAAGCAGCTTTCTAAGGCCCCGTCCCCACCTCCAGACACCCCGGGGTACATGCAGACACCCCCTTTGCATGACCATTGTCCATTTCTTTTCTTTAGCTTTAATATCCATGTGGGGGGGTGTCCCTACAGGAGGTGGGGCTCCAGATGTGCCCCCCTACTAAAGGGCTAAAACTGGAAGGAGTGAAAGGGGGGAGGAGGCATCCTGGGCAGCATCCCCTGGAGTCAGGGCCCAGAGGAGGGCCTGCCCCCACTGGTCCGAGGGCCCGTCCAGGTGTCTGGCAGCTGTCACTTCTCCAGGTTGGCTCTTCTCTGCTGCAGCTTCCTTTCCAGTTCCTCAGTAATATCTGCTCAAAGGACGGTACAGTTGACTTTGTTCCCTTCCCCTCTCCTCCTCCCCATCTCTTCTCTTCCCCTCCCCCCCTTTGGCTCCTCCCACCCCGTGCCCTGCCCCTCACCTGTGGAGATAGACAGGCCAAAAGGAACCTTGGGCTGGGAAGAGCCGGGGGCAGCTTTCCTGGGCCCACAGAGGCCTCTGGGCTCTGGGAAGGACAGGGAGAGGCAGTTGAGGGTTCTGTGGGCTCAGCGTACTGGGGGTCACACGTGAGGGGGACGGAGCCCTACCTGTCTTGGTCTTGTTGGGCACGGGGGGCACTCTGGGCAGTGGCTTCCCTGGTTTCTTGGCCTTAGGGGCAGCTAGCAGGCGTTGGGGCAGTGCTGGGGGGGAGGGAGAACAGAGGTCATCATGTTATTTAGCACAAGAACAGACCTTGCAGACTCCTGAGGGGGACAGATGGGGAAACTGAGGCTGGAGAGGGGAAGGGGTCTTGCCAGGGTCTCCATGGCAGTGAGCTGCCAAGCTGGGATTCCAGGCTGTGTCCCTTGACTCGGCATTCAGGGCTTTTTCAATTGTACCATCCGACCAGCTCTATAATAACTGGTGATATCAGTGATTAAACCTCACAAGCCTGGGGCTTCCATCGTGACAGAGAGGAGGAAGTCCAATTGTCCCCAATTTCTAGGCCGAGAGCAGAGGTGGCTCCTCAGGGCTCGTGGACATCCAGCAGCTTTGGAAGGTCAGAGGCAGCAGAAGAGGACAGGGAGGGGGGAGGAGAGATAGCCCTGGTCCCCTACCCTTTTCCTTGTCCCCTCCCTCAGCCCTGCCCAGGATAGTTCCTTCTCACCAGGAGCCTTCAGGCGGCAGAGCTGGGCCATTTCTGTGGGAGGATGCAGGATGGCCAGGACCGTGGAATGGAGGGAGAGGTCACAATTAGCTGAGGTCTCCCCACAGTTGGCCCTTTCCCTGCCCCCCCCCCAGCCCGCTGCTCAGGGGCCCTTACCATCTTCATTCACATATTGGGTGGTGGGCTCATCACTGATAGGGATAATGTAGTTCTCATCCTGAGCAGGCACGGGTGGCAGAGGTGTGGGCAACCAGGGGGGCTTTCCTGGGCCAGGCAGCTGCTGGATCTGTTGAGCTTCTCCTCCAGAGAGAGAAGGACCCAGAGGATGAGATGTACCTAAGGTGAGGGAAGGGGCAACTGCCTTTTTTAGACACATGTAGAAAAATCTCAGAATGGTCCAGGCTAGAAGGGCCCATAGAAATCACCTCACTTACAGAGAAGGAAACAGACCCCCTAGAGAAAATGGCTAGTGTCAGGGCGAAGAATTGAATGCAGGACTAGAACCTTGGATTCCAACAGGTTTTTTCTACTACTCCACACTCCCACGAATCTTTCTGTGTGTGCCTATGTTCATGTGTGTATTCATGTGTAAGCACCTGTGTATCCTTGCATACCTAATCCTAGTTTACTATAATATCAGCTGCACGACATCCAAAGTTTTTTCTTCCCTCTGTAAAAGAGGTAAGACAAATTATTATCCCCCATTCTTGGTTGAGGAAATAGAGGCTCAGGAAAGGAAAGTTAAGTTACCCAGAGTCACAGCTCTTAAATTGAAGTTAAGACTTAAACCCAAGCCTAATTCCTATTCCAAGGTCTTTTCTGCTGTACTGAGCTGCCTGTTGACATACACTTATGTGTCTGTGTGCATGCACAAATGTATGTTCACATTTATAGGTAAGTATGTTATAGGGATGTGTAAAAAAGCAGCTCCCAGGTCTATGTGCTTCGAGATTTACAGAACACTTTTGTCAAAATTCTAGCAGACAGGTAGAGCCAAGTAGCACTCATTAGCTGTATTTTACTGAGGAGGAAACAATTTGCCCCTGGTCCCACCCAACTAATAAGGTGGGATTGGAACTCGGTTCTCCTGACTCCAAGAACAGCATTCAAGTATTTGGGGCTCTTAAATGCCTCTTTTCAAATCTTCCTCCAGCTGCCAGAAAGGTAACATCTCCCTCTTCTGAGCCTCTACCCCCAAAATGTGATTCTTATAGATGTCTTCTCATGTTGTGATTTCCACTGTAATTAAGTGTTCCTATTCCCCAGTGCCCTTCCCTACTCTTATTCCCAAGCTCAGCTTCTGGAGGGAGGGCTTATAGTTGGAAAGATTGTAACCCAAGGATGCCTCAGTAAGTGTGAACAAATGTATTTAAATGAAAGAATGAATGCTTGTATCCATGCATGTGTGTTAATGTCATGTGTGTTTTGTACATGGAATCATAAAAATTGGGGGCAAGAATAGCCCACAGAGGTCATTGTGTGCAACCTCTTCTTCTTACAGTAGCCCAGAGAGGGTCCAAGGTCCCACGGGAAGGAAGTGGCACAAGGCCCACCGAACTCTCACTTCCCTTTTGCTTCTACCACAGGGTAGTGTAAGAGAAGGGGGGGAGCGCTGATCCACACAGGGATCTCCTTGGGAAAGGGTTCCATTTAGGTACAGGTCTTTGGCTCTGTGAAGACCTGGACTCTGGTCCCCCTTCTGATTTCATGGGCTTTCTTTTACCCACTTGGAAAGTGGAGATAATAGCCCCGGCTGTGGGCTGGGTCATTGTAGGAGTCAAATGAGACAAAGTTTGGGAAAGTGTATTGGAAAGTGCAAATGCTGGAGAGGCAAATGACAGTGACAGGAGGAGCCTGGCTGCCCATGTTCCCACCTTTTGCAGGGGGAAGGGAGGGAAAGGAGGGCTTCACCTGGCACCCAGGGGGCCGGAGGCTTGGGGACTGTCCATGTGTTCTCTCCGTTCTCCTGGTTGGCCTCCACAAAGCCTAGAATAGAGCAAGGGGCCGGGAGAGCCGAGAGGAAGAGCGGGAAGCCACGTCAGAGCCGCTCGCTGCACAGGAAGGGGCAGACATGTAGCTTTGGGATTCCCGAGAGGGCCCAGTCCCTGGAGCTGGGGAACCAAGACCTACCCAAGACCTTCTCATAGTCTTCGTCTGGGTAGAAGGGGACCAAAGCCCCCTTAGTGCTGGAGACAAAGTAGTTCACTACATCATGGAGAGAACAGCAGGAGACCTGGGAGAAGAGAGGGAGTCAGGGGCGGTAGCCCATCCTTCCAAGACCCTGGAGAAGACGCGACATCCCGAGAATTTCGCGGGGAAAGAACCTAAGCCCCGCCCTTGAGCGCGTAAGATGCTCCTGGCTCCGCCCCATCCGCAGCTAGGCCCCGCCCACAGGACATTCTCCGTTCGGTTAGCGTTTATCGACTCCGCCCTCCAGAGCCCCGCCTCCCGGTTCGGTTCTCGAGCCCTGCCCCCAGACGTGGCTCCCCGCTCACCGGCTCCTCCACGTCGATGACGTAGCCGAGGCTCTCGCGCTTCACCTTGTAGTGTCTCACCACCTCGGCCCTGCCAGAGAAGCAGCACGCGCCCCCGCCTCACTGAGCCTGCCCCCTCCATCCCTCCCTCCCCCTCCCGGGGGCGCCACGCCCTCCACCTCCGGCTCCGCCTCCCGTTCCCATTGACGACTTGTTTGAGGCTCGGCCACGCCCCCTGCCCCAACTTACCCATTGAGCGTCTGGAGGGTGGTGATGGAGAAGCCTCCCGAGCGGTCGCTCCCGGGCCGCAGAATCATGTTCCCGCAGTCCGGGTACTTCTCCAGGAGCAGCTGCGCCTCTACCCGGCTCACGTTCAGAAAGCAGCTTTTTGGGGTGGGGGGTGGGGAAAGTCAGTCACCTCCCCGCCCCACCCTCTGAATCCCCGTGCCACCTGAGGGACCCTAAGCAAGCCATTTAACAATAGCATAGCTAAGCGTTATAACATAAGGCTTTAAGATCTGCAAAGCACTTTGCACGTATTATTTCATTTGAAACTCACAATTCCGGGAAGGGGTGCTATTGTTATCCCCATTTTACAGACGAGAGCATTGAGGCAATTAAATGGTTTGCCAGGGTCACACAGCTAAGTGACCGAGGCTGGGCAGGAACCTGACTATGAAACGAGGTGGCCTCTGAGCTGCCAAGCAACTGCAACCAACCCCAGTCTCGGCACAGTAAACCCCATATCCCTAATTGTGAGCCCCGCGCCCAGCCCCAGGTCAGCGGTTACCCTAGCCCCTGGCTTCTCTGACACTCCCCTCCCCATAATCTTCAGGCCGGCTCCTACCCAGCTCTGCTCCTCTCCCCGCTCCCGAATCCACACGGGGGTTTTACACAGAGGGTTTTATTCCGCCTCACTCCCCACAGTCTTGATTCAAAAAATACAACCCCCTCGTGTTGCAGATGGGGAAAACTGTAGCTCCAAAGTGAAGGATCTGCCCAGCCCCCATAGAGTCAGTGCTAGAGCTGGCACAAGGGCTCTCAGCTCCCGGTTCTGGCTTGGCCCTCCCTCCTGCTGTTAGCCACATTCCCCTCCTTGTGGATTTAGCTTCTGGACAGGAGGGGCCCGGGGCCGATCAGGACTAAGTCCCCCCACCCGTAAAAGTCGTGCCCTTAACTCTGGCTTGCCTCTGACTTTCACTTCTCTTTGGTCCCCTAGCACCTTCAGCCTTGACCCTGGCTGCCTCCTGGGCAAGGAGGCTGAGCCCTGGGCAGGAGACTCACGAGGGTTTCTCCTGGGCCCGGCGATCCTTTTCCTTGGTCAGGGCCTCAGCCATCATGTATTTGTGTCCCGGCAGCAGGGTCAGGTTGGACGGGACCTTCAGCTGCAATTCAATTCAATGTGGGCTTACTGGGCTGCTCTCCCAGCTCCCCTTCCTCTAGCTGCCAGCCCCAGATAGATTTTGTCCTGGGATTGTCTTCTTGTGGGAGGCAGAGGAAGGGGCTGGAGCTGGGCCCTTCCAATCCTGGAAGAGAGGGAAAGGGGGCTACTGGAAGAGAAGGGTGGGGGGGAGTCTTACCTCTACTACTGTCATGATGAAACCCTTCCACATCTCCCGAGACTCCAGGCTGTCCACCTACAAAGAGGAACTAGGAGGGGGCTGGTGGCCAGGGGCTGTGTCCCCTTCCCAGTTCCAGCCCCAGGGAAGCCTTTACCTTGAATCTGATCTCCTGACCTTCCAATGACAGGCAGAAGTGAGTGCCGGGGTCCTTAGTGCAGCTGCCCTTTGGGGGCTCGTCTGTCAGTGCCAAAAAGTTGCTCAGGTCCACCTTCTCCACATACTGCAGGGAATGCCAGGAGCTTAATCCTCCCTTTCGGTGGGAGAAGGGGCTATATTTCTGGGGACCCACCCTGCTCCCAGAGCCACACTTTCTGAAACGCTCGATACTCCTGGATTAAATCACAGACTCAAAGAAAGGGAGGTTTATAATCATTTTACAAAAAGGGGAACTGAGACCCAAGCAAGGGATATATCAAAAGACACATTGCTACTAAGTGGAAGAGCTAGCACGAGACAAGGTCTAGTTTGGTCCAAACCTTGAATTTTTCCCACCAAGAGTTAGGAAAAGTCTTGCCTAAACCAGCTGTGAATAAATAGGAGATGGGTATGTAGAAGGAACCAGTGTGTGTTCGAAAAAAGTTTGGGATGTTTCATCCCTTCTTCCTTACCTGGGGTTCCCGGTTGCTGTTGTAGAGAAAGATAGTGAGACCCTGGAGGCCAGCCCAGAACTTTTTATAGTCCTGGGGAGGAAAGAGGTAGAGACAAACATGAGAAAAGAAGATAAGGGAGAAAGCCCCCTCTTGCTTCAGGTTGCCCCACTGGCCTCCTCTTGCTCTTGGCATCTTTATCCACTCACAGATGAGGAACCCTCTAGATTTTATATTGAAGTCATATGCGGGCTGGCAAATGCTAATGCCATGGGTTCTTTGATTTCCCAAGGGAACAGATTTGGAAGTCATGGCTCCAATAGATTATATGGAGACCATGCTAAAGGCACTGCTTCATTCAGTCTACAAAGTGTCATTATGGCTTCGTCAGTTAATATGTTAAGAACCATGTTAAGATCACAGATTTACCTAATCTCTGAGGCTCCAGAGTTAGACTACATTAAGCTCCGTGACCCTAAAAAGGTCCTCAGAACAGAGAATCTTCTAGGAGGAGTTCTAGGGATTACCTAGTTTAATTCCTATGTTTGCTAGAGGAAGAAAATAAGGCCCTGACAGGAAAAGGGTATGACAGTATAACAGGGAAGAACTGGGAAGTGGATTCAAAGGCTCCCAAGTCATAGAGTTTCCGATCTCCTCTCCTTAAACTTACATATTCTTATTTGTTATATGAGTATGCTAAGAGTCTACACACACACACACACACACACACACACACACAGCTCCCAAGGTCCTGGTATCCTTCCACCCTTTCTTAGTGCAGCAAACAGCTCGTGATTAGGAGAGCAGGGGTTCCTGTCATTAACAACTTCCCTTTTCTATCTGCAGAAAAGTTTGAGAGACAGAGACAGAGAGAAGGAGGGAAAAAGACAGAGAGAAAGAAAAGAGACAGAGGAGGGAAAGAGAGAGAAGGGAAAGGGAGAGAGAAGGAAAAGAGAGAAGAGGGAAAGAGAAAGGAGGGAAAGAGAAAAACAGGAAGGAAAGAGACAAAAATAGAAGGTACAAACAATAAAAGATGGAAAAAGAGGAGACAGGAGAGAATGAGAAACAGAGATAGGAGGGAAAGAGACAGACAAAGACAGCAAGGAAAGAGAGACAGGAGAAGGGAGAAATAGTGAAAGATGGAAAAAGAGACAAGGGAGGAGAGAGGAGAGAAAGAAAGAAAAAAGAATGAGAAATAGAAGGGAAAGATTCAGAAATAGGAGGGAGAAACAGAGGGAAGAGAAGAAAAAAGAGATAGGAGAAACAGTGAAAGGTGGAAAAAAAGAGAAGAGAAACAAAGAGAAGGAAGAGTCAGAGACCTACTCTCTTGGACAAGACTTTCCTGGCACCCCAGTCCATTGCTCTGGACCCGACTACATAGAGCTCCATTAACCCCATTATCCTGAATGGATCTGTCACAGCTTTTTAAAAGGGTTTTTAGAACAGAGAACGTCCTAGGAGGAATGCTAGAGATCCATTTAGTACAATCTCCTTGGTTGACAAAGAAACTAAGGCTGACACAGAAGGCTCACTCAGAGAATTAGTGACAGAACTGGGAACTGGATCCCAAAGCTCCTCACTCCCAACGCAGAGTTCCCAATCCTAGCCCTCTTGATGCCCATCCTGTTAACCTTACCCTGTCTTTTGGTCCCTTCTTCTCCAGGAAACCCTCATAGTAGTGAGAGGGGAGGGATGGCTTGGATTTTGGGACCCTGGGCAGTCCTGGGGCGGTGGCCATGACCGTGAGAAGGAAAGGGCCAGGGATCCCGGAGCCCAGGAGTCGGGCACACAACACAGACAACAGGAGCAGGAAGCAGAGGAACAGGTTCGAAAGGGAATTTCCTCTCCCTCTGCCCCGGGTGACCCAGGGCCCTCCCTTCCTCCCTCCCTTCCCAGAAGTGATTGGGTGTGGAATCACAGGTACTGGGGATCATTGGCAACTTTTCTGCTTCTCCTGCTCTGTGAACTAACAAAGGCTTAGACAGAAAACGTCTGAGCTGCCCTGTCCTTGTCACTCTCTTCTCTAGGGGCAATGCTGCTCCTTCTTGATTCCTCTCTTACCTGTCAGACCTCTCTTTTTAGACTTCTTTAAAGAGCTGGCTCTTCATTCAGGTCACACCCACTGATTATGAGTATCACTCAAGGCTCTGTCCTGGGTCCTCCTCTCCCTCTGCACTATTTCATTTGGTGCTCTCATCAGCTCCAGTGACATCCATATACAAATGATTCTCAGGACTTTTTATTTAGCCCTAACTACTCTCCTGCTCTCCATTATCACTGTCAACTGTCTATTGGGAGTTTTAATGTCACATAGAAATCTTAAACTCAATTATGTGCAAAACCAAAGTCACTTATCTTTCCATCTCTTCCTGCTTTTTTAATTACCATCCAGGATACTGACATTCTCCCAGCCATCCAACCTGGGAGTCATCCTCTGGCTCTTTCACCCTCCTCCCCATAGCCCATCTCTTGTATATACCTTTTCTCCTCTCATCCTCCTGCCAAGGAGTGGCAGGCCCACACCAGCTCCTGCCTGGGTGATTGCAAGAGCCTTTGGATTGTTCTTCATACCTCAAGTCTCTCTCCACTACACTTCACCCTTAAGTTGTTTGTCAAATGATCCTCCTAAAGTGCAAGACAATATTTCCTACCACCATCACCATTTGACAAACTTCAAAAACTCTCTATTATTCCAGGAAATATAAAATCCCATTTGGCCTTAAAAGCCCTTCATAATCTGGTGCCTTCCTACCTTTCCTGTCTTCTTACACCCTACTCTTTTCCATGTATTCTTTGATCTAATGACACTGGCCTCTTTACCATTCTTTGAATAAAAGGCTTGATCTACCAACATGGAGCATTTTCTCTGGCTGTTTTCCATGCCTTGAATTTTCTCCCTCCTCATCCCCATCTCCTTAATTCTTTGGCTAAATAAGTCTCAACTAAAATCCTACCTTTTACAGGAGTCTTTTCTGGTTCCCTTTAATCCTAATGTCTTCCCTCTTTTGATCATTTCAAATTTATCCTGGGATGAAGGGAAGAAAGGAGGGAGAGCTTGTTTATTTTTTGGGGTGTTGTCTCTGCTGTTAAACTGTAAGTTCCTTGAGGGTAGGGACTTTTTTTTTTTTTGGCCTTTCTTCATATAACCCTTCATATACTTATATATATATTTATATATACATATACTTAGCATGATGTCATGCCACGTAATAAGTAGAGGGCTTAACAAATGTTGACAGGATTGTCTAAATCATTGATTTGGAAGAGAACTCAGCAACTTCCAGTCTAGTAAGAATCCCTACATCATCATCAAAGTTTAGTGGTTATCTAATCTTTGTTTGAAGTCTTTAAGGGGTAGGAAACTCCCTCCAACTTAAGGCAGTCCATTTCATTTTTGAATTACCATAATTGTTACCGCTAAACATTGGTCTTCTTTCAATAAGATGGTACTTTATAAACCTAATGTTTAGGTTTACAAATGTGAGTTGTTTTTATAGCCCTTATTGCTTCCACAAACAGAACGTTTCCAATCTTTCTTCTCATGATAGCTCTTCACATTTTTGAATACTTCACATCCATTTTTTTTCATTTTAAAAATCTGTTTAAAAATTTCTTCAATTGATTCTCACATATTATAGTTTAGAGTCCCACTCTGAATAAACCATAGTTTCCTCAATATTCTTTCTCTTCTTCAAATGTAGCACTCTAAAATGGTCTACATGTGCTCTGACCAAGGCAGAGCGCCAGAACTATATCCTCTTCTAATGAGGATTTTATGCTTCTATGAATGATATTACATTACTTCTTTAAGCAATTATGCAAAATTGTTGAATAAGGTGCTTTCAATCCACTAAAAACCTCAGATCCTATTCACATAAATTGCTAACCATGTTGTCTCCTTCATAGTGTTATTTGTGCAATTGATTTTTTTGAACCCAAATATGGTCTTTACATTTGTTTCTACTGAATTTCTTACAGATATAGCACATTTCTCTAGCTTGTTAAGAAGTTTTGCTTTGTTCTAATTTTTTGGATCCCAAGATTGTTAGTTGTATTAGCCGTCCTACCTTTAAGTTTTAGGATTCTTACAAAGTGATGTCAGTTGTCTAATTATAGCATCGTAATTATCCTTTCACACCTGTAAGATTCACACATTAGTTCACACATTAGCCTTTGAGATTCACAAGTCAGGATTCAGTATGAGATTCATAAGTTCAGTGGAGGAGATTCACAAGCCACAGCTTCCACAATCCCACTCTGGGAGAAGGAGTCAACCTTTGAGTTCACACCTTTAAGAGATCATATATAAGCTCTTGGAGCTTGGAGCCTCAGCCAGGAGTTAGTTGGGGAGATTGAGAAGCCAGCAGTCAGGAGTTGAGCTAGAGGCAGGAGCTGGAAGAGCTAAAGGACAAGCTGCAAGAGCTCTTGGAAGCAAGGGGGGAGATAGGCCTCTAAGAAAACTAACCGGGCTATTTTGGAAGAGTTAATAAAGGACTGAACTTTTAACAACTGGCTATAATTGAGGTAATTATTGATCTGAACTGAAACTAAAGCTGCCTCCAGAAGCTCCCCAAAAAACCTACTCCCAGAAGACGATCATAATTTAGAGAAGAGAACACTACATTTGAGTCTTCCAGGTCACATAAATTTCTCCTGGTAGAGATCAATCAAGCTGGAATCACATAATCCCAGTTCTTATTTTATAGGGTTGATGGCTCAAAAGGTGAGTTTTGCCTTATTTGACTCAGGTCCCAGCCTTCAAAACCTTGATTTGATGTATTCACAGTGCTGCTGGGAATCCTCTCCAGCTCTTTCTATACTCTTTTTTTGTAAATTCCTTGAGTATAGAGATTATCTTATTTGCTTGTACTTGTATCCCCATTCTAATGAGAAGCAAGACATGTGAAAATGATTATGGTACAAGAGAGAATGAGAAATACTCAAAATCTAGAGCAAAAAAAAAAAAATCTAGAGAAAGCTATAAGCAAAAATCTCTATATCCCTTCCTTTTGGAATTTATTATGGTACTTTGACCAGGATTGGTAACCTAAAAACTTCATTTTTAAAAGTTGTAATAGCAACTCACACGCAAAAGAACTTTTAAGTCCAAGGAAAATACTATGAAAAATTTGAGAAGGGGCAGATTATTGTCAGCTGATCAGGGATCACATTCCCCATCTGAACAAATGAGGGAAACTACGGCTCATAATGAGCAATTCCTTAGTAACAAACCTGGGAAAAGAACGAAGGCGCCCCCTTTCGAGGCTCTTTCTGCTATACTGAATGAAACCTTTTTTTAAAAACCCACTCCTTGGAAAGTTTCCATGTGAGATAGTAGAGCTGGAAAAAGAATTCCAATCCTTGTTTTCCTACTTTCAAGGTGCACACAGTGACAAAAGCATTTTTCAGTACCATGAGACCCTCTAATCTCATTTTACGGGGCAGAGGCTAACTTGGACATAATTTGGGACAGGCGCCTTTCAGAGTTGGAAGACCCTTTAGGAACTGATTCTGCGAGAGGGGGAGATGAGCCCTAGAACAAGACACAGGACCCGTGAATGTGAGGAAACAGGGAGCTCGGGGCTACAGTCCCTGGGCACTCCCGGGTCAGGATTATGATTTATGTGGTGCTTCAGGGGCACTTTCCCCTCAAACGCGTGGCTCCTGACTGCACAGCAAGAAGCCTCCCACGGGGAGAGCAACGGGAGTAGTAACGAAAAGGACCCAGGATACACTTTGGCCAGGGAACTACGGTTCTCTGCCCTGAGGTCACAGGAAGAATTAGCAGGAGTGTCCCGATCTGGATTATGCAGGGTTAAGTGTGGGAGATGCAGAACTCGAATATGGCTGGAGACTGAAAGAGCTCTAGAGATAAAAGTCCAGGCCTTGCATCCACCTGGGAGTGCCCAAGATCAGGGCCCCGGGGTGCCACGTGAGCCGGAAAGGTGTCAAACGCTCAACAAATAGGTCCTGCCTCGAGCCCCAATTGGCGGGATCGGGAAGTGGAGTGGCTGCTGATTGGCTAAGGCAGTCCAGAAGCTCTTGTTGTTTGGCTACTCGAGGTCTATGGATGCTAACGATTGGTCGAGAAGGGAGACGCTTTCTATTAGTGATGGGGGCCATACCTGAAGGCTTTCTGCCACGATTGGCAGGTGGCCGTGGCTTCGGGACCAATCAGTGCGAGGAAACTTCGGGTCTCTGGGTGGGAGGACTCCGGCGTTGGGAGGCTGGGAGGACCCCTGCAATTCTCTTGGGCGCAGCTACTGCCCCTAGCTCGAGCTCTGAGGTCGTGCCCGATTAGAGGCGTGGGGACTGCGTGTGTATAGGGGCGGAGGGGCCTGCTCCAAGCTCTCTCTTTCTCTGCGGCTCCTACCCTCGCTAGGCCTAGGTTGTGCCTCAGTTTCCCCATTTCTCCGGCGGAATCCGCTCGAACAGGCGCCGGGGTGGTGGGGAGAGGTGGGCAGCGGCACCCGTCACCCTGAGCCCTCCTCCCCACCTCCTCGCTCCGGCCGGGCGCGGGGTCCGGGGCGGGGACACACGGAACAGCGTCACGTACCGGGAAGGAAGCAGCCGGAGCCGGCGCGGAGCCGGAGCCGGGCGAGCGGAGGCGGAGCGGAGGGGCCGGGCCGGGCCAGGCCGGGCCATGGCAGGTACCCAGGCCGGGGACTGGAGCAGGGGGCCGGAAAGGGGCGTGCGGAGCTGGGCCCGCCCCGCGCGCCCCACCTGCCCAAGCCCGGCCCCTGCCTGTTCCGAGGATCCTGGCCCGGCCTCCCCTTCCCGGTTCTCGCCTGCTTGTCTTGGATCCCCGCGAGCCCTAGTCCATCCCTTTCTATGCCGACGGGTTCCCAAGCCCCTCCCCGCAGGCCTGGCCTGGCCTCGATCTTCTCCCGAGCATCCCTGGCTCCCCTCCCCACACCCACCGCCGCCTCTCTCACCCCCGGCCTAGCCTGGTCCCATGCCTCGGTCCCGCTTCCCGGCCCTCCCCAAGCGCCCCAGGCCCTCGCCACCGTGTCCCGTCTCCCGTGCCCACTTTGCTCCCTCCTGCCTTTCCGTGTCCCTAGCCCTAGATCCACCGTCCCCTGCTGGGGCCGGCCTCGCCGGGGAGGAGGCGCTGGAGGAGGAAGAGGAGGAGCCCGAGCAGGAGCCAGGCCCCGAGACCCCTGATGATTCGGAGAAGGCAGCCCCCGGCTGCGGCCCAGGCGGTGGGGCCGCTGGGACGGGAGTGGGCGGGCGCGGCTGCGTGCTGACCCGGCGCGGAATCACACTGCGGGTGCTGCTCAAAGATGCCCTCATTGAGCCCGGGGCCGGGGTCCTCTCCATCTACTACCTGGTGAGAGCCCGGGGCGGGGGCGAGCCGAGCGCTGTCCGGCCCTCCCCTTCCCTCTCCGGCCCACCCTCCCAGTCCATAAAATGAGGGTGGGGTGGGGTGGGGTGGGCAAGGCAGTTAGATGTTCAGGTTCCAAGGGCACTCCCACTGCCCATCGTCCATCCTCTGGGTTCTTTAGAACCCCCTCTCTCCTTGGAAGTTTGGCGGAGCTAGTCCTGTACCCTGTATCCTGTCCTGTCCTGTAGACAACGGGGTTGGCCCCGGGGGCTAGTCCTGTACCCATCACTGTATTTGCTCTTATTCTCGGCTTACTCCTTCCTTCCGCCTGCTTCCCCTCCTTTCCCATTCTAGGGGAAGAAATTCATTGGGGATCTGTTGCCAGATGGGAAGATCACCTGGCAAGAGACTGGCCAGGTGTTCAACTCACCCAGTGCTTGGGCCACTTATTGCAAGAAGCTGGTGAACCCCGCCAAGAAGTCGGGCTGTGGTTGGGCCTCGGTCAAGTACAAGGGTCAGAAGTTGGACCAGTACAAGGCCACTTGGCTGAAACGGCACCAGCCCAATGCTCCCTCTGCTGCAGAGGAGGTGAGATTAAAATGGGGGTGAGGTGGGAGGTGAAGGTCTCCCAGATTCACTTCCAACTGCCGACAATAGCTCACATTTCTATAGAAATTTTACAGATTACAAAACACTTTTCTTACCACAGCTCTCTGAGGTCAGAGTGCAAGGATTATCACCCCAGTTTATCAAGTAGTAAACTGAGACTCTGAGAAGGCAGTAAAAGATGAAGTTGGGATTCAGATCTAAGTACCCTTACCACTTACCACATTAACACTTACAGCCCAGTCAGGTCTTAACTAGACTTTCTCCAACTGCATTTCCCCATAACCCCCCAAGGTAGATCAGCCTTTGGGAACAAAGTAGGGTGTTGACTATATCAGAGGTGGGAGAGATTCCATGTATCTGAGCTTGGTCAAGTCAGACCTCTTAAAGGTGGACCTAAGGAATGGAGATGGGAAGTAAAGAATGGTCTAGGTAAAGGTATACAGATGAGAGCAAATTTAATATAAAGAGTTAGGTAAAGTCCTGGACATCTAGGACTAAGAACTACAGGATAGGGGAAGGAAAGGAGATTACAGAGGGAGGCTGGGTCCAGATAATTGAAATCTTTGGACTTTGAACATTTGAAGAATGGCAACATAGGAGCAGTGAAAGTCATAAATGAGTGAGTGGGTTAGAAATGTGACATAGTAGGGAAGAGGAAGAAGGCACTGAAACTGGTTTCCAATCTCAGCTGTGACACTTACTAGGTAAAGCTTTGTGAGCTTTGGTTTCCTTATCTGGAAAATGATATTCTCATCTATAAACTAATTCTTGAATTACTGACTCCATATAGTTTTTGTGAGAAAAGTGCTCTGGAAAACTTGGAGGGCCACAGAAAAGTGATGGTTAGGGTTATGTGGGAAAATGCTTCTGGAGACCTAGGCAGGAGCCAGGACCCCGGGGAGAGTAGGAGAAATGGCACTGGTTCCACTGCTTTAGGCCCCTTGTAGTCATTGCTTATTGTAGCCAGCAGAGGACAGTAGAATAATAGAATTTCTGATTGTAGTCCAAGGCTCTTAATATTTTTTGTCTTGGACCCCTTTTGCAGAATGGTGTAACTTATTGATGGACTCTTTCTTGAAATACTATTTTTAAATGCATAAAGTAAAATATACAGGATTACAAAAGAAATAAATCACATTGAAAAAATTATCAAAATATTTCTTAAAATAGACTCCAGGTTGAGACCTTGATCTAGGTCAACTGTCATTTTTGCAGATGGGGAACTGAGGCCCAGAAAGCCTGAGGACCTTTCCCAAAACCACATAAGTAGTAAGGAACAGAGCTGGGATTCAGAGTCCTAACCCATTGTTCTTTCTCTTAGGCCTCCAGGACTGGCTCTGGACTGCCTAAGTGACCAGACTATTTGTGTCTACCTACTTAGAGTCTGGTCAGTGAGGGTGAGGAAGAAGAACTGTTAGAGGAAGAAGAGGAAGAAGCAGCAGTGACTCGGGAAGGGAAGATGCTGACCCCGGCTTCCACCTCAGCCCCCATCCTCTTGGAAGAGAAGGGCAGGAAGCAGTTGGGAAAAGCCCTGACAGAGTCTCCCAACCCAGGTACCTCTAAGCACTGGCAAGAAACCTGAGCTGGGAGTGAGGCTCTGTCTCTGACTCAGTGTGGCCATAGGAGATCTCATCCCAACCCCGAGCCTCAGTTTCCCCATATGTAATTATTCCCACCCTTTCTCCCTCCTATTGTGGCATGGTAAGGGCTAAAGGAAAGACTGGCTAGGAAAAGCCTTTGGGTGGGATATAGGTGGTGTTCTGAAGAAATGAGGCATTTACATACAGTGAAGTAATTTTTAAAAATTGTTGTCATGCAGTCTGCAAAATCTGCATTTTCCCTACATCTCATGCTCTGATTTCTTTTCCTCCCCCACCCTCTGCCTGATTTTCCTTAGTTTTATTCTCTGGTCTCAGCTCAGTCCATTTCCCAGTGAATGGGGTTTTAGGAATAGGGGCATGGCAAAGGCTGGTTCTTTCCTTTCCCTACCTCCACAACTTCCTTCACAGAGGCTGGACCCCCTGGGAAGCGGCTGGAGAACAAGGGCCGGGTGCCAGTCCGATACTGCACCCTGGGCAGCCGGGATTTGGCCAGGTTAGTCCTGCTACCCTGCTCCTGGTAAGGAAACCATTGGCCTAAACCTCTCAGCACGGGCACCTCCTGGGCAGAGGCTGAAGGGCTTTGAGGTGGGGATGGGGTGGGGGCTTTTTTCCATGGGGTTGGCCCCTCTGCTGTATCCCAAGGAGGGAAGAATCTGTGCCTGAGGTTGTGGGGGCTCCTGGGCCTGCAGGAATCCTCACACCCTGGTAGAAGTGACATCCTTCACAGCCATCAACAAGTTCCAGCCTTTCAACGTGTCCGTGTCTAGCAACGTGCTGCTTTTACTGGTGTGTGTCCCCCACCCCTCCCCAAGTGTGCTCTCTTGGGTCTTCCTCTGTATTTCTGAGCCTCTCCTCCCTTTCTGTCCCCCAGGCCTCTCTTCCCCGTCCCATTGGAGCTGCCTCTTTCTTAGCCCCCTAGCTTTCTGACTTCCTCTGCCCCCTGGACTTCCTCCCCTCCCTCTCCTATCTCTCTGGACCTTCTTCCTTCCTCTGTTCCCAGTGAATAGACATATGTAAGCTGACATGGGTGCAAAGCCCTGGGGGGGAGGGAAGGGGTAGCCAGAATGTGTCCCACAAACTCCGGAAGCTGGAGCTCTGGAAGCTGCTAGGTCAGGGGGCCTGTGGGGGGACGGTCGTTCAGTGTTCCCTCTCCCCAAGACAGTTCCGGCTTCTGGCAAAGCCCTGGGGTGGGGGCGGGGTCAGAGAAATCTCCAGAGACAGACTCAGCTGGGGGAGGGCCAAAAAGAGTTGGTGGCTGGGGGATTTGACGAGGGCCTTCTCTGATGGGCTGGGTTGTGGGGTGGGGGGCTCCTCGTGGCTGCTGCTCTGATCCTCCCGTCCCTTTCGTCTGGCCCAGGACTTCCACAGCCACTTGACGAGGAGTGAGGTCGTGGGCTACCTCGGAGGTCGCTGGGACACCAACAGCCAATGTGGGTATCGGAGCCAGGAGGGTTGGGAGGCGGGGAGGGTCGGAGCTCTCGGCACCCCCCTGACGCCCCTTCTTCTCCCACCTGGGCAGTGCTGACCGTGCTGAGAGCCTTCCCCTGCAGGAGCCGTCTAGGCGACGCCGACACGGCCACCGCCATTGAGGAGGAGGTGGGCCTGCGGCGGCACTTTTGGGTGGCGTTTGGTGACTGACGGGCAGGAGCGGGCATGACGATGGTTGGCGAGAATCTCGTGTGTGACTTCCGCTTTCCTCCCTTCAGATCTGCCAGAGCCTGTTCCTTCGGGGCCTCTCCCTGGTGGGCTGGTACCACAGTCACCCCTACAGCCCGGCCCTGCCCTCCTTGCAGGACATCGATGCCCAGATGGACTACCAGCTCAAGCTGCAGGGCAGCGGCAACAGCTTCCAGCCCTGCCTCGCCCTGGTGTGCGGTGAGCTCAGCCCCGGGGGTGCTGGAGGCCGGCGGGGCAGGAGGCTCAGGGCACCCCGGCCCCTGCAGCAGCCCCGGGGGTGACAGCCTGTCTCCTCCTTCTTTCAGCCCCGTATTACTCTGGAAACCAGGGGCCGGAGTCCAAAATCTCTCCGTTCTGGGTCATGCCGCCCCCAGAGGTAGGTGGGGGGTCTCCGCGAGCCGGGTGAGTGCTGGGCACAGGGCCGCATCCGCAGGGACAGAGCATAGGCTGCGCCTCAGCCAAGCAGCTCCTGGCAGTGCTGGGGGCTCCCCAGGCTCACCTGCAGGGGGGATGTGGTCAGAGGATGGGCTCAGAGACAGGGGTGGGACCGGGATTGGAACCCAGTCCTCTTGGCTCTAAGACACACTTGGTGCCAGGATCCCTGGGCCCTGACCAGAGGCGACCCTCTTCTTTACCTAATGGGGACAGTCAGTGCCGCTGGCCCGGCTCCATGCGAGGGTCGTGGTGAGGAAGGCAGTCGGGAAACTCCCCATCGCAAGAGGAGCGGGAGCCGTTGATAAGTCAAAGAGCGCCCGGTGCAAGGGGCCTTGGAGCCCGCGCGGGAACCTGGGCCTTGGGCACAGAGCCGCTAACTTCCCTCCAAAGCCACACAGGCTGTAATTCGGGGGCCGGGGGCAAAGCCACCTGCAATGCAGAACCTGCCCTTCTCCTGCAGCATCTGCCAGGGCTCCGCGTCCACAACGGAGAGGGCCGTGTACAGCTCTGCCCGTAGGGAGTCCCCAGGGAGCACCTTGAGAATGCTGGGGCCCTGGAAGGGGACGGACATCTTTTACTGGGGGGTCCTTGCTTCACCGATCCCTCGGGCTCCTGGTGGGAAACAGCCACCACAGCTCCAGGCGCATGGAATGGCAGACCCGAGAGCGCCAAGTGCATGGAGCATCCGACCCAAGAGCGCCACGCACACGGAACATCTCCATACGCACAGAACATTAGAACCCAGAGCTACTCGTGCATGGAACATCCAACCCGAGATCTCCACATGCATGGAACATTAGAACCGAGAGCTCCACGCACACAGACCGTCCAACCCAAGAGCTCCACACGCACAGAACGTCCGACCCAAGAGCTCCACGCACACGAAACATTAGAACCGAGAGCTCCACACGCACGGAACGTCCAACCCGAGAGCTCTACACACACAGAACATTAGAACCAAGAGCTCCAAGCGCACGGAACGTCCAACCCGAGTGCTCCACGCACACGAAACATTAGAACCGAGAGCTCCACGCACACAGACCGTCCAACCCGAGAGCTCTACATGCACAGAACATTAGAACCAAGAGCTCCAAGCGCACGGAACGTCCAACCCGAGTGCTCCACGCACACGGAACATTAGAACCGAGAGCTCCACGCACACAGACCGTCCAACCCAAGAGCGCCACATGCACAGAACGTCCGACCCAAGAGCTCCATGCTCACTGAGAGGGCTGGAGAGATCACCTGGCCCCGGCTCCTTTGAAGCCCAACAAACAGGAGACTTGGCCAAGCTCACACAGCTTGAGGTTCACAGTCAGAGGACTCAGACTTGAATCCTGGCTCCGCTCCTATAGACTTCATTCGGAAAATGAAAAGGACTTAAGGATTTAAGAGATGATGATAAAGGCAGGGACCTTGCAGTTTAGCTAAGCAGAGTGCTAAGCACTGAGAGTAGAGGCAAAAAGCAGCTGGTTCCTTCCCTCAGGGAGCACATGGTCTAACGGGCCCCACATGCACTGACAGCTAGCAGGGCTGAGATGCAAACTCAGATCCACACATTGAACTTCCCTGCTCTATGTGTTTTATTGTCCAGCCTGCTACTGAGCTTCTTCAGAAAAGTGTGGGCGCAGGTTAGCAGCTTTCTGACCCAGTCTCCTCTTTCCTACAGCAAAGGCCCAATGACTATGGAATCCCCATGGAGGTAGAGATGACTTACATCCAGGATGGGTTCCTGACCAATGACATCCTCCATGAAATGGTGAGGCCGTGGGCTCTGGGGACATCTGATAACTGAACCCCAGGGGCTGATGGATGGGATGGAGAGGGAGGAATGGAGGAGCTCATGAAAGAGAAGTGTTCACTGGGTCCCAGTGTTCCAGGCTGGCACTGGAGCTCGAGTTCCAGGGAAGGGTGGGCCCCTCCTAGGCCAGGAGCTGACTCACTGCCCACCCCTCCATCCCTACTGCCCCATGTAGATGCTGCTGGTGGACTTCTACAAAGGAGCCCCAGATGTGGTCA
The DNA here is from genome assembly GCF_016432865.1 of Antechinus flavipes. Taxonomy (NCBI): domain Eukaryota; kingdom Metazoa; phylum Chordata; class Mammalia; order Dasyuromorphia; family Dasyuridae; genus Antechinus; species Antechinus flavipes. The sequence continues at coordinate 661,384,877 of NC_067398.1, read as the reverse complement.
AGTTTCAAGACCTGTGGAACCAAGAGCAGACCTACCTGGACAAGCTGAAGGTGAGAAAGACTCTGGAGTCCAGCACGCACAGCAGACCCCTGCCCCTGCGTCACGCCAGCCTCTGGAATCTGGCCTTGTCCATAGTATTCGCTGACTGGCTTTCTTGGAGGCCAGAGCAAGCCATCAGCTGATACATGACTTAATGGTTCATTTATAAGGGACTTGATTGTGACCCAAGTATGTTTGAAGTATTTATGTACTTCTCACATTGAAGCTAAACTCCAAACATAGAACTTGTAGTTTTTACCAAAACCCAGGGCATGCATTTGCAAGTTGTTTTTCCATTACTTTGGAACTGCTCACTGCTGCTGAATCTGGAGTTGAAAATCCAGCCTCAGTTACTAATTAGTTAGGGGATCCTAGAGAAGTCCTTCAATTTCCTCCTTTATAAAACTGGAATAGATGTCTTCTTAAAAACTTCATAAAACCAGAGAAATACCTGTCTTCAAGGTTGTGAGGCTCAAAAGACAAAATACAGAAAGCCTTTTGAAAAATTTCCAGTGCCATATAAACACTCTTATTACTGGGGAGGAGCAGTTAAAATTGCTGCTTTTGTTGTTTGTCCTTTGTTGAAGGCGACTATAACATTAGGGAGGTGATGTCGTGACATGCAAGTGAATTGGATTTCAGTGAGGGAGGGCTGGGCAAGGTCTCCTGCCTCACTGCCCCCTCCAGAGCCAGCTGGAGCCACAAGCTAGATGTAGACAGGAGGACTGGAGATGGCCCTGGATACCTTTTTAAGCTAAGGTCTCCAAGAGGCCTCAGTTTGATTGAGGCTGCAGTCATTCAGGGATGAAGGCTTGGTATCTCTATCTCTAGTCCAAAAAAATCTAAATAAATCAATGAATGAATCTGGGTGGAGGGAAGAGACCCTCCATTTCTGTCCAGTGCTATATTTATATTCAATCTGAGCCAATCAAGACCCAAACAGTGACCAAATGGGGCTTGGCCTAGGACCTATTTGTGGCCAATTAGAATAGAATGGTTTTGGTTTAGGGCCTGATCCTTAAAGAGGAATCTAGCCAGTAAACCCCACATATTTTGGGAGGATAGAGAGGTGCAAAAAGAAAAATGAATGCTTTTAAAAGCCTCTGTAGGTAAGGATATGATACCCTATGTGGACAGAGGGAAGGAAGAAAAAGAGAGAAGAGGGAAAGGAAAAAAGTAGGAGGAAAGAAAAGAGGGGAAGAAGGAAGAGAAGGAAAGAAAGAAGGTCATTTCTTAAACTTGGAGATATATCTCTAGAAAGTTTGGGGTGGGAATGGGTCTTTTCAAGAATTTTTTGGGCCCTGTTATATAACTGCTGGGCTTTTTTTTAGGTTTCCTTGGCCAGCAGGACACCAAAGGACCAGGGCCTATGCCATGTCTTGGAACAAGTCTACTGTCTCCTTAAGAACAGCAGCTGAGGCCAGACAGCTTCTGGATTCTGATGTATTACAGAGTGGCAGGGGGAAAGCTGATGCCCCCAGTGCAACGGCAGCCAGCCCCTGGCAGGTCAGGGATCATCCCAGTGCCACATAAACTTCTGAGGCAGGAGCTGGCTGTTAGTGGAGGTGACCAGCCGCTTTGTACTACTGACCATTGCTCTCAAGATGGGAAGGTGGCTACTGATGGGGGGTGGGGGGATGCTAAGTCTTCTCCAGTTTTACTTTGCTGTGTTGCATGTCAAATGTCTCTGTTCCCCCTGCCCTGTTGGTTCTGGGCTATAGGATATAGCTGTTTTTGTTGTTTTTTTTGGAGGGGGGGGCCACAGTTGTTGCTGTGCCAGTTCATTCAGGTGTAATTTATTTGTGCAATGGTAGTGTTCAGACAATAAAGTGAAAAAAAAAATCACATCACCTTCTTGGCTAATATTTCTGATTCCCCCCGAGAACCAAATCCAGGGTCTCCTCACAAGGAGGTTCCTGGGGGTTTGACTACTATACTACAGAATCTATACAATATTATAGAGTATGGATGAATTTAGTACTTAGAGGGATTCAACTATTTCACATTCTTTTCCCCTCAAAGGGCACTTGAGCAAAGTTGCCGGGCCTCCCTGAACTGAATGTCTGGTTGTACACGCAACTGGTACAGTGTGTCTGACCAGTGAGGCAGTTGTGGTCTCTGGCTTAGCCAGAGATGGCTACAGTGGGAGGAGGAGGGCTGGATTATGCTCTAGACATTTCATTTTATCTCCAAAAAGTCTTGAGAAACAGGTACTCTTATCCCTATTTTACACATGGGGAAACTGAGGCTGGGAGGTTAAGTCTCTTGGTAGAGGGTTCCATAGCTAGCAACTGTCTGAGATTGGCTGTCTGTCCTAGCTCCCAAGTCTACTTGTGCCTGATATTTAAGAGCTGTGTATGGTACAGGATGAAGCATGTTTTCAGAAAAGTGAAAGTCCTTTGTGAATCCTAAATGGACATAAAAATGGTTATTAGTACCACTTTATCATTTCAGAGACTCAGTATCTATGACACTATCAGGGCACACATGGCTGCTTTTCGGGCAGTGATGTGAGGCTAAATTGACATTTATGGATTTCGTGAGAATAAGGCACTCTACCACAGATCCAGCGGGCCCACGTGTGCTGGCTGTTAGAAATGGAGGCCTTTTACTAGTTCCAGTTCCTTCCTCAAATCCCATCATCCACTCACCCAGATGCCTCTGCCACTGTCTCCTGTTCCACCTCCATCTAGATCGTGGTAACCCCTTCTTGCCTAGATCAAGCCTCACCTGCACTAACTACCACATCCTATTTCATCTATTATTAGGAGTTTGCCCATCTTCCCTTTTTCCCCCTTCCTCCCTTCCCCCCCCTCCCTTGCAGCCGCTTTTCTGTCTACAAATATTCCCATTTCTCCATTCTCCAAATTCTCACTGCATCCATCCCAACTACTGTTCCTTATCTTTTGTGACTAAACTTGAGAAGGCTCTCCCTACTGGGGGGACACTTCTTCCTCCCACTCTCAGCTCCCCATAATCTAGCTTATGACAAAGCTGCTCTCTCCAAAGGTATCAATTATAACGAGTCTGATAGCCTTTCCCCAATGCTCATCCTTCCTTTACCTCTGCAGTCAATACCATTGATCACCCTCTCCTCGATACTGTCTAGGTTTTTGGAGTCACTTTGCTGGTTCTCCTGTCATACCCACTACCTGCAAGTGTCCCATAGGGATCTTACCTTTTCTTTTGATAAAATACTATGATTGATGCCGACAACTCAATTTCTCTGAGCCACTTCATTTTGTAGACATCTCCACCCCCCTCCCAACCCCCCCAGCTCCCTCTCTCCTCTCTTCCAAGATCAAATATACAGTAATCTGGAGTCAGCCATGGACTCTTCATTCCACCGATGCTGGCCTCCTGGCTGTGCTATCAGCAAGCCACTTTAGCGCTTGTATATCTACTTCCCAGCTTCCTTTAAATTTCAGCTAAAATTCTACCTGCTACAGGAAGCCTTTCCTAAGCCCTCTTGCTTTACAGGGGCTTTTGTCTGTTGACTATTTCCTTTCTCTTATTGGTGCAGAGTTTGCATGCTGTGTCCCACTAAGCCCAGATTATGTCTAGCACGTCCTAGGCACTTAATGCTTACTACTGGTGTTTAACAAGAGCTGGACATTGGCTCCAAATCCCAACTGTGGGACCTTGGGCCCAGGCATCTGCAGAATTAAATTGTTCTACTTCTAAATCCTATGAGGATCTCTGGCTAAGGGCTCCCAGAACAGTTTTGATTAGGAAATATTTCAGAATTTTTTCCCTCCCAAAGACACAATGAAAAAGTAGAGACACGTAGAAAGAGAAAACATTTAATACTTTTTAAATCAAGATTACAATTCAATTTGCCCTAGACAAAGGAGAAACTGTAACAAAAGTTATATTGATCATCTGAAGACACCCTGCTCCCCTACCTCCCCCCAAATGAACATAATGGTGGCTCCTATGGGAATGATGATGACATGGCTAATCTATACCTCCATCCTCTCCTTTTCATACTCAGATCTAGAACTGAGTGGATAGAAGCCAACAAAAGACTTGTGGAGGCCTGGGCGGCACCATTGGGCCCCAGGCATGGGCTGCGGAGATACTAGCATTACTGTAAAGCCGTTTCATATTGCTGTTCCTGGAGCGGGCCCAGAAGCCTTCAGCACCCTGGGGACCAGCCTCCAGTTGGTACAGGGCAAGGAGGGCAAAAGCCCAATGGGTGGGAAGCCAGGTCCCAGCTCTGACAGCTCCGCACCAGTTAAGGGGAGTGGGGGCAGGAGACAGGACAAAGGGAGAGGGGAGTCCGACACAGATCACGAAGGAGAGAACAGGGAAGAGATGCCACAGCCGAGTCCGGCAGGTTTCTCAGGGAGGATTCAGTTCATCAGACTTTGTGCTTAACCCTTCAGAGGAGGAGGCTGGCTTGTCGGGAATTTGGCAAGCCACAGAGGCAGGAACCCCTGCTGGCTCCTGGTGGTCCCATGTTTTGTTTTTTGGGGAAGGAGGACCCTGGCAGTGCCAACGTAACAGCAGCTGCCATGTGAGTAACAAACATACATCAACATGCTCAATTAAAAAGAAAAGTTAAAAGGATACATTGCTTTCTGTATCTGTCACACTGCCAATAAGAGGAGCAAAGAGGAGGCAGTGTCTGCAAAGGAGGCAATAACTCTTGTGTTTTTGTAAGAGTATGAGGCTGAGGAGACATCACGGGGCAGAAGTGCTGCCGGAGGAGGTGCAGGGGCAGGGGGCACTGGGCAATGCTTTTCTTTCTGTGCTTGTGGCTCGCTCTCAGGGCTTAGCCCCCAGTGGCTATTCCCCACCTCTCCCCTCACAGCTGGTCCTGGGGTACCAGGGGAGTCCTCTGGCTCCTGGCTGATCTTCAGGTTCTCAAGGAGCTGGTATCTAGGCAAAGCTGCTGTTCTGTGGTCAGAGAAGCCACAAGGGGATCGTGCTAAAGGGATCTGGGACCCATTGCCTGCAATGGGCTGTGGCCGAGCCTGGGGATTCTGGAATCAGGGCACAAATCTGAGGAGAATTTGAAAGCCAGGCCTCTGGGTACAAATTGCCTCTTACTTCCACTTAAAAATCACCATACTATAGTTAAGTCTCCAAAGCCTGGCCCACACTGTTATACATTAGCTTCTGCTTATAAGAGAGAAAGAGAAGAGTGGGAGAAGGAAGAGAAAGGAAAGGAAAAGGGGAAGGAAAGACAATGTGGAAAGAGGCAGGGGGAGAGAAGGAAGAAGGAAGGAAGGGAAGAAAGAAAGAGAATGGAAACACCAAATTTCTTATTTCAGCCAGTTAAGGCAGCAGAACCTGAGGCAACAGGGCCATGACCTCAAGAGGGACCTGGCTGATACCTACAGGGATAGTCCCCGACCCCAGCCCAAGTCATAACAGGTAACACCTCCCAGGAGGAGGCTGCAAGCAAGCAAGGCACACTAGGGGCACTCACAGGGTGAGGGGGTTGGCTTTCCTGGGCTTCAGTGCTCGGTCCTCCAAGGTCCTGTGGCCCAGGACTCGGCTGCCAACCTTTGGCCACAGCCAGCAGAAAAGAACTACTTAGACCAGCAGGGGAAGAAGAGAATAGAGGGAATGGTCTCCATGACATTCCTCCATTCCTTAAAGACCACTCCGAACACTTCTGAGGAGGTTCCTGGTTGTGGTCACAGATCCTACACTTGCTACTGCTTTAGTTTAGCCCTGCAGGACTTTTTCCTAGTCTTGGTTCAGAGAAGGGGCAGAATCTTCCAAGTCAACTTGAGGATCTTAAGGAATGAGAACAAGTGATAGCTAGGGCCTCGGGTGAGAGGTTGAGAATATCTATGGCTATGGACCAAAGAACCAGGTCACCCTCAAAAGACAGAGATAGCCTTTGAAAGTTCCTTGGTAGGGGGCCAGAGCAGGGGAGCGATGGCTGCTCAGGCAAGGAAGCATTTAGAGAGGAAGCTTAGTGTTTCAAAGAGCACCTTAGTGTTACCCCTTTGCATGGGAGCCCCCAGCCAAGTCCAGTCCCAACCAAGTTGAGGGACTGGCTGAGAGGGGGAGCATGGCTAGTGGAGTCAGTTGAGTAAATGACTTCGATCCACCCAGGCCCCTCAGAAGCAGCAAGTGAATGAAGAAGGGACAGTCTGGAGATGGATGATGGGGGTAAAAGGTGGAAGAAGAGAGGATACTCCCCTCCCCACCAAAAATAACTTGGGTAGTCACTAGTGTCTTATGTAAACTTAGGTGATTTAAACAAACTGTGTTTCTCCACTTCCATCACCATAAACACCACAAGACCCCCTACACTGATTAAAACTTACTGGCTCATCCTTCTTTGCCTATACTCAACTTGTAACTCAACTAGGTAGCATCCACCACTTAGTCTTCTCAGGGCAAGCTGAGCCTGACACAGGGATCAGGACTAAGGGGCTTTGCTGCCTGAACCTTTGCCAAAGGGACTGGGGCAAGGGGAGGGGAGGAGGCAGCAAGCTCCTTGAGGTCTCTCAGGAAGTATCAAATCCATGGAAAGGATGGAGTTGAGGGGACACCCAGTCCAGATAATCTGACACCCTTCTGGCATGGGCAAGGTTAATACTATCCCACTTATCTTCCAGTGAGAGACGGATGTCACCAGGAACAAAATGGAATGCAGGAGATCAGGCCTGGCCTTCCTCATTAGGGAGAGGAACAGGAAAAGGGAGGAGGAAGGGAGGGCAGGGAAGGAGGTGTGGAGAGCAGCCATTTCACTGAGGTAGTGGGACCAGCACCTCCACATAGTTGAGGGGGAAGAAGCCCGACTGGCCGTTGATCATGCCTTCGTACCAGTTTTCATCAATCTGATTGGTCAGTGTGATGATGTCGCCCTCTCGGAAGCCCAGTTCCCCATCATTCTCAGGCTCAAAATCATACAGGGCCTTGCAGCTGGGCTGGTCCAGAGGTGCTAGGGAAGAGAAACAAGGGGCAGAGTTGAGTGATGAGAGACCCCCGAGGCCTGATGAAGGGTAGTTCCTAATGACATCATTACTCTTCGATCCAGAAGATCCCTTCCAACTCTATATAAAACCTAAGCTTTTTATAGCCTAAGACTCTGTTCCTATCTTTCCTGAAAACCTACCATCTCTTCTGCCCTATGAAACCTCTGGCTTTCAAGACTCTCCAACCTCTCACTACTCCTCCACTCCCCACACTCACAATGAATGACTTCTGTGGGCATGCTCCCTGTACTGACATGGATGAAGTTTCTGGGGATCAGTCTCTCTAGTCTTCACAAAACAGACAATTTAAATGCTCCCAGCTTGGTAGTTCTGCTTTTAAATTCCCACCATAGAACAATAAAGTGCTGGAGGAAGACTCCAGCTGAAGTTCATTAAATCTCCATTTTTGTGTTTCCACTTACATCCAACTCTTCATGACCTCATTTGCTGTTTATTGGGAACATAAACTCAGCCCTTAAATAATACTGGCAGAATGATTTCAGCATAAGCTTGTTGCAGCATTCAGAGAAACAAATTTTGAAATGGCTGCTGTATTAGGTAACAGACCATCCTTACCACTAGACTCTCATTTTGATCCATTTGATCCCTTGCTATAAAGGCAGATTCATGGCTCTTCATGATTCATCTCTCATTCCCATATCAGGGCTTCCCTATCTATACTGGATGACAATACAAAGTTGGCCCCAGGTCCTTCCTCAGGGGGAATGGCTGCTGGATTTCCCTTTTCCATAGCCAGGAAAAGCCTGTTTTTTGACGACCAGTTGCAGCAAGCCTGAGAGCAGGATATTAGAGGCCCCGTGGGCTTTTTCCTTTGCTATAGGTCTGCTAGAAAGACAGGCAGAAAGATAGCAAAGAAAGCATAATCCATTTTGATCTGGTTTATGGTATTCATCTTGTTCTCCCTTTTACCCTTCCCAGCTTTGGTGCACCAGTCAGTCAATTCCCAGTTCCTTTAAGAAAACGTCTCATACACTAGCCTAATTAGGCCTATATCCAAGGCTCTCATTTTGGAAGGTGCCATTTATTTCCTTATTTGTTCAGTCAAATCGCTTAACCTCTCTAAGTTTTTGGCAATGGATCTACTCCCCATTTGTATGTTTAAAAAAGTGGTACGACCCATCCAAATCAGCTACTTCGTATTTGTTCACATATCATATTTATTCCTAAGAATACTGTCACTTTATTCCAAGAGTATAAGAACCTCTAGGGAAGGAACTATTTTTTTGTCCTTGTATTCCAAGTACTAAGTAGGGCCAGACATATGGTAGGTAGATGCTTAATCAATGCTTGTTGGACTGAATCACATCCCATTGAAAGGTCACAAAATCCTACTGTAACATAATTGAGCTAAGTGTTCACTAGCAATGATGATAACAACAAATGTTCCTAAGGACATTTTAAAGTTGACAAAGTACTTTCCCTACACAGTGATCACATTTGACTCACCATAGTCTTATAAGCTGGGTTATTGCAGGTATTATTAACCTGATTAATCAATGCTGGCCAAGAAATTAAGAAGGAAAACCGGCTCAGGGCAGTTAAATACACACACTGCCTCCAATGGGGCTTTCACTTCTCAGTTCCTTCCAGTTCCACCCCATCACTTGTCTCCAGTATGATGAATATCTTTTTGACCATTTTTACTCTTGCATAGGAAAAGAAACACTATGCGGCATTACCAGCAATGTTATAGGAGCCAAACCCAGAAGTCAAGCCCAAATGAAAACCTTGTTCCTCTCTTAAGCCACCCCAACTTGGTGGGAATGGGTATGGATTTCATATGCTGGATCTCAAAAAGTTCCCCAAAGGAACACCAGGAAATGATGAAGCTTTCCCAGACTGGTCATGGCTGGGATTTCAAAAATTGGGAATGATTCATTCCTCCACTGAGTGTCTTGACTTAGGGACTCTAGAAATTTCCAGGCTTTACTCTTGGTGTTTTCAGTTACAGAGGCCCCTGAAGACTCTTGCCTCTCAGTAAAAGAGCCAGGACCTTTGGCAGCTTTATGTAATACACACCACGTTGCACATCTACCCAAAATGGGCAATTTGGATCCCAGAGAGTATACTGTACTTTCCTGGCACAGAGTCTAGAATACAGTAAGCATTTAATAATAGTCCGAGTCTCTGTATCTTTGCCTAGAATGTATTCTCACCCTTTTTGCTAAAATCCTACTCAGATGTTGCCCCACCCTCACCTCCCCTAAGGTAGCAGAATATCATTCAATGCCTTGATCATACATATGTCATATACAAGCTCATACATCACAAGTCTCTGGTTTGCAGCTTAACCCCCAACTAGACTGTGGTGAGACTGAGGGAAGAGATAAAGTTTTAATTGCATTCTATATTAGCCCCAGAAGCTAGCATGGTACTCTACACATATTAAGCACAACGTCTGATGAGTGAGAGAATGAATAGTTTTTTTATGGTTTAAAATTTTTTAAGGTTATATCTTCCTTCATCCATTTCCATTCACAGTCTGATCCTAATACTAATAAAGAAACACATTGTATTTTTAGATCAACTGCAACTCATAAGCATCTGAACTGTGATATTAAAGAACCCCCAAATCATTAACTGCTATGAAAAGAAAGTCCTCTTAGGGACAATGTGTTAGTGTTCCACCCGGGAGAGAAAGGAAGGAAAGCAAGCATATTAGTGAACAGAAAGCAAGCATAAGCAAGAGAAGGAGGACAGGAAGAAGAGAGGAAGAGGGAAAAGAAATAATCCATTAGCCAGAAGTGACAGGATGCATGCAGCTGGGGGCACACTCACGCATACTCCTGATGGGGGTCCGGATGGGCTTGTCAGAGGATCGGAAAGAGGAAGAAGCTGCTTCCAAATCAAACAGAAAGATAATCTTACAACCAGGCTATATGTGCTCATATAGCCTCCAGATGCTCAAAGTCTCTTGTGATCACAGGCTTCCAGAGGCTTTTGGAGATAAGGACCAGGGAGCATAACCCTTTTCTTCTTTTAGGACAGGGATATAGGCCAGGGGAGATGAAAATGGGGAGAGTGGTAAGTGGGTTGAGGTAGCAGCCTTCAAATGACCTAGGATGACCCCTTCTTCAAGTCTGAAAGGTAACTCCAACCTCAGGAAAGCACACTGGCCAGCTGGAAAGCCCAGGACTCTTCTCACCCCAAGCTGCCCCATCTTAGAACTCCCCCTACCTTTGGTGTTGCCTGGCTTCATAATTACCTGTGATCTTGGGGGCGGGGGCACAAGGGAAACCTCCATTGGACTGGTCAGGCTCTCCAAAGTCATAGGAATCTCTAGGCTTTGGCTTGTATTCCCGCTTGGGGCGGGAAGAGGCTTCCCGCATCCTATGGGCATGGAAAATAATCAGTGAGTACCAGAACAGGCGGTACCAGCAAGCCCAATGTCAATGCAAGCACAGATGCTAAACATTTCAGGATTGCATCCTCATTACTATTAACAATCTAACAGCACAATCTCCTCTTTCTCTCTTCTCCATCTCTCTGTCCCTCTACAAGGTTATGACTTTTTCCAAAGGTTGGTAAGTCCTGGACATGATGATTTTGAGATTCTTAACTTTTCCAAATCAGAACACCCCTTTACATGGCTATTTCAAAACCATGTAAATCATTTGACTTTTGAAATTGGGAAAGCTGAAATTCAAAGAGTGACTTTTCCTAGGTTATCCTTAAGATCCCAAACACCTGCACTTTCCAGATTACTGTGTACATCTCTGACTCAGTTCAACACTTTAGTAGATTTAAAGTTTACAGTTTTTGTGGTTTCTTAAAAAAGGAAATTGGCATGTCTTGGTCACTTTGGTGATGAGTCTCTATCATCCAGTGACCAGCCTTGTCCAATATATACTGCCAGCTCTGTATTCAAATTCTTTCCAGCTTGCATTCTGAAAACTTGGAAAGCATGTATCAGCATAAATCAACAGAAGAAGGGTAAGTTTTAGTACAAGAAGACCATGACAGAGGCAGGTCTCCCTATTCAAAGTCCCTGGTTAATCCTACTAAGTGACTATCCCAGAGCAAAGCTATCTTAGTGTTCTTTGATAAACTGATTTCCTCATAGCATAGTTGTGGAAGTTCTGAAAGGACAAGAGTTTCCGCCGATTTCCATCAGAGCAGACAAGCAGGTTTTAGAGCCAGATCTCTTATTCTATTCACAGGACTGAGAATTGGAGGGACCTCAGAGATGTTCTTGTGTAAAACCCTCATTTACACTTGAGGAAACCAAGGTTCAGGCAGAGTGGATAGCTTTCCTCCAGGATCCTATAGCTGGTTTCTGACTACACCTCTTGGGCCAGTGTTTTGGAGAAGTCCCTGCTTGGGACAGTGAGGTAGTTTTATCTGGAATTAAGAGAAGAACTGACTGAGAATGCACTCAACATAAAAGCTCCTTCTCATTGGGTACACTGAACACAGCTAGGAAAAATTATCCAAAGCAAATCTTGGGAAAGGATTATCACAAGCTCTGCTTGGGGTCTCATTTATTTCCCACTGTAGAAATCATAACAAAAACCTGTTACACATAAAAAAGCTGGATAGCTCAATATAACAAAAATCAGTCCAAAATCAAAACATTCTGCTAATAAGACATAACATTTAAACAGATAAACTGATATCACTATCATCTGAGGATCACTAACAACTAGAGGGATCAGGAGCATCTTCCTGTAGAAGTTGGAATTTGAGTTGAACTTTGAAAGAAATTAGGGTTTCTAAAAGACAAAGATAAGGAAGGATTATGTCCTGAGAGGAGTCCAGGAAGGGGTGGACAGCCTGTTTAAAGGCCTGAAGGCAAAAATAAAATGTTGAGTTTTGAAAAATAAATTTTCTATCATCTTTACTAGCATCTTGTCCACATTTTGCATCTCTTAAAAGAGATATTCCCCGAAGTTCAGTCCTTGCACCTCTTCTCTTATTTTTAATATTCTTTTCCTTGAAAATCTCAAAAACTTCCAAATTCTATAGCTTAGCGGAAAAACCTTAAGAGACCATCCAATCCAACCAACTCATTTTCTCAGGAAAGTTAAGTCAACTATCCCAAAAATGACTTGCAAAGCTTTATTCCAGCCCTGACCTCTCTCCAGTTCCAGAATCGTATCTCCTAGAGCCTAATATCCTATCAGGTCCCCCAAACTCAACATAACCAAAACTATGAGAAGATAATTCCTTCTATTTCTACTTCTTTTTTCTGACCTTGCTATTTCTAGCAATGGTGTTTGCTGTCCACCTGATATTGATAATTTCAGTGCAATCCTTTCTCATCTTTCACATAAAACAGCAGCAAGCATTTATATATATTTTAAATTTTGCAAAGTGAATTACAAATACTCATTTTTTCAATCCTCACAACAGCTGTGGAAAGTGAATGATTTTTATCGCCATATTATAGTTAAGGAAATGGAGGCAAATGGGTTAAATGACTTGCCCAGGGCTACACAGCTACTAAGTGTCTGAGACAATTTGAACTCAGGTCTTCCATTACTGTGCCAACAGCTGCTCCATTATCCGGTCAGTTTCAGCCATCTCCAATCAATAACCAAGTTCTGTGAATTCTAGCTCTAAGACATTCCTCACAGCCATTTCTTTGTCTCTACTTCTATTGGTGCCAACATAGGAAGGGCCTCATTTGTCTACCCTGTTCCACTGGCCTTCCCACCTCTCCTCACTAGCCCTGCCAATCCATCCTTCACGCAACAGGCAGACCTCATACATAGATCACATCAAGTCACTTCTCTGCTCATAACCTTTCAATGACAACCAGTCACTGCAAAGTAAAAGTCAAACTCCTTAGTATTATTTAAAAAAAAAAAAAGCTCATGCACTACTATTCCCAATCAGCTTCCTTGCTCTGCCTCCCATGCACAGGCCAAACTCTGGAAGCTCTACACCTGTACTTCTACTATTCCACATGCCTTCTCTTCTCCTCCCACATCACCAGGGAGGACATTCTTGTCCCATCTAGCACACCAGCATTGTGTGTCCACTAGACCAGGAGCTTCATGGAAGGGGTAAGAATAGAGATCATGTTCTTGAGGAGCAGCAGTACTGAGGCAGGAGCTAGGCTTCTGAGCTGGCTGACCCTTCCCATCTAAGACCTTAGCTAAGCCACTGGCCCTATCTTGGTCTCAGTTTCTTCATCTGTAAAATAAAAAGGATTGGAGACCATCTCTAAGGCCCCTCAGACTTAGATACTTCATAAAATCCTACACACTGCCCCATTCCAGAAAACCAGAATGTCTTTCTTCTGTCACTTTTACCACATTTATTTTATGGTCTAGTGATGCCGCAAATATCCAACTCTGCTCCTGCCATGCATTGCCCGGATGACTTAAGGCCTTTAGTACCCTCACCTGTAAATGAGTGGGTGGGACCTGGCAGCTCTAATCACTTTCAGCTCTAATCTACGATCCTAGCATGCATTTATTAGGATCCTTTGCTTTCTTAATGACAACTCAATTGCTATTTCCTATGGGAAGCTTTTTCTGATCCTGCTAACTTGTTGAATTATAATAAATGTGGCAGAATGATTTTCATAAACCTTAATGCAATGTTGTTTTTATAGTTAAAGATGATCTCTTGTCAAGCTTCTGCATCTGCTGAAATAATAAAGTGCATTTCCATTTTCATAACAGCAGAGGTCACTATTGCTATGTTTCAGACTGCAAAAATTTTCCCTTCTCCCTTCAGAACTAGGCTGATCATATGCACAAAACAGAACTTCTTAAATTAGTAAAGAATGCTCTTTCGGTGTAGGTGCTAGGCTTCCTAAGCAATTCTAAAAACTAGGCTCTTCTGAGACTGAGGAAAAGACCAGGGCTGTGTTCCTAGGAGAAAAAAATTTATTATCTCTGAGAGGATCCAGAGAGCCAAACCAAATCCAGGGCATGTTCCAAGGCAGGGACAAGGCCCAGATCCCAGTCGCTCATTACAAATGGGCTCTCTAGGCTGCCCTTCTCCTCCTTCATACTTGAAGAGAGCATAGAGGAGGAGTAAGAGTAAGTAAGGTGTCTATATTCTGTTTTTCTGTCATCCTTCCTGGGAAAGCTTACCTGCGCTTCAGCTTGTCAGCCAGCTCATCCAGGATCTGTACTGCCTGCCTATGGTAATCCAGCTGGGCATCCACCAGGGCTGAAAGCTGGCTCACCTGTTCAATCTGCAAGAAACACAGTAGCTCGAGGCTGGCCTCTCCTGTGAGGCTGCTCAGGTGGAGCTGAAGGCCGGGAGGCATGAAACTGACTGCTTAACTTTTCCCTCAACAACCAAGCATGTCCTCTCATGAAACTCTGTGGTTGCATACTGAAGTGCCTCCCCACCTCCCCACCTAGTCAGATCCTATTTAGACAGTCTGAAACAGACAGGACCCTGGCTCAACCAGAAGAACTAAGTTTGAACTCTAGTTCCAACATTTACTAAACTGTTCCTCAGTTCTTTCTGATTTTTCGTGATCCCAATTGGGATCCTGTTGGCAGAGATACTGGAGCAGTTTGTCATGTCCTTCTCTAGTTCACTTTACAGATGAGGAAACTGAGGCAAACAGGGTTAGATGACTTGCCTAGGATCACACAGTATAAAAATTAGAAATCTGGTTGCACTGCAGCCTATTCTGGACTGAAGCTTAGAATTCTCGCCAAGGATTGCTCCTGGAATCAAGTCAAAAAGCAGCATCCCAGGTGAAAGAGCAGCTATCACATTGGAGCCACTGAGACTGAGCAGAGGAGGGAGGATGGAGGCCATCTAGTTCAACTCCTTCCACCCAGAAGGGGAAACTGAAGCTAGGCTCAGTGACTTCCCAAAGTCACAAAGGCCCAAGGAGCCCTGGCCCAAGGCTGGTCCCTTCCCTTCCCCTGCCTGACTTCCAGGACCTGGGCAACAGCCTGGGGTAGTAAGGAGGAGCCCTTACGTCCGTCTCTAAGAGGTTGTGCATGCTGGTCTCAGCCACTTCCTTGGACTCCTCAAACTTCTCCATGGCCTGACGAAGCTCCTCATCTGCTATCTTCCCCTGGCGCTTCTTCTTATAGTCAAAGTCCAGGCGCCTCCCCTCTAGCTTTTTCAGATGGTGCTGAGGGAGAGAAAAGAACAGGCCCCACATGTGACAAGGCTCATGGGGAGCCTTGCAGCTCTATCTGCAGGAAGAATCCCTATGTAAGCCTGAAGTGCTACAACAGAGTGAATTACTGTTACAATGCTACTCAGATGTGCACACGTGTGCAGTCACCGGGGAGCTGGAGAGCAAGGGGGACTTCTGTCTTATCCACGGGCGAGAACAAAGAGAAGCAGCAAGAGACTGGGTTGGGGAATTTGAAGGTGTCTCTCTAAATGGTCTGTGTTTGCTCCTGCTCCCCACCTCCACCCTGAGGGTGACACATGCCTCTTCGAACCATGACAAAGCTGACAAGTGTCCCCATTCTTACAGCTCCAAATGCTAGGTCAGAGGAATAGTAATTAAGGCAGGTACCTGGATCTCCTTCAGGTCTTTATCACAGAGATTCTGGAGGGGATCAATAAAATTCTGTTTGACTTCTATGTCCAGAGAATCCTTCACTTCTGCCAATCGCTTCATTGATTCACCAGCATCCAAAAGGGCATCACCTTCAGAGAAGAAAGGGTATTAGGGCAGTTGGGATTGGGGGGATTGGGGGGGGGCGCTTTCTCAGGGCCAAAATCACCTGGCCATGCCATTTTCCTGCTCAAGAACACAGTAAACTCCCTATTATATATATATATATATATATATATGTGTGTGTGTGTGTGTGTGTGTGTGTGTGTGTGTGTGTATATATATATATATAAAATAAACTACCATATATATAAAATAGTTATCTTAGCCCAGCATCTAAACATTTTTCCAAGCTTGTTTCATGTATTCTGTTTTAATCTTCCCCAAATTCTTCAGTAAGTAATGAACTTGCCCCACTTCTACCTCCAGGGAACACATGATTACTGATCTAGAGCTGGACAGGACCTTAGAGACCATCAAGGTCCAATTTCCTCATTGTACAGAGGAGAAATTGAGGCTGAAGGAGAGGATACACCTCATCCCAGTCTCACTTTGGGTGGTCTGCAGTAGCACTGTTCTTTTAACATTCTCTCACCCCAAATCCAGTGCTCCAGGTTATATTTCTCTCCCTTCTTTGAGCTATCTTTCAGCTATTGAATGTCTGCAGTGCATTCTCTTCTTGCTTTTGCTTTCCTTAAAGGTTTAGTTTATCAGTACCCTTTTATGACAAGCCTCTGCTAATCTCCCTATAATGATCACATATATTTTTATCATTTTATATGATTCTCCTCCCAGTAGAATATAAGCACTTATTTGTTTTTGTTTTGCCTTTACATGCTTAAGGCCTAACATAATGACTCCAGCAAGTAGCAAGTAATTTAAAAAATGCCACTTGAATTGGGTCTGAACTGTAAAAACTTTTTGCTGAGAACGAGGAAGCCTGGAAGGTGATGTTGGCCCTGTCCCATTCTCCAACATTGGGGTAGCTGGAAAAGGTATTGTAGGCCTGAGGTGAGGGGATATCTTTGTATAGCCAGGGACTATACTCACAGCAAATAAAGTAGCATTCTATATTGTAGAACTTTTCTTTAATGGACAGACTCTGTGGGTTTTCTAAAGGTAAGTCACAAATGAGTATCAATTTTCCAAAAAAGTAAGCTAGCTTCAGAATTCAGAATCTCTGAATGTCACCATCTAGACAAGATTGAGCTCATGGTAGATTGTATGTGGACTAGGAATGAGGAGATGTGTTCTAATAAAACTTGATTTCCCAGGTGAAGGAAGCTAATGTGAAAAAGCTGCTGCAAATTCCTCTGACCCACATTGTAAAATGATTTAACAGCTAAAATAGGCACAGTTTTGGCTAAAAGAAGATAGATACATACTATTTCTGTCTTCACAAAGACTACCTATATCCTCAGGTCCTAGGAAGACATTTTCTTCCAAAATCAAAAACAGGTATTTCTTGGAAATTACCAGGCAAGAAATATTTCTTAACTATATTCAGCTCCAACCCTTTAGAAATTATCCCTGGGAAGGTGAAACTGTGTCTTCCATAAAGCTCTCTAGACAAGGTGTACTTGGCTCAAGCGCAGATGGTGCTGAGTGTAGAAGAAATTCTCATGAGCTCTTTCTGCTGCCTCCATCTGTATCTCGACATGCAGCAAATTGGCCATCAGCTCCAACTAAAGAAAGTACCTTTGACTGTAGCTCCTGCTGAATGATTCTTCAGGGTCCAAAATCAGCAGAGAGAGGAATGATGTTTTTATATGAGAAAGAAGCCAATAGTACTGAATAATACAAAGAATAATGGCCTAGAATCTAGATTACTGAACTCTGGGTCTACTTAGCCAGGCAAGTGCTTGGGGTTCTCCAAAAAACAAATGTGACCCTAAGGCAGAGAGAGAACATTGGCTTTATAATCTGAACACAGAGCTCAGCTACTTATATGTCACCTCAGGTATGTCACTTTCCTTTTCTAGACGTTAGTTTCCTCAATTTGCAAAATGTGGAGATTGGTGGGTTTTATAGTACAAGAGAATCAGAAAAATAGGATTCAACATTTCCACAGAAACAGCAAGATCATGTGTTGAACAAATGGGATGTACTTATTTCTTCTTAGCAATGCAATGATCCAAGACAATTCCAATAGACTTGGGATGGAAAATACAGAGAGAGAATTGTAGAGACTGACTGTGGATTGAAACTACTATTTTCACCATTTTTTGTTTGTCTTTTCTTTTTCATGGTTTTTTCCTTTTTAGTCTGATTTTTCTTGTACAACATGACAAACATGGAAATATATCTAAAAGGATTATACATGTATAATCTATATCAGATTGATTGCTGTCTTGGGGAAAGGAAAAGTATGGGAAAGAGGGAGAAAAATTTGAAACATAAAATCTTTTTTTTTATTATTATAGCTTTTTATTGACAGAACATATGCATGGGTAATTTTTTATAACATTGTCTCTTGCACTCACTTCTGTTCCAACGTTTCCCTTCCCTCCCTCCACCCCCTCCCCTAGATGGCTGGCAGTCTTATATAGAAACATAAAATCTTACAAAAATGAATGTTGAAAACTATCTTTATGTGTATTTGGAAAAATAAAATACTACTATGGAAATAAATGACTAAATGAATAAATAAGGAAAAGAAAAAGAAAATCAGGGTTCAAGTACTGGTTCTGCCATCAACTACCTGTGTGACTTTGGTTAAGTGACTGAGGTCTTTCTGGGCCTCCATCTTCTCATCTGCTAAATGAGAGGGTTGAATGAGATGTGCTCTAAGTTTCCTTCTAATTTTATAATACAATGATTGTAAAATTAGACAATTCCTAACATACCTTGCAAGT
The DNA here is from genome assembly GCF_016432865.1 of Antechinus flavipes. NCBI lineage: Eukaryota > Metazoa > Chordata > Mammalia > Dasyuromorphia > Dasyuridae > Antechinus > Antechinus flavipes. The sequence continues at coordinate 661,366,521 of NC_067398.1, read as the reverse complement.
CTACATTTCTTTGAGATGACATTTGAACTGTTAGAATACATTATATTCTTCTGAAGCATAATAATTAGCTTCCAAATACATACCTTTTCCTTTCTGTCTTCTTCACTTATCAGCTCATTTTCACCTCTGTACCCTTGTTCATACTGTTTCCAAGGTCTAGATTACTCTCCTTCTCCAGCTTCACCTATTTAAAGCCCATCTATCCTTCAGGACCCACCAAATTCTACTATCTTCTAAAAAGCATTCTGCTCATTCATTTATTTTCCCCCTATCTGAACTCCAGTAATGTATGTCAGCAGTATCATTCAATTTCACATATAAATGTTCTGTAGTTACTTTATGTCAATATTACTTTCTCAACTAGACTGAAACCTTGAAAGCAGGGAACCTCCTCTTAATATCCAGCATAATTTTGAGCACACAATTCAAGGATAGGAATCAAGGGATCTAGATTCCTTGCTTTCTGGTTCTGCCATTAACTTGCTATGACTATTTGTCTTCTCTAGGCCTCAGTTCTATTACCTGAAAGAAAAAAAAAAGCTGATTTGGCCTATCCTTCAAGATCTAGGATTCTAAAATTCTAGTAGCACTCAACAAATATTTGACTGAAAGTCCTGAATGCTCTTTTGGAAAATTTTATCTTATGTAATTTATTTTTATATTGCAGCTTCTGAATATAATTCTTTCCCATCCTCTATTCAGTAAACATACGGTTCATATATATAAAGATGAAAACACAAAGAGGAGAGGAAAAAGCAAAAAACGATTTAATAAAACTAATTAAAACATCACTTGCCTCACCATTTATGCACTATTTCACATCGATACTTCATGTCATGCTAATTTTTTATTTAAGACAATAGCTGGTACCCACTTTTGGTACTTACCAAAGTTGGACTCATCTCCTAGCTCCTTTCCATAGCGAATCATGCACTCGCCCAAGAGCCCTTCAGACTGTGGATAGCCAGGATTCTTCACCTGCCCTCTTATCTTTGACACAGTGTTGAGCATTGTCAGCTTGGCTCGGGAGGCTGCAAAGGGGAAGTTCAGCCACATGGAGACTTGAGTTGGCCTCTTTGGAAATGGGGCCAGAAAGCTGCTAGCACTTCCCCACTGACCTACCCTTTTTTCAGTTATCCCCAATTCTTCATGACCCTATTTGAGGTTTTCTTGGCAAAGAGGGGTGTGCCATTTCCTTCTCCAAATCATTATACAGATGAGAGAATTGAGGCAAACAGGGTTTGACACTAGTCCAAGGCAACATAGCTAGCAAATGTCTGAGGCTAGATTTGAACTCAGGAAGATGATTCTTCCTGACTGCAGAACTGATAGTATCCATTGTGCCACCTTTCATGAATAACTAGGAACTTATATCTGGCTTAGGCTAAGATACTCAATGGTTCTGGCCACCATTCTGCCACCCTCACTTTCTTACCTACCATTTATTTTACTGGTCTCTCACAGTCAATAAAATCTATTATTTGATTTGCTTGCAAATTACCCTGGTCATATTTCCCCCTTCCCCTCCCCCCCTCCCAAAAAAAAAATCCACAAAACTGAATGGCATGCAATTTGACCTGGATAGCAAGGCTCAAATAGAATTTTATCTTCCCTATTCCAGACACTGCCTCTCTGTTGCCCATAAAACAAGCAACTCAATATGAAGAACTAGTAGCAGACAGGAAAAGTATTTAAGCTTCAAGAATGGGTTACCAATCTATTCTGGCATCTGTTGTCATACAACTTCTCAGACAATTCCAGTGCCAAATATGATCTTGGAATTTAAAATGAAGGTTTTAAACAACTTCCCATTTGTAAACTTTCATCTGTTTCAAGGAGAAGTTGGAAAAGCCCACATCTTAGCACCATAAAGCAAATATTGGATCTGAGAACTAAGGGAATCTATGCCAGATTCTTCTATGAATAACTTTGATCTTATACCTGGGTTGGGCTGAAGGTACTCAATGGTTCTCGCCAACACCTCTGCCACAGCCTTGCTGGTAACATCCACTTTCTATAAAGAAAATAAATATATGAATGCTTAAAACCCACTTCCATGACAAATCATTAAGGGACAATAATCTCCCAGCATAGTTCTTCCCTCTGTTTCCTTTACCTTCTCCATTTCTTTGAAGTCATCATCAAGCTTGGTCCCTTCAGCTCCTCCAACCTTTTCACTGACCAGCTGGAGGGAGAGAATGAAAAAGAATAGTTAACAATTAGAACCATAAATATTTTGAAGAAAATGTTGGTAAAAAATCAAGTGGAAAAACTAGCGTGACCTCATATATTCCCTGCTACAATCTTCCAAGTTAGTTCAACTTGAAGTGAAAGAAAATGAGCTCAACGACTGTGGATAAGACATATGAAGTAAATCCAATAGCACCTTGTAGAGACAGAACAGATCAAAGGTAAAGCCAAAGACAATGAGATCTTGGAGGACGGACTACTTTTTCCTGACACTGAAACCATACATAATGCAATTTAGCTTTGTGTGGTTGACCACGTGAAGGGGATCAAGGACAATGAGATCCTGTTGCATCAATTAAAGTAGGGCACTGCCACACAAATCAGGAAAAGAATAAAATATCACTTAAAACAAAGGTGAAACCAATATACCCTGAAAGGTCAGGCTTCCATATGGACCTTAACTCCACTGGTGACAATATTAAAGAGCTTATGAGATGAGGGTAAAGTTAAATACTACAGAACTAAAGAAAATTTCCAGTCACTAAAAATCTGGAAGTTTTCAGCCTTTTTGAATCAAGGAATATTTCTCAAAATATCTATAGTCACACACATACATATTTAATAAAAACTACTGAGGAGTGTATATAGGATATAATTTGGTGGATATAATTTGGAAACCAAAGATAAAAGAATTCAGGGAAAAAATTAGTTTTCACACAAAAACTTAAAATAAAAATCGTAAAATGAGAAAGGTGGACTAGATGATTTTTAAGAGCACTTGAAACTGCTTTGTGGGTATTTTTAAGTGGAGTAAGTTAAGTTTTAGATGTTATTTCTTCAACTGTCAATTTTTTAATATTAAAGGATTTAAGAACTGAAGACATCTTAAAAGACATTCAGTCCCAACCTAAGTATAACAACTTCTCTGCTATTCTAGAGAACATGCTTAAGACAATCTAAAGTCATTTGGGAACAATTGCTTGAAAAGTGTGAAGCAATCATTTGCAGACTATTTAATTTGAGGGTGTTAAAGGTGAGATGTCCTAGAAAAAAAAAGGGTATCCTTCTTTACCTACCAATTAACTGTGTCTCTGAGTGGGTTAGCAGTGGAATCAACAAACAAACCTTCTGCTTATATGTTATAACTTTAATGGCTGGCTATTTCACCACAGTTGTGAAGAAACTTTTATAAACCTCATTGCCCTATAGAAACACGAGCTACCATGTATTCTGGTTCTATGCCAGGAAAACATGGAAGGTTCAGAGATATAAAATTCAGGCTTGGTTCCCACTGTTTTATAAGCCGGCTAAAGACACAGCATGGTATAGCAATAATAAGTATTTAAACAATGTTTTAAATATTTAATTTAGCATTTAAATAATGTCTTTTTGCAAATCCCTTTATGTAACATTCCCTCATTTGATCTTAATAATAGCACTCTGAGGTAGGTGCTATCATTATACTTCCCTTTTACAGAGAGGTAAGGAAGGCTAAAAGGAGATAACTTATTTAGGCTAATGAGATTCTGAGGAAGGATTTAAACTAAGGTCTTCCTGGCTCAATCTAAAGGTTAGTGAAACCATACTGTGCTCAGGTGATCAGACAATACTTCTCTGAAGGTCAGATGAGTTATCTCTTAAAAGGATGGGCAAGAATTAGGCAGAAAGGAGGGGAGATGGTGAGCAAAAGCATAAGAGACACAGAAGCAGGAAAGATGAATAGGAAACCTCAGTTAGGGCTACCAATTATCCTGAATTTCATATCAAGCTTCTGTGAATCAAGAGATTATGCCGTGATATCAGCAAAATTTTGCTTCACTTTTATCTTTCTATCTCCACTGTGCCTAATACAAGGTGGGCCTCGGAATTATCATCTTCACTTTAAGAGGGAATACCAAAGATCAGAAGTGAAATGATCTACCAGATATAACAAAGCTAATGGACACCAAAATGCTTTTCCCCCTGAGATGTATTACTCCGTAATGAACGTCTGCTACCTGTCTGACTCTAAGCACCCTCCCAGAAAAACATTAACCACAGAGAGGAAATGCAGTTACGCTAGCTTGATGTTCTCCCCAGGTTCATATAAACCTCAAAGAAATAGGGTCAAAGGCAAAGAGAATAGGGAAGTGATCGTTTTAAAAATTACTGCTTTCTGTCAAATAAAAAATCAAATGAACTTATGAGGATATGAGAGAACCTAGGCAGATTGGAATTTCCCTTTGATTTAATTCTGTAGTTTCACTTCTTTTGGCAACAATAATACAAGAATTCCTATGTAGATTAGCTGGAAAGTCATTTAGCACCTGAAAGGCAGTAGGACTCTTTTGACACTGGGAGAAAGCCTGAAATGGACAGTGCTCAAAAGTCCTTGTCTTCCTAAGATAGAGACCTTGTCTGAGTGTCAGTGGGGTGAAACAAGGGCTGACAGACAGGATGGGGTAATTTCATTTCCCTTTCTGCAGATTCCACTGAATGGTAGATATGCTGTTTTTTTTTTTTTTAAAATAACTTTTTATTGACAGAACCCATGCCAGGGTAATTTTTTACAACATTATCCCTTGCACTCACTTCTGTTCCGATTTTTCCCCTCCCTCCCTCCATCCCCTCCCCCAGATGGCAAGCAGTCCTATAAAAGTTATATAGGTTACAGTATATCCTAGATACAATATATGTGTGCAGAACCGAATAGTTCTCTTGTTGCACAGGGAGAATTGGATTCAGAAGGTATAAATAACCCGGGAAGAAAAACAAAAATGCAAGCAGTTTATATTCATTTCCCAGTGTCCTTTCTTTGGGTATAGCTGCTTCTGTCCATCCTTGATCAATTGAAACTGAATTAGATCTTCTCTTTATCGAAGAGATCCACTTCCAACAGAATACATCCTCAAACAGTATCGTTGTTGAGTTATATAATGATCTCCTGGTTCTGCTCATTTCACTTAGCATCAGTTCATGTAGGTCTCTCCAAGCCTCTCTGTATTCATCCTGCTGGTCATTCCTTACAGAACAATAATATTCCATAACATTCATATACCACAATTTACTCAACCATTCTCCAATTGATGGGCATCCATTCATTTTCCAGCTTCTAGCCACTACCAACAGGGCTGCCACAAACATTTTGGCACATACAGATCCCTTTCCCTTCTTTAGTATCTCTTTGGGGTATAAGCCCAGTAGTAACTGCTGGATCAAAGCACAGTTTGATAACTTTTTGAGCATAGTTCCAAATTGCTCTCCAGAATGGCTGGATGTGCTCACAATTCCACCAACAATGGGATATGCTGTTAAAAAGCCACTCCATATATATATAGTTGTATTTGCTGAATTTAGGTATAAAGGAAAAAGTACAGAATTTGAAGTCTGAAGTCCAAAATCTGAATGCCAGCTTTGCCTTTCACAAACCACATAAGTTAAGGCAAATCACTTAGCAGCTCTGAGTTTGCTTTCTTTATGAAATGAAGGCTTCTCTAAATAATGTTTACCTAAATAATAGCTCTAAACTCCAGAATCTTATGACCTGCAGAATGCATCTTTGTTTACACATTTTCTAAGGATCATCAGACTTCTCCAAATCACAGACCCAGAGCAGGGCTCTAATTATTAACAAAGTAAGATGGATTTTTCTTTGCTGAATCTTATATAACTCTCATCACCACCCAATTCGACCCATACACCAAATCAAATAAGGAAGTAATAATAATCTCCTTCAAGATTCATCCAGAATAAAGGTATAGTATCACAAAAATAAATCAAATGACTAAGTACAAAACTATTATCCTACAGACCCGTGATTAAGTGCCACACTAGAAAACATTCTCTTATGCTCCCAAATAATCTAAACAGAGGAACACAGCTGTAGGCCTAGTGTGGAGCCTAGCTCCACATGAGTCATCAGTAGGCAGAATAATGGCAGCCATTGTGAAATGAACTGAAATGTTATCTGATAAAATATCAGCCACCCACCTCTCCCCACCCCAGGAATAAAGGCTGAAGCAGATTCTAAGTGGAAAATCGTTGAAGGATATAGTCATTTATTTAAGAGTCCTAAAATATGCAGACCTACTGAAAGGTTCCTAGAAATCACATTATTCAATAATTTTATCTTATAACGAGGAAAATAAGGCCCAAGATCCCCAATCTGCATTACAACTTATTCTTTGGTAATAGTACCACTTTGTGGTACTTTGTAGCCTATAAGTCTAACTTAGCACTAGAGGCCTGCCACAATTTGAGGCCTGCCACAATTTGGCTTTAGTCTTGTTCTATAATATTCTCTGTTCTACACTCTCCATTATTGTCAAAATAAGACTATTTGCTATTAAAAAAAAAAGACTACTTGCTATTGCCCAAATATGATATGCAATCTCTTGTCTCCATTGATTCTTGAAAGCCATTTTCCTATATATTTTAAATAGAATTCTTTTTTCTTCAAGTTCAGATGCTACTGCATATGTGTATCCTTCCTTGATCCCAAATTTAAGTCTGAAGTCCCCAGTATCTGGGGACATTAAAATGTTAATGCAGACAATTTCTAATTCATTTCCTTCTATAAATTAACAAATTTTCTTAAAGCATTTTTATCTGCATCTGAACTCTAGCCCTACTCTCTTTGCTTAACTACAAGCATGCCATCTCTAGCAACCTACTGGTCATTTCAAAATGGATGTCTTACAAATATCTTAATCTCAATATATCTGAAACTGAACTCATTACATTTTCTCTTGAAACTACTCATTTTATATTCACTACTTCACACTGCTAAGGGAGACCATAATACTTCCCACTTTGCGACCTCAAGGCTATATTATATTACCTTAGTTTCCTCACTTTTCTTCAGCCCTATAACAGATTGATGACTGAGTCACTACAAATTTATATTAATCTTCACTGGGTTATCTCAACAAGGCTACCTCTTAACTGATCTCTCTACTTTACCAAGGCTGTTCTAAACATTCTCTCCTTTTCTCAAGTTTCCCATAATACCTACCCTTTTCAGCTGGGGATTTTGACTCATACTTTATGAGAAAATTGAGGTCATTCTTCTCATCTTAAAAACCAGTGACATCATTTCCCACCAACTTTTCCTTTGTTCCAGTTTCTCATGGTACCACTTCTATTTGCCAATGTCAAACCCTCTACAAGTGCCTTTGATCCCACACCTTTCTGGCTTTCTCCAACAAACTGTACCTATCATTATCCCACCTGCCTAATTTTTAAAGTCCTTTTCTACTTCCTTCTTGGTTGCCTGAAAGGGCTATTCAATTGTACATATTCCCCCATCCCCTTTAAAAAACATATTAAAACATATTTGTATTGTTGTGCAAGAAAAAAATCAGACCAAAAGGGAAAAAAATACAAGAAAAAACAAATAAACAAAAGTGAAAATACTATGCTTCAATCCACATTTGGTCTCCATAGTTCTCTGTCTGAATGAGATTGGCATTTTCCATATTAAGAATATTGTAATTTTCTTGAATCACCACATTGTTGAGAAGAGCCAAGTCCACGCTCCATCTCTCATCTCCCTCCACACTATCTCCTATTCTTAGAATGTACTTCATTCTGACTGTAACTTCATTTTAACCTAAGCTGCCTTAGAGTGGGGATTAATTCTTTGTATTTGTATCACCAGTGTCTAGCTCAGTGCCTGGTGCATAGTACTGAATAAATGCCTGTTAAACTCTCCCTTTCCGGATATAATTTTATATTAATTTGATTATGCACATGTCACATTTTCCCTAATAGGCCCTTTATTACAGGGATTGCTATTTTCCACCCTTTTATTCCACAGTGCCTATTAGTGTCTAGATGAGACAGTGTAAAGCACCTAGGCTGAAGCCAGGTACATCTAATTTCAAATCTGCCTTCAGATACTGACTAGGTATGGGCAAGTTACTTAACCCTGGTTGCTTCAGTTTTCTCATTTGTAAAATGATCTGAACAAGGAAATAGCAACTTATTCCAATATCTTAGGAAAGAAAACCTCAAATAGAGTCATGAAAGTCAGACATGACAAATCAACAGTTAGTGTCTTGTATATAGTAAGTGCTTGCATGTTTGTTGAAGTGAATTTTGATCATTATTGTCCCTGAATGAAAGGTACCACTAATTACTAAAAGAAGGAACATAAAATTTTTTCCAATTTAATTCAATAAATACTTGTATTAAATATCTATGTACAAAGTATTGATTTAGATATTCTCTAAAAGAGAATTCCAATTTAGGAAGAAAAGATAGCCACGATAACTTAGTGACCAGAGAGTTAGAAGTAAATGAGCACTGATACTAAAAGAATCACTTCTGAGAAGGACCTCGGGCATTGGTAGGGCCCAACCCATAACTGAGAAGGGAATAGGAATCTCCCCTCTGTAAGTTTGTCAGTCAATAAACCACTGGCCTACATCTAATACAGTGGTTCTCAAACTTTTTTTTTCAGTATCTTTATCCTATTAAAAATTATTGAGTGTTTTTGTTTATCTGGGTTATATTTATAGACATTTACCATATTGGAAATAAAAACTATTTTTGAATTTGTAGACCCTCTAAAAGGGTTTCAGAGATCCCCAGGATTCTCTAGATCATACTTTGAGAACCATTGATCTAATACGTCAGGCAAGCATTTGAATAACATTTGAATTGAAAGGTTTAAATAGATTTTCTTACCAGGAAACCCTTAATGAATCCTAAAAGGGCTCCTGGCCTATAGGAAAATTATCTTCCTTAATTACCGAGTCTCACATAACGGATTTATGGGTTTTTTAAAAGTACTATTCAGACTGTCTTCAGAGAAAGAGTTTCAAGAGTAAGAAGTCTGGATCTTTCAAAAATGTTATTTCTTTGCCTTAAGTGGGGTTCAAAATAAAGAGTAACTTTTGCTAGAAGTCTGGAATGATGTAAGAGAAAGAAATGAGAGAGGAGGAAAAAAATACAACTGAATCAGCTTATTCTCAGAGAAATGGTAATTCCACCCATTTTTAAACTACAAGCTGCTCTAGATGAAGTAGAAAAATGTAGCTGAGGTAAGGCACCAAGACGGAAATGGTAGGAGGAAGGACAGAGCAAATCAGAAGATTGGGGGAAATAGAAAACTGATCAGTCTGACAGTTCCCAAGATCATTATCATAACAAGAAGTTAACCAAGATGACAAGGCAGATGAAAGTCTACTTAAAGAAAAATAAATGAAACATCTTTATCACTGGGAATGCAGATGAAGGGAGCACATATCTATGAAATATTACAGAACTATAAGGGATTGATGATAATAATTCCTTTTCTGACCCTTCCTTTCTATCAAGAAAACTATCAAGGAAGCTATCCTTCCAGTCACCCAGATTCACAACCATACTGTTAGCCCTAATCCTTTACTTTCCCTCACTTGACACATCTAATTAGTTGCTAAATCTTATAATTTCTTCCTCCAACATCTCTCATCCATCCCCTTCTTTCTATTCAATACAACCACCACCTCATCTTGACAGAACTGTAGGAAAAAAAAAAAAAACTTCCTAATTTGCCTCCCTACCTCAAAAATCTTTTCCCATACAATCCATCCTCCACACAGTTGCCAAAGTCATATTCCTAAATGTACATCTTTCTTATTCAAGACTCTAAACCAAGAAAACAAGCAATTTACTAAGTGCTGTAAGAAATATAATCCAAAACTGCCTACCATGTTGCTGCTCAGTAAATATTTGTTGGTTAATAGAATTGAGAATGTATAAGGCTCAAACAAGTTTTCATTTCAGTTCTTTTAAGGAGAGGCTAGAAGGCCTCTATGTATAAAGGCAGGGCAAGTAAATGAACACTGATACTAAAGTTACTCAGGCTTGTCAAGAAAAAGGAGCTTTCCAAATTACTATTGATCAGAGAAATGCAAATTAAGACAAATCTGAGATACCACTATACACTCTAAGATTGGTTAAGACGATAGGAAAAGATAATGATGAATGTTGGAGGGGATGTGGGAAAACTGGGACACAGATACATTGTTGGTAGAATTGTGAACACATCCAGCTATTCTGGAGAGTGATTTGGAATTATGCTCAAAAAGTTATCAAACTGTGCATACTTTGATCCATCAGTGTTACTACTGGGCTTATACCCAAAGAGATACTAAAGAAGGGAAAGGGACCTGTATGTGCCAAAATGTTTTGTGGCAGCCCTCTTTGTAGTGACAAGAAACTGAAAACTGAGTGTATGCCCATCATTTGGAGAATGGCTGAATTATGGTATATGAATGTTATGGAATATTATTGTTCTATAAGAAATGATCAGCAGGATGATTTTATTTTTATTTATTTTTTTAATTTAAATTTTATTTTATTTAATAATAACTTTGTATTGACAGAATCCATGCCAGGATAATTTTTTTTACAACATTATCCCTTGCACTCGCTTATGTTTCGTTTTTTCCCCTCCCTCCCTCTACCCCCCCCCCCAAGATGGCAAGCAGTCCTATATATGTTAAATATGTTGCAGTATATCCTAGATACAATACATATTTGCAGAACCGAACAGTTCTCCTGTTGCACAGGGAGAATTGGATTCAGAAGGTAAAAATAACTCGGGAAGAAAATCAAAAATGCAAATAGTTCACATTTCCCAGTGTTCCTTCTTTGGGTGTAGCTGTTTCTGTCCATCATTTATCCATTGAAACTCAGTTAGGTCTCTTTGTCATAGAAATCCACTTCCATCAGAATACATCCTCATACAATATCGTTGTCGAAGTGTATAATGATCTCCTGGTTCTGTTGATCTCACTTAGCATCAGTCCATGTAGGTCTCTCCAAGCCTCTCTGTATTCATCCTGCTGGTCATTCCTTACAGAGCAATAATATTCCATAACATTCATATACCACAATTTACCCAGCCATTCTCCAATTGATGGGCATCCATTCAATTTCCAGTTTCTAGCCACTACAAACAGGGCTGCTACAAACATTTTGGCACATACAGGTCCCTTTCCCTTTTTTAGTATCTCTTTGGGGTATAAGCCCAATAGAAATACTGCTGGATCAAAGGGTATGCACAGTTTGATAACTTTTTGGGCATAATTCCAGATTGCTCTCCAGAATGGCTGGATTCGTTCACAACTCCACCAACAATGCATCAGTGTCCCCGTTTTCCCGCATCCCCTCCAACATTCATGATTATTTTTTCCTGTCATCTTAGCCAATCCAGCAGGATGATTTTAGAGAGGCCTGGAGAGACTTACAGGAACTGATGCTAAGTGAAATGAGCAGAACCAGGAGATCATTATACATGGCAACAAAACTATTTAATGATCAGTTCTGATGGATGTGTCTTTCTTCAACAATGAGATGATTCAAACCAGTTCCACTTGTTCAGTGATAAAGAGAGCTATCTACACCTAGAGAGAGAACTGTGAGAACTGAGTGTGAACCACAACATAGCATTCTTACTCTCTCTGTTGTTTGCTTGCATTTTGTTTTCTTTCTCAGGCTTTTTTTTTCTTTTTGATCTGATTTTTCTTGTGCAGCAAGATAACTGTATAAATATGTATACATATATTGGATTTAACATATATTTTAACATAACAAGAATTGGACAACCTGCCAGCTAGGGGAAGGGGTGGAGGGAAGGAGGGGGAAAATTTGGAACAGAAGGTTTTGCAAGGGTCAATGTTGAAAAATTACCCATGCATATGCTTTGTAAATAAAAAACATTTTAAAAAAGAAGAAGAAGAAGAAAAAAAGAAAAGGGAGCTTTAGGTGGTAGCACTATGGCTCACTGGAGCTTTCCCATTGTGCCAAGGAAGCAATTATGCAGGATAGATGGACAAAAGTAAATGCTTTTTGGATTCCATACATTTCAGGCCAATTCTGATATCCTCCTGGAAAAGAACAACATGTGAGTTTGCAAAAGACAATCCTCGGTCTCTGCCCTCAAGGAGCTCAAAATCTAATGGAGGAGATGACAAAGAAACAAATATGGACAAACAAGCTATATACAGGATAAACAGGAAGTAAGAAAGGGAAGGCACCAGAATTAATAACAGTCGAAAAAGGCTTCCAACTTCCAAGAGCGCAATTGAGTTGAGATTTGAAGGAAGTCAGAAAAGCAGAAGGTACAGTTGAAAAGATGAGGTACAACCAGAGAAAATGTCCAGAGCCAAGAGATGGAAAGTCTTGTTCACATAACAGCAAGGAGACCAGTGTTACTGGATCAAATGTGGCAGGGAAAAAAGTGTAAAAAAGATTGGAAAGGAGGATGAAGAGTGGGGTGTTAGCTGATAAAGGACTCTGAATGTCAGAGAAGATTTTATATATGATCCTAGAGGTGAAAGAACAGAATTTGTTTAGTAGGAGGGTGACATGGCTGGTCTGTGCTTTAGGAAAATCACTTTGACATCTGAATGGAGGATGAATTGGAATGGGAAAACACTCAAACTAAGGCAGACTTGTCTGAAACTGGTCGTGGCAGTGGTCTAGTCATGAGATCCTGGGCCAGAGTGGGTGTGTCAGAGGAGAGGAGATGGCATATTCAAAAGATGCTGCAGAGATATCCCTGACAGGACTTAGCAATGGCCTGAATGTGGAGGAACAGAGAGCTGGAGAGGTGATAAGGTAACAGGAAAAGTAAGACGGAGGGAAGGAGGGAGGGAGAATTCAGGAAGAAGATGTGCTTGTCAGTCTCTGCCTTGAATCTAACCTAGCATATCTGGACTAGGAGAACTTTGACAGCATAGAACATGGATTACCAGAGGTAGATGGGACCTGATCATAAATGGAGTCAAAGGACCTTCATTCAAATTAGGACTCTGCCACTTACTGCCCAAATAACCTTGGAAAAGTCTTTTAATCTCATTCAACCTCATTTTCTCCTATAAAATGAGAGACCATAAACCGTATTTAAGGACTCCTAGCAAATCCATGATTCTACAAACTTAAAATATAACTCAGAATGGTTGGGCTGGAAAGCCCACACACAGGCTCATTATGAGCTCAGGCTGGGCTAACCTCTTATCTTGCATCTCTTCCACAGGATGGACTCCTAACCTTAGAGTGCTCCCTGCTTCTTTGGCACAATTTTTATTTTCAATGGACCAGCCAACCAATCTCACTGATTTTTACTTCATACTACTACACACAACCATCTCCCTTCTTTTCACATTTCCATGGTCACCACATTACTCCAGATCTTCGTCATATGTCAAAGAGCCTGAACTAGAATGGTAATAATGTAAATTAAAAAGAAGAGAATTATTTTAGAGAAAAGAAGTGATAGGAAACACTCAGAATTCAGTGACATTATGACATAAATTTGTCAGAAGCCAATAGCATGCCGAAAAACCAGAAACTGAGAATATCCATCAACTGAACAAGATATAGTATATAATATTATTGTGCTATATAAAATGATGAAGTAGATAGTTTCAGAGAAACTTGGGAAGATTTGAATATAAATTAGGAAGAATTTGAATATAAAAAGAACCAGTAAACAATTTATGTAAAAATGACAGTATTGTAAAAGCAAATAACTTTGATGAGCTTAGGAAATCCAATCAATACAATAAGTAACCACAATTCCAAAGGACACAAAGAAGAAATATGCTACCCACCTCCTGATAAAGAAGTAGTGGATTCAGTGTGAAGATCAAGCCATATTTGTGGACATGGCTAGTGAGGGAATTTGCTTACTTTCTCAATAGGGAGATTATAGAGAAGGAAAGATGGGAGGCAATGAAGGTATGCCTTCATGAAAATGCATGCAAACTTTGCTTCCAGTGGGTAGATTTTATTAATGTTTAAAGATTTATTCTATGATCTTGTGATCTAAGACCCTACTGACCTTGATTTGCACTTGGGCTAAATATTACTTGACCAAGGTCCACAGTTATCTATTCATAAATCCTGAGTGTTAGTAACAGTCATTTTAGATTTTGCTATCATTCTATATTTGTTACATCTACACGATATCACTTTTTAAAATAATAACTTACAATTATATTGTGCTTTAAGGTCTGCAAGGGATTTTCCTTACAATTACATGATGAGATAGGTTTGAGCAAGAATTACATTTCCATTCTGCATGCAACAGGAAAATTATTTTTTTCCAAATGTAAAATTCCTAAGATTCATGAAGACCCTTGGGATGACCACAGCACCAAAGATTCAGAGATGAAAAGTATTATAGAGATAAAGTTTTCTAAGGTACTTTATAGATGAGGAAACTGATTCCCAGAAAAGTGAAGTACCTTACACAAGGTCACACAGTTAACACTCACCAGAATCATTAGTGCATCTTTGTCATTCTCTCTTTGAAAAATAAATTACATTATGAACTGAATCCTTATTCCTATCACAAAATTAACAATCATGAACATTTCCACAAAGAAAAAAGAATACATATGAAACTGATTTTCTATTACTACATGTATTGGATTTTCTTAAGAGACAATGACTGGTTTTTTTCCCTTTTTGATCTGATTTTTTTTTTTTGGTGCAGCAAGATAATTGTATAAAATACGTATGCCTATATTGGATTTACATATATTTTTACCATGTTTAACATATATTGGATTACTTGCCATATAGGGGAGGTGGTGGGGGAAAGGGAGAGGGAAATTGGAACACAAGGTTTTGCAAGGGTCAATGATGAAAAATTATCCTTGCATATGTTTTGAAAATAAAAAAGCTTTAATTTTAAAAAATAAGAAAAAAAATTAGGAAATTTTAAAGAAATCCACTATGCTAATTATGGATGCCTTTTTCCTCCCAGCATGCTACTGCCAACTTATTTTTCCCATTTCATGCCATCCTGTTTGCCAATTTAAACCCAACTTCCCAGCAAGAGTTCCTGAGAAATGGTAAAGAAAAGGAAAGTTTTATATATTCTTAAAACTAAAATATGAACTAATTAAAATATAAAAATAACTTCCATATAGATATGAGTGAATAAGTTTTGAGATTTTTCTTTTTCCAGTAGAATTTAATTTGGTGATATTTTTTATAAGGTGCCTAATGTATTTGTTAATATTCATCTCAGGATAACAGAATTTATTTTTCTTATAGGATTTAAATTAGAAGAAAAAATTTGGAAATGAGCATTTGGGTATTATGGAGAGTCAGAAAAGAGATTCAGTTTTCTATCTCTTTCTCTTTCTTACTCTTTTCTCATCTTACTTCATTTCCCCTATTTTTCTGCTTCCTTTTGTGTTAAGGGACAGGTCAAATCTCCAAGAGTCTCCACAGGTGTGAATCATAACATCTGAAGGAGTTGCAAAACAGCCTTTGCTGACACAGGTGTTGCAGACTGGGAATGAGATAAATTGGAGGCAGAGGGAAGAGGAGAGGTCAGCCAATGCAATGGCCTCTCAGTGGAGAGGTCAGAGAACAGCAACTGCCTCTCACACAAGGATGATCCATTCTGCAGGTCTGGGTTGAATCTCCAGCAGCCACTGTCAACTGGCTCCCGGTATGACAATATTTTTGTATCTTGTATTTTGTATTTTTTCCATTTTCCCTTAAAGATTTTATTTACTGGAAAAAAAAAAAAAGAGAGAGAGATAATACCTGGACTTGCAATTATTGATGTAGGGAACTTTCAAATGAGAAAATTCCCTTTATTATGGCAAGGTGTCATCTTTTCTGCAACTTATAATTTCAAGAATACCATAATACCTTAATAAATGATCAACAGGATGATTTCAGAAAGGCCTGGAGAGAGTTATAGACTAATGTGATGCAAAATGAAGTGAGCAGAACCAAGCACAGCAACAAGAAGATTATGTGATGATCAACTCTGATAGACATGCTCTTTCCAACAATGAGGTGATAATAAACTGGGAAAACATTTTTACAGTCAAAGATTCTGATAAAGGCCTCATTTCCAAAATATATAGAGAATTGACTCTAATTTATAAGAAATCAAGCCATTCTCCTATTGATAAATGGTCAAAGGATATGAACAGAAAATTCTCAGATGAAGAAATTGAAACTATTTATAGACATATGAAAATATGCTCCAAATCATTATTAATCAGAGAAATGCAAATTAAGACAACTCTGAGATACCACCACACACCTGTCAGATTGGCTAGAATGACAGGGAAAGATAATGTGGAATGTTGGAGGGGATGTGGGAAAACAGGGACACTGATACACTGTTGGTGGAATTGTGAACACATCCAGCCATTCTGGAGAGCAATTTGGAACTATGCTCAAAAAGTTATCAAACTGTGCATACCTTTGATCCAGCAGTGTTTCTATTGGGCTTATATCCCAAAGAGATACTAAAGAAAGAAAAGGGACCTGTATGTGCCAAAATGTTTGTGGCAGCCCTGTTTGTAGTGGCTATAAGCTGGAAAATGAATGGATGCCCATCAATTGGAGAATGGTTGAGTAAATTGTGGTATATGAATGTTATGGAATATTATTGTTCTGTAAGGAATGATCAGCAGGATGAATACAGAGAGGACTGGCGAGACTTACATGAACTGATGCTAAGTGAAATGAGCAGAACCAGGAGATCATTATATACCTCAACAATGATACTGTTTGAGGATGTATTCTGATGGAAGTGGATTTCTTCAATAAAGAGATCTAATCAGTTTCAATTGATCAAAGATGGACAGAAGCAGCTATACCCAGAGAAAGAACACTGGAAAATGAATATAAACTGCTTGCATTTTTGTTTTTCTTCCCGGGTTATTTACACCTTCTGAATCCAATATTCCCTGTGCAACAAGAGAACTGTTTGGTTCTGCACACATATATTGTATCTAGGATATACTGTAACCTATTTAACTTGTATAGGACTGCTTGCCATCTTGGGGAAGGGGTGGAGGGAGGGAAGGGAAAAATCGGAACAGAAGAGAGTGCAAGGGATAATGTTGTAAAAAATTAGCCCGGTATGGGTTCTGTCAATAAAAAGCTATTAACAAATAAATAAATATCTTAATTAATTAATTAATCTTAAGCTAAAAAAAAAAAAAAATGAGGTGATTCAGGTCAATTCCAAAAGACCTGTGATGGAGAGATCCATGTGCATCCAGAGAGAGGACTGTGGGTACTAAGTGTGGATCATAACATAGTATTTTCACACACACCCCTCTTTTTTTTCTTTTGTTTCTGATCGGATTTTTCTTGTGCAGCATGATAATTGTGGAAATACATAAATAAGAGTCTACATGTTTAACATATTGGATTACCTGCTGTGTAGTGAAGTTGGGGGAAGGTAGGGAGAAAAATTTGGAACAATGTTTTGAAGAGGGGAATGCTGAAAACTATTATTAACGGGAGGGGGGGAGGGGAGAGGAGGAAGAAAAGAGGAGAGGGGGAGAGATGTGAATTCTGGAGAAGTTCAGAAGGAGTACATTAAAATGTAACTGGTTGTGTACTATGTTTTTATTTATTTTGTTAAACAACATATGTATGTTCATTTGTGTTTCTATTTAAGTTTGACACAAAGGTGACTTTAATCAGATCTTCTGGGCTTTCAAATTAACTCTATCCAATAGGCTACAGTGCCTTAACACTATATATTCCTAAAGACTTTCATATTATATTTAATAAGACAGAACTAAAACTATCCTGCTTTGTTTTGGTTTTTGTCCCCTTCTAAACTTTTTAATGTTCTTTTTAATGTTTTTAATGTTTCATTGAAAGGCTTTTTTAAAAAAAATCACCTCACTTGCCCACAATTTTACATATGTCTTCTGCACTCCAACCCCCCAAAAATCTCCTTTGTAATAAGGAGAGTTGAACAAATTGATGCATTGCCTATATCTCAAAATATGTTTCTTCTTTCCCTCAAGTCCATCATCTCTTTCCCAAAACATATTAAGAATAGTCCATAATTAATCTTCTACCGTCATGATTGGCTATAACACTGATCAGGACTATCTTCTGCTTCTACAGTTAGACAACAATCATTTATGAAGTGATTACAAATGTGCTAGGTACTGTATTAAATTTTGGGAATACAAATACAAGCAAAAAAAAATCCAAAATCTATCCTCAAAGTGCTTCAGTCTAATGAGGAAGACAACATACAAAAAGACATTTTTATATTTTATATAGGAAATTGGGGGGTAGGTGAGGAGAAATGATGAAGTGCACTCCGGCAGGAAAAGAAGTTATGACTGGCTTGGGTACTCTCCTTAATTGGAGGTTCTGGGAGGAGCACCTTAGAATAGTGCTTGACACATAGTCTTCCTTGATAAATGGTTTTGTATACCTTCCTATGTTAAGTGGCCAAAGCCCTCAGGACTTTATCATATTTCAATACTTCAGTAGATTTATGATTTCATCAACAGAACAATCACAATTTATTCATGTCTTCTCATCTTGTGCACTTCTATTGTATCTTATTCTACAAATTCTTTAGAGGATGAAAAAAAAAAAAGAGGTAAAATATTTTCCCACAGAGAGTTTGGATTGTTAGGATGACCAGGGATAGCTCTTTAGAGAGAATGGGCACAAAGGTGAAACAGAATAATCCCTTACCTTACAGAATAAGATGCCTTCAACACAAGGGCAATTTAATTTAATTTAATCATCTCAAATTTTACCATCTATTTTCTGTGTTGTATTGATTATTTTCAGGCTAAATGACCTGAGTTGGCAATTTGCTTTGACGGATTAAAAGATTTTTAAGGAGAGGAAAATGAGAGCCAGTAGGGAATTATGGTGGAGAGACAGTCATATTACTTATTTCATGATCAGCAACACCACCAGCATTGGAAATATATTTCTACTAAACCAAAAAACTTGTAAAATCAAATGATTGCTGAACTTTCAAACTTTGATAAATCAGGAGAAATGAAATCAACTGTCAATGAATAGGGTAAAGACTTTTCATATAATAAGCTTCAATACATATAAGCAGTAGTGGCTGAATGAAATGTCAACACACATCCTTAAAATTACATATTTGGCATTAAATAGGATCTTTAAAACCATATAGTCCAAATCCATTTTACAGATGAGAAAACTGAGGCATAAGGTTAAGTGACTTGACTGAGGTCACACAGGTAAGCCCATAAGATAGATCTCTCTTACACCAAAGCAAATGCTCTTTTGATTGTGAATTGCAACAAAATAAATTTTGTCCATAATCTCCACAATTCTGGGAAATACTGGATCTTTTTGCCTCCAAGTACTCTTACCACCTGAGATAACAAACAAGGATATACTCCCTTGTTAAAGTTACCTTTATTCCCTTTTTTAAAATGTCCTATGAATTTGGAAATGTGAGAATCATTCAGTTCATTTCCCTTTACTTTCCCTCAAAGATCATCAGAGCTACTTCCTATAGGAAGTCTATCCTAATTCCTCCAATTGTCCTTTCTTGGATCATTCTGTATATATTTACATTTAACTTTCTGTGTATACATCTGTGCTATTTACCCCAATCACCACGACAATAATAATGAAAATAATAACAGCCAGCATCTATTTAGGAATTTAAAGTCTATAAAGTACTTTACATTTTTAACTCATTTGATCCTCACAACAACCTTGCGAATTACATATTATCCCCATTTTACAGATTAGGAAACTGTGGCTGAGATTAAGTGATTTAGTCAAGATCAAATAGCTAATAAGCATCTATCTCAAGCAGGATTTGAAGTCAGGTCTTGGCTGACTCCAAGTCCAGCATTTTAGCCACTGAATCACCTAACTCTTTCAAGGTAGGGATTATTCTACTTTTGTCTTTGTTATCGCTTGTGCTTGGTAGAATAAGTGCACTGATTTTTAAACAATTTTTCATATTCATTTATTTTCATATTTATATAAATTTCCTCATTTATTGGGATTGGATCTTAATCCTTAACAAATTTTGACTCAGACTTTCATCAGAAATATTTAATGCAACAAAATACTTAATGATTGAGCATTGTCACTACTGCATCTTATTCCAAAAGAGATTATAAAAGCAGGAAACAGGTTGTTTGTTTGCTTGGGTTTTTTTCTTGTTTTTGTTTTTTCACTTTGATCTGATTTTTCTTGTGCAGCACGACAAATCTGGAAATATGTTTAGAGAATTGCCCATGTTTAACCTGTATCACAATGCTTCCTATCTTGGGGAGAGGAAAGAGGGAAAAGAAGGAGAAAAATCTGGAACACAAGGTTATGCAAAGGTGAATACTGAAAACTATCTTTGCATGTATTTGAAAAAACAAAATACGATCATAAAATAATTTGAAAAAGAAAAAAAAACTATGCCTACTCCAAAAAAGAGACATACTTACTGAAAAGAAAAATAATAAATTAAGCTTCCACAAATCTTGAAGCACGAATTTTAAATCATTTCCAAGAGAAATTTGAGGGGTTAGAAGTATTGCTTGCAGTTTGTTCAGAAATCTGATTCAGTTGCTAACAAAATTAACTGGATTAAGAATGCTATATGGCTTCTCCTCAGGACAATCTCATTTTTTCACTGTAATGTGCATAAATCTAGAGAGAGAAATATTATATTTGAGAGAGAAGAGTGATCAATAGAATTACTGATTCTGATGCCAGTAAGGTTAATTCAGCCTTTTAGAATATTCCAGTTCCTTCAAGGTATAGGATTTGCAGCGATCAAAGAAAATCTTTAACCCAGAAATATGTTGGAAAGACATTTATGAAAGATAGAGCTAGACTCTGGTTACCTGAAACAAATCTGATCGACAATTCCAACTAAAGAGCAACCCATACTGTGGTTATGCAAGTCTTCAAGCACCTCCAGTGCCAACAATTTGCATTACTTCTCAGGCTACTGTGAGACTTCTGTTTCCACTTACAAATGCATTTCAGGACTTTTGGGCTCCTAATACTTTGGGCTTAAAGAGAGAATTCCCGAGTTGGCATAAAAAGATGTCATTTGGTTTCTGGAAGGCACTGAGCTGAATAAATGTCATTTGAAATCACAGCTGTCACTCTTCTACCCTTGGCTACTTGTCAAATGTGCAACAAAAAACTCCTCACCTAATTCCTTCCAAATAATCACTTGTCCAAGTGAATCCAAATGCTTCCAGATTGACACAGTAGGAAAAATAGAATCAAGGTGGAAATGGACCATCAGAAAGAAATTACTTTAAGAGAAAAATCAGAAATGATAAATGGGAAAAATTACTTAGTAAGCAGATTTAAGAATTGGAAAGATTTATTGCATTCAAATTAAGAAAGAGAAGCAAAGCACACTCTTTGTCTTAATGAACAATTTCCTGTGAGTACACAATTCATATAATACTAAGTCATGGGGGCCAGAAAACCCATCTTTATGGACATTTTTTAAAAAATTCTTCATTCAAAATGTTGCCAGGTGGCTAAAAAGAGAATGTTAAATTCAGAGTAGATTTGTTTCTTTTTACCATCTCATCATCTAACATTGTAAAGAGTTGTGTCTATTTCTAGCCTCCTTCTTACAGACATGTATTAACTACTGTATTTGTCTGGAGGAAGAAACGTAGCAAAGCAAAGTGTGCAATGGAGTTAAAATCAAAAGACTTGGTTCAAATTCCAGCTTATCCCTTACTCTACTGTGTGACCATGGGTAAGTGATTTCTCCTTTGAGTGACTCAATTTCTTCATCTAGAATATATAAAACTGCAATATTCTGATTCTTTTGCTTTTAAGTCCTGATGATCCTCTATAATCACTTAATACGTTGGAAATTTTGAGATTTTCTAACCAACAAAACTTGATCCAAACCAAATGCCATCTTTGCCTGGATTATCTTTCCCATTGTCTCAGAGCACTAACATGCCTGTGATTCAGCAGGAGGATACCATATGTAGGAAAAGGAAAAAAAAAAAAAAAAAAAAAAAAAGGAACCTCTTCACCAAAAAGGGGAAAAAAAATCTCTTAAGGAAAAGAAAATCATGTGACTTGAATAAATCATCAAAGGTCAATTCCTGAAGGTTATAGGTGACTCGTAGCTTTTCTTCCTTGTCACCAACCATGAACCTGATTTGGGGCTGCGGATAAAAGGAACACTGCCTGAGTCACTGAGTGCTTTTGTCAGCTCTTGAGTTAGTATTTTTCAAGGTGAGTGATGACAAAGAATCCAAGTAATATACATAGCTTGTATGATGGCAGTGAAAAGGGAGAGAGCAGATCAAATGCTGAAGCTTCCCCTAGTGTGTACTTTAACAATCCTATTTTTAATGTGTGCTACAGCTATGGGAGCTGACAATGAGAATCTGTTCTTAATCTATGAGACCCACTTGTCCATTCATTTATTCAACAAATATTTAAGATCCCTGTCCTCACAGGGTTATTGTAGCACAGGAAAGATAATCTATGTACGCAAATTACAAAGTAGAAGTGAAAATGTTTGAAGAAAGGTACAAGAAAAGTGCTAGAGGGTTCTAAGCAGAGAGATATTATTTCTGGCTGAGAAGAAAAGGAAATGCTTCATGCAAGAAATGGCATCTGACCAAGGTCTTTAAGGAAGTGGAAGTGGGTAGGCAGAACTTTGATGGGGAATATGGGGAAATTACTCTTTTAAAAGTGAAGTCTGTTAACTTTTTTTTTTTTACTAGTACATGCAAAGAAAATTTTCAATGTTCACCCTTGCAAAACTTTGTTTCAATTTTTTCTCCCACCTCCCCTAGTCAGCAAATAATCCAAAAAAGATTAAATATGTGCAATTTTCTAAACATTTTCACATTTATCATGCTGCATAAGAAAAACTAGATCAAAAGGGAAAAAACTAGAAAAAAAAACAAGCATACAATATTAAAAAAAGGTGAAAATATTTATGTTATGATTGATGTACATTTAGTCCTCATAGTCCTCTCTGGTTGCAGATGGCTCTCTTCACCACAAATCTATTGGAATTGACCCGAATTACTTTACTGTTGAAAAGATCCAAATTCATCACAATTGATCATCACATATTCTTGTTGTTGTCATGTACAATGTTCTCCTGATTCTGCTCACTTCACTTCACTTAGTATCAGTTCATATAAGTCTCTCCAGGCCTCTCTAAAATCATCCTGTTAACTTTCTTATAGAATAATAATATTCCATCACATTCATATACCATAACTTATTCAGCCATTCCCAAATGATGGGCATCCACTCAAGTTTCTAATTCCCTGACACTACAAAAAGGGCTGCTATAATTTTTGCATATGTGGTTCCTTTTCTCTAGCTAAATCAAAGGGTTTGCAGTTTCATAGCTCTTTGGACATAGTTCAAAATTGCTCTCCAGAATGATTAGATCAATTCATAATACCAACAATGTATTAGTGTCCCAGTTTTCCCACATCTCCTCCAATATTTATCATTATCTTTTACTGTGTAAACTTGTTTTTAAAAATATTCTGATAATTATTTCAATAACTAGTTTCCTTTTGTAATCCTTTAAAACATTCTTCTGAAAAGGGGACCACTGGCTTCATCAGACTACCAATGGATCTAAGCCACAATAAAGGTTAATAACAACTGTTGCAGATGGACTGAAGAATAGCCAATGATATAACTACTTGTACAAACTTAAGAAATAGCCAGAAAGGACTAGAGTTGTACTTTATTTGGAATTTTTTTTTTTTAAATAGCTTGACATGGAAGACAGGGAAGCAAATAGCATTCCTTTCTGCTTTAGTATCTTGCCACAAGACAAGATACACTGGGACCAATCAGAAATACCACACTTAGCTGACTTGTGCTCTTTGAAAATGCTGCTGTCAAAAAGAAAATGACTTGGGTAAAGACAACAGATTAAAGGTAGAGACTTGCCCAAGTTTTCCCTCAAGCCCCTCCAAATATCTTTTTAAAATGACTCTAACTAAATTTTAGAGTCATCAGAACCCACTAAACAACAAGAATGGAACAATGTTTCAGATGATGGTTGCTTGGAAAGTCAGCAGGAGGAATCTGTTGAATCAGGATGGCTTGAGTACAATCGCACAGCCCCAAGACCCAAGAAACCAGGAACAGACTGTATGAGTTTTAAATTGGTGGCAATGGCAACAATCACCAGACTTGTTAGCCCCCAGAGGCTGAGAACAACTCAGCAGAAAAGGTTTGGCTCACTAAGATGTGAACGGCATCCCAGCAGAGAATTCCAGGAGCCACTGAATCAAAAGCAAGATGGCAGGATTGTGGTGGCAGTAGTGACCTGGACAACAACAGTCTGGGCTTCCAAAAATCTCAGCACACAGGTAGGAAGGCCAGATCAGCTGATCAAAAGGAGACTGCAGAGGAAAACTGCCTCCTTGGGGCACGTAACAGGACTCTTGCTTTGCCCATACTCAGATCTGGGTAGATCACAGTACAAATGCCTAGAAGGATTTCAGAAAACAGCTACACAACCCCCCTCAAGTTATCAAGTGGGGAATGGCTGAATAAATGATACTTTGTAATTATGAAAGAATATTATTGTTCTATAAGAAATGATAAGCAGGATGCTATAAGAAAAACCTGGAAAGTCTTCCATTAGCTGAAGCAAAATGAAATGTTTGGGGCACATAGTAATAATAAAATTGTGGGATGATCAGCTGTAAACAACTTTGTTATTCTCAGCAATACATCCAAGACTACTCAGAAAAATTTATGATGAAAAAAGGTTATCTCATAACCATATTGTAGGTCTGTGATAATCTAAATACAGATTGAAGCATATCTTTTTTTTCTTGAGGTTTTATTTTTTGGGGGGAGGAAGGGAAATCTATGCTTTCTTTTGACTTTTATGGGAACATTAAACACAACTTCATGTGAACCTTCTCAATGGAGAAAGGAAGGAATCTAAAATTCAAAAATTTAAAAACAAACGTAAAAAATTGTTTTACATGTAACTGGGGAAAATAAAAATATTAAAACATAAAAAAAAGAAAATACTGAAGTGAGCAAACTAAGAGTACACTTATAAAAAGTATGAGAGATGTTATCTTCCAGTACTACATTATAACTTAATTGAAAGCCAATCTTACCAGGCACAGGCTAAAGCTTCAGGCTGGGTTTTGTTGGGGTTTGTTTTTTTTTTTTTTTTTTTTGGTCAATGATAAATTTAACTCCAAGTTACAAAAGCAACACACCACACTACACATAAATGCAAGGCAAATATAAAAAAAATCCTAAATTTTAGATTATATTTAATTAAATCAGAAATTGAGGCATTATTTAAATCTGAAGACCCCCAAAGCATTAAAAAAAAATTAAAAACTCCAGACATGCTACCTAATAATGAAATTAATGACAAAAATAATGCCAATATCTCAAATGATTTTGAATAAAAGAGATGTATTTAGAATGGAAGCTTATAGTCTTCCATTATATGGAGTTTATAATGGGGAAGACAAAACACAAATACATACAAAATGAGCTTATATATGGGATGAATAGGAAATAATTAAAGAGGGTAAACACTGTAATTAAGAAGGGTTGGGTAAGGCTTCCTGTGGAAGGTAGGATTTTAGTTGGGTTTTAAAGAAAACCAAGGGGTCCCAGTGCAGGAGAACACTTTAAGGGGCTGGGAATAGGAGGTGGGGAAGAACAACCAGAAAAAAAGCCTGAAACCTTGGATACTAAATTTTTGCCATGTAAAAACCACAGGAGAGATGAAGAGAGAAATGACGCATTCAGTTGTGCTATGCTACTTGTTTTGAAAACACGATTGCTATATTAGATAAAGTTTCGAGCATGATGCAAAATTCTGCTTTCAATTTATTTCTTCACCTTAAAAAGCCCTCTCCAAATTTAGCTATGATTTCTTAATTGACAAACTTAATGTCCTATTAACTCTGATCATCCTTGACTTCTCAGCAGCATGTGAAATTATCATCTCCCTCTGGATGTTTTTATCTCTCAAAATATTCAAGATATTGCTCCTTTTTTGCTTCACCTTCATTCTTTTGTCTCTTTTACTAGATGTTCATCCATGTAAGGGCCACTAAAGATAAGTATTTCCTAAGATTCTATCCTGGGTCCCCTTCTCTATACTATATACGCTATACTATAATACTACATATGTATTATATTATGTACCAAATACTTACTCTCTCTTTTTCTCTCTCTCTCTCTCGCTACACACACACACACCCCACATATACTAAATACCACATAGCAACCCCATAGTTGTCATTTGATGCATCAGGTGTCAAGGGTTCTATTATTCTTCTATCGTTATTCAGATGACTGACAGATCTGTATAGCCAATCCTAGTTTCCCAGCTGAACTACTTTGATTAAATGAATGAAAAAGCACTTATTAAGTTATTGAGTTTCAATTTTTCATTTGAGTTCCAAATTGTCTGTCTTCTCTCCTGTACCTTCCCTACCCCTTTTGAGAGGGCAAGCAATAGAATATCAATTATACATATGAAATCATGCAAAATGTATGTCCATATTAGACATGTTGCAAAAGAGAACACACACACACAAAACACAAGAAAATAAAGTTTTAAAAAATATGTTTTAATCTGCACTTATATCCATTCTCTCTTATATAAATTTCTTAAATAAGTCAAAGAATCAAAGAAATAATTGCTAATAGATTAAACTCCTTTCCATATTTACTTTTTACTTTCCATTTTTCTAAAAGCCCCAGAGACATGCCTGACAGCAAATCATCTGTGCAGATGCTACAATAGAACTGTGAAATGAATAGCAAGAAAGAGAGAAAATCAAAGGAATTATTCAAAGGAATTGAAACTTATTGAATTCAAACCTGCCCTAGTGTACCAAACAATTTAGGAACAAACTAAATAAGGGGGACAAAGGTGGGGGGGCAGGGGGAGGGAGGGGAAGGCAGGCATGTAATTAATGACCACAGCACAGCACTGAATAAAACTTCTTATGGAGCTTCTAGGACCACATTGACGTTCTTACCTCCTCCACAAAGCTTTATAACATCACGTATTCAGAGGCTGAAGGTATCTCAGAGTTATCTCATCCAACCTCTTCATTTTATTTTTTATTTCTTTTTCTTCTTCCTTTTTTTTCAGAGAGGCAATTGGGCTTAAGTGGCTTGCCCAGGATCACACAACTAGTAAGTGTCTGAGGCCACATTTGAACTCGGGTCCTCCAGACTTCAGGGTCAGTGCTTCAATCCACTGCACCATCCAAGTGCTCCCAACCTCTTCATTTTAAAGATAAAGTGGCTGACGCCTGAAGAGACAAAGTGGCTTACCTAAGATGACACAGTAAGTAAATGACAAAGCCAAGATTCCAACCCACTCCATTTCTCACTGCACCATCTGTTCTCCCGTCATGGAACTCATAAAATTTAGAAAGAGACCTGAGAATATTTTATATTTTAGAATAATTCCCTCATTTTACAGATTGAAGAACTAAAACCAAAGGCAAAGTGAATTGCCAAAGACTTGGATTTAAACTAAACTCTCTTTTACTGGCTATGTAACTATGGTTCAGTCATTTCTCTAAAACTCGGTTTTCTATAAAATGGAAATAAGAGCTGAAGGATATATTTCACAGAATTGATATTTGGCTCAAACGACATAATATTTGCAAACTTTAAAGCACTATATGTGAGCTATTATTTATAGGATCACAGAGCTTCAGAGTTGGGAGAGACATTCTTGGCCCTCTAGTCTAATCCATAACTTAAAAATAATTACAACTATAAAATCTCTATGACAGGTAATCATGGCTTCAAGCATTTGCTTGAAGGTATCCAATAATATATGAAAACCACTACCTCTCAAGGCAGTCTATTTCATTTGTGTAAAGTTCTAACAATTAGGAAATTGGCTTCTTTGTGAATTCTACCCACTTACTGATCCAAGTTCTGCCCTCTGGAACTAAAGAGAAGTATAACTTATTATACTTGGAGGAGAAAGGGCAAAACAAGCTATAAGAAGACTGTAAAGATAGGAAGGAGCTGGTTTTTGAAACAGAAGGTTTATATTTTATAGAAATAGTCAATATTGGAAGAAGTGGTAGAAAGACAGGCACACGGATACACTGTTGTTAGAGTCCTGACTTAGCCTATTTTGGAAAGCAACTGGGAAATATGCTAAATAAAACCAAGATGTCCATACTCTTCAATCTACAGGTCTAAATGCAAATGATTTATCCAAAAGAGGCAGTTAAGAAAAGTCTCTTATACAGCTATTTCTAGCAACACTTTTTGTAATAGGTAAAAAACTGGAAATAAAGTAGAAGTCCATCAATTGGGGAATGGCTAAACAAAAAGTAGTACATGAATAGAAAAATACTGAATAATAAAAAAAGATTAATATAAAAAATCTAAAGAATAGGAAAGTTTAAATGAATTTATATAAAATGAGGTAAGCAGAATCAAGAAATCAATATAAATGATGTCTATAGCATTGTAAATGAACAGAATCCCTAAACACCAAGTCATTATAATGCTTAAATTAGTTATTAAGAAGACATTTTTTGAAAAGTGATCTTACTTTTTTCTTACTTTCTTCTTTCTTTTTGTTTTTTATTTTTGGTAAACATTGATTTTTTTTTTAGCTAAAAGCTTGTTGAATTTATTTTTATTTTTTAAATTATAACTTTTTATTGACAGAGCCTTTCTTGGGTGATTTTTTACATTATCCCTTGCAATCACTTCTGTTCCGACTTTTCCCCTCTCTCTCTCTATCCCTTCTCCCAGATGGCATCTTAAATATGTCACAGATAAAGTATCTTACTTTCAAAATAAAAAAGTATCTTACTTTCTTCTTTGCAAAAGTGGGAAACTAATTTTGAATACACTGTCAGATTCAATTGATATGAGTCAGTTTTGCTAAACAGTTTTTCCTCCTTTATTTTTTATTCTTTCGTACAAGGGATGGTTCTCTAGTTCTGAAAAGGTGAAGGAAATATTTTAAAATGAAAGTAATTTAAAAACAAAATGTAATAAAGTTTTTGGTGGGGAGGTGAGGGTCATTGGAAAAAGCACTATATAATTCCATTTAGCACGTTACTGTGTGACCTTAGTCAAGTCACTTAAGCTATCAGTATTTTATGCAACTAAAACTAAACTGGAGAGATTATCTTTTGGCTGTTTTGTATATATATTGTATATACCTAATTATTAACATGATAACCCTCACATTACACTCTTTGAAGTCAGGGACTGTTTTTTGTCTTTTTAGATTCCCCAATAACTGGCACAAAGTGGAACACTTAATAAATCCCTATTGACTAAAGTAACATGCATTAAATGTTGAAATTGAAAGAGAATTTATAAATGAAATTTATTAGAAAGATTATAAATGAAATCACAAGTTTAATCCCAATCCCTAACAAATTATTTCCCCCAACATAATTTAGCTTATTCACCTCTTATTTAACTGTGGGCCCAATTCAATATCCATCCATAGTGTATATCCAAGATATGTGTACTGATAGACCAGCTCTGTCGATTACTCTCAGCTAACCACACATCACTGAGTGAAGAAGTAGGTATTCTTTATTGAGTTGTTCCTGTATGCATAATTATAAATCTTATAAAATGTTCCACTGCTTGATACAATCAGCAATATCATATACAAATAGAATATGAAGGATCTGATCATCTACAAAGAATTCCTCTTCCATTCAGATTTTGTATTGAGCATCCTTCATTACCATAGTTAAATATTTATGCCTTACTTGATATAGAATCAGAAAGCTAACTTATTTTGTAACACCTATCAAAATATTTTGTATGATTCTGACATATGAATGAGAGACACCTGTTATGGAGGAGAGCCTATTTACTGAAAAATTTCACTCTATTTCAAATGCTTTTTTTAGAGTTAACAAATAAGCAGCAATGAATATTATTTATTATAGAAAATAGGATTGCTAGAATTTGAACCTCGATCTTGCAACTGCAAATCCAGTGTTATTTTTACTACAACATATGCTACCGTTCTCTCAAAGAATTGTAACAGTATTTAGAACTAGAAACATTCTCATGATGAGATCAGTCAAGCCCCTTCACTATACAAGAAAGTTATTAATTTAACACTTAACCATCTACTATCATGAAATATCTACTGAAGTGTCTCCTATTATTTAGCTTTTGTCTTTATGTCATCTCCTCTAGCTAAATTCTAAATGTCTTTAGTCTAGAGTACATGTGTATATTACTTCTTAATCCCCAGATTATTAATATTACATTAAATTCTTCCATTTCAAATACTTTGACTCACAACAGATAACAAGACATTTGTATAATATGTTTTATATAAAGAACCAGATAAAATCACATATCTGGCATAGTGCAATGAAAAGCTCACTATCACTAGCCCCATTATTACCACTGACCTACTTCAAAATTGCTGTAAGGATCAAATGAAAAAATATATGTAAATATACAATACATATAATATTTAAGATGTGATATATTTACTATATATGCAACATATATAAAGCACTTAAAACAATATAAAAAGCTTATTGTTGCTACTACTGTTGCTGCTGTTATGATTACAATTACTATTATGTGGCCTTGAACAAGACATTTCATCTCTCTGGGCCTATTTCCTTTTCTTTGAGATGATTTTATTTCTATTATTTCTGCTTCATGATTCCAGGATTCATGACATGATCCAGATCTTTAAGAAATGGTACCTCTTTTTAGACACTTTAAATAATTAGGGCTTTTTACTAGGAGTTCACACTGATAAAAATATAATACAGACTGCATTAACTTAATTAGAAGAACTTGTAAAAAAGCAGCAAAAAATTGAAGCCTGGATATTTTGACTGGAAACAAACACTACATTCTACCAATGGAAGCAATTCTACTGTTTTTCCACTTGGAAGATGAGAACAGTTATACAATAATTTTCTTGCTTTCCCACAGAAGCAATCTAAAGACCTTAAGAAAAAAAAAAAGTATGACACGTTCCTTCTCAATGGCCCTGGAAAAATATAACAAAGTTTTTTTCAAAAACCAACATGATACAGTAATAGAAACATTGTGAGATGATAACTATAACTGACTTAGTTCTTCTTAGCAATTTAATTATCTAAAATAATTCCCAAAGACTCACTATAGAAAATCTATTCACAGAAAGAATGGATGGAGTCTGACAGAAGACCAAGTCATACTATTTTTATTTTTTGTATTTTTTTTTGGTAATTTTTTGGTTCTGTTCTTTCACAACATGACTAATATGGAAATATTTTACATGATTGCACATATGTAACATATGAAATTGCATGTCATCTTAGGGAGGGAAAGGAAAATCTTTTTAAAATGAATGTTAAAATTGTCTTTACAAATAATTAGGAAAAACAAAACTATTTAAAAACACAACTACCATGCTAGTGATGGTTGAAGCTACAAATCACAAATCATATTTAAAATGTTTTCTTTACAAGGAAAAAGAGGTAGTCTGTTAGCTGACAACTAGTAAGATAAATTTCAGAAGAAAAATCCCAGCCCACCAATGAGTTAATAAATCCCCGGAGTATAATTGAAAAGGAAATACCATCTCAATAGCACAGATAAAACAACTGCAGGGCTGCTGCAATTGCTGCACTTGCATCAGTATTTGGTATAATTGTGATTTCCTTAGCAAAATACTTGCTTCACTGATGATAAGTGAAGCCCCTGTAGGCTATCTCATCTTTTGAGGACTTTCCTCTCTTTATAGATTCCACCACAAAAAAAATTCAGTCAAGACACTGACAGTCTCTGGTTTCACTATTGTAAAAGAGTTGTTATACTACATGGGATGTCGTCCCATTTGTTGTTTTTCTTGCATCAGTGGCCTACTTTTCTTCTCTAATCGTGTGTCTTCAATAATGTTTTACAACTATTTTGACACAAGTCATACTGGTTATGTGCTGTTTCTGTTCACTTTTATGTCTTTTTGTTTCCTTTGCGGTTGATAACTTGTAGTCTTAATTCTTTGAAGATCACAGTAGTCCATGATTTGCAACCATAAATATTAAGCAGTAGATTCAAAGCAGTGCACATTCTGGATTCATTACAATTCAAGTCAACCCAATCTCCTCTCCCTACTTAGTTCTGGTTCTAGCTCATCACTTCTGCATTGTCTACCCAAGATACACAGAATGCATTCTTCTAGCTACATGCCATAAATAGTCGTTTTCATCCTCTATTTTCCCAATGTGGATAGTAGGATTTTTTTCCCCACACTGCTGTCAATTTCACTAAGGGGACTTTGTAGTGTGTTTTAGGAGTAGATGCAATTATATAATATCATCAAACCTCACCATCAACATAGCTTCTTTCCCAAAGGTCATAGAGGCCATCTTCTATGACTCTACCAAATACCTCTTATGAACATATTATTTCTCAATTTAATAACCAATTTCATATTTTATATTAAGCAGATCACTGAACAAATTCATTTCATAGTTAAGCATTGTGCCTGACACAAAAATAAAAGCTTGGGGCAGCTAGCTAGTATAGTAGATAGAATACCAGCCCTGAAATCAAGAGAACCTGAGTTCAAATCTAGCCCCAGACATGTAACAACACTTCCTGTGTGACCCTGGGCAAGTTCACTTTACCCCAATTGTCTCAGCAAAAAAATTAAATTAAAAAAAATAATAAATGCTTGATAAAGCATTCTATCTATCTCTTATATAACTGTGTCTATTATATTTTTTATGATTTTGATAAATTCTGAGGAGAAAGCCTGTTGGCTTAAAGAATTATTTTGATTATAACCACCAAATATTTTAATAAAAACAACAAACAAACAATTGGAATTTTTAGTTTATATACCCTTCATTTAGTTATGTGATCAGAAAATGTCAACATGTATGCAGATAAATTACAGAGACAAGAAAATCTGAATTAATTTTGGCTGGGAGATGGGTAAAGATCAGGAAAAGTCCCAGGTAGAAAGTACACTGGAACTGAAGCTAGGAGTTGGTGGCAGTGAGAAGGGAGAGCATCTTAGGGCTGGAGGATAGCCTATGAAAAGAAGGAACAGAAAATGCATAGACTGGACACAAACAATGAAGGGCTTGTGCTGTCTGTTGTATTGTATCCTAGAGGCAACTTTTAAGCAGGTTAGCTGTAACAGGATGATAGCTTTGAACTAAAAGGGACCATCAGAACCAACCCATTCATTTTTAAATTTGAAGAAACTAAGACCTAGAGAAGTTAAGTAACTTGCCCATGGTTATACACCCATCATGTGTCAAGATGTAGATGGTGCAGCCAAATCCAGGCCCAGGACCATCTTCCCACTATGTCTAGACAATCAGTCAGAGTCAGATCTGTTTTTAGGACTATCAATTTGGTAGCTGTGTTGAGATGTATTAGAAGAAACCAAGACTTGAAGGCAGGAACGTCAATACAAGGTCATTATAACAGTCCAAGTAAGAGGGTGATGAGGGTCTGAACCAGGGTGGCAGCTATATGAGGGGAGAGATGAGGAAAGATATAAGAGCTGTTGTAAAAGTACAATCAATGAGACTTGGTAATTGAATGGATAAAGGAAGGGTCAAACATGATTTTCGCACAGGAATTATAATACTCTTGACCTCAACATAACTGTGTTCTACCTTTATAATCCAAGCTCTGAAATTTTTTTAACCCCCTTGTCCATTTATCTTTCCGTGTGCTATACTGCTCCTAAACCCAGTCTTCATATTTTTACCATATACTTCAGTGTACAACCCCCTCTTTATCTTCACTTTACTATATTTAAAACTTTAATACTCTACATGACCAGTTCAACCTTTCATTGTCTTCTACCCTCAATTCTCTTGCCCCCTTGTTCTAAAGCTATTCATCCCTTTTTAAACATAAATTCTTGACTCTCCTTATTATCTACATTCTTTACTCCCACTCATATGCTGCTAATATCACTGGAGACAATCCATTACCAATTTACATTATCTAAAGTAGACTCTTACAACAACCCTCTTTGACTGACCCTCCAACACTTTCTCCATAATGTTTATTCTAAGCCTTCTTCCAAATCTCTCATATTCTCCACTTCTATTTCTAAACAAAAGGCCTGGTTATATAATTAGAATAACAGAGGCCATCCTTATATGTACCCTTCCTCCCTCCCACCCCAAGTTATGCCTCTCCTCCCCACTACATTTGCTCAAATCTCCAAGAAGTAGTCCTTCTTTCTTGTCAAGGCCAAGCTCTCTATTTGTGCCCTTGATCCCATGTCATCTTGTTTGTTTGTTTGTAATTATAACTTTTTATTGACAGAACCCATGCCTGGGTAATTTTTTACAACATTATCCCTTGCACTCACTTCTGTTCCGACTTTTCCCCTCCCTCTCTCCCCCCTCCCCCAGATGGCAAGCAGTCTTATACATATTAAATATGTCCATGTCATCTTGTTTGAAAGCTAGCTTCAATCATCTAATTTTTGATCTCTCTCTAAACACTATCTTTTGCCTTACTGCTTACAAACATGTCTAAATCTACCTCATCCTTTAAAAAATTTTTTTTATTTGACTTTCCATTCTTTCAATATAGCTTACTCTTGTTTTTCACAGCCAAATTTCTAGAAAAAAAAAATCAACACTAGGTATATCTACTTCTTTACCTCCCATTCACTTTTTTTTCTTTCCTTTGAACCTAGACTATTCCATTGATCAACTAGTCTATTTCTTAGCCAATACCAGATGATTTTAGTAACCACTGCTTTATAATATAGTTTTAGATCTGGTACAGTTAGGCCACCTTCATTTGATTTTTTTTCAATAATTCCCTTGAAATTCTTGACTTTTTGTTTTTCCATATGAACTTTGTTGTTATTTTTTCTAGTTCATCAAAACAGTTTTTTGGGAGTCTGATTGGTATAGCGCTAAATAAATAAGATTAATTTAGGTAGTATTGTCATCTTTATTATATTTGCTCGCCCAATCCAAGAGCATTTAAAATTTTTCCAGTAGGTTAGATCAGACTTAATTTGTGTGGAAAATGTTTTGTAGTTTTGCTCATAAAGTTTCTGATTTTCCCTTGGCAGATAGATTCCTAAACATTTTATACAATCAGTAGTTACTTTAAATGGAATTTCTTTTTGTACCTCTAACTGTTGGGTTTTCTTAGTGATATATAAGAATGCTGATGACTTATGTGGGTTTATTTTGTATCCTGCAACTTTGCTGAAGGTGTGCATTGTTTCTAATAACTTTTTAGTAGAGTCTCTGGAGTTCTCTAAGTATACCATCATATCATCATCAAAGAGTGATAATTTGGTTTCCTCATTGCCTATTCTTATTCCTTTAATCTCTTTCTCAACTCTTATTGCCAAAGCTAGCATTTCTAATACAATATTAAATAGTAATGGTGATAGTGGGCAACCTTGTTTCACTCCTGATCTTACTGGGAATGGTTGCAGTTTGTCCCCGTTACATATGATGCTTACTGGTTTTAAATTGATACTACTGGTTATTTTAAGGAAAAGTCCATTTATTCCTATACTCTCAAATGTTTTTAATAGGAATGGAGGTTGGATTTTATCAAATGCTTTTTCTGCACCTATTGAGATGATCATATGGTTTTTGTTAATTTGGTTATTAATATGGCCAATTATACTGATAGTTTCCCTAATATTGAACCAGCCCTGCATTCCTGATATAAATCCTATTAGATTGTGGTGTATTATCCTGGGCATAATTTTCTGTAGTCTTTTTGCTAATATCTTATTTAAGATTTTAACATCAATATTCATTAGGGAGATTGGTCTATAATTTTCTTTCTCTGTTTTCAATCTATCTGGTTTAGGTACCAGTACCATATCTGTGTCATAAAAAGAATTTGGTAGGACTCCTTCATTCCCTATTTTTTCAAATAGTTTATAAAGCATTGGGGCTAATTTTCTTTGAATGTTTGGTAGAATTCACATGTAAATCCATCTGGTCCTGGGGATTTTTTTTTTTAGGGAGTTGATTAATAGCTTGTTCTAGTTCTTTTTCTGAAATGGGACTATTTATGCAATTTACTTCCTCCTCTGATAATCTGGGAAGCCTATATTTTTAGAGATAGTCATCCATTTCGCTTAGGTTATCCAATTTATTGGCATAAAGTTGGGCAAAGTAACCTCTTATTATTTCTTTAATTTCCTCTTCATTGGTGGAAAGTTCTCCCTTTTCATTTTAAAGACTACTAATTTGATTTTCCTCTCTCCTTTTTCCAATCAAATTTACCAAAGGTTTATCAATTTTATTAGTTTTTTCATAAAACCAACTCAGTTTTATTTTTTAGTTCAATAGTTTTTTCACTTTTTAAATTATCAATTTCTCCTTTTAATTTTAGAATTTCAAGTTTAATAATTGATTGGGGGTTTTTAATTTCGTCTTCTAGCTTTTTAAGTTGCAAGCCCAATTCATTGATCTTCTCTTTCTCTATTTTATTCAAGTAAGCCTCTAAGGATATAAAATTTCTCCTTATTACCACTTTGGCTGAATCCCACAAATTTTGGCATGATGTCTCACCACTGTCATTATCTTGAATGAAATTATTAATTGTGTCTATAATTTGCTGTTTCACTCAATCATTCTTTAGGATGAGATTATTTATTTTCCAATTACTTTTTGGTTTAACTTTACACCTAACTTTTTGCTGAATGTAATTTTGAGGTCTCTATGTCCTAATATATGGTCAATTTTTGTGTAGGTTCCATAAACTGCTGAGAAGAAAGTATACTCCTTTCTGTCACCATTCAATTTTCTCCAGAGATCTATCATACCTAATTTTTCTAATGTTCTATTTACCTCTTTAATTTCTTTCTATTTGTTTTGTGATTTGATTTATCTAAATCTGAGAGTGCAAGATTGAAATCTCCCACTATTATAGTTCTGCTGCCTGTTTCTTCTCGCAACTCTCTTAGCTTCTCCTTTAGGAAGTTAGATGCTATACCACTTGGCGCATATATGTTTAATACTGATATTGCTTCATTGCCTATAATACCCTTTAGCAAAATATAGTTTCCTTCCTTACCTCTTTTGATTAGATCAATTTTTGCTTTTGCTTGATCTGAGATAAGGATGGCTATCCCTGCTTTTTTGACTTCACCTGAAACATTATAGATTCTGCTCCAGCCTTTTACCTTTACTCTGTATCTCCCTGTTTTAAATGTGTTTCCTGTAAACAACATATTGTAGGGTTCTGACTTTTGAGGGTATCCGCCTCCTCTTTATGGGAGAGTTCATCCCAATCACAATTACGGTTTAAATTACTAATTCTGTATTTCCTGCCAACCTAATATCCCCAGATTATGCTTTTCTTTTTCTTGCCCTGCTTCCCCCCTTCCTTAGTATTAAACTTATTGGTCCCACTTGTGTCATGCAACTCTCCCTCTTTAGTATCCCTCCCTCCTTCTTTTGAATCCCTTCCCCTTTCTTGTACCCTTCCCTTATTACTCTTTTTCCTTTTCCCTTTTCCTCTCTCACTTTTTAATGAGGTGAGAGAAGATTCTCTGTAAAACAAATATGTCAATTATTTCCTCTTTGAGCCAACTCTGATGAGAGTAGGATTAACACAATGTTCCTCCCCCTCTCTAAGTTCCTTCAGATATGATAGGTTTCCTTTGCCTCATCGTTGCATGTAGTTTCCCTCTTTTTATCTCCCCTTTTCCCTTTTTCTGACATTATCCCCTTCCCTTTTTTATGTTATATCAGTAAAATCAAATTATACATGTGGTTTTTATGTACATCCACAACAGAAATATAGTTCTCAAGAATTCCTTTTACCTTTTTCTACTTCTCTTGAGTCCTGTTGTTGGAGATCAAATTTTTTGTATAAATCTGGGTTTTTTTTAGAAACAAATGGAATTCTTCTGTTTCATTAAATGTCGATCTTCTTCCATGGAAAAAAATGCTCAGTTTAGCTGGGTAGTTTATTCTTGGCTGCATTCCAAGTTCTTTTGCCTTTCGCAATATCAGATTCCAGGCCCTTCGATCCTTTAATGTTGAGGCAGCCAGATCTTGTGTGACCCTTATTGTGGCACCTCGATATTTGAACTGTTTTTTTCCTGGCTGCTTGTAAAATTTTTTCTTTAGTCTGAAAATTCTGAAGTTTGGCCACAATATTCCTTGGAGTCTTTATTTTAGGGTCTTTTTCAGAAGGTGTTCGATTAATTCTTTCAACGCCTATTTTACCTTCCGGTTCTATTACTTCTGGGCACTTCTCTTTGATGATTTCCTTTAAAATAGTATCTACGCTCTTTTTTTCCTCATAATTTTCGGGTAGTCCAATGATCCTCAGGTTATCTCTCCTAGATCTATTTTCCAGGTCTGTTGTTTTTCCAAGTAAATATTTGACATTTTTTCCCAATCTTTCATTTTTTTGGTTTTGCTTGACTGATTCTTGATGTCTCAATGAATCAATCATCTCTATTTGTTCAGTTGATTTTTAGTGAGTTATTTTCTTCATTAGCTTTTTTTTACTTCTTTTTGTATATGTCCAATTGAGTTGTTTTACTCTATGGAATTTTTTTCCATTTCACTAATTTTTTTTTTAGTGAGTTATTTTCTTTTTCCAATTCACAAATTCTGTTTCCCTGTACTTCTTGGGAGTTTTTTACCTTTTCCAATTCACATTTCAGGAAGTTGTTTTCTTTTTCCACTTTATCAAATTTTTCTTTTAGTGAGTTATATGCCTTTTCTGTACTCTTTTGCATAGCTTCTCTTTCCTTTCCCCATTTTTCTTCTAGTTCTCTTTTAAGGTTTTTAATAGTCTCTTCTAGGAGAGCCTTTTATATTGGGGACCAACAATTTTCTGGAGACTGCTGTTAGTCTCTTCAGAGTTGAAAAGCTGCTCTCTTTCTGTATAGAAACTATCAATCGTCCTTTTGATTTTTTTACTCATTTTGTTGAAGCCGGTAGGGTCTGCCTTCAGAGCCAGGAGGTTATCAGCTTCCTCTGCAGAGCAGTGATAGGTGTATGGATGGGTAGCTGTCCTGCTAGCCGACTACAAAAAGCAGCGAGGTACTGGAGTGCTCTGGGAAAGAGTTCCCCACCGGGAAGTAACTCAGGCCTGCAGGGCTGCACTTGGGAAAGTGCCCTGCAAAGAACCCCCACTGTGTGAGATAAGGACTGCCCTGGGGCTAGACACTGAGCAGTGAGTGGGGTAATACTACCCCAAGCCAAATCCCGCCCTGGGGCTGTGGATATTAGCAGTTAAACAGTGAATGGATTTGCAGGGACCAGAAGTGTCTCTGCCCAGAGAAGCACAGTCTGCTGGGGATGTTCTATTGCCTCAGGCCAGGCCCCACACTGTGCGATTAGAGGCTATCCAGGCTGTGCCCCCATGCCCTGCAGATTTATAGCTGCCCCCACAAAAGTCCCAAACTGCAGGATGTGGCTGCAGGGCTGTGTTACTGGTCTGCCTGAGTCACTTCTGAGTTTGAGTGGTTATAGCCAGATCTTGGTAGGTTCTGGCGTTTTTTAGAGTACTCTCTGTTTTAGGCTTTAATTTCTCTGTCAGTTTACTGCTTAGTAATCAAAGCAGAGCAATTAGCCTATAGCAAAGTCGTCTCTATAACTTCTCTAGCCACAGAGATCACCCCCACCCCTGGTCTGCTCAGGATCCTAGTCTCTCGCTGCCTGCGCTAGTCTGTTCCTGACCCCTCAGGACAAACCTTTCCTGGTGATCTTCCAGATTGACTTCGGCTGCTAAGTTGTAGTTCTTCTAATCTTCATGAATTTAAGAAGTGAAGAGCTCATTTTGAGGCTGAATTAAATAGTTGGTTATGAGGGGAATGAGAGGAGCTTAGAAAGGTGCTTTCTCCACCATCTTGGCTTCGCCCCTCCCATTCACTTTTTAACCTCATTCCTTAACTCCGTGAAAACTACCTTCTGACACTACACTAGAGCAAAACTGGTCTCTCCAATCAGAGTTATCAGTGATCTCACTAAATCTAATGTTTTTTTCTAAATTTTAATCATTATTGACTTTTCTGGACAGAAAAATACTATTAATTACCTCCTCTTCCTACAACACTCTCTTAGTCCTCATTCCTACTGAGTTCTCTGCAATATTTAATATTATTGACTAGCTTCCCTGACTCCTGTTCCTGTATACCCTCTCCTCCACGACGACCCTTCTATTCTCTTCCTATCTGACTGCTACCCAACCTACTCTGCTGAGTTATCATCTATGTTCTCTTTCATGTCCAATATGTATATGTATCCCAGAAAACCTTGTCTTATGTCTTCTTTCTCTATATTTTCTATGCTCTCATCACCTCTGGATTTTTATTATTATTTATGCAAAAATGATTCCCAAATTTACATGTCCAGGCCCCTTTCTCGCTCTTGAGCTCCAGTCCTCTATACAGGTCATCTGTACCTATATGTCCTATGGTATCTCAAACTTAACATATCTTTTCCCCCTGAACTCACCCCTTTACCAAACTTTCCTGTAATGGGCAACCAACATCATTCCAATCACAGAAGGAAAACATAGATCAGTCATTTGTTTGGTTGCCTTATTTTAGCAAAAACACTATCTTTTATAATTTAGATCTTTTTAGAATCTCCTTCCCTTTGAAATAGCTTGAAAACTCATCCCTAAAATTTTGAAACTGCCATCTCCTTCAGACTTCTTCTATTTCTATTTAGTTGAGTTCAGCCACTTCTTCCTAATTTCATCACTACTTGTTCTTGTGGTAGATAATGGACAGTAGTGCTAGAATACAAAGTGGTGGTTCCACTATTACTGATAAAAAAAAAAAAAGATCACTAAAAGAACACGAAGAGATCCATTCTCTTTCATATTTGTTTGCTGTCCCCCTTTTGGTTTAATTTTCTATGACACAGCATTACTGGATCTTACACCAAGCTCTCTATAAGCCCATTCTATCAGCTGCTTTTTGCTGTCTTGTGAGATGATACTGCTTGGAGCTTTCCTCAGCCT
Source organism: Antechinus flavipes (assembly GCF_016432865.1). Classification (NCBI taxonomy): domain Eukaryota; kingdom Metazoa; phylum Chordata; class Mammalia; order Dasyuromorphia; family Dasyuridae; genus Antechinus; species Antechinus flavipes. The sequence goes on along the minus strand of NC_067398.1, from coordinate 661,325,589 downwards.
CTTCCACAATGGCTCATAAATACTTGTACTTGAGTTTATAATCTAAACAGATCTTTTCTTTGATTCCTATGCCTCTCCACATTATCAGGGAAATTAACTATTTGCTGGCTGCTCTGGATATAGTTTCTAGGCTTTGGACCTCCTCACTATAACAACTATTTTGTGTAGTTTAAACTTTTCTAGCAACTGGTAGAAAGAAAAAAAATGGAGCCTAGCACTGTCAAACATCAAACTATGCTATAAAATGAAATAGACAAGGTATGCAAGACCTAGAAGCAGTATAATACTTAAATAGTTTAGGAAACCCAAGGGCACCAATTCTTGAATAAAGAATTTATTTTAACAAAAACTGCCAAGAGCATTATATTAAGCCAAGTGGGTCATTTCCCCTTTTTTTGGAATGTCAGCAGCTTACTTGAACAAATACAAATAGCAATGTTATAAATGCGTGTAGTATATTCTCATTTCTGTGGGCTTTTTTTTCCCTAACTGTACTTTTTTCCAATCAGACAATAATCTGACTACACAGAGACATCTCATTCTGAAATGGCAATGTCTGAAGAAAAATATTTCCTCTTGGTTAATCTCTTGCTTGCCATAAAATGGGTTTAAAATTATTGTCCATGTATAATCTAATTGCTGCTATCTTGGGGAAAGGGGAAGTAAGGAGAAAAAATTTTGGAATTCAAAATCTTACAAAAATAAATGCTAAAAACTATCTTTACATGTAATTGAAAAAAATATTAAATGGAAAAATAAGTATGTATAGTATGTAAGTGTAAAGGTTTCTGAGCAGTTTAAAGGCTTATCTCTAGATCTCAAACCACATTTTCTGACTTAGTTTTCATCACTCTTCTTTGTACCCCGTTTCATAATTAAATCAGAAAATATTAGAGTATGGGTAGACCTAGCTTAGAAGATTTTGTCAAGTTCTTCACAGAACTCTGAAACAAATTGGCATCTAAATTATCTCATACTTGTATGTTTACTTATATGTCTTATGAATGCTTTTTAATCACCAAATGGGCTGTGAAATATTTTTTATTGTTTTGCAGAACATCATATTAGAACTAACTAATTAGAGAGGTATTCAATACTCCTGGTTGGGTTGTATCAATATGATAAGGAAGAAACTTTCTAAATTAATTTATAGATTTAGTGCCATGTCAAATTACATAGAACTAGACAAAATAATAAAACTTTTTTCAAGGAATAAAAGACAAAAATCTCATGGGAAGTAATAACTAGCAAGCATTTATATATATAGCACTCAAACATTTGTAAAATTCATTACAAATATTTTCTTATTTCTTCTTCAATACAACGTGGCATCTAGTGCTATAGGTGCCACAATTATATACATTTTATAGACAAGGAAACTGAAACAGGGCTAAATGACTTGCCCAGAATCTTAATGCTAGTAAATGTCTAAGGTTTGATTTGAATCTAGGTTTAGCACTCTTTTCACTATGCCGCCTAGCTGAAATAATAAAGGAAAAAAATGAAGCCTAGCACAGTCAAACAGCAAACTATGCTATAAAATGAAATAGGTAAGGTAAGCAAGACCTAGAAGCAGTATAACATTTATATAGTTTAAGAAACCCAAGGTCACCAATTCTTGAGTAAAGAATTTATTTTAACAAAAACTACCAGGAGTATCATACTAAGCCAAGGCTATTCATTCTTTTTTCATCTGTGTGAGAAGTCTTTGAACTATCCTTTCATTTAACATAACTTCTATCTTCTGATTTCATCTGTATAAAAAAAGTCACTGAATGTTGTTCAGTTCCTCCAGTATTTTATTAACTTACTGTTCACTAGACAAAGATCATGCACTTAGTAGAAAACTAAATTGTAGTTAGTCTAAATAAAAATTGTGTGGTTCTTATTCTTCCTTTTTATATCACTTTAGATGTATGTTTAGATGTATGTTTGAGTTCACACTATGAACTCAAAGAGTTTTTGATTCTTAGATATGTGAAGAACATGCAATCTAGAGCAAAGCCTTGCCCTCTCATCTGCCTGGCACTGATCAGTCACCATATAGATATGCCAATATATCTCTCTTGACACTCTCAGTTCTCAGTATGTTTGACCATACTGAGCATTGTAGTCTGCATGCCTTTACCTCTTCCAGGAAGACCACTGGACCATCTTTGACCCTTACTAATTTTGACCCTCAAAAAGTCAACCTCTCTTCTTCATGTTTAGACTGATAACATCTATAATACCCAATTTAGAGGAAGTTGTAAGAATCATTTTAAAAGCCTACTTATCCTGATTTTACAACCTAGGGTTGCAAGAGTCCTTGACCCTTCATTTCTTTCTCACTCACTATATCTTGTCTGCTGTCTATTCTACCTTTATATCACCTCTTGTATACCATGCCCCTTCTCTCCGCTGACACTGTCACCACAAGGGTGCAAGTCTTTATCTCTTCATGCCTGGACTACTGCTAACTGCTTGCTGACTGGTCTTGCTGTCTCAAGTCTCTCCTCAATCCAGTCCATCCTCCACCCAGCTATCAAAAAGACTTTCCTAAAATCCAGGTCTAACCAAGTCACTCAATCAACTCTATGGGCATACTATTATGTCCAGGATCAATATATAATCTTCTGTTTAACTTTTAGAGCCCTTTACAACTTGGGCTTTTCCCCATCTTTCTAATCTTATACCTTACTCCCTTCCATGTTAACATTCATCTTTCTTTGCTGTTCCTCTTATACAACACTTTACCCAAGTCTGGACATTTTCATAGCCTGTCCCCTTTATCTGGGATTTTTCTCCCTTCTTATTTTTGTCTCCTAGTTTCATTCAGGTCTCATACCTAAAATGCAAAAAAAACTTTCACAAATCCCCCTGAATGCTAGTGTTTTCCTTCTAAGATTTGCTCTAATTTATCCTATGTATATTTTCGTTTGTACATAATTGTTTACATCTTCTCTCCCCCATTAGACTGATTCCCCTTTAGCAGCAACACTTTTCCTTCCTTTGAATCTCTATTATATTTCACTCCTCTCTTGAGAAATGTATTGCTTTCTACACCATCTATTGGTGATCTATTGTACATGTTATCTCCCTTGATAGAAAGATTTTTGAGGGGAAGATCTATATGCATCCCCAGCACTTTGAATATAGTAGGTACTTAAAAAATATTTGAGTAGTGTTGTAGTGGGAATAAGTTATCTCCCCATCAAAGATGTGAAAATATCTAGACATACCTCATTTGAAAATGTGTTCTAGTATTAATGATATCCCCAGGTTCTGAAATCCCTTTGTTCAAGGATACCACATTAAGAAAGACTGATTCAGTTTCAGAGCCCCTAAGTTAAGTTTTTGACTACGCTTTTTTTTTTTCTCCTGAGTCAGTTGGGTTTAAGTGACTTCTCCCAGGGTCACACAGATAGGTAAGTGTTAACATCTGAGGGCAACAAAAAGTTATCAAATTGTGCATACCCTTTGATCCAGCAGTGTTTCTATTGGGCTTATATCCCAAAGAAATATTAAAGAAGGGAAAGGGACCTGTATGTGCCAAAATGTTTGTAGCAGCCCTGTTTGTAGTGGCTAGAAACTGGAAAATGAATGGATGCCCATCAATTGGAGAATGGCTGGGTAAATTGTGGTATATGAATGTTATGGAATATTATTGTTCTGTAAGAAATGACCAGCAGGATGAATACAGAGAGGACTGGCGAGACTTACATGAACTGATGCTAAGTGAAATAAGCAGAACCAGGAGCTCATTATACACTTCGACAACGATATTGTATGAGGACATATTTTGATGGAAGTGAATTTCTTTGACAAAGAGACCTGAGTTTCAATTGATAAATGACAGACAGAAGCAGCTACACCCAAAGAAAGAACACTGGGAAACGAATGTGAACTATCTGCATTTTTGTATTTCTTCCCGGGTTATTTATACCTTCTGAATCCAATTCTCCCTGTGCAACAAGAGAACTGTTCGGTTCTGCAAACATATATTGTATCTAGGATATACTGCAACATATCTAACATATATAAAACTGCTTGCCATCTAGGGGAGGGGGGGAAAGGAGGGAGGGGAAAAATTGGAACAGAAACGAGTGCAAGGGATAATGTTGTAAAAAAATTTAAAAAAAAAAAAAAAAAAAAGAACATCTGAGGGCAAATTTGAACTCAGGTCCTCCTGACTGCAAGCTGGTGCTCTATCCACTGTGCTACCCAGCTGCCCTTTTGACTACACTGTAAGAAGAAGGCAATTAGACAAAGAGAACAGCAAAGCTGAGATAAGTAGAGAAAAAGTAGCAGCATACCTACAGACTCCAGTTTCCTGGACAGAAACTTGTATGTCCATTCTAAGGATCCACAAAGCACCAGAAGAAAACACATGACTCTAAAGAGCCAGTGATGAGTTCCTGGACCAACCCAAGAGACAGACAAACTAGATACAATGGAGCAGCAGTAATAGGTCTTGAAATCTCGATTCAACTCTATGTAATCTCAAAGGTGAAATTCTGAGCAATGGATTGATTATCTAAATTTTAGTGGGGATTATTATTATTAATTTATATAACAAAAAACTGTGGATCCCTGGATACACAAGCTGTTTCCTCTGATTTCTTATCAATAAAAATTCCCTATGAAAGCAATGGTTCTACAGTTTAGTAGGACAGAAAAACAAATGTGAAAAGAATATAGGATTTGAATGTCTTAGAAATGTGTTGGAATGGGGAAAGAAATTAGTCAGTTAATAAACCTTTATTAAGTTCCTACTATGTGCCAGGCAAAGCATTGGAGATACAGAGACAGAAGATAGTTCCTGCCCTCAAAGCACTCAAAAAGGCAGTATGCAAACAAATATGTACAAATTTTTTTTACTAAAACTTTTTATTTACAAAGCATATGCATGAGTAATTATAATGGGCTTGTATTAGAAATGCTAGCTTTGGCAATAAGAGTTGAGAAAGAGATTAAAGGAATAAGAATAGGCAATGAGGAAACCAAATTATCACTCTTTGCTGATGATATAATGGTATATTTAGAGAACCCCAGAGACTCTACTAAAAAGTTATTAGAAACAATCCACACCTTCAGCAAAGTTGCAGGATACAAAATAAACCCACATAAATCATCAGCATTCTTAAATATCACTAACAAAACCCAACAGTTAGAGTTACAAAAAGAAATTCCATTTAAAGTAACTACTGATTGTATAAAATATTTAGGAATCTATCTACCAAGGGAAAATTAGAAACTTTATGAGCAAAACTACAAAACACTTTCCACACAAATTAAGTCTGATCTAACCAACTGGAAAAATATTAAATGCTATTGGAATGGGCGAGCAAATATAATAAAGATGACAATACTACCTAAATTAATCTATTTATTTAGCGCTATACCAATTAAGACTCCCAAAAAACTACTTTGATGAATTAGAAAAAATAACAACAAAGTTCATATGGAAAAACAAAAGGTCAAGAATTTCAAGGGAATTAATGAAAAAAAAAATCAAATGAAGGTGGCCTAACTGTACCAGATCTAAAATTATATTATAAAGCAGCAGTTACTAAAACCATCTGGTATTGGCTAAGAAATAGACTCGTTGATCAATGGAATAGGTTAGGTTCAAAGGACAAAACAGCCAATAAATAACTTTAATAATATAGTGTTTGCCAAACCCAAAGACCTCAATTTTTGGGATAAGAATGCATTTTTTGACAAAAATTGCTGGGAAAATTGGAAATTAGTATGGCAGAAACTAGGCATTGACCCACACTTAACATCGTACACCAAGATAAGGTCAAAATGGGTTCATGACCTAGGCATAAAGAATGAGATTATAAATAAATTGGAAGAGCATAGGATAGTTAACGTCTCAGACCTGTGGAAGAGGGAGGAATTTATGACCAAAGAAGAACTAGAGATCACTATTGACCACAAAATAGAAAATTTTGATTATATCAAATTGAAAAGCTTTTGTACAAACAAAACAAATGCAGACAAGATTAGAAGGGAAACAATAAACTGGAAAAACATTTTTACGATCAAAGATTCTGATAAAGGCCTCATTTCCAAAATATATAGAGAATTGACTCTAATTTATAAGAAATCAAACCATTCTCCAATTAATAAATGGTCAAAGGATATGAACAGAAAATTCTCAGACGAAGAAATTGAAACTGTTTATAGACATATGAAAATATGCTCCAAATCATTATTAATCAGAGAAATGCAAATTAAGACAACTCTGAGATACCACTACACACCTGTCAGATTGGCTAGAGTGACAGGGAAAGATAATGTGGAATGTTGGAGGGGATGTGGGAAAACAGGGGCACTGATACATTGTTGGTGGAATTGTGAACACATCCAGCCATTCTGGAGAGCAATTTGGAACTATGCTCAAAAAGTTATCAAACTGTGCATACCCTTTGATCCAGCAGTGTTTCTACTCGGCTTATACCCCAAAGAGATACTAAAGAAGGGAAAGGGACCTGTATGTGCCAAAATGTTTGTGGCAGCCCTGTTTGTAGTGGCTAGAAGCTGGAAAATGAAAGAATCAATTGGAGAATGGTTGAGTAAATTGTGGTATATGAATGTTATGGAATATTATTGTTCTGTAAGAAATGACCAGCAGGATGAATACAGAGAGGACTGGCGAGACTTACATGAACTGATGCTAAGTGAAACGAGCAGAACCAGGAGATCATTATATACCTCAGCAACGATACTGTTTGAGGATGTATTCTGATGGAAGTGGATCTCTTCAATAAAGAGAGCCTTAATTGATCAAAGATGGACAGAAGCAGCTACACCCAGAGAAAGAACATTGGGAAATGAATATAAACTGCTTGTGTTTTTGTTTTTTTTCCCGGGTTATTTATACCTTCTGAATCCAATTCTCCCTGTACAACAAGAAAACTGTTCGGTTCTGCACACATATATTGTATCTAGGTTATACTGTAATCTATTCAACATGTAAAGGACTGCTTGCCATCTGGGGGAGGGGGTAGAGGGAGGGAGGAGAAAAATCGGAACAGAAGTGAGTACCAGGGATAATGCTGTAAAAAATTACCATGGGTTCTATCAATAAAAAGTTATTAAAAAGTTAAATAAATATATATATATATATATATATATATATATATATACACACACACACACACACACACATATAAAATTATAATGGGCTGAGGCTTGAGTTGCGGCAATGTCCAGTGCGAGCAGCTCCACTATCTTTAGATAATCACCAAGTGATGTGGAGAGACCCAGAAAGTGGTGAATGGATGGACTAGATAGACTAACTGCTTGGGGGAGAGGGTTTGCTTGTATCTCTACAGGGTGGAGAAGGAATCAGATGGCTGCCAACGAGCCATATTCACCTTGTCCATCACAGAGAGACGGAGCAGACCCTTGAAACGAAGGAGAAGACCCAAGAAATATCGGGTGGCTCTGTTGCTGATTGTGCTCACCATTGAAAGAGCATGGCAGTTATGACGTTTGACTCATGGACATAGAAAATTGTTGGACTTCAAAATCCTCAGGAATCATTGGATTCTCTGAGACATGATAAGATTGTTGTAGGACTTGAAAACCCTCAGAAACCATAGGATTCTTTGAGACATTTAAGACTTGAAAGCCCTCAGGAATCATTGGATTTTCTGAGAAATGATAAGACTGTTACAGGACTTCAAAATCTGCTGGAATCATTGGATTCCCTAACACATAAAAAGACTTTTGCAGGACTTCAAAAACTTGGGGGGATCATTGGATTCTCTGACATGTGAAGCAATGGACAATAGATTGGTTTTGGACTATCTCTTGGCTGCTGAAGAAGGTGTATGTGTGACTGCTGTTTACACACTCTTCCTTCTAGGATTTCTGGGAATCTTTTTTTTTTTTTGGAAAGATGGGTATTTATTTCTTTTTTCTTTCTTTCTTTTTTTTTAAAAATAACTTTTTGTTGGGTTTGCTTATATCTCTACAGGGTGGAGAAGGAATCAGATGGCTGCCAACGAGCCATATTCACCTTGTCCATCACAGAGAGATGGAGCAGACCCTTGAAACGAAGGAGAAGACCCAAGAAATATCGGGTGGCTCTGTTGCTGCTAATAGTAATAGCTAAATAGTAATTAGACCATACTCTATTAATATATATGCTTGGAGAAAGAATGGCCCCCGCCGGCTCTTTGTGCAAATCCTGATGTGTTGTATAGGAAATGACAATTTTGGTGGGTGGAGGTAGGAGAGTAGAAAGGAAAGCGGAAAGAGAGACTGCTGGCTGGTTTCTTGACACAGCTGCTCGCATTGCTATCGTGACCCCCCCTTCACCTGCAATCCCCCTTCACCTCTGCTTCCTGTCACAGCTGCCCATATTGCTATCACAATCCCCCTTCACCTCAAAAAGAATAAAGATTGAACCCATGCCAGGGTAATTTTTTACAGCATTATCCCTTGCATTCACTTCTGTTCCGATTTTTCCCCTCCCTCCCTCCACCCCTTCCCCCAGATGGCAAGCAGTCCTTTACATGTTAAATAGGTTACAGTATATCCTAGATACAATATATGTGTGTAGAACCAAACAGTTTTCTTGTTGCACAGGGAGAATTGGATTCAGAAGGTAGAAATAACCCGGGAAGAAAAACAAAAATATAGTTTATATTCATTTCCCAGTGTTCTTTCTTTGGGTGTAGCTTCTTCTGTCCATCTTTGATCAATTGAAACTGAGTTAGATCTCTTTATTGAAGAGATCCACTTCCATCAGAATACATCCTCAAACAGTATCGTTGTTGAGGTATATATTGATCTCCTGGTTCTGCTCATTTCACTTAACATCAGTTCATGTTAAGTCTCTTCTGGCAATCTTTTACAATGCCATGTTGATTTATATTGTTTGTTATATCGTTACTTGCGTGTACAATTCATGTTTGTTACACCACATCAAGCCTGCACTGACTGTGGGGAGGGTCATCACTAATAGCCTCTGTGTTATTGCTATGTGCTTGTATAATATCTCCCATGCTGATGGGTTTGTGCATAATAAGACCCTTCAGCCCAGAAACCCGCTAGCAACCCCCACTTCCCTTTGGTGCTTTTCATCTCCCTTCCTGATAAGTCAGGGAGGACGTGATCATCTCCTTTTTAGTGCTTTCACCTCCCTTCCTAAGAAGTCAGGGGGGGGTATGATCACTTCTTTTTCAGTGCTTTCACCTCCTTTCCTGAGAAGTCAGGGAGTGTGTGATCACCTCCCCTTGGGGGCTGTGACCTCCCTGAGGAGTCAGGGATGGCAGGACCACCTGTTTTCTAAAACAAAAGAAAGCGGGAGATGTAATGGGCTGAGGCTTGAGTTGATGCACTGAGGTCCCAAGCACATGAAGCTAAATAGTAATTAGACCATACTCTATTAATATATATGCTTGGAGAAAGAATGCCCCCGCCGGCTCTTTGTGCAAATCCTGATATGTTGTATAGGAAATGACAATTTTGGTGGGTGGAGGTAGGAGAGTAGAAAGGAAAGCGGAGAGACTGCTGGCTGGTTTCTTGACACAGCTGCTCGCATTGCTATCGTGACCCCCCCCTTCACCTGCAATCCCCCTTCACCTCTGCTTCCTGTCACAGCTGCCCATATTGCTATCACAATCCCCCTTCACCTCAAAAAGAATAAAGATTGAAGATTTTTCCCTTAACCTGAATTCCTGACTCCGGCTGATATTAAATACGCGGTCATCACAGGTAATTTTTCCAATATTGACACTTGCAAAACCTTTTGTTCCAAATTTCCCCCTTTCTTCCTCCCATCCCCTCTTCCAGCTGGCAGGTAGTCCAATACATGTTAAACATGTTGAAATACATGTTAAATTCAATATATGTATACAAAATATGTACAAATTATATAAAAAATAAGTACGAAATAATTGAAAGGGAAAAACCAAAAATTAAGAAAGATTAGGAAAAGCTTCCTATAGAAGACAGGATTTTAGTTGGTATTTCAGGGAAGCCAGTAAGTAGATAACAGGAGGAAGAGCATTGGGGGCATACTAGAGAATGAGGAATAGCTAGGAAAATTTCAGGGCCAGGAGATGTCTTCTTCAGGGAATAGCAAAGAGGCCAGTTTCACTGGATCAAAGAAACTAGAAAGACTGAAGGGCTTTAAATGCTACAGCATTTTGTATTTGATCTTGAAAGTGACAGGGAACTATTGGAGTTTATTGAGTAGGAGAATGACATGGTCAGACTTACCATTGGAAAAATCACTGTGATGGCAGAATAAAGAATAGACTAGAGTAGGGACAGACTTAAGGAACCTTGACTCACCAGTAGTAGCTGAAATGTGAGATGAGAATCTGCAGCAGAGTAGCAGAAGTGTCACAAGAGAGCAGGGGGCCTACACAAGAGATGTTGTGAAATCAACAGCCTTGGCAAAAGATTGATTAGGAAGGGTGAGAGCATGTGAGGAGTTGAAGACACCTAGATTGTGGGCCAGGAAGACTAGGAAGATAATGCTGCCTTCAACTGTAATTGGGAAGGGACAGGCAGAAAGATGATGACTTCTCTTTTAGAAGTACTGAATTTTAAAGTGTCTGTTGACATCCTGTTTGAGATGTTTGACAGATAACTACAAATGAGAAGCTGGAAGTCAGCAAAGAGAATGGGGCAGAAAAAAAAGAGCTACTTTCAACTTTGAAGGGGAAAACTGGGAACACTAGTTTGGAAATAAATATGCCTTTCCCCCAAATCTTACCATCGCTTATCTATCACATGATGCCTATAAAAATATACTTTGTTAAGCTGACTCACCACCAACAGCTGAAAAACATGGTACATGATAATCAGGACCAGGTTCCTCTGTTGTGGTTAATAAAAATGCAACTAGGCAGGTAATGACTGAGGAGGAAGCACAAATTGGAATGGGAACAAAGGTAACACGTGTCATTACCTTCTATACTCCTGACAACTCTGCCTTAAGTGGTGGTATTAATCATTTCTGGGGAATACTTGGGCTTGGAACACGATGCTAGTGATCCTAGCTACACAGTAGTGTTAACACAGCCCAGCCTTCTCAACTTTCCAAATGCTTGAACTTTCTCATTTTGCTAAATGTTGTTCTGGAATACTTATCCAAGATAATAATCCAAGATTTCTGAAGCAATGTGCTTCTAAGCATTCCATCAGATGGTTCTAACATTGAGTTCTTCCATCTCTAAGCTTTAATTTCAGCTGTCTCTAACCCCCAGAATGGATATTTCTGCTCAACCTTTAAGATGAAGATAATCACATTCATTCATTCATTAAGTATTTATTATGAGTAACTCTACTAGATACAGAGAGGCTCCAAAGAATCACACTACAAATTCCTAGCCTTCCAGAGGTTTATTGGTTAGTAAGAAAGATAAATAAAAATTGAAAATTACTCACAATAAGAAATCTCATAAAGTAGATATATTTGAAAAGAACACTGAGATAAAAAACAAAGATGCAGTTTCTAGTTCTAGTTTTGCCTTTTAAGAGCTATGTGATTTTGGGCAAGTCATTTACCTATCTATAAAATGGATGATATCTGAAAGAGAAAGACAGGTGAAGTTTTCTCAAGAAGTTTATGAGATTAGGTCTAAATCACGTGATCCCTATTCCCAGAGATCTCTAGAGCTGGAAGATCAGGCCTTAGACCCCAAGTTGCAGAAAGTCACATGATCTCTGGATCTAGAGGTCCTGAAAGGCCAAGACCCAGGTCAGTGACAGGAAATGATGTGAACAACAGGAAGCAGACAACACAGGTGACCACTGATCAAAGATGATTACTTCCTTTTAGTCTATCAAAAAGACTTGGGTCTTTTGCTATTTAATCCCTGACAAACTTGTCAGGTCTATGAGCACATGTTGGGAGCTGAGATGTCTCCCAGGTGTGCTTAGGCCTGGGAAGGGGATCTAGGACCCATACAATACCTACCTAATTGACCTTGCAGGGTTATTACACATATCAAATGAAATAATTTATGCAAAAGTATATTGAAAATTATTTAGTTCTATAGTAACGTAAAATGATGTATTAGTAGCAATAGTATTTATTTTGTTAAGTCATTTCAGGTGTATTCAATTTTTCATGATCCCATTTGGGGTTTCCCTAGAGTGGTTCTGCTATTTCCTTCTCCAGCCATTTTACAAATGAGAGAAATGAGGCAACAGGGTTAAGTGATATGCCCAGGGTCACACAGCTAGCAAGTATCTGAGACTGGATTTCAGGAAGATTAGTTTTCCTGACTCCTTGTCCTGCATTCTGTCCACACTGCTATCTAGAAAGAGAAGAGTAGCATGATACAAATCTGGCAAGATAAATTGGCATTTGATTGTAGAAGGCTGTGAATGACAATTTAATTTACTCGCTAAGCACTAAAAGAGGTCACTGAAGATGTTTTTTGTAGAGCAGTGTCTTGACCAGTTCCTTCCATAATGAAGATTATAATTGTTACTATATAAGATAATTTTTGATTGCACATACTTATCAGTAACAGCTTTTAAGCACCTTCGCATGTGTATATACTTATGAATTTCTACATGTACAATTGTACCAATTGATCATGTGATCATTTAACAAACCAAAGTAGACATTAAACTACAAGATAATATTTAGTTTTCACTAAACATGTTATAATACTATTTTTAAATAAGGATAATGTGATCATGTTTCATTATTTTGGGGAAATGATGCAGTCTTGAGCTTTCTAGGACCTTATATGTTATGAAAAAAAAAACACAAACATCAAATAAATGAGCATTTATTAATCACTTACTATGTGCTAAATTAGCATAGCAGATACAAAGAAAGCCCAAAACAACAAAATCCAGTCCTTGCTCTCAAGAAGCTCAGTCTAATGGGGAGACAATATGCAAATGATTATGTACAAACAAGATATCTAGCGGATAAACTGGAGATAATCTCAGAGGAAAGACCCTAAAGTAAAGGAGAAGACTTCTTGCAGAAGGTGAAACTTTAGCTGAGACTTTAAGTAGAAATGAGAAGAGAAAGAATTCTAGGCCTGAGAGGAAACAGCAAGGAAGCCAGTGTAACTGGATAGTAGAAATATAGACAAAATAGATATAGTAATTGAGGAGAGAAGACTAGTAATGGGAAGGAGATGAGGAAAGTCTATATGAAAGTTTAAAACTGAGTTGAACTTAAAGGAAATTAGATGGAGGTAAAGAAAGGGGAATAGCGCCTGTGCAAAGACAAAAAAAAAAAAATGGAAAATGGAATGTCATGTATGAGAAATACTAAAAAGGCCATGTGAATGAACCAAAGACTGTATGAAGTAATTCAGAATAAGCCTGGAAAAAATAGATAACAGGGTGCACTAGAACATACAAGGTAGAAAATCTCTGCTCTTCAGTAAAATTATTTCTGAGTATAAAATCCTAGTATCTTCATCATGTTGCCTCTTTTGAGGCCAGAAATGAGCATTCCCTGTCTGTGTCCCATCAGACTTTTCTTTCCCCACTCCCTGGTTTTTTCCAAGAAGCAGCAGTCATTTTGCAATCTGTGATTTCCACTTCCCAGGGTAAAAACTGATGGAAATATTTAAACCTCTATCCACCTCACCATTATGATGAGATTTCTCCATGGTTTTCTTGCTCTATACTCTGCCCCTTGGCATAATATATGGACACTTCTCAAATATTCTGGCACTAACCACACAGCGAGAAAGCATCTTGGCTCTTGATCTTTGGATGAGGAAATGATAGGGGGCTGGCAAGGATCCAATAACTACCTTGCCAACTTGTGAGTCTATTGGCACCTGTCTGGTTGGAAGTCTGAATAGAGGAAGGCAATGAGGACAGGATATCCTCTTATTATACTAAAAAACTGTTCATTTCCTCTCCTGCTTTCCTATTTCTATCCCTTAACCACAGTTCACTTCTGCTCATTCCTCTTGCCTATTTTGCATTTGATGGAATCAGTCTAAGCTTTTTCAGATCCAAAACTGATAAAAGGCTTTAAAACAAAACAAAACAAAAAACCAAAACATCAACATCAATCAGATGAACACATTTTTCCTCTCTAGAACTCATTTATAAACAAAACTGCTTATGGTTTTGAAGGAATATGTTGGGTATGTAGTAGAAAAACTACCGGACATGGGAGTGTAAAAGCCATAGCTTTTAAGTTCTGGCTGTTCCTGTTGGAGTCTAGAAAAACCAATTGTTTGGGTTTTTTTCCTAGCCTTGTCTCTCTCTGTCCAACAAACTATCTATTCCTTCAACATGACCCCTTCCCTCAATTGGAGAATGGCTGGGTAAATTGTGGTATATGAATGTTATGGAATATTATTGTTCTGTAAGAAATGACCAATAGAATGAATACAGAAAGGCTTGGAGAGACTTACATGAACTGATGCTAAGTGAAATGAGCAGAACCAGGAGATCACTTTACACTTTGACAACGATATTGTATGAGGATGTATTCTGATGGAAGTGGATTTCTTTGACAAAGACTCAGTTTCAATTGATAAATGATGGACAGAAGCAGCTACACCCAAAGAAAGAACACTGGGAAACGAATGTGAACTATTTGTATTTTTATTTTTCTTTCTGAGTTGTTTTTACCTTCTGAATCCAATTCTCCCTGTACAACAAGAGAACTGCTCGGTTCTGCAAACATATATTGTATCTAGGATATACTGCAACATATCTAACATATATAGGACTGCTTGCCATCTAGGGGAGGGGGTGGAGGGAGGGAGGGGAAAAATCAGAACAGAAGCGAGTGCAAGGGATAATGTTGTAAAAAAAATTACCCTGGCATGGATTCTGTAAATATAAAGTTATCATAAAATAAAATAAAATATTAAAAAAAAAATGACCCCTTTCCTCCTTCCTGGCACTCCCTTATTCCTGCCCTGCCCTCTTTCTAAAACTGCCCCCCACTTACTTCCTCTTCCTCTCCCCTCCCCATAATCTGGAAATTCAATACTGGAAATTTCCAGGCTAGAAACTTCTAATTTCCTAGCTGATTATTGTCTCTCTGCTTATCACCTCAAGGTTCAGATACCAGTCAGACCTGAGTGAATGGGTTTCCTCCCTCTTTAATAATGATCTGAATAAATCTGAGCTGTAAGTGGTCCAGATACAGGGCTAGTTGCTCTGACCCTGGAACTAACTGCCTGATATGCTCTGAGGCGTGGACTCAGGAATCCTAGACCATTACAGACGTCTACTTTTCAGACTGTCCTTTAAACCTCTGTGGTTGCACATCTTTCTTCTCCCTTCTCAGCCTCTCTTTGAATTATTAGTCTTGGTGTGAAGGGCAGGTGAGGTAGAGGGAATAATGAGGAAGAGCCTGTAAAGTCAGTGAACTAATTTGAAGGTATCAATCTGTTCCAGAGTGAAGCAACTTATGGGCTACCCTAGTTTTGAAGTCAATTCTGACTACAATGATAAGAGATTCATCGGGCTGCCTTTATACCCTGTTGTCCATTCCCTTGACGGTCTCCAAGGCCATATAACCTTCCCTTTAACACATCAAATAAAAAGGCCTATTGCTTACAGCACTAACTATCCAGTTTAATTATTTTTCAAAATCCTTTTTTCAGTAAAGAACAACTATCATTGTCAGCAGGGAAGACCATGAGCACTTTACATTATCTCTATGAGTCTCAGTTTCTCCAACTATAAAAAGGGATGATAATATTTGTGCTATTTCTATTGCATTGTGATTTTTAAGACTTCAATGAAATAATATATGTGAAAAGGCTCACCATAATTGGGACTTCTGGCTGCTTCCATAACCCTCCTCCAGCCAAAAAAAGGGAAAAAAGTAGCAGCAGATAGAATACTTATTAAAAAATCCAAGTGACTTCAGAGAATTGCATCAAGTCAGCCAAAAGTCCATTGGTAAAAGGACAGGAGTGCATGCCAGCAAAGCCAGCATAAGAGTAGGCAAAGCAGCCAGCAGCCTCCCAATCCAACCAAAGTAGAGTGGTCAGTGTAAGGCTATGTATACTGGGCAAAAAGGATAAAAGACTCCCTTAAAAAACCCTCAGGGTGGTCAAAAAAACCCAATCAGAATCCTTGGAATCTATTGGGAGTAGCACAGAACAAGACAGCCCAAAGCTGTCTTCCTGGTTAGATCTTTACCCACTATGCCAATCTGCCTCTTCACATCCAATTTCTGAGTCCTATCAACTCAACCTCCACAATTATTATCCTTTTTTTCCACTTATGCTACTGCAGTTAAAAATCACTATATCCCTTATACTGTAACCTATTCAACATGTAAAGGACTGCTTGCTATCTGAGGGAGGGAGTGGAGAGAGAGAGGGGAAAAATCGGAACAGAAGTGAGTGCAAGGGATAATGCTGTAAAAAAAAATTACCCTGGCATGGATTCTGTCTATAAAAAGTTATTTTAAAAAAAAATCTATCTAATTCAAAAAAAAAATCACTTATCCTTCCAGAATTTTAATCAACTGATGTCTCTGCCTCCATTTATTTTTTCCCCTTCTCCATCTATCCTTTCCAACTCTGCCAAAATAATCTTCCTGGGGCACAGATCTGACTGGATCATTCCCCTACCCTAAACCATTCCCATGGTTTCCATCATCAAATAAAATACAAACACTTTAGTCTGTCATTTAAGATCCTCAATAATCTGATTAGCTGTGAATAATCTGAGTTTCAATTTTCTAAATTGTAAAACGAGGATAATAAGATCTAAGATATATAATATCTATTCACAGGGTTATGAGGCTCAAATCAGATAATACTGCTAAGCAGATCTCTCTCAGATCCATATAACCCAGTCCTATTCTCTCTTCTGCATCACCAATTGTCACTAGATACTTTTAATTGGCTATCCCATATTTCGAACTGAACACAATCAAAACAAAACTTGGTATCTCTTCCTCCAAAAATACCCCTTTTTTGGACATCCCTATTTCTATTAAGGGCACAATCATCCTTCCAACCACTGAGGTTTATAATCTCAGGGTCATTTTCAATTCCTTATCCCCTACCCCCCATGCATAAATCCAACAAGTTGTCTTCTTAATTCCTTCGCCACATCTCTTGAATTCACCCCCATCTTTCAAATCACACAGACACCACTGCAGTTCAAGCTCTCATTAACGCTTGCCTAGATTATTTCAATAGTCCTAACAGATCTTCCCCATCTCAAATCTCTCACTTCTCCAATCCATCCTCCATACCTGCCAAAGTGATACTTGGAAGTATAGTAAGTCTAATCATGTCATTCATCTTTTCAATAAACTCAATATTAATTACTTCTAGAATCAAATACAAACTATTCTTTTTGGCATTTAAAGTCCTTCATAACTTAGATCTAACTCACCATTCTCCAGTCTTATTATATGAGGCATCCCTTCATGTACTCTTCAATCTAGTCAAACCGGCCCTCTTGTACTTCCTCAGTCAACAAATATTTATTAAGCAATTGTATTGCAGGCCTCACACAAAACATCCCATCTCACATCTCCAAGCATTTGCATGACTTGAATGCATTTCCTCCTCATTTCTCCTCCTCAGAATGCCTTAATTTCTTCAAAGCTCAACAAGTACCACCTTCAATAAAGAGGCATTTCTTGTTCCCACTCAGGTGTCAGTACTTCTCATCCACCCAGAAAATAACTTTTATTTACTTTTATATACAATTATAAGTTATCACAGAAAAAATGAAAGCTCCTTCTGGGCAAGAACTGTTCAACTTATCTTAGTATCCCCAAGGCTTATTAAGCACAATGCTTAGTATTTAATAGATGTTTAATAACTGCTTGTTGATTGATTCCAAACTATTCTTCTAACATTATTTAATGGTATTCCTTTTCAAATATTCAAGTAAGCTAGATAACTCACTGACTTCCTGGCTTTATCCTTCCTTTCTGTGCATTGTTCATGCCTCCCTTCTCAACTATTTCCACCTATTAGGGAAGGAATAAACGTTTATATAGCGTCTATTATGTACTAAACATTGAGCTAAATGGTCTTATAAATATTATTTCATTTATTCCTCACAACAATTCTGGAAAGTAAATTATATTATCATCTCTATTTTCTAGTTGAGGAAATGTTGACTTGCTCAGGGTAACACAGCAAGTAAGTGCTGATGAAATGAGTGAAGATGAATTTGAACCTATTTCCTGACTCCAGGCTCAGTCTATCTTTATTGTGCTTTAATAGTTGCCTATTAAGCATCTTATTCCTCCTTCCAATGCTTGGCACCCGGTGTTACACATTCTATGACACTTCAGGGACCCCTCTTTCTTTAAAATTTCCCACTCTGTTTAATCTTTGTCATTATTTTTTAAAGTTTTGCAGTTTACCTCTATAAAGTAATCTCTCTTCTCTAATTTATCCTCACAGACTTCTGTCTGCATGGACCGATCTTTGGTCCCTACTGTCCCTCGTATCAAAGCTACTTGTAGAATGTCTCTCTCCCATGAGATTTTAAGTTCCTTGAGAGCATGGTCTATCACCGCTGCTATCTATGTAAAAACAGTTTTTAGCACAAGCAGGTATTTAATAATGAGTGTCCTGCCACATGAGAAACTCCTTGATTTAAATTTATATTCTTTATAATCTCCAGTGTTATGTAGAAGGTTCTTTTAAGTTTATTAGATTGAAAAGTACTAAATCCTTTTTTTCCAAACTCATAATTTTGCATTTTGTATATTTATTTAAAATAAGGTAGTCCTACCAAAAAAAACAAAAACAAAAAACATGATATCCTATTGTGCATCTTGGAAGATCTTGGTTTCATCATGTGTGTTTAAAGAAAAAAATAAAGATATAAGATTGCATACTTATAAATGTTATTAAACAGCTTGTATGTCTGGAAACATATTCTAACCTAATTTAGTAGGGATTCATTCTGGGAAGAATATCAACTTTCCTTTAGGCTTTTCCAACATTCTCAAAACTTCTGGACTCCAATATGACAGCCAAAAACTGGAAGAAAAGGAACCTTCCTCTTCTTTAGGCAAAAACCATTTAAAATTCTCAATACCTCATTGATATTCAGTGTAGCTTTCCTGCTTTTCCAGTTCTATCATGCATTTTAATATTGTCAAATATATATTTTGATATGAATATGACTACAGGTGGTCAGAAATGCAACTGGCAACCAAGATAGCCATGAAAATGTTTCTGTAGATGATGCTAGAAGATATCTACACTTCATAAACAGAGACCTTTACTTGAAATCTACCATCAATGATCTTCACTCCCTAGTCATCTTTTTTACTAAAGCCCAACATACCACACTCATACCTGCTTCTTCCTACACTCTTGCTCACACTGGTCTGCTTAGGTGGAACTCATTAATTTGTCTACTCATTCCACAAATATTCCCTAATTTACCTGGCCAGGTGCTATGCTATGTGTCATAGGACAAAACTATCATCAGGGAGTAGTTCAGGAGAAAAGCTTCAAATCTTAGTTTTGTCACTAACTTGCTCTGTGACTTTGGACAAATCGAGCCATTGCTTTGGGCTTCTGCTTCCTGATCTTTGAAACGAGGGCACTGGATTCAAACAATCCTAGGAGTCTAAGTCTCTTACTTTGGGCACAAAATAAAAGGAAATTCTTTTCCTTGGTAACAACTTTATACCGGGCTTTATAATTGACAAAGCATCTCATCTATGTTACCTTAAGTGACCACATAACAGCTCTTAAAGTAGACATCAAAAGTATTATTAAATCCATGTTATAGACGGAAAAAAAAATGAGGCTCACTTGCCTATGGTTATAAAGTTACTGTTTGAGGCAAGATTTGAACCCAATTTTTTCTGCCTCCAAGTCCAAGCAACTCAGTTTAAGAGATTTATAATCTCATTTCCAAGTCTTACCTATCTCTCATTTCTTAAGCATCATCTCCTTCAAAGATTTTTCTCAGATCACTCATATCCTGGGTGATTTTGTTCCTAGGAACTCACTAGACTAGAATCTGCCAATACTAAAGTGGCAATTAAGCACAGTAGCCACCGGGCATCATCATTAGACCTGTGTTAGGATTTCCCCCACCTGTATAGGGAGTTTCTGGTGAGCCACTTCTTTTACTAATGTAGACTGCCACCTTCTCTACAACCTGTCTTTGAAAGTTGTCTGGTATCTTAACAAGTTAAATGACTTCCACAGGTTCACAAAGTCAGTAGGTATCAAAGGTGAAATTTGAACCAACACGGTAGTAGTGGCGGATATTTATGCTGAGCTTCATGTATTAATCTGAATTTTTCATTTTTTCTGCTGAGTTATCTTTTCCTAAGTACATGTCAAATATACTTTCCCATATATCCTGGAAGATATTTGTTTCATCATAGGGGTTTACTCTGCATCAAGCTTACATGTAGTATACTTGGAATGAATTAGTAACTTCCCACTCTCATTACAATGCTCATCAGGAAATATTTCTCTTATATCCTTCAAAGAAACAAATACTTCATGTGCATTTACTTCATTTGAGCCTCCTAACAACACTGTGAGGAAGTGCAATTATCATTCCCATTTTACAGATGAGGAAATGGAGGCTTGAGAGTAGCTAAGTGACAAGCTGAAAGTCACAAGGCCAAGTAAAGAGGAGAGGCTGAATTCATACCCTGTCTTTCCTGATTCCAAGTTTAGGGTTCTCTCTCTACACTGTCCTGACTCACAAAGTCTAGCATAAAGCTTTGCACACAGTATTAGTTCCAAGAATGGTCCTTTGTATTAGAATGACAGGGTTCAAGTTATCCTACAGACTAAAGGGAGATCTAGAGCAAAGGGGTGTGTCATCCTTTGAAAAGAGCCAGCTCTCAGTGGATCTCTGCACAGTGTGAGATACGGTTCATTTCTAATGAGGTGATAAAAGAAATGGTAACTGGAGCAGCAAACACTTGAGCCACTAAAGCTGTGGCTCACACAGCAGCTAAAAGCAATACTAAGCTAATACTAATATGGAAACAAGGAGCCCTTGATCTTTTACTTTGCAAATGAGGAAACACTGTGCTGATCAGCAGAATAAATTCATCTAGGTATAGCTTCCACTCACAAGTAGAGATTTGGACCAGTGGAAGGATAAAATATTCCCATAATTTAATTTGGGGCCCAAAAGAGTTCTGAGACAAGTTAGACTGTAATTTCCACAGTTCCAAGAAATCGCTGCCTTCACACCAAATCCTTGATAAATATTGGTGGAATGAATGAATACTCCCCAAAATGTCTACTCATTAAATTTAGTCTCCCTTTTTAAAGTTAGAAGACTAACTCCTTATATCCAACTAAAAATAACCAAAAAGTATTTAATAATGGCTTTCAGTTCAACATACTACCAAATGCTAACAGAGCAAAAATAGGAATTTTTCAGGAACAATTTCAAATAAATAAGATTAGAGGCAAGTGAGATCTCCATTAGGCACAAGATTAGCTGATCTAAGGTCAGTCAATAGCACTTATTCAACAACTATTCTTCAATATGAAGATACAATGAAGGCTATGGGTTCCTATTACTTAAAAAAAAAAATTCCTGAGACATCTAGATGAGGCAGTGAATAGAACACAGCCCTGGAATCAGAAGGACCTAGGTTCAAATCTACTTCCTAGCTATGTGACCCTGAGCAAATCACTTAACCCCAAATGCCTCACAATAAAAAAATAAAATAAAATAAAATAAAAATCTGTTTTCCACATATAAATTACTTAGAATAGATTTTTTTTCTGAATGCTGGGTTACTATCAAAAATCAGATTCTAGCTTTCAGGTTAACTAATGAATTGTTCTGTAAGGCGTGAGGAGTCACTAAGCCTTCCCTAGGTTTATGCTTTCCTACCAATAAATATGTTGTCAACATGGTTTTCCCCCCTTTTCTGTCTTTTTGTTATTGTTGAGGCAACTAGGGTTAAGTGACTTACCCAAGGTCACACAACTAGGCAGGGTTAAGTGTCTGATTTGAATTCGGTTCCTCCTGACTTCAGGGTTGATGCTCTATCTACTTACTGTGCCACTTAGCTGCTCCTTTTCCCCCTTTTTTAACAGGGACTTTGAGAAAGGAGAAATATGTAAAAAAAAACTTACACTTGAGAGAAAAAGTGTTAGGATCATTTTTGTTGTTATTACAGAGAAGTATCATGGGGGCTGTGAAAAGAGGGCCAAAAGGTCAGAGATTACTATCTATGTGCCCTTAGGCCAATTGCCTTTCAGCAGTGTAGACAATGGTGCTTAATAAATGCTAGTTGAATGAGTCTCTAGGCCTCAATTTCCCCATTTGTAAAATGAAAGGGTTGGACAGGATGGCCTCTAAGATTTCTTTTAACTTTAAATCAGAGATTCCCGTGACTCTACAGGAAAAGAATCTTCTCCACTACGGACAAACAAAAAACAAACGAGACTATCTTCCTTTAGAGAAAACTGCTAACTGGGTAGTGTTTGGACTAAATGACCTGCAATCCCATAAAAATTCTTATTTTCTTACAAGACAGCTGCTCAAGGAATTTCACTTTTTAATGCTCTATTTTCTTTTTACTAATGAAGGATTTTTCCCCTGTGTTAAGAGCTAATCTTTCTTGAACACTTGGTAGATTTCTGTCTCCAATTAAAGCTACTATCTTTCTTAAAGTCATTGCTTCTTCAAGAAAAGTGTGTTAGTTTCTCTGTCAAATGAGGGAAAGGATTAAACAGGATGATTTACAAATTTCCTTCCATCTCTAGAAATTCCACAAGCAAATAAATGGCTAGAAATGGTTTTGGGGGCAAGAGAAAGTGGAAGCACCAGAGAACTAGGGGCTGTAGAAGTCTGGGTTGGAAAGTTGAAAAACTAACAGTGAAGACCAGGAATCCCAGATTACCTACTGTTAAGCTTTTCCTATATTAGAAGACGTTTAGGTGAACAAAAAGGGGTTTGCTCATGTCCCTGATGTCATGGTCCTCTTCAAGAATGAAGGACAAACAAAAACAACAACAGCAAATGATTATATTAAAGGTCTTTTTTTTCCCCCCAAAGTATTAATTCTCATCAAAAGAAATTTGATCTGAGTGATATAGAGAAAAAGTTTGACTAATAATGAATCTTGCTTAGAAAAGTGAGAATAATAGTTAGAAATTTCCTAAAGATTCTGGGGGAAAACATGTTTTTTGAGACTGAAATAAAAATGAGAAAATATAATTTTAAAAGAATATCCAACTGGTCTTTAAGTTTTATCATGTACTGATACAGTCTGCTTTAGGCAAACCCATTATAGGACACTCAACCAACAAATATTTATTGTATAACTAAGAATATGAATTTGCAAAACAAATAAATTAGATTGTATTTTATTTTTTAAAAGAATATACAAATAGTAGTCATTTAAATTTCCAGGTTCACTTTTCTAGCAAACACCTACTGTTTAAAGATAACAATTACCAAAATGACCAATAAGATGATTTCAGAAAGGCCTGGAGAGACTTATATGAACTGATGCTGAGTAAAATAAGCAAAACCATGAGATCATTATACACTTCAACAACAATACTATATAATGATCAATTCTGATGGACATGGTCATTTTCAGCAATGAGATGAACCAAATCAGTTCCAGTAATGAATTGAACCATCTACACCCAGGGAAAGAACTCTGGAAGATGACTATGAACCACTACATAGAATTCCCAATCCCTCTATTTTTGTCCGCCTGAATTTTTTATTTCCTTCACAGGCTAATTATACACGATTTCAAAGCCGGATTCTTTTTGTACAGTAAAATAACTGTTTGGATATGTATACTTATATTGTATTTAATTTGTACTGTAACATATTTAACATGTATTGGTCAACCTGCCATCTGGGGGAGAGAGTGGGGGGAAGGAGGGGAAAAATTGGAACAAAAGGTTTGGCAATTGTCAATCCTGTAAAATTACCCATGCATATAACTTGTAAATAAAAAGCTATTAAAAAAGGGGTTAATTGACAGAAATGGTTTGTCTCTGACCTCAATGTTTAAGTCTCAGGTGAGGAAACCCTTTCTACCATGCACATATGTTGCCTAGGGCCTAGACAGGTCCCATGGTTTGTCCACAGTCACTCAGTCATTAGCTACCAGAGAGAAGTCTTTCCCATTCCAAAGGTAATTCTCTCTCCATTACAGAAATAGAAGCTATCAAGTATCACTATCATTACTATCATCATCATCACTGCCACAAGCTATTACTACATTTGCCTTTTCTTTAAGCCTTTTCATAAGGCCCAGGAACTAGGCCATCAAGTTTCATGCCATTAAACACCATGAACCCATGCTATTATCATAAAGGAAATTTAGTTTTCTTCAGCAAATCAAAGGATGTACACTGACACTGAGCAGACTTGAAGACTGAACTTGACCAGAGAAAGAGCAACAAGGCAAGGCACTAACTCATTTACCAAAGCAAAGGAAAATGGCATTTGAATGTCAAGGAAAATGCAAGCTCAAAAAAAAAAAAAAGGCTGGAGGGAGCAGTCATGGACAAAAAATTCAGAACTAAAAAGGAGAGGTTGCAGTAAGAGGGCCAGGTTAGAATGGGGGGACGGAGGAGGGGAGGGAGAGAAATTCTATCTTCTCTGAGTCACAATGACTGGCCTGGAAGGACCAGGGTTTATCTGTCTCTGAAACAAGCAGCACTTTGATGAGCTGCTGCTGTCAAGTTAATAGATGCATACACTTGGTCCCTGGTGACCTGAGCCCTTGAGGGAAGAAGGGTGTCAGGGAAAAGAAGATGCAAGGCTCCTCTGGCTCTTAAGGAACCCAAATACTATATGATCTCATGGAACTTGTTATTAAGAGCAGTTCTCTAATAACCAGTTTTTGGACTAACAAAGGAAAAACATTTTATTTACCTAGCCCTGTGATGGAGAGCACCCACAACTATATATAAGGTAGAGCCAGTCCAGGCCTATAGTCTGCTCCTGCTCCTAAGTTCTGCTAAAAGGGAAAGGATGAAGTATAAATCCAACTGTGGTAGTAATGTGGAAAAAAAAAAAAATCTTGGGTTTGAAGTAGAGACACTACGTTCAAATCTCTACTCTGCTATTTACTGTCTGAGTAAATAACCATGGACAAATTTTAAAATGAGGCCTTTCAACTAAATTCTCTGGTTATATCTTAGTTTAACTACAATAATATGATTATTCAAGGTCTTAGTATCTTTTCTTTTTATTATTAGCCAGCATTTCTTATAGCATTTTAAGGCTTGCAAGTAATTTCTAATTTTATCCTCACAACAACCCTGGGAGTAACTCTTGTTGTATATTGCTACTTCCACTAGATGCATAAAGGGAAAATAAAGATAAAAAAACATTTGTCAAATTCATCACATTTCAAAATATTAGTAATGTTTACTGGTGGGATAAATGGAAATTACTGGTCAAAATGAAGCTTATCCAGATATGAATTGTACAAGATAATCCCAGAAGTCAGTAACATTTTTTACTGAAACTATCTTTATCCAAAGGAAGACTCTCTCCTCTGTTGGTCTATGATAGGCAATAGGATACTGAGACTGGGATGATCTTCTGGAAAGGAAAGAGAAAAAGAGCAAAAGAGCTCCATGAAAGAAAAAGGATATAAACTCCTTTAGAACAGGAATGTTTTGTGCCTCTGTACCACCAAGACCTGGCTGGCACTGACTACTATACAGTTTGTTTAAGTTAAAGTTTGTGTCCTAAATCAAGACTCATCCCCTTAAGGTTCCAAGTAATGACTAAGGACTTTACATTTACTGTAAGCAGCTCCCAATAAAATGAAAGAAATATCATAAGCCAAAAGAAAACATTTTCTTATAACTTTTAAGCCAGTAGGACCTATTCCAGATACATTTCTCAAGTCTTATGAACTGTATTGCTTTAAGAATATTTTGACACAAGCTCCCCTTCTTGAAGATGATTAGGCCTTTGGCTATATTCCCCTTGGAAACTTAACAACACTGCCCCATATGGAGCCAAATGGGCTGGCCACTTCTGTTTTAAAATACTAAATAGAAAGATGCATTACTCATTCATTTTTATTATTCAAGCAAAGCGCTGAATGTCTATTTGGTTCTAGGCACATAATATACATTTAACAAATGCTATTATCTGTGAAACGATTATTAATAACCAATGATTTGGAGAGATCAGAGTTTCTCCCATTTTCTAAAGTCCTCATTTCAAAGTTTATTCTCTTGAAGGGCATTATTAATAAAGAGATCGAATTAACTCCTCAATCTTGATCAGATCATATCCAACCTTAAGAAATTTAATATAAAGTGGGGAAGTCCGTTGGATTCCATTCAGATTTGGGTAGAGATAAATTCTTAGATAAGATTGCCCAAAGCTAGGGGTGATCTAGATGTAGAGATAGTCTCTTTGACAAAATGTCACTCCCTGTCCTTCATTAGAATGAGTGCTTCTCTCTAGGTAATATTCTCTCATTATTTGTTAACCAATCAGAATTGGTTGCTACTCAAGAACAGACTCTTCCAAGGGCATAAAAACTGTGAGCCCACCATCATGAGGAGACTCTGGCAAGAGCACCACTGACCTCTTTTATTAAAATATTACGATTATAATAAAATGACTACCTAGATATTTATATGTAACTTTTTGAACATCACAAGTGAATTGCTTCAATGTTTACAAAGCATTCCATAGTCTCAAATAATTTTTTCTACAAAACAACCTTGAGAGTTCTGTAAAGCATTTTGTAGATGGAGAAATTAAGGGTAATAGGGTCAAGTAATCAAAAATCATACAATTAGCTGGCAGAGCAACAACCTAACTCCAGATCTTTTGATTCTAAGTCAAATACTTTTCCCACCTCAAGCACAATTGCTTCCCCTGTGTCTGTGTCATAGATATGGGACCCCTCTAGATTTCAACAAACTTGTCTCTTTTAGGATGTGAAAAGATGCAAGTCACTTTCTTTCTATGAAGCTTCAACCACATGAAGGAACAGAAGATCTTCAGGAGTACTCAATATAACCTAAGCCCTCAAAAAGAATCCCTAACATGTCACACCAGTCACGGAGATATTCACCCTTTGTTTAAGGATCCCTTAATTCTATAGAGCGAGGGAATGGGTCTGTGCTTTCACTGGCAGAGAGAATTTCTTGCAGGAGACTCCCTCTACCAAGATAGAGTGGTACCCACACCATTGCCCTGAGCACTGAAGAGTTAAGTGATTGGCCCAGGGTCACAAAGCTAAATATGTACTAGAACTACATTATTAATGCTGCTTTGAGTCCCAGGCATTGTATTAAATACTGGGTTACATCCCCAGTTCAAATGATAAAACATTCCTTATTCAGAATGTTTGTTTTAA
Source organism: Antechinus flavipes (assembly GCF_016432865.1). NCBI lineage: Eukaryota > Metazoa > Chordata > Mammalia > Dasyuromorphia > Dasyuridae > Antechinus > Antechinus flavipes. The sequence continues at coordinate 661,298,318 of NC_067398.1, read as the reverse complement.
TGGAGAAAACAAATACATCTGGTATAAATACAAAGTGAAAAAATACAAAAAATATTCAAAGTAGTTAAATATTATTTAGTTTAGAAATAAGAGCACTAGCAATTGAGGTATCAGAAACAACAATGTAGAAGATGGTGCTTATGCCCTACATTAAAGCAAGAGAGGCGGAAAGGAGTACATTCCAGATTTAGGGGACTGCAAAGACACAGAGATAAGATGATGATTCTACATGCATGAGGAACAGACAGAAGGTCTGTTTGATGGTTCACAATAATGTGGATGAGGCAATAATGTCCAATGAGGCTGGAAAAAGGCTGGGACTAGGTTTTTAGAGCTTCCAAGCTGAATTGGAGTTTGGCACAAATTAAGCACTGGCATAGAGTACATCCTTAATGCTTATTTACTGATTATATTTGAACCTAGACACAATAGGAAACCACTCAAGTTGGTTGCATAGGGGAGTCACATGGCCAGACTGCAATTAAGGAAAATTACTTGGCAGTAGTGTGTAGGATAGACACCAGCAGCAAAAAAGATTTGAAACAAGGAAACCAATTCAGAGGTCATTGTATTAATCTTGGGGAGGAGTGATAAAGGCCTGAACAAATGTGGCAACTTTGTTACTGAAGAGATTCAAGAAATGTTGTGAAGATTTGCCAAGTGGGCTGGTTACAAAAGCGGTCAGGGCTCATGAGAAATCTAGAATATTGAGACTTGAGCTTTGAGAGACTGACAAATTGGTGGTACCTTCAACAAAAATAGGGAAGTTTGAAGGAAGAAATTATTATGGGAAAAGATAATGGATTAAGCTTTCAACATGGTCTTAGAAATCCAGTTTAAAATGTCCACTAAGCAACTGTTGACATGAAAGTACACAACTCCAGGAACAAACTTTAAAAAAACACCACAATAAGAGGAAGTGGAATGGATGATGAGCTAGCAAAGAAAAAGGAATAGTCAGACTAACAGGCGGTGAACCAAGAAAGAAATGTCATGAAAAGTCAGAGAGAAGGAGTAGGAAGTCAGTAGTTAAGAGAGAGGTCAAGAGGAATGAGGATTGAGCTGATCTCACTATTAAAAATCGTTGGTAATTCTAAAGAGACCATATCATTTCAGTTAAGTAATGAGGTTGGAAGCCAAATAGCAAAGGGTTAAGAAGTGAATATAAACAGTGGAAGGAACTCAGTAAATAACTTTATAAAATTGGGGTAAGAAGGGAGGAGAGACACAGAATGATAGTTGAGGGGAGGGCGGGGTCTAGCAAAGTTGGAGGAAACCTGGGTATATGTGAAGGTAGTAGGGAAACAACCAAAAGCTTAAGGGAGAAAGTCTTGAAGACAGAAGGAGACATATCAAAGACACATGAAGAAGTAGCAGGAACTCTTGGCAGGAAGTGACTTCAGTAAGAGATTGAAGAAAGAGTTCATTCTCAGTAAAGATCAAGGCCCTCAAAGAAGGGAAAGGGAGGTATGGAAGGCTTGAGAAGGGAGAAGGTCTGAATAGTTTTTATATGGAGTGAAACAAGTAAGGACAACCAAAAGAATTGGCTTGCTGCAATGAATGCTCAGTTGAGGTTGGATAGCATGAATGTGTAATGAACTCAGTGAGAAGGACCTATACTTGGGATAAAGGACTATCCTTGGGAGAGAGACAGTGGGGAGTAAGCCAGTCAAGAGATGAAGGCCAATAAGACAAGGAGGCAAGGGGTTCAAGAACAGAGGGCAATATAAAGTTGAAAATGGAGACAAAAGTTGAAATTGGAGAGAGAAGTCAGAGCAGTAGTGATGGCCTGAGAAAGTATAATGACATGGAGGAATTAGAGGTCTTCAGGGCAAAAAATAGGTTTAGGAAGTATAAGGCTTAAGAAGAGAAGGAATAATAGGAGATTAGTTATCAGATAGGGTAATGTCAGAGTTTAAATTTAGGGAGGTTGGACAATTGTAGGTGTGACCATCCCTATGTAAGGCTAAGCAGACACAAAGGAGTAGATAATATTTAAGGAGATTAGGACATTTAAAGAGAGCACATTTCTGGATATTAAAGTTTCCTAGTATAAAGGCAAGATTTAGGGAGGAGATGGTAAGGAAGTATTCCTTGAAAAAGAGAGATTGACCTTATGGGTCTGAATATTAGTCATCATAATTTTGTAGAAAATTTTGATTTAATGTATGCATATATTGCATTTAACATTTTTATCATGTTTAACATATATTGGATTACTTGCCATCTAGGGGAGGGGATGAGGAAAAGAAGGGAGGAAGGTTTGGAACACAAGATTTTGCAAGGGTTAATGTTGAAAAAGTATCCATGCATATGTTTTGAAAATAAAAAGCTTTAATTAAAAAACATTTTTTTAAAGAAAATTTTGATTTAATGGACTTTTTAAAAGAGAAAGTGTTTAACCAAAAAAAAAAAAAAGAAAGAAAGAAAGAAAAAAGGGGGATAAGATAAAGAGACAATCTGAAAATGACAGTAAGGAGGAAGAAGTATTCCAATTTCTTTTGAGGAAGGGAGGAAACTGATGGAAGTATGTGAGAGAAGACAATTCTAGAGAACTAACCAGGTCTTCCTAGTTTTGAGGGCAGGTCTCTCTCTATTCATTAAGAGTTACTTCTCTCTAATGAGAGGTTCTAACAATACTAGCCCAATGTACTCTCTTTTCCTTTTTAAAACTTGCATTGTATTAATATTCTATATCCCTCATTTGGCATTTATCATCTTTCATGGGTACATTTACCTCCCTAAAAAGATTGTGAGTTCCTTGAGAGCAGAAATTGAGTATAAGATTTCTTTTACATCACTCCAAACATCTACTACATTCACTCTAATACAAACTGTAAATGTTAAATAAATACATGAAATGAATGTGTTCCTCCAAACCTTGAAATGGGATCATGTTGAGTGAAGAGTATTTCTAGGAAACTTCAGCCAAGTTTTACCCATATTTTTCTGCTAGGATTAGACAAGTTTTGTCATAGACCCACTCTTCAGATTCAGGCACTAGGCTAGCTTTCCCTTGAGTAGAATAGAAAAAGTAGATCACGAACTCTCCCTGCATGCCAAAGTTCTTCAAACACTGATCCCAGCTCAATAGGAAATGAGCAAAAATGTAACTAAATTGCAAAGCTCAGGAAAAGTATTTGCCAAATTCATGAATATGAAAGGCCCAGGAGATAGAAAGGAACCAGCTGCAGACAGACTGACACATTCCCCCACCCAATTTCAGGGACAGCTTTGCAAAATAATGAAAAAATACAGGCCCAAGTATTTTACTACTGAACATTAAATAATGTTTCCACTATGAGGATATTTAGGGTGGAGGAGGGTGGGGGACAGCCTCCATGGGCCTGCTGGACTCCTGACCTCAAATAGAAAGGACTGAAATCCTTGATTTTTTTTTTTTTAAGTTTTACTACTTCTTAAAAACTTTTTTGGTTCTGAGTTCCTATGTCTTTCCTCCTTCATTTTATTCCCACTCACAGATAGTATAACTTAATCATATATAGGGTATATATGTACAATTATGTAAAAGATTTCCATATTACCCATTTTGTACAAAAAGACTCAAATAAAAGAAAAAAATGAAAGGGAGTGGAAAAATAGCATGCTTTAATATGTATTCAATCAATATCTGTTTTTTCTCTGCCAGGTGGATAGTATGTTTCATCACAAATCTTTTGAGATTCTCTTGGATCATTGCATTGCTAAGTCCTTCATAGTTCTTCATCGAAAAATATTGCTGTTAATACATACAAATGTTCTCCTAGTTCAGTTCACTTTTAATCAGTTCATATCTTTCCAGGTTTTTCTGAAATCATCCTGCTTGTCATTTATTATAGCACAATAATATCCCATTACCATCATAAACCACAGCTTATTTAGCCATTCCCCAACAGATATCCAATTCTCAGCCACCACAAAAAGAGCTGTTTTTTGTACAAAAAGGTTTTCCCTTTTTGGGGATGTTTTTAGGGCACAGACATACCACTGGTAATGTTAAATCAAAAAGCCCTCTGACCATTTGCAAATTGCTCTCCAGAATGGTTGGATTGGTTCACAACTCCACCAAGAATGTATCAGTGTCCCAGTTTTACCACATCCCTTCCAATATCAAACATTTCCCTTTTTTACTATATTAATCACTTTGATAGGTGTGAAGTGGTTTCCTCAGAATTGTTTTAAATTGCATTTCTCTAATCAATAGTGATTTAGAGCATTTTTTCATATGATCATAGATAGCTTTGATTTCTTTGTCTGAAAACTACTTTTTCATATCCTTTGACCATTTATCAACTGGGCAATGATTTATGATTTTATAAATTTGCCTTAGTTCTCTATATTTGAGAAATGAGGCTTTTATCAAAGATACTTATAAAAAATTTCTTTCCTGTTTTTTTGCTCTCCTTATAATTTTGTTTGCATTGGTTTTGTACAAAACCTTAATTTTATATAATCATAATTATCTATTTTATATTTTGTAATGTTTTTTAAAGTTTCTTTGGTCCTAAATTCTTCCCTTATCCATAAATCTGACAGATAAATGATTATGGTGTCACCCTCTTTGTGTATACTCTTTTTCTACTCAATCATGCTCCCATTTTAACCTTCTCTTGGTATACAGGTATGAGATGCTGGTCTAAACCTACTTTCTGTCATACTGTTTTCCAATGTTGCCAGCAGTTTTTGCAAAACAATAAGTTTGTAGTCCAAAAGCTTGGATCTTTGAGTTTATAATATGCTAGATTACTATGGTCGTTTATTATAATGTAATTTGTACCAATCCATTCCAATGATCCATTGATCTATTTCTTAGGCAGTACCTGGTACTTTTGATAGTTATTGTTTGAAAATCCTTGATTTTATTAACAATAAAACATTATTAAAGCAAAGAAACAATTACATTTATATTTAAAATAAAAAAACACATTAAAGCTCTGAGATACCACTTCATACCTCTCAGACAAGCTAAGAGAACAGAAAACGATAATGATAAATATTGGAGGGTATGTGGGAAAACTGGGATACTAATGCATTGCTGGTGGAACTGTGAAATAATCCAACCATTTTGGAGAGCAATGTGGAACTATGCTCAAAGGGCTATAAAACTGTGTATACCCTTTGACCCAGCAGTGCCATTATCTGTATCCCAAGGAAATCTTAAAAGAGGGAAAAAATCCGATATGTGCAAAAATGTTTGTAGCAGCTCTTTTTGTGGTAGCAAAGAACTGGAAAATGAGTGGATGCCCATCAATTAAGGAATGGCTGAATAAGTTATGATATATGAAGATAATGGAATATTATTGTTCTATAAAAAAGGATGAACAAGCTGATTTTAGAAAGGCCTGCAAAAATTTATATGAACTGATGCTGAGCAAAACAAGCAGAATCAGGAATACATTGTACACAACAGCAAGAATGTGTGATGATCAACTAGGAAAGACTTGATTCTTCTCAGTGATCCAAAACAATCCCAATAGACTTTGGACAGAAAATGCCATCTGCATCCAGAAAAAGAGCTAAGAAAACAATATAAATCAACACATGTTATATTCACTTCTTTTTCTTGTTTTGGGTTTTTTTTAATCTCTTCCATAATTTTTCCCTTTTGCTCAGATTTTTCTCTCCCAACATGATTCATAAAGTAATGGGTATTAAAAATAAATTTACTAGTGAAAAAATATAAAATAAATATAGAAGACAATTTTACTACCACCTTCCCACTCCCCCAACTACTCTGCAATGCCAAAATGTGCAGTTCATTTCTGAAATCATATCATGCAAGTTGGCCACATGCCTTGAATTAAAATGAAGTTTCTCCAGATTAGATCAGTCTCAAAATGTTGGCAGAAGCCAGAGTAAAGAAGAGCCAAGATGAGACTTAGGGCAGATTTTGCTTATGTCTCTGTTATAAACCATACAAAATCTAAACAGTCGAATAGGAGAGAGGCAAATACAAGATTAAATTCATATAATTTTTATGTTGGGAGAAGATATAAATTATAAGTTGTATAAATGTTAAAATAAAAAGAGAAAACTATTGTTAGGAAGACAAAGTGGCTAATTCATGGAGTATGACAAAGATATACAGGTCCCTCAAAAACATTTTATAGCTCAATTTCTCAAATTGAAAAAAAAAAAAAAGGCTGTCATGGAATAGCACTCAACTTCAAGGAAGCTATGAGGCTTTATAATAAAAGTGCGTGGTATCTTTAGGGTAAAAAAAAACAAACAAACCCAGAGCTAAGAACAATGATTAGATAAAACAGTATTACCTTTATTAAATATATAGGTTCTGAGTCAGAAATGAACTTTCAACTTTTAATGTATTTGCACTGCAATATTTAAAGTTAATGTCATTTGAGCTCTAATCATGACACAAAAATCCTTAATTATAACAATAAATTGGAAACTACTTCATATTTACAAAGTGTCATATCCATTTATTTCTGTTACTACAAGTCTTGCGAAGGAGGTTACATTAACCTTATTTTTACCAACAGGTCAAAAGAGGCAGAGCAGCTAAGTGATTCAAATAGACTCTCTAAGGTTCTTCTGTTCAAGGACTGCTTTAACCTTGCCTTTGGGAACTATGCAATGATAAGAATATAATAGGTACCTAAAATATAAACCTATTAGCTAATGAAAGCGTATTGCAATTAATGACAAAATACTTACTGGAACTATTTGTTCCTGCTTGTTCAGTTATTATTCAGTTCCCAAAATGAAAATCTGCTAGTTACTGCTGAGACAAATACTTACATTCAGTAAACTTGTTAGTTTATCAGAATCTAGGCATCATAGTTTCCTGTAGAACACATACTTACAAGATTAAGCCTGAAATAATCCCATCCTACATAAATATCTCATTTGTAAAATCCTTTCCAACTTCCAATGCTAGCTACTTAAAAGAAAGAAGGGATCTTTGGTGGTAATCCTGCAGCTATAGGTCCATATTAAATGACAAGACCCTATGCTATGATAAGCCCTTAATCTCAGTCAGGGAACCAAGATCTTGTTTTAAAAATATTTTGATAATTTAATTCAATAGAATTGGTTTCCTTTATAAGTATACTATTTTATGCATTTAAAAGCATTATTCTTGGAAAGATTTTACCAGTCAGCCAAATAAGTATATGACACACAAAAAAAGTTAGTGCTAGGCTGTGCTCTTGGTCTTTTGTATTTCTAATGTATTGCTCCTAAAATTCCACCAGTACTGAGGCAAAAGAGACAAATGTTTTGATTCCTAAAGTATGTTTTATAATGATCACAGCATTTCATATTTATAAAACCCAATACTTCAATAGAAAATAAAAATTTTATTCATAAAACTGAATTTAAAAAACAAAACTTGAAGGAGATCACCATAATGTGCATTAGTATAGTGCGCCACTCTTGGAACCTTGATTGGTATTTTAGAAGACCTATCCCATGCCATTTCTGACATCTAATAGGTTAGGTATAAAATATCCCTTAGTACCTTCTTGTACTTTCTTCTTGTATGTCGCCTTAGTATTCTCCTAAGAATTCCTTCCCAACTTCCTGTGATCCCAAACAGGCTAAAGAACATCCCAAAAGTTTCAAATCCAAAAATTATGGCAAAAGAGTGCCTTCTTCTTGCTCAAAATTAACAAATCTTCCACTTTAAACATTCTCTTCCCCCTTTCAAGCAATAAAAGTTGGCAATGCATTCTGACTGATAGCTAGTTGTGGCCTTTGGTACTAATTCAAATCTCTCATGGTAAAAACCACAAGAACAATCAGCAATTATCATTTAAAACTTACTAGTTAGGTCTAGGAATAATTTCATAAAAAACATATACTTATATTGAATATAAAAATTTCATTTCAGTATCTTACTAGTAGAGGACTCTCTGTTCCTCCCCCTTGCTCTCAAAATATACAAATAAAGGTCCTTTCAATCCCAGAGGTGCTGCTAATACAAGGGGTCAGACAGATGGTAAGAGGAACAAAAAGAACAAATAATTGTTAGAATAGAGGGGAACAAAATGAATTTTACTGCTTTTCCTCTACACACTCTTTTTCATCTTAGAGCAGCTTCAAAAAATTTCATTCTTTTAGCCTGTAATGGCATTTCAGGAAAAAGTCAGTTCACATTACAGAAAGCTAAAATTCCTTATAAACTCTCCAATAGGGACAAATATACAGAAGCTTAAATAATAGATTTTTAACCATAAGCTAAAAAGTTTGAATGAGAAATTTGTTTGAGTTGGTTAGCAACATAACCAATGTAAGCTTTTAACTAAAATGAAAGCCTTAGTTCCCCGACCAAGTTTTTAGTAACATTAAAAAAAATGCAATTTTAAATTCTTCCAAATTCACCCAGTATTTCTTTTTTCAATTTTGAAATACTGAAAGTAAGTCTCCAAGTTCAAAAGTACACAAAAAGTACACAGAAAGAAGTCTCTCCTGGGAAACAGTTCATCTCCTCTGGTAGTGTGAAGGGGGATAAGAAAGGTGTTAATGATTAGAATGAGAAAAAATTTATATAAATAACACAAACAAGTTATCAAGGAAAATATAGTAGTAGTTCCAAAAATATAAGTGATAGATTTATGCATAAATATAATTGAGTTTTTAGGGCAATCTGAAAGTACGTTCTATAGCATTCTCAAACCTGGAGTTGTGAATGTATACTCCTTTAAGATAAAATGTCTGTCTGCTAACCTGAGAAAGAGGCACTCTGTGTAGTAACTTTAACTCAGGGAGTTATTTTACCCCTTCTCCCAAAACCTATGTTGGCTATTCCTTCTGTAAAAAAATTGAAGTATCCCTATTATCTTTTGTTGGTATTCCAGGATACTGCTGCCAAATAAGGATTAAGTATCAGTCAATCTATTTCTTCTTAAACAGATGCCTCTTAGCCATTATGCCCCCACAGATCCTTTCCAAATAACCTCCAAATTGATTTCTCTTTCCCTCATAAATTCTTCCCCATCTTCCTGGGAAGATGACCATGTATAACGTATTAGAACAACTCAAATAGGTGTTATTTCGCTTACCTTCACAGGCTTTACTAATCTTGCTGGGGCAATGGGCAGTCACTGGCCCATTTTTTGCCACTGCACAGACTCTATCCGTCCTACCTAAGTAAAGAATGGTGCTGGCCTCTCTGAACAATCTCTAAACCAAGGTCACTTAAGCTCTATCCGTCCTCCCAAGAGAGCTTCCTACCGGACAATTTCATTTCATCCCAGAGGTTTTACCTCCAGAGACAATTTCTCAACTAAAGTCACTTCCCCCAGAAGTTCCATCCATCCTCTAAGGGCTGGCTTCCCTGAGCAACCTCTGGACCAAAGTCACTATGATCCCAGGACAGGACTGGCCTTTCAGGATAATCTCGGTACCAGTGTCATTTCCCCCTGAAGAGTCTATCCTTCTGCCCAGAGCAGAGAACAGAGGTGGCTTCCTCCACAACATCTGGAGTGATGTCACTCCTCTCCTCTCCTCCCCCTCCCTTTGGACTCCCCATCCATCCTCCTTGTGTGGGGGCTAGGGCTGGCTTCCCTGCACAACTCCGGGATCGAAGTCGATGTCACTCCCATCCCCACTCCCACTCCAGGGGGCTCCATCTTTCCTTCTGGGGGGGAGGGCTGGTCTCCGCACAACGCTGGGAACGATGTCACTCTCTCCCACGCCCGGGGCTCCAACCTTCCTCCAGGGAGGAAGGGAGAGGGCCCACCTCTCAGCTCAACCTCTGGAGCCAAGTCATTCCCACTCCCACCCCCGCGGCTCCATCCATCCGGCCCCCCTCCCCACCCCGGTAGGCCCGCTCCCCGCTCCGGGAGCCGGAGGCAGCGCCGATAAGGCCGGCTGGAGCTAGCGAGCGTCAGCTGCTCTGTCGGTCCGGCCGGTCAGTAGTCCCTCCGCCCCTCGCGCCGCTTACCTGGCTCGCCTTGTAGAATTGCTTCTTGAGCCCGGCCACCGACATGCTGCCTCCCGCAGCCAGACGTCCCGGCCGGCCCCGACCCAGCTACCAGCTAACGACAGACAAACAGACTGGCAGACGGACAGCTCCAGACGCTGACACCGGCTGGGCCCGTCCGCTGCTGCCCCCGCCTCAACCGCCTCTGCCAGTCCTCGGCACCGCCTCAGCGCCCGCTCGCTCGCTCTCCCGCTGGCTCGCGCTTGCTCTCAGGATATTACATGGCAACCGCACACTTCCGGTCCCGGCCCCAGCTCGCGCCGCCGATTCCTTCTCCCCTCCCCCTCTCTTCTTCCTCTTCCTTTTCCCTCTCTTTGGCTCTCTGCACCTCACGCTGGGACAGGAATTTTCAAATCCCGAGAGCAGAAATGAGCCTGGACCTCGAAGCCCTTGCGCTCCCCCTGTTGGCGGGGGAGGGCGTAGGCAGCACCGAGCGCAAAGGAGGAGGGGATAGAACAAGTAGAGGGAGGAGTAGGAAAAAAAAAGCCCGATAGACACCACCATAGAAAATGGCGAAGGCGGCCTAGAGGGGAGGTTTGATGCGATAGTGTCCCCTGCAGGTGAAGCATCACAAAACCCCCGTTTCCTTCTCCCGACTCCACTACCACATCCAAGTCCACTATTATGTTATATTTTTAATGCAATTTTATAAGACGAAAGAGTTCAATTTTACAGGAAGTTGGAATTAAATTAGGTATCACCACATCACGAGATCTCAGGGTTGGAACTAAAGAAATCATCTAATAAATAGCTAGCAACAAAAATATGGCACTACAAAGTTTTCAAAGCGCTTGACAGACCTTACCTCCTTTGAACCCTGGGAAGTAGGTTCGCCCCATTTTTCAACTGTTATGCCACAGTTTTCTTTAACTGTCCTGACTCAGTTTCCCTGTCTCAGTTTCCTTAACTGTTATGTCTCTGACCCAGTAAAACTAAGGATTATTCGCTCTCGGGTTGTAAATTAGCAAGATGAAAGAATAGCTCTCCTGACTCTTTTATGGATTTACAATATTCCTTTAGAATATTCCAAGACCAACCCATGATATCTTTACTTCTTTGTCTCTGGAATTTTTAGGTTTTATGGCTTCCCCTCCCTGATAAAAAACTTTCCCTCCCTTTCTCTTCTTTGTCTCCAAAAAGGTATTTAAGAAGTTGTTGTTCTTCCATTCATTGCTGGAGAATGGCATCTGGCAGCTGTATGCTGGACGCTGGATTCTTTGGGTCCTCCAGCCCTGGGACCAATATGGATTCCTTGGTCCCAGTATACTTATTTCTGTCTGACTGGATAATCTGAGACGAGAGTCCTGTCCAGTCAATCTTACTCTCCCATTAATAAAATATTAAACCTCTCTAATCTCTCTCCTGCCTCAGTTTCTCCGGCATTACACAACAAGCTAAAAAAAAAAAAAAGAGAGAGCTCTAGAGAGGTTAAACAACTAGACCATCCTCCCACAGCTAGTAAACATCTGATAAAATTTGAAATTCAGGTCTTCCAAAGCCCAGTCCAGCATTTCATTTATTCCCATACACTATGTTCAACCTATGCTTGAGCAAGCCAAGTTCCCTCTATAAGGCCCACTGAAGTGGTCCTACCTCCGCTGCTTGAAGACCCCTAGTTGGTGAACGCACTATATAAAGAGGCATTGTATTCCGGTTTTAGCACTCGTTAAGATTTCATCCCTCACATGGGACTAACATCTTGCCTCAGTCTTCCATGCATTACTTCTAATTTTGTTTCTAGTTCTACCGCAAAGAAAGTCTGACCCTCTCCCGCTCTGGTAACCTCTCAATAATCCTCTCCAGATTAAATATTCTGACTTCTTTGAATCAATCGTTGAATGTCCCAGTGATCGGTTCCCTTTACTAGTAATCCAAGCTTCCTCCTCTGAACTGTTTTCAATTTGTTCATGTCATTCTTAAAAGGTAGGGTTCCAAATTGAGCTGGATGCCACAGATACCATGATCGGGCCGAGGTGCAGTAAAAATACCGCCTTTCTTGTTTGGGCTGTCATGCTTCCTATGTTCACATATGCTTCTAATATCACAAAAACTCTTGTGGGTGCCATGGTATACATCATATTGAATTTGTAGATTTAGCAAATCCTATGGAGCCATGTAAATGTCCGCTCATTTTTACTAGAGAAACACCTGAATACAAACTCTGGTTCTATCAAATAATAGCTTGGACAAATCACATCAACAATTTCTGATCTACAATGGAAGGAGTGGGGTTCCCCACACCAATGAAAATTATTTGTTCTTATCTCTTAAAAATTATTATTGTTGTACCAATTTCAATTACCATCCCACAGAGACTGGACACTTTCCCTGTGTTTTTAAGAGGGAATGGAATCTTGGGGAAAATAACTGTCATCTGTAATGAATTAACTGACAGCTTGAAGAGATAGCTATGTGAGGCAAAGAGTAAAAGAACTAGGAAAACATCTTTCTGAGAGACTCAGTAGATTAGTTATCATGGAGAATGAATCTGAAGAGACATTAAAAGAACTGAGTAACTTTTGTTCTACTTCGTGAGAAGAGATTTTATCTGCCATGCTAAGAGAATAGAACTGTGGCCCAATAGCTCCAGTGTCCATTGAGAAATCAGCAGCTGCAAATCAATGACTAAATGTGACTAGGAATATGATCTTTTTCATGGTTCATATGTTGCAGAAATATTTTTCATTTTTATAGTATTTTATTTTTCCAAATATATGCAAAGAGTTTTCAAAATTCACCCTTACTAAACTTTGTGTTCCAAATTTTTCTCCTCCTCTCTCCCTCACCTTCCTCCCAAAGATAGCAAGCAAATCCATATACATTAAATATGTGCAGTTCTTCTAAGCATATTATCATATTTGTCATTCTGCACGAGAAAAATAAGATCAAAAGAGAAAAAGACATGAGAAAGAAAAAACAAAAAGGTAAGAATACTATGCTTTGATCCACATTCAGTCCCCATAGTCTCTGGATGCAGATGATTCTATCACAAGTCTAGTAGAATAGGCTTGAATCATTCCTCATTGCTGAAAAGAGTCAAGTCTATCAAAGTTGATTATCACAAACTTGTTATTATGTACAATGTTCACTTAGTTCTGCTCACTTCACTCAGCATTTGTTCATGTAAATCTTTCCAGGATTTTCTGAAATAGCCTGCTCATCATTTCTCATAGAACAATAAAAACAATAAAAAATATAGTTTACATTGTTGTACCATAACTTATTCAGCCAATCCCCAACTAATGGATATCGACTCAGTTTCTAATTCCTTGCTACTACAAAAAGGGACTATTACAAACATTTTTACATATGTGGGTCCTTTTCCCTTTTTTATGATTTCTTTGGGATACAGACGCAATAGAAACACTGCTGGATCAAAGGGTTTACACAGTTTGATAACCCTTTAAGGCATAGTTCCAAATTGCTCTTTAGAATGGTTGGATCATTTCACAACCCCACCAACAATGTATTAGTGTCCCAGTTTTCCCACATACCCTCTAACATTTATCATTATCTTTTCCTGTCATCTATATTGTTGAAACATTTTTAAATATCTTTGAATTGGGTGTTACAATGTTAATAAATTGTATAATCAGTAACATCAATATTTGTCTAAGCCTATGAGATCTAGGTTTACTCTTCAGAGAGAGAAATGAGTGAAAGTTTATAGGGGAAATGGTTTTTCTGGTTTATTTATAAACTGGATATGATGGATCAGAGCTGATTTATTAATTAATATTAATTTACTGTAATTCTATTAATATATTAGGAAATATATCCCTTGATCAACATAAAATTTTGGTAGAAAATTAATGAGATGAGATCATTGTAATCAGAGAAGAATGAGAGTTGCTGTGATTATCAAGCTTAGTGTACAACCCACCCAACCTCATCAAGGCTACATGTGAAGTCTCACCAAAATTGTTACTTTTTTTTTTTTTTTTGTCTTTTGTTTGTGTATCTAGCACTTATCACAATGCATTGAACATAGTAGGTACTTAATAAATTTTTGCTGATTGGTTGTCATTATTATTATTAGCCTCATTCTCATATTTTTGATAGAGTTCATATCAAAACAGTCCTAGGACAAATCACTATCCTATAAATCTTTTATATTTCATGTTGAGCAGACTGTTGTATGGATGATCAAATACATTTTTCTAATTAAGTAATATTATAGGAATGTTATTCTTGTAACATTATAGAAATATAAGCTTATTGAAAACAGGAATTATTCTGGGTTCTTAAAGAAAGCCAGAAAAATGAATAAACATTTTGCTAAAATAGTTCCTATTATACTCAAGGTATGTTGCTAAGCATTTTACAAATATTATTTTATGTGATTCTTACAATAACCCTGGAAGGTAAGTGATATTATTATTCCCATTTTGCAGTTAAAGAAGCTGCTCAGAATTATAGAGGGACTCGAATTTTGGGGGAAATTATATAACAGTCATCTGTAATGAATTAACCGATATGACTTAGAGAAATACTGTGTGAAGAAAAGAGCAAAAGAATTAGAGGAAATATCTGAGTTGCCAACAAATTTCTGAGGATGGATTTGAACTCAGGATTTGAACACAGGACACGAAAGAGAATGTGTATCTCACTCTATTCCTACATGGTTTTATTTTCAACTGCATCTAGTTTAAAATTTTTTCATTTTACATATTTTGAATATTATGAATATTTTGTTTGGCAAATATATTAATGACATTTTAAATTTTATGTATCGATGTTATATTTAGACAATTGGGGGCAATATTTCTGTCAGGGATGATGCTATAATTCCAATACAGCTTATTCATTGAATTCTAAAGCATATTTTAAGGCAGTATGGAAAATGAAGTCAGAAAAACCTAGGTCTGAGTCCCATCTTTGAAACTAACACTCAGGTGGAAGTGGATCTCTTCGATAAAGAGAGCTAATTCAGTTTCAATTGATCAAAGATGGACAGAACCAGCTACACCCAAAGAAAGAACACTGGGAAATGAATATAAACTGCTTGCATTTTTGTTTTTCTTCCCGGGTTATTTATACCTTCTGAATTCAATTCTCCCTGTGCAACAAGAAAACTGTTCGGTTCTGCACACATATATCGTATCTAGGATATACTGTAACCTATTCAACATGTAAAGGACTGCTTGCCATCTGGGGGGTAGAGGTGGAGGGAGGGTGGGGGGGGGGGGAAATCAGAACAGAAGTGAATGCAAGGGATAATGCTGTAAAAAATTACCCTGGCATGGGTTCTATCAATAAAAAGTTATTTAAATAAATAAATTTTAAAAAAAAGAAAGAAAGAAAGAAAGAAACTAATACTCAGGGTGAGTGATCCTGGACAAATCAATTAATTTTTCTGAATATCTGTTTCCACACTGGTTTTTTAAAAAGTACAATAATAACACCTACCTCATAGTGTTGTTGTAAATAGCCAATTAGATACCATAATAAATATAATAAAGCACCTTGCAAACTTTAAAGCCAGTGTTGTATTGGTTAAAAAAAAAAAAGAAAAAAAACCTGGCTGGGAGGAGGGAGAGCATAACCTTACCAACACAATTTTAAGGTTAATGTATAATATTACTAACATTTCCTCCATGTCTTTTTTAAATCTGGAGAAACAACAAAATAACCCAAACTTTGATTTGTAGTGTTTTCAGGTTTCTAAGGTATAAATGTTCCAAAAATTTAACAATAGACTTTCGTGAGCAAACTGGTTCCAGCTCACCTCTGCTTAAGCTGCTATATAAATATTTACTATTATTACTAATCATAATTTATTCATTTTTGAAAGGTAGCAAGTTTATGATATATAATTTTAAGTACCAAGTTGTGTCTTGCTAGGTTTGATAGATGCAAAAAATTTTAAACTCATAGTAATATGCTATATCAATTGCATAGTAATATTCTGGGTTTGTTTGTTTGTTTTGCATAATCTGCATTGATCAATAAATTCAGGTTCCCTAAGTAAAATCTTTCTGAAATTTCTATTGGCAATGTTTTGCTCCTGAATTGCTATTATAAAAACTATTCCATTTCCAAAACAAATTCACATCACTTAAGCAGTAGTTCAATGAGTCTTTGTCTACATGTTGTTGACTGATTTCATATGTAAGTCACCCCCGGAGGGCCTATTGATTCCATTCTTGGGTCTTAGCCATGTCACAGGGTCCATCTGGAGGAAAACCAACTTTGGTTACATTCAACAAATGCAGTGATCTTTACCTATTGTTAGCCTTCATTATTCCTCAGTGAAGGAATGTGTATTTATTCAAAAAATATTTCTCTAAGCTTTTAAATTGTTATATCATACTCTACAAACATCCATCAATTCTCTTCTTTTTGATGAAGGGTTAATCTTTTCATAGCTGCCTTAGGGAGATGGGCCCTGTATTTGTTAATATTGTATATATTCTTGTTAAAATATTTTCCACATCTGTTTTTATCCATTTGATGGATCCCAATTTTTTCCTGAACAGTATTTTATTTTTCAAAAAACATGTAAAGATAGTTTTCAACATTTCACCTTTGCAAAACCTTCTGTTCCAAATTTTTCTCCCTCTCTCCCCTTCTCTTCCCTTCCCAAGACAGCAAGCAATCTACTATAGGTTAAATGTGCAATTCTTCTAAACATATTTGTCATGCTGCACAAGAAAAATCAGATCAAAAGGAAAAAAATACAAGAAAGAAAAAAAGCAGCAACAACAAAAAGGTGAAATACTATGCCTTGATCCACATTGAGTCTCCATAGTTTTCTCTCTCTGGATACAAATAGCTCTCTTCATCACAAATCTATTGGAATTGCCTTGAATAACCTCATTGTTGAAAAAGAGACTATTATTGAAAAAGAGTCCATTACAGTTGATAATCACATAATCTTCTTGTTCCTATGTATAGTGTTCTCTTGGTTCTGCTCACTTCCCCTTATCATCAGTTCATGTAAGTTTTTCCAAGCTTTTCTGAAAGCAACCTGCTCATCATTTTTTTATAGAATAGTAATAATCCATTACATTCACATACCATCACTTATTCAACCATTTCCCCACTGATGGACATCCAATTTTCAGTTCTTTGTCACTACAAAAAGCACTGCTACAAAACAATGTTCCATTTGTGAGTTCTCCCCCCCCCCACTTTTTTTTTAATAGATCTCATTAGGATATAGCTCCAGTAGAGACTCTTCTGGATCAAAGGACATGCACAGTTTGATAGCCCTTTGGGCATAGTTCCAAATTGCTCCCCAGAATGGTTTAGATCAATTTACAGCTCCACTCACAATATGTTAGTGTCCCACATCCCCTCCAACATTTATCATTATCTTTTCCTGTCATTTTAGCCAATCTGAGAGGTATGAAGTGGTACTTCAGAGTGGTCTTAATTTGCAAGTGATTTAGAGCATTTTTTTCATCTGACTAGAAATGGCTTTAATTTTTTTCATCTGAAAATTAACTGTTCATATCCTTTGATCATTTATCAATTGGGGAATAGCTTGTATTCTTATAAATTTGAGTGAATTCTCTATATATTTTAGAAATAAGGCCTTTATAAGGAAAATTGAATGTGAAATTTTTTCCCCCTGCTTTCTGCTTCTCTTCCAAACTGGGCTGTATTGGTTTTGTTTGTATAAACCTTTTTGATTTAATATAATCAAAATTATCAATTTCACATTTCATAATGTTCTCTAGTTCTTCTTTGGCCATAAATTTCTCCCTTTTCCACTCATCTGAGAGGTAAGCTGTCCCTTGCTCCCCTAATTTGCTTGGAGTATCACCTTTATGTCTAAATCATGAACCCATTTTTGATCATTATCTTGGTATAGTGTATTAGATGTAAGTCAATGTGTAGTTTCTGCCATACTGTTTTTTAATTTCCTCAGTAATTTTTGTCAAATACTGGGTTCTTATCTCAGAAGCTGAGGTCTGTGGGTTTATCAAACACCAGATTACTATAGTCATTGACTATTGTGTGTTGTGCACCTAACTTATTCCACTGATCCACTACTCTGATTCTTAGCCAGTACCAGATAATTTTGACGATCATTTTAAAGTCCCACTTTCTTTTTTTTTTAATTATTAACTTATTTATTTTTTTAAAAATAGCTTTTTATTTACAAGTTATATGCATGGGTAATTTTACAGCACTGACAATTGCCAAATCTTTTGTTCCAATTTTTTCCCTCCTTCCCCCCACCCTCTCTCCTAGATGGCAGGATGACCAATACATGTTAAATATATTAAAGTCTAAATTAAATACAAAATAAGTATACTTGAAAGTCCCACTTTTTACAAGAAGCTTTTCACAGTAGTCTAAAGTCTTATTGTTTTCTCTCTGAAACTACTTCCAATTTATCTTGTATATATCTTGTTGTATATAGTTCTTTGTATATTGTCTCTCGCATTAGATTGTGTTCCTTGAGAGCTAAGGCTGTTTTTTTGGCTTCTCTTTGAATCTCTATTAGTACAGTGACTATCACATACTAGGCATTTAATAAATGCTAGTTGATGGATTGACCAATTCTTTCCCTAAGGCCATATGACCTTGGAGAAATGAGACCTCCTTGGCCTTTTCACTTTTGTTTTTTTGTCCTATTCACACAGAGTGAGTTATTGACCCAGGGAGAGACCCTGGGCCATGATTTCAAATCAAAGGAATTTTGGGTTCCAAGAATTCAGGCCAAATTTTCAGTCATATCAACATCAATGCCCTGAGGAACACTAGAAACAATTCTCAAACTTTTTGGCCTCAGGATCTCTTGATATTGTCAAAAATAATTGATCAGGGGGCAGCTAGACCATTCAGTGAATAAAAACACTGGCCCTGGAGTCAGGAGGATTTGAGTTCAAATCTGGATTCAGACATTTAATACTTCTTACCTGTGTGACCCTGAGCAAATCATTTAACCTCAATTGCCTCACCAAGAAAAAACAAAATTGATCACCCTCCCAAAAACCTTTCAATTATGTGGGTCATGTCTAGCACTATTTGCCATATTAAAAGTTAAAATAATACATTATGAAAATAGTTTTGAGTCTCACAAACTCCTCATAAGCCAGATAACACATTAAAACTACAAGTCAGAAATGACTTTCAGGACTCCAGTGAAGCAGAAATCAGTAGTGTCGTTGTATATGAATTTTATGGGATCAGTATTATAAAGGAACTGATGTAAATTTTAAGTCTAAGCTCCCCAAACCCTAAAGACCTAGGTGGTAATAAGATCAGGAGTAAAACAAGGTTGCCCACTATCACCATTACTATTTAATATTGTATTAGAAATGCTAGCTTTGGCAATAAGAGTTGAGAAAGAGATTAAAGGAATAAGAATAGGCAATGAGGAAACCAAATTCAAACTCTTTGCTGATGATATGATGGTATACTTAGAGAACCCCAGAGATTCTACCAAAAAGTTATTAGAAACAATCTACACCTTCAGCAAAGTTGCAGGATATAAAATAAACCCACATAAGTCATCAGCATTCTTATATATCACTAACAAAACTCAATAGTTAGAGTTACAAAAAGAAATTCCATTTAAAGTAACTACTGATTGTATAAAATATTTAGGAATCTATCTGCCAAGGGAAAATCAGAAACTTTATGAGCAAAACTACAAAACACTTTCCACACAAATTAAGTCTGATCTAACCAACTGGAAAAATATTAAATGCTATTGGATTGGGCGAGCAAATATAATAAAAATGACAATACTACCTAAATTAATCTACTTATTTAGCGCTATACCAATCAGACTCCCAAAAAACTACTTTGATGAATTAGAAAAAATAACAACAAAGTTCATATGGAAAAACAAAAGGTCAAGAATTTCAAGGGAATTAATGAAAAAAAAAATCAAATGAAGGTGGCCTAGCTGTATCCGATCTAAAATTATATTATAAAGCAGCAGTTACTAAAACCATCTGGTATTGGCTAAGAAGTAGACTAGTTGATCAATGGAATAGGTTAGGTTCAAAGGACAAAACAGCCAATAACTTTAATAATATAGTGTTTGACAAACCCAAAGACACCAGTTTCTGGGATAAGAATGCACTATTTGACAAAAATTGCTGGGAAAATTGGAAACTAGGCATTGACCTACACTTAACACCATACACCAAGATAAGGTCAAAATGGGTTCATGACCTAGGCATAAAGAATGAGATTATAAATAAATTGGAAGAGCATAGGATAGTTTACCTCGCAGACCTGTGGAAGAGGGAGGAATTTATGACCAAAGAAGAACTAGAGATCACTATTGACCACAAAATAGAAAATTTTGATTATATCAAATTGAAAAGCTTTTGTACAAACAAAACAAATGCAGACAAGATTAGAAGGGAAACAATAAACTGGGAAAACATTTTTACAATCAAAGGTTCTGATAAAGGCCTCATTTCCAAAATATATAGAGAATTGACTCTAATTTATAAGAAATCAAACCATTCTCCAATTGATAAATGGTCAAAGGATATGAACAGACAATTCTCAGACGAAGAAATTGAAACTATTTGTAGACATATGAAAATATGCTCCAAATCATTATTAATCAGAGAAATGCAAATTAAGACAACTCTGAGATACCACTACACACCTGTCAGATTGGCTAGAATGACAGGGAAAGATAATGGGGAATGTTGGAGGGGATGTGGGAAAACAGGGACACTGATACATTGTTGGTGGAATTGTGAACACATCCAGCCATTCTGGAGAGCAATTTGGAACTACGCTCAAAAAGTTATCAAACTGTGCATACCCTTTGATCCAGCAGTGTTTCTACTGGGCTTATACCCCAAAGAGATACTAAAGAAAGGAAAGGGACCTGTATGTGCCAAAATGTTTGTGGCAGCCCTGTTTGTAGTGGCTAGAAGCTGGAAAATGAAAGGATGTCCATCAATTGGAGAATGGTTGAGTAAATTGTGGTATATGAATGTTATGGAATATTATTGTTCTGTAAGGAATGACCAGCAGGATGAATACAGAGAGGACTGGCGAGACTTACATGAACTGATGCTGAGTGAAATGAGCAGAACCAGGAGATCATTATATACCTCAACAACGATACTGTTTGAGGATGTATTCTGATGGAAGTGGATCTCTTCGATAAAGAAAGCCTTAATTGATCAAAGATGGACAGAAGCAGCTACACCCAGAGAAAGAACATTGGGAAATGAATATAAACTGCTTGCATTTTTGTTTTTCTTCCCGGGTTATTTATACCTTCTGAATTCAATTCTCCCTGTGCAAAAAGAAAACTGTTCGGTTCTGCACACATATATTGTATCTAGGATATACTGCAACCCATTCAACATGTAAAGGACTGCTTGCCATCTGGGGGAAGGGGTGGAGGGAGGGAAGGGAAAAATCGGAACAGAAGTGAATACAAGGGATAATGCTGTAAAAAATTACACTGGCATGCGTTCTATCAATAAAAAGTTATTAAAAAAAAAAAAAGACCTAGGTGGTGTTTGGAAGGACTCTATTCTCCATCCAACCACTGAGGGCGAATGTTTGTATGTTTGTTCTAGCAAAGTCTTTGCAGTAACTACCCCTTTCAAAATATAGTGTTAAATGCTTAAAAATCAGAAGTCCTTCCAGTGGGCTGGGGTCCCTCATATGAGTCTTTAAGGTCAAACATGAAAAACTGGCCTATGCTACTGGCCTATGAAACTCCCTACACTGAGAAGGCTAAAGAAAGAACATAAAGGACAATGACTCATTGTTCAGAGACTGTTCAGTCCTCAAGGCCCTTTCCTTTATAGTGTCATCCCTTATGAGATTCTATCATATGGCTAAAATGCTGCTAAGGACAAATAAAGCAAATAATGGCAGAAAGGGAGTTGCTGAAGCTGAAGTAACCTTTCTGAATGACATCAAAACCTATCAGAGAGCCTCTTCTACATCACATGGTGGGTGAATGGCTTAGAACCAGTTACAGAATGTCCAAACATGTTTCGGTCCTTTGTACATCTCCATGTGGAGAGTGCCAAATCCCAATTACATGATAGTTGCCTTGCCTTTGTTTACAATATGCTGTTTGTCTTGGAGCTAAGCACTTTGTTGACAAAAAGAATGAGTATCTTGCCTGTAATTGTTAAAATCTATTTCTAATTTTGTTATGATATAGTACTGGTGCATCCTGAACATATTCATATCTTCAGCCCATTTTATGTATCTTCATAGTTTGCTCCACCAAAGATTAGTGCCATCTGTGTGGAAACATTTCTGGTAGGTAGGGACTTAGTAGTTATCATTTGTTTAAACATATCTTGCTTTCATGAGGAACCAAAAAATGAAAGAACTCAGCTCTCTGCTATTCTCCATGCCAAGTTGATGATCATAATTGCTAGCCTCCTGCATCATTGCCTTTTCATGGAAGAGGAACTTGGATAGCTCAATGAAACTACCTAAAATAAACAGGTCATAAGGGAGAGTTGGAAAAACATGATCCACTAGAGAAGGAAATGGAAAACCACTCTAGTATCTTTGCCAAGAAAACCTCATGGACAGTATTAAATGGTCCACTGGGTCATGAAGAGTCAGACACAGCTGAATGAGAACAAGAAGCAGCCTGTGTACTTCATCTATTTCTTTGACTCTTCGGAGCAGAGGCAACATTATGAGTAGAGTACAAACTTAATCAAGTGACTTTGCCAGAGCCTAATTAGCTCTGTTTTGGGATTCCTATCCATCCTCCTCAGCGATCACTGTAATTTCAGGGCAAATATCTATATAAATCACATTCCTTTAGTTTGCATATTTTACCAGTCTTCACCCCTGCATGATGAAGTAGATAGGGGATTATTGCTGTTATCTCAATTTCATCTTTTTGATGGGAGTAAGACAACTATCTTGGGATAAATTGCTATTCTGCCATTTTTCATATTTAATGTTTTATGGATTATTGAATAAATAGCTAAATAATTTGGGATTTTATTTGATTCAAATCATCTTCCGCAGGCTCTTTGAAAACATCCTCTGCAGCACCTCCAGAGCAGTCAGGACAATAGATACTTGATTCATAGTAAGCACCTAATAAGTGATCATTTATTCATTTCAAAGCAAAGATATTCAATAAAATAGTAGAGTAAGAAAACTGGCAATAGAGCATCTTCCTATCCTCCCTCCTCCCCCCAATAGGACATACCTTCCCATTAATAAAACCCACTGCTATTGGAGACAGTAAAAATGAATAGATACTCTACATAAAAGGCCCACATGTAGGGATATTTAAGTGTGGAAGGACAATTCATGTGTCTTGTCAGTCTCTTGACTCTTGAGTTCAATGCCCTTTCTATTACACCAGCCTCTCCCTGCTTGGGACTTTAGTGGAACACTGGAAACATGAACAAGAGCAATGTATGTTATATCTTTGTGTTTCTCACAGGGCTCAGGTCTTTGCTTTGCACCCTATAAGAGCCTAATAAGTACTTGCTGACAAGAGGAAGTGAACACTAGATACCAAAGGCCTTCATTGCTTGCCCATCCCCCTCTTTTCTAGTTTTCTTACACCTTATAAATCATCCTCTTCCTCCCCTTCCCCCATCTCTGTACTCTGTGATTCAATGATATTTGTCTCTTTTCTTATTCCTCAAACTAGTCATTCTCTCAACTCTGAACATTTTTCTGGCTGTCCCCCAAGTTCTTTCTCCTCTATCACCTGGTCTCTCTCTTGCTTCGAGTCCCAACTAAAATTCCACTTTCTTCGGAAAGCCTTTCCCAGTTTCATTTAATTTTGTGCTGCTTAGTTCTTTCTTTCTTTCTTTTTTTTTTTTTTTTTTTTTTTTTTTTTTTTTGATAATTTCAATTTCTCTTGGATATATCTTGTTTGTACATAATTGTCTGTGAGTAGTCTCCTCTCTTAGACGGTGAGGTCCTTGACAGAAGGGATTGTATTTTGCCTGCCTTTGTATCTCCAGTGCTTAGCACTCCAGTGACACAAAGTAGGAACTTCTTCAATATCTATTGATTGACTTGTGGAATTTTTCAAATTGATACAGCCTCAGATTTTGACCTATCTCCCCATTTCCATCCTATTGTCTAGAAATTAGAATTATAATTTTTTAAAGCTCTGAAAGCTATCTCATCTGTAAAGTAGAACAGGGCAAGATGATCTCCAAGGGCCCTTCCTGATCTAATATTCTATAACTTCTTTAATTAGCCATAATTATGTCTGCAAGGTCTTTTTGTCTTCTTCAATCCTACTTGTCCAGTTGTTTAGTACTTACCTCAGTAGACAGAAATGCTGGACCTTTACCTCTCCCTAAGCCTTCTCACATAGTTTCATGAAACTAGCCTTCCTTAATTTAAAAAAAAAAAAAAAAAAAAAAGGTTTTATTGATGACTTGTTTTAAAAGTACGGTCATAATGCCTATCCCTCCATGCCCCCCAGATTGAACCCTTCTTTATAACAAAGAAAATTAAGCAAAAACAAAAAAATAAAATGAACAATTCAATAATGTATACAGCATTATATCCTGGTAATCCTTGTCTCTCCAGTGGGATGACGCCTGTTTCATTATCTGCTTTCCAGAATCATGCATGAATTTTTTTTTCATTTATTCAGAATCTAAGCTTTGTTTTTTTCAGTTTGGAAGAGGAAATATGGTTTGCACCAGCTACCTTGGAAGAGGCCTTAAGTTGTAAAGATTCCTAGAGATGTATTTGTTCCCCTCTCTAGGCAGGAAAAGGGAGGAAGATGTTATGGGACCAGAACTGGAGAGTAGAGCTTTTCTTCTACAATGGTAATTTTGAAACTGTCTGGAGAAAGACATAAAGGAGGAGGGCTAAGAGAGCAGAAATGGGACCACCACTGCCAGTAGCAGCAGATGGAGGATGCTTTCCAGTAGACTGATTCTAAAGCCTTATAAGGGCTGGAGCCTTTCCCTTTCCCTGGTTCACTGCTTGGCTTAAGAGAATCCTGCAGAGGGGTGATTGAATTATAGCTACTCAGAGAAACTGCTGTAACAATGGTCAACATTCAAACCCTTTTGTTTTTTTTTGCCCAGTGGACAGCACAGTTTGTTATTTTTTCTTTGCTAATTTAAATTTTGGGTATTGGTTATTTGCATTTTAAATAATAAATGTATATTAGATAAAGATAATTTTAAATGTATCCTAAATTTAAATTTTGTTATAGAATGACCTGTGGATAATTGATTATGCCAAATTCAACAGGCTGAGGACCACCCTCCTGGCTTGAAAATCAAAAGATGTTGGGGGGAGGGGGAGATGGTGACTGGGTCTTGAAGCTTTTTCTGAATTTTACTAACAATCAATATTTTCACCCCTTTAGTTTTTCAGAGAAAGGAAACCATGGATTTGGGATCTCTGCTCTATACCAGAGGTTCTTAAGCTTAGATGTATTTCAGTGGTATGTGAACTTGGATGGGAAAATAAATGATATCTCCACCCCCCACCTCCCCAGTAAATTTGGTTTCCTTGTAAATCCCTTGTATTTTATACATTTAAAAACATTAATCTGAAGAATTAACTTCATTGTTTCCAAGTAAACAGGGCATTTTACTTCAAGGTTCCTTGGGGTTTTCCTTGGGAGAGGGAAGAGAGGCAGGGGAGGGAGAGGAAAAGGAGAGAGGTGGAAGGCAGAGAGGAAGGGGACGATCAATGGGCGGGGAAAGGAATAGGGATTTCCAGAGCTCACACCCAGAGCCTAACAAAGTGAATGGAGACAGGTGTGGTCAATTCTCCCAAAAGGAAAGAGGTAAACAAATGCTCCTCAGCCAAACTTTTAAGCACTACAAAGGCTCCTCAGCCAAATACTGAGCATCCATTGGATAGGTAAAACTCCATTTCTAGGGCTGAGCAAGGCCAGTCAAATCCTCAGCGATGTAGAAAATTAGTGCTGAATACTGATTCTTTTTTTGTTTGTTTTTAAAAACCTTATTAAATGCAATAATTTCTTTATTCTGGTATCTACTTCAAAGTTAATATGTCCAGAGCCCATTTATTCTTTTCCTTTTCCAAACTAGCTTCTGATTATTTTCTGGCTTTGTTTCACAGGATGAAAACTTTTATCATTTTTGACCCTGCCCTCTTGCTCACCTCACTATAACCAGTTTGTCATCAGGTCTTATTGTTGCTTCTTTTCATTTGTCAGATTTGCACCCCTCCTCTTCGTCTAAAAACCCACATGCAAATTTGATCATTTCATTTAAATTAATATTATGGTGTAGAAGAGACACAGCAACATGAGATTATGAAGTAAGGACCTTGCAAATTCTCTTAGAAGTCTTTTTGGGATGGGGAACCCAAGGCCCAGAAAGGTGACTTCACTTGTCCTAATTCATGTAAGCAGTAGACATGGGATTTCAACTCAGGCCTTCTGACTTCAAATTCTCCTTATTTCCTACTGAAAACAACAACAACAAAAACCCTGAGACTTCAACATGGCCTTCTAGCTGGTTTTTCTCCAGTCTCTTTCCCCCTCTATTCTGAGCTTCACACCAGTTTCAGACTAATGTTCCTAAAATACCCTTTATATCAGTTATTATACTCTCTTACTCAAGCATTCAGGTAAGTTATCTCTAAATATGTGTGTGTTTGTAAATCTATATTTATATCTATGTATATACATATGTATGTGTAAATGTGTACATATATGACACTTGCATAGTATATGTATTATTGTTCAATTGTTTCATGTCTGACTGTGACTCCATTTGGGGTTATTCTGGCAAAGATACTGGAATGGTTTTCCATTTCCTTCTTCAACTCATTTTGCAGATGAGGAATTGAAGCAAACAGGGTTAAGTGACTTGCTTAGGGTCATGCAATTTGCAAGTTTCAGGGACTGGATTTTGAATTTAGGAAGATTTTTCCTGATTTCAGGCCTAGCACTCTACTCACTGGGCCACCTAGTTGCTCTGATATATATGTGTATGGTATGTTATTACTATGGCATTTTGAGGATGGAGGAGATATAGGCATGTTTGTAGGCATCTAGGAAGCATTGGGTAAATAGGAACAGATTAATGATCAAAGAGTGGGGATGATTGATT
This sequence comes from Antechinus flavipes, assembly GCF_016432865.1. Lineage (NCBI taxonomy): Eukaryota > Metazoa > Chordata > Mammalia > Dasyuromorphia > Dasyuridae > Antechinus > Antechinus flavipes. Next base: position 661,271,360 of record NC_067398.1, on the reverse strand, counting down.
AGGCAATCTCCTGCAGGAGATAAAAGGGAATGGGATTGCTTGTGAATAGAGATGAACTCATCTTCTGAATGACAACAGCCATTCATTATTCTTCATCCTAGAATCCCAGGGAAAATCTTTTTTAATAAGCTTAATATCTAGGATTTTTGGAGAAGAGTTCTTCTAGAAAAGTACTTAGGGAATTAATTTTGACTTATTACTGGGCTGTCCATAGGATCATAAAGCTAGAAATGATCTTAGGGTTCACCCAATTAAACACTTTCATTTAATACAGGAGGAAAGTGAGAATCAGAGGAAAAACCATTCATTCAAGTTTATTCAACTAAAATATGTCAGATCAAACATTCAAACTCTTATGTCATAGATTTAGACCTAGGAGGGACTTTAGGAGTCATCCATACTTTAAACTCTATGTAGCCTTTATAAACTCTGAGGATTCTTATCCAAACTCATCCTTACACTGATTACTCATGTCCTCAGAGTAAGGTTACTTTTCCCCTAGGGATTCTAGTGTATATCAGAGATGCTGGGATGTCTTTCTTAAATGCTATAAACTTGAACTCCATTCCAGTATGTTGTTCCCCTAAAATCATCACTAGTGATTAGTGCTTTAGTTTCATTCAATTCAACCAGTAAACATTAATTAGATTCTCTGTAGATTACAGAGAAGATAGAGCAAGGGCAGAAGTACAAACATTTTATTCAACACCTCAGAGCACACTCTGCCCTATGCCACCTTGTTCCCTGGGGAGAATGGGCTCAAACTTAAAGTATATAGCATTTTCCCACCAAATTTACTTCTATGTGCAACATATCCGACGATGAATAGGTATGCATCTCTGCTACTATTGAGCTGCATCAAGCAAGCCATTCTTCAGGTACTTGTCTTCCACTTCACTTGTGCTCAACCTCCTGGTAATCTTGACTAGATTCCAGTATGGCACTCATTATTCCGATCTTTTAAAGCTCACAAGGTTGAAATCTCCAGTATTCCTTTACTTAGAAATAGGAAGAATAGATAAAATAGAGATCGAAGCAAACACATCCTGTGCCACCTGTAGTGGTCCCTATGAGGTCACCATAGGCTTACAATCCTCACTTTCTTACTGGAAAAAAAAAAAAAAAACTAGTCCAGAAAGTGGAAGAGATCAATTCTCTTTAGCCCATTAATCGAATTTTGAATACTCTATCAGTCTGGCTAGATACCTATCACTCATCTAGTTCTTCACAAAGTGTCTAGCACTTACAGAAGCAATTACAGGATATTTGTTCATGCTTCAAACTGGGGAACAGAACTCCCTTCCTTTCTATCGTCTATGCAAAAGCCTAGAGGTGGGAGATGGCAGATTCAGATCAAAGGAAAAGCTAGTCATCCTTTCTGGCTGGAATATAGAAAAGAAATAATATGGAATAAATTCAGGCAAATAGATTGGAGGCAGATTATGGAAAGTTTTATGTGCCAGGCTGATGGGTTTATATTTTATCCTAAAAGATTTCTGAGCAAGAGAGTGACATGGTCAGATATGTGATTTAGGTAGATTGCTTTGGTTGAATTGGAGAAAGAAAGACTGTTAATGGTGATCATACAAAAAGTGATTTTAGTAAACCAGATAAGAACTGATGAGGCTTGCCTCAATCTTCTAGGAAAATAATGTGTTCTGGGATTTGTGAAGAGAGAAAGTCATGAAAGATTCCACAAAAAGTTCTTGTGAGACCTGAAAAAAATTTTGAGGAGACACAGGTTGACGGGGAAAGATGAAAATTTTTGTTTTGGACATGCTGAGTATGAGATGCTAAGAGGAGATTTAAATAAAAACATCCAGCTGATGATGCCAGATTGGAGTCTTGCAGAGAAATCTAGAATGTGTAAATACTAATGGGCTCACCAAAGGAGAGGGTAAAGAGAAAGGGGTCTTGGGATCCCTTGGGAGACACCCACACCAGGGAGGTAGGAGATGTATGAAGATTCACCAGACAATCATCAATCAGAGTGATAGGAAGACACACAATGAGAGCAGTGTCATTTACCCTAAAGCAAGAAAGAGAGAATTCAAAAGGGGAAAGTGAAATGCAAATTTCTGACAATTCTGAGTTACCACTATATACTTCTCAGATTGGCTTAAGAAGTTAAGGAAAAGATAATGATGAATATTGAAGGAGATGTAGGAAAACTGGGACACCAATACATTGTTGGTGGAATTGTGAACTGATCCAACCAATTCGGAGAGCAATATGGAGCTATGCTCAAAGGGCTATCAAACTATGTATACCCTTTGATTCAGCAGTGTGTTTAATGGACCTTATCCCAAAGAGATCATAAAAAAGGGGAAAGGACCCACGTGTACAAAAATGTTTGTAGCAGCCCTTTTTTGTAGTGGCAAGAAATTGGAAACTGAGTAGATGCCCATCAGTTGGAGAATGACTAAATAAATTATAGTATATGAATGTTATGGAATGTTATTCTATAAGAAATAATCAGCAGGATGATTTCAGAGAGGCCTGGAGAGGTTTATATGAATTAATGCCAAGGGAAGTGAGTAGAACCAAGAGAACATTGTACATAGCAAACAGCAAAATTATATGATGATCAACTCAGATGGATGTGGCTTTTTTCAACAAGGAGATGATTCAAACCAATTCCAGTGGTCTTGTGATGAAGAGAGCCATTTGCAGCCAGAGAGAGGATGGTGAGGACTGAATGTGGATCACAACATAGTATTTTCACCTTTTTATTGTTGTTTGCTTGCATTTTATTTTCTTTCTCATTTTTTTTCCTTTTTGATCTAATTTTTTTTGTGCAGCATGGAAATATTTATAGAGGAATTGCACATGTTTAACAAATTGGTTTACTTGCCATCTAGGGGAGGGAGTAGGGAGGAAGGGAGGAAAAAATTTGGAACATAAGGTTTTGCAAAGGTGAATGTTGAAAATTATCTATGCATGGTTTTTTAAATTTTATTTTATTTAATAATAACTTTATATTGACAGAATCCATGCCAGGGTAATTTTTTTTACAACATTATCCCTTGCACTCGCTTCTGTTTCGATTTTTCCCCTCCCTCCCTCCACTCCCTCCCCTAGATGGCAAGCAGTCCTATATATGTTAGATATGTTGCAGTATATCCTAGATACAATATATGTTTGCAGAACCGAACAGTTCTCTTGTTGCACAGGGAGAATTGGATTCAGAAGGTAAAAATAACTCAGGAAGAAAATAAAAAATGCAAATAGTTCACATTTGTTTCCCAGTGTTCTTTCTTTGGGTGTAGCTGCTTCTGTCCATCATTTATCCATTGAAACTCAGGTCTCTTTGTCAAAGAAATCCACTTCCATCAGAATACATCCTCATACAATATCGTTGTCGAAGTATATAATGATCTCCTGGTTCTGCTCATTTCACTTAGCATCAGTTCATGTAGGTCTCTCCAAGCCTCTCTGTATTCATCCTGCTGGTCATTCCTTACAGAAATATTCCATAACATTCATATACCACAATTTACCCAGCCATTCTCCAATTGATGGGCATCCATTCATTTTCCAGTTTCTAGCCACTACAAACAGGGCTGCCACAAACATTTTGGCACATACAAGTCCCTTTCCCTTCTTTAGTATCTCTTTGGGGTATAAGCCCAGTAGTAGCACTTATGCATATGTTTTGAAAATAAAAAATTTTAATTAAAAAAAAGTGAATTGCATTTTTGTTTCCATTAAGGAGTTTGTCATTGTTGAGTCAAATGCAATATGGCTTTGAGCTTACATGATTGAATTTTTTATTTTATTTCCTTATGTTTTCCATTTATTTGAGTAGAAGATGCATGTGTTTTCCCAGGTATTATAGGTGTCTTTTTAGCAGTCAAAAATATGGGATAATGGAAACTTCTATATTTAAATACATGCATTTTGTTAATGGAGAGCAGCAAAGTGGTGCATGGGTGGAGAGTCAGACCTGTTGTGTGACCCTGGTCAAGTCATTTACTCCTGTTTGCTTCAGTGTCCTCATCTGTAAAAATGTGCTGGAGAAGGAAATGGCAAACAACTCGAGTATCTTAGCCAAGAAAACCTCAACTGGGGACATGAAAAGAGTTAGGCATGATTAAAATGATTCTAACAAATTTGCAAGTGGAAATAAAAATAAAATTTACATTGTTTTATTGTTACAAAGATCAAATAGAAAGAAGACTTAGAAAAGGCAATTGGATTGAACTATGACAAAATCATTGGCAACCTCTGGTAGCAATTTCAGTCATGTGTTGGGGCCAGAAGCTACAGGTTATGAAATGGAAAGTATACTAATTGTACTATTGGTAGAGCTGTGAATTGGTTAACATTTAATTTGGAATTATATTCCCCCAAATAACTACATTTTATGTACATCTTAATCCAGTGATACTGCTTCAAGACACATATCTTTAAGGAGGCCAAAGACAATGGGAAATGGCCTAAATATACAGAGATATTTATAACAGTTTTTTTTTTTTTTTCAGCAAAGCAGGACACTCATCAACTAGAAAATGGCTGAACAAATTGTAGTGTGATCCATGACCTGGGGTAGGAGGGCCCAACACACACAAAGGGACCCTGAATTTGGGTTCAAATAGGATCTGGTTCTTTCTAGGAGAACCTGACTCAAGAGGAGCTGGAGGAATTCAGGTACTTCTCTGGCTCATCATGCACCACTCCAGAGTCCCAGAGGATAATCTCTTAAATAACATTATTATGATTTAGCCTTAGATTTTACTGGGAGTTTCTCTAGAAAGATACTCAAAGTACAAAGTAAGGACCTATACATTTCATTGCAACTGTAACAGAAATGCTTAAAACATAAGCATTTATTGACAAATACTTAAAACTTGAAGCAGTACCACATAAATTCCTATTGTTCTCTCCTAGGAGGTTGATAATTAAGTGTTTTATGAGACTACTAAGTAGGCATTTCACTTTCACCTTGGGATTTTTCACCATTTGAGCAATCCATTCAAGAACTATACAGAGAAATGCTGCTACTTATTGATGGCTATCAGAAAAGGATGTACTTGCAGAGGGTACTTCCTGCCTAGCAGCCAAGGATTTCAGACTTTTAAAACTCACAAGCCGCTACCATCACAGTTTAAAACTTCTAATACTCAGGATCCATGCCCAGTGACCAAGCTCAAGGGAAGAAAAACCAAAAGAAAAGATGCAGCCAGGGGTTTGTGATCTAATCACAGGTTCACCTAGGGAAGCATATATACTTTTTGCTTTGTGCATTTGGCTGCCATAGATGGGAAATCCAAAGGAAAGCTAGGGCATTCCCAGAGGATATGTTCAGATGGAGATTTTGACATCTCTTCTTAAATCCTGGATTCTTCCTGGCTCAGTGACCTATCTTCTCTGATATCGAGATGGATAAGAGATAACAACATAATTCCAGAACACATATCCTTCGGCAAGAGGCCAGAGTTCAAAAAGGTGCCAAGAACCATATCCATATTGCTCCAACAAGATCTCCATTTTTTATAACAATTTCATGGGATATTATTGTGCTATAAGAAATGAAGATAGGGGAAGGGGCTGGGAGAAGGAGGGGAAAATTTGGTACACGAGACTATGCAAGGATCAATGCTGAAAAATTATTCGTACATAGGTTTTAAAAATAAAAAAATTTTAAAATAAGTGATGATGATGAAAAATTCAGAGCAAGGTGGGCAGTCTTAGATGAACAGATGTAAAATCAAGAAAGGAGAACCAGCACAACAGTTCAAATGATGAATATTATAATGTAAAGAAAAATGACATTGAAAGCCTTCTAAACTCTGATCAAAGAAATGATCCAGTGTAACTTCATAGGATATTTCACCTCTCAGCAGGGAATTGATAGACTGTAAGTGAAGAGTGAGACACACATTTTCAGGTATTACCAGTGTTGTGAATGATTTTTCTTTTTAAGGACAGTGGACAGCGAATTAAGCTTGGAGTCAGGAATATGGGAGTTCAAATTCCGTCTCAAACATTTATTAGTTCCCTGAAAACCCATCCCGAAGAGATTCTATAATAGCTTTGGAGTTCTTTTGAGTCTTGGCCTGGAACATCGACATCCTATGGATTCTATTCATTAAGCATTAATCACCTACTAAGTGTCAAGCATTGTGCTAGGAGAAGGCAAAAACAAGCCAGTCCCTGCCTTTATGGAGCTTTATGTGCTCTGGATGAGTTTGGGGTGAGATGAGAGTGGTTGTATACAAGTACACAGTAAAGTTAGAAATATGTAGATAATTTTAAGGCTAAGGGAGCAGTGATAGACAGTGGAGAGAATATCTATACAGAAGTATGGAGATAGGAAATGGCATTCTGAACATTAGAAAGAAGTAATGTGAAATTAATCTGGGAAGACAGCTTGGCGTTGGATGGTGCAGCGTTTTAAATGCCAAACATCAGAGGTTTTATTTACCTCGGGGTAATGAGCTGCCCAGGAGATAGTGAGGTGGTACAGTAAGCAGAACACAGACATAGCGTCAAGAAGTTAAGACAAGTCCGACTCCCCCCGCTGCGGAGGTTTGCCATTTGCTTCTCTAGGTCATTTTACAGAAGAGGAAACCGAGGCAAACAGGATTAAATGACTTGCCGGGGTGGGGGGGAGGGAGGAAGGGTCACATAGCTTTTAAGTTTTTAAATGAGGCCACATTTGAACTCAGGAAGATGAATCATCTATTCTCTGTGCGCTACCTATTCGGATGCCTAATTGCCCGAGGAGTGTAGATGATTTGCCTTCAAATCCACTCTCGGATCTTGGCTGTTTAAGCTTGGGAATATTGCATAACCGCGGCCTGCCTCAGTTTCCTCATGCACAAAATACGTCCATTTCCCAGGGTGGACGTAAGGACAAAATGAGCCAATGTATGTAAAGCGTTTTCCGAAGCTTAAAGCCATACACAAATGCTAACTAGTACTATTAACCGGGAGTCCTTTGAAGAACTGTGGGGTTAAAAGATCAATACAGCAAAGGAATGCCCGAACGAGCGTCAGAACCCTCCTCTGACTTCTTTGACGCTAGCGACGTGGTGCCGCAGTCGACGCCGCACACCGCGTTTGTGGCATCGTGACGTCTGGGAAGGTTCTGTTTCACTGGAGGAACACCCGCCCCTTCTTTAGGTTACCCAATCCCGAAGCCAACCTCTCACGTTGACGCTTCCGTTAACCAATCACTGGGCACCTCCTCCTAGGCTTCGATCCAGCTGTCGGATGATTTATCTAGCGGTAGAAGAAAGAGCCCTCCGCCCTCCCTTCAGGAATGTCAATAGGCCGGAGGAAGAACTCGATCTCGCGAGGTTGCCTCTTCCACGTCCCGCCTCCTTGTTCCCTCCCCAGGGGCCCCCGAGTGGGTCACGTGGAGGTCTTTCACCCTATCAGCGGGTCGCATGGTGGGGTCGCCGAGGTTCCCGCCAAATACGAGCCGCGGCGGCTGGAGCGGCGGCGCCGGTGGGCGGGCGGGAGGGAGGCCGAGGAGCTGCCGCCGCGCGGGTCCCGCTTCACCGCCGCTGTGGTCGCTGCTGCTGCTGCTGCCGCCGCCGCCTGAGGGGAACCCGCGCCCGCGCGCCGCGGCGATGCTGGAGGAACCTGAGAGCCCGGCGCTCGGCCTGAGGGGGGTAGTGACAGGTACGGGAGCGGCGGCAGCGCCTCTCGGGCCCGGGGCGCGGGCGGTGGGGGAGCGGGGCGCGGGCCCTGAGCGTTGCGCTGGGCCATTGGGGGAGGGGACTGGGCCCTGAGGCAGCTGGAGACCGAAGTCCCCCGCGAGCAGCTCAGGAGGCAGAGCTGGGGGACGGTAGCGATCTCCTGGGTCAATTCCTTCTAGGTTTACAAATGGGGAAACTGAGTCCCAGAAAGTAGAAGCGGGAAAAACAGGATATTAATAATGGGAGCTGACATCTAGAGCCCTAAGATTTACATTTATTCTCACTTGAGCTTCGGAATCACTCTCTTGGTAGTTATAATCTCCATTTTACAGATGAGACTACTGAGGTTTAAGAGAGGCAGAGTGACCCTATAGGGTCGCCCAACTAATGAGGATCCCAGGTGGGATTCCAGCCCAGGTTTATTGACTCCAGGTTCAGCATCTCTCCATTAGGCCACATCACCCTAGGAGGTCTGTCCTGGGAGACCATTTAATCCAAGCTCCTCATTTTACAAAGGCATAAACTGAAGTTCATAGAGGAAGATGAGAAATAAGCTTATTCAATCTCTAGATTTTACAGAGGCAGAAATTGTCCCAGAAGGATGAAGGTAAATATAGAAGAGCAAGGGATCTTAGAGATCATTTAGTTCAATTCTCAGAGTGTGACCTGGGGACACTGGAGGGATCTGGATCCCCAGTACCCTTTCAGAGAGTCTGGGAAGTAAAAAACTTCGTCGTAAAAATTATTTTAATTTCTGGCAAATATCAATCGACATAATCAACCTAAATAAGATATGAACAGTCATGAATGATTTTTGAGAAAGTAAAGTGGGTTACAAAGAGACCCCAAAATTTGAGAACTACCAATCTTGTCCAATAGCTTTGTTTTACTGAGGAGACAAATCCAGTGATATTGTGTGTCATAGTTTCCAGAGCATGTGTCTTAACTCACTACTGGACTATGAACTCTTTGAAGACAAGGTCTTATACTTCCTCTTACCTATGGGGTAAGGATGGAGAGAGGCTCTGATTTCACCAGCAGCTATGGATGTGGCAAGTCCTTTATAACTTAGTCTTAGAGAGTGGCTGAGGGGGCTCTCAGAGGTTGTGACATACCCAGCACCATACAACTAATTTGTATTTAGTGGCATGTCTTGAATTCATCTTCCTGTTTATAAGGCAGGCCCAGTAGTAATTGCCTCTTTAAGCAGTAAATGCCTAATATTTTCAATTGAATACATTTTGATAAGCTGCATTTGTTAGGGTTGTTGGTGGGTCTAGGTGATGCTGAAGAGCTAGTATCAGAACTCTAGTTCACTTACATATTTGATCCTCAGAGAGTTAGCATTTAAATAGCAATTTGGGTAAATTATCTACAACAACCCAGTGGGAGAGGTACTATAGATATCCCCATTTTACAGATGAGGAAATAGGCGGAGAGGTTAAATGAAGCCATATTTGAACCCAGCACTCTTCACCATTATATCTTTGGCCTTCAGTGGAACTATGGAAGACAGATGGCACAATTCTCTTGTTCATGAGTATAGTGACAGAAAACAAGTTGAACAATGAAATGACTGAACATTTCATATCCCGGAACTGAAGAGAATAGAAAAGTGGAAAAACTGTTCTTTTGATGGTTTTAATATCTTGTTAGATTGGGTTTCATTCATTATGCATTGAAACCTCCTTCATTTCCTTTGGATACCCAGAAAGAAATGTTACTTCTGGGTTCCCTTTTATCATGCACCCCTCTTTTTTTTTTTTTTTTAACATAACCTTGGAAAGAGATTTTTGTTTTGATTCCATGGATAGCCAAGTAATACTTGCTGAATATCATAAAAGACTATCTAGTTTTTTCTTTTAGCAAAAGTGCATTTTTTTCCTCCGCTTTTTGTGGTGAAAATGTGATGTCATTTGTCCATTGGCATTTTATTCTAAAATTCTTAGGAAACATAATTATATACCTTTAAACAATAAGAATAGACTTTGAAGATTTTGTCAGAGGAGACTGACAATCCACTTTGGAGTTATTTATTTAGCATTTGAGACTGAATGTTTTCCTAGAGAGTTTTCATATTTAGTTTAGTGTATTCTTTCATCATAATCAGTTTCCCTCCTTAGCAAGGAACTTAGTATGTTACAGATATTTGTTAGTCTCATAACATTCTGTGAAATTGGATGCCTTCCTTTTTTTTTTTTAAATAGATGTGAAGGTTTGGGAATGAGGTTTAGGGAATTTTCTTGTTCTCAGAAAAAATAATGGTTGTATAAAATATATTCTTTTTTCTTTTTCCAGTCCATATATGTCACATTAACATATTTTATTATCAAAGTATTATAAATATCATCTTAAATTTGTATATTCATATCTCCTTGTCTAATTTCTACCAGTTCTTCCAGATGGAGTTCAAATTCCAGTTTCTCCTTGAAGCTTTCCTGAATTCATTCCATAGTAATCTTGCTCCCTTCTGAATTTTTGAAGCATATATTTTCTGTACTGCTAATTTGCTACTTATGTTTTTTGCATTGAGGATGTGAATTTAGTTTTGTACTTTGTATCACTTGGTGGTTGTGCCTGAACCATACCTTGCATACATCAGATGCTTAATAAATATTTGCGGATAGATTTAAATGTTTAGTAACTTATTTTTTGTTGCCTTTGTTTACAGCCATGGAATGCAAAGATAGACCAGCTTTCCCAGCCAAGAAATTAGTACAAGGTAAATTATTGAGATAGAATGAGAAATCAAGTTTGAAACTTTTTTCCTGATCAGTATCTTTTTAATGTAAGTCACTGTAACATTGTTTAACTGTTTAATTATATATATAAGGGCTTCTTGTAGGATGGGGCTTCTTGATGAGATTCTGAATGTTTCAAACACAAAATTCAGTTAAAGAATATCTCCTGTCTTGTACAGAATGTTTTACTTCCAGTCGTCATATTTCAGGCAATTTTTATTACCTGAAAAATGACCCCAAAAAGTTCATACAGCAATATACACTTTATTCTTTAAGAAAAGACCAGAGACACTTTCCCATCATATTCAATGTTGTATGTAAAATTAATGTTTCTGATTACTAAGTTTTATGTTTTTTATTATTATTATTATTCTCCTAATAATTTTAGTTCTTCAGAGATTAGTAGATAATTCTACACTGAAAGGACACTAATATTAGAAGGAAACACACTGACAGCAATAAGATGTTAAATCTTTGTGTTGAGAGAGACAGAAGTGCACCTAATAAAGAAAGTTATCTGGTATTCTGTCCTGTAGAGATAAATGGTACACTTTATTCCCTTCCATGGACTGTATTAACTAGCTACCCTGGCCAACTGATTAGTCCTTGTTCACGATACTTCTAGCCCTCCCTCACTTAAATCTAATTCACTTGCATGTCATGGCATCACCTCCCTGATGAAATGTTCCTCTTTGAGAATAAGGACAAACAACAATCTATTTTCTTAGTCATGCTTGGAATACTTTTCATCCTCACCTCTGTCTCTTAGCCTTCCTAGTTCCCTCAACTACTAAGACATTCCCTGATCAGGTAACTTTCCATCTACTATGTATATTTGCATGTTGATTCCCTCATTAGACTGTGGGCTTCTTGAGGGTAGGGATAGTATATTTGTCTTTATATTCTCAGATTTTTTTTTTTAGAGTGCCAAGATCATATAAGTACTTAATAAATTTCTGTTGGTTTAAGTACAATAATTGATTATCTATTGAAGATTCAGGGTTATCAAAGTTAAATTGTTTTGAATATACCATATTGAGACACTTAAGTCAGTAGTGTATTTGAGAATGATTCCCCAAAGATGGTTAAAATTTTTAAAAAGCCTTAAAAATGTCCGTTGTTTTCTAAACAAAAGTTCACTTCTTGAGAATGCTAGATTTTTTAAAAGTTCATTTGTTTATAATACTTGAAATTTACAAGGCATATTATTATTATGTTACAAGGCATATTTTATTATGAGGTAGATTTTACCAGTGTTGTTCTTACTTTCACCAATGGGGAAACTGAGAATTGAGCAGATTAAGTGACTTGCCCGCAGTCATAGCTAATAAGTGTAAGATTGAGCCTCAGATCCTGGCATTCTGAGCCCAATACAATCTCCCTTGGGCCTCACTCCTCAAGACTAAATTTACTTTTTTTTAGCAGCCAGATTATGTTCAAGGGCTCATTTATAAAGGAATGAGAATTATACTCTTATACATGTTTTGAATTGTTTCCAAAGTTCATTTGCTAGGAATCAAATAGAACTATAATCATGGATTTGATCTTTTGATTCAAGATCTAGGCCTTTACACACAGCAAGATAGCATATAGACAACAGTGTAGAACTTGACGTCAGAGAGACTGAATTTAAATTCTGCTCTAAAAATTAACTGGGATCCTAGGTATCATGTAACCTCTTTCAGCCTCATTTTCCTTATCTGTAAAAAGAAAATAATAGCACCTTTCAAGTAGTTGTGTGGATCAAATGAAATAATATAAAGTATTTTGAAAATTTTAAAATAATATATAGGGATTGGCTATTATTATTCATTAAGTGGTATTTTTTTTTCTTTACTATTTTAGCTCGGTTGCCTTTCAAGAGATTGATTCCTGTACCAAAGGAGAAAACTGATGGACACTCAGATAACAAGAAATCGGGTTCTCAAAATGTTTCTGCTGAAAGTAAAGTCTCTGATTTAGAAACATCTTTGGAGAACTTGGAAACTGACTGTCAGTTGAACTCTGGAGTGGAGCTCACTTCAAAACTTGTGAATGGGAAGGGTCCGTTAGATAATTTTTTAACAAGGAAGGTGAAGAGCCAAATTGGCCAACCTCTGGTCATAATTGATTTGACAGAAGACTCTAATGACAGACTGGGCAGTTCTTTGGACCACAGTAAATTAAATTCTGAAGTTTTTTCATCTAGAGAGACTATAAATGGGATCACAGAAAAAGACAAAGGTCTGGTGGGGCCATCAGATGCCATTCAAAATCACAAGGTAGCAATATCAGAGGAGCTCAGTTCAGAAGATTCCTCTGCAACATTTAAGAATGATGACTTGAGTGTCTTGAAGGATGAAGACTCAAAGAAATCTTTAAAATCTTTCCCTGAGTTGATACATCTTTCAAAAATGTGCTCAGAAAACAAGAAGGACAATTGGAGTGAAGTTGAGGGTATCCTTTGTAAAGGGAAAGTTCCTGTGGTGGTCTTGCAGGATATCCTGACTGTCAAACCACTTCCAGTGGCATCTTTGGATAAGAGCATTACCTCTGAGAGTGAAGTCCTAGAATTATGCCCTGAAGACGATTCTGTACTTAGCCACTCTTCACTGAGTTCTCCCTCTTCCACTAGTTCCCCTGAAGGACCATCTATATCTGAGAAAAAGAGGATCAATATTAGTCCTTTACCTTCAGTCACACCTGTACATAAGGTAAGTATATATGTGGAGTACTGCTGGAGTACTAATCATGACAGTTAGTAGACTTTGTTATAAGTGCCTAATTTGCATGTAATTATCGCCAACTCAATTAGCAGTGGTTAATTACAGTGAGCAGATTCTTCAGAAGTCTCAGATACTGGCTTCAATCTACTTCACCAGAGTAGCAATTATAAATAATTCAGTTCTTGTCCCTTTCCTTCACCTGATTTGTTTGTTTGGGATTTGCTGACGGCAACTGAAATGACTTGAAGCTGGCAGAGGTAGGGAGAAAGAACACAAAACTTAATTCCCTTGTCAGCTTTATGAATTTTGAAGTATCAATTTCAGTTATTTTGGAGATTCTGGCACATTTCTTATTTTTTCTCAACCACTTCAGATTGGTTTTGAAGGCCTCAAGAGTACTACTTCTATAATGTAATTTTATATGTCTAGTACTTATATTGATGATGGGCTTGTCAGTGCATTTAGTTGTCTTTTTGATAGCTTTTTTTAATTGTGTTTTAGGTAAAGTAAAAATTACTAACAACCACTTTTTTATATAACGATTTAGACCACAAATTGGATATTCATATCATGATGTTTGTTTAAACAAACAATTTATGTTTTTGAAACCTAGTTATGTTTAATGGTTTTATTTTCTTAGTTTTTTCTCAAAATTATTACAGTCTCTTGCCTTTTGTGCAACTTGTATAGTTGTGGTTTCTTTCCTTTTACACCTTTCCAAATGATATGAGTAAGGAAGGAATACATTTTTTCCCCTCCTTCCCCCCACCCCCTTCCCCAGATGACAGGATGACCAGTAGATGTTAAATATATTAAAATATAAATTAGATACACAATAAGTATACATGACCAAACCATTATTTTGCTGTACAAAAAGAATCAGACTCTGAAATATTGTACAGTTAGCCTGTGAAGGAACTCAAAAATGCAGGTGTGCAAAAATATAGGGATTGGGAATTCAATGTAATGGTTCTTAGTCCCCAGAGTTCTTTCGCTGGGCGTAGCTGGTTCAGTTCATTACTGCTCCATTGGAACTCATTTGGTTCATCTCATTGCTGAGGATGGCCAGGTCCATCAGAATTGGTCATCATATAGTATTGTTGTTGAAGTATATAATAATCTCCTGGCCCTGCTCGATTCACTCAGCATTAGTTTCGTGTAAGTCTCTCCAGGCCTTTCTGAAATCCTTCTATTGGGTCATTTCTTACCAAACAATAATATTCATATACCACAATTTATTCAGCCATTCTCCAATTGAGGGGCATCCATTCAGTTTCCAGTTTCTGGCCACTACAAAGAGGGCTGCCACAAACATTTTGGCACATACAAATCCCTTTCCCTTCTTTATGATCTCTTTGGGATATAAGCCTAGTAGTAACATTGCTGGATCAAAGGGTATGCACAGTTTGATAACTTTTTGAACATAGTTCCAAATTGCTCTCCAGAATGGTTGGATGTATTCACAATTCCACCAACAATGTATTATGCACCTCTTTCTCTATTAGTGTTGAGTTACATTATTTTTGCTAAATTGCTGAGGGAGATAGCACTTCAAAGCTGTTTCTCAATCATAGATGTAGATGAGATCTTAAATATCATCTAGTCTAATTGAACTTGGATTTCTTTTCCTATTGATCAAGTTGAGTTTTTCTTTTTTTTTTTCAAATGAATATTTCAATTTATGTTTCTAAGAGTGATTTTCCTTAAAAATAAGTAAAAAAGATTCCCCAGACATTAATCAGGAATGTTAGAATATTTCCTCTTGGCCAAATGAACTTAGAGGTTTTAATGTAATTTTAGAAAATCAGTGTCATAACTCAAAGTGTAAACATTATCCAAAGAGCCTCTTCTTTTCAGGGGACAATGAACAGATATCAGTTTATTTCAAAAGAAGGGATAAAGGAACATTGTTTGACATTTAAATGTTTAAAAAAAGGAAAAAAAGCCCTGGAATTTATATTAAATTCCTGCCACAGATGTAATTCATAAATATCTGATGTTTCAAATTAAGTGTGATTTCAGTGATTTTGTTTTGTAAAGCACAGTTAATTCATTTGTGGATTTATCAATTGCTTGGATTTTTTTTTTATTATAATATTTTATTTACAAAACATGGGTAATTTTTCAATATTGACCCTTGCAAAACCTTCTATTCCAAATTTTCTCCTCCTTCCCCCAAACTCTTCCTCTAGATGGCAAGTAGTCCAGTACATGTTAAATATGTTAAAATATATATTAAATCCAATATATGTATATATATATTGATACAGTTATCTTGCTGTACAAGAAAAATCAGATCTAGAAAGAAAGAAAAATAAGAAGGAAAACAAAAAATGCAAGCAAAGAACAGAAAGAGTGAAAATGCTATGATGTGGTCCACACTCATTTCTCATAGTCCTCTCTCTGGGTTTAGATGACTCTTCCTTACTGAACAATTGGAACTGGTTTGAATCATCTCATTGTTAAAGAGAGCCATGTCCATCAGAATTGATCATTGTATAGTCTTGTTGTTGCCTTGTATAATGATCTCCTGGTTCTGCTCATTTCACTTAGCTTCAGTTCATGTAAGTCTCACCAGGCCTCTTTGAAATCATCCTGCTGGCTGTTTTATGGAATAATAATATTCCATAACATTCATATACGTAATTTATTCAGCCATTCTTCAATTGATGGGTAGCCATTCAGTTTCCAGTTTCTTAGCCACTACAAAAAGGGCTGCCACAAACATAGTTGTTTGGATTTTTTTCTAGCCTACTGTACAGAACTAATTTATTACATGATGCATTGCAGCCAGTCAGCATTGAGAAAAAGAAATGTCATACCTTCATCTGAATGATTTATTTTTGATTCCCATTTCCCCTATAGCTAAGATTCTTTTTGATATTAAGAATTCTAAAAATGACTGTTGTAGATTAATGAAAACAAATTTTAGCTTAATGTAGATAATTATAGATTAATGAAATCAATAAATCTTGTCAAACACATATATACTTTTAAAACATTCACAATTTTCTGAATGAATCAGTATGGATTTAGGAATAAGTATGTTATCTCTTACAAGGTTTAAGTACTGGAGATTAATTTCTTTTTCATGGAGCAGAGTTTTGGAGTTTCATTTCACCTTTGAATTGTTAATTTTTTTGTGATGCGCACTACTAAAAAATTCTAGTACTAATAGTGTTTTGATACTTCTACTATACTTTTTATACTATACTTTTATACTTTTATTATTGTGAGTTCTCTTACCACCATTTCAGATTGCAATTAATTCATGTCTTCTCTTCTCTACTATTCTCAACCATATCTTTTTTTGTAAATTTTTCTTAGATCTACTCGGTGTCTAGCGGTCTTCCTTTGCTTCTCTTATTTTGTTGTTATTTAATTAAAACAGTCCTCTTAAAAGTAATGAGTGGATCCTTCCTACAAAATACAGCCCTAGACACAGAAAAAGAAGAATTTTATTTAGAAATAGGAAGTTTGGAAAAACATCTAAATTCTAACCTTGAGGTTGAGTCTGAAAAGGGTAGAGAGATAAAGAGCAAGAAGGCTTCATTGATTAATATGTTCCTGGCTGTGTCGGCCACTTAACTAATGTATCTCCCCTTGTGCCTGGATATCTTGATCATATCTATCTTCCTAGGGACCTAATGGATTTAAATATGCTGATTCCCCTATATTCCACACTTTCTTCTCCAATTTGCTCATTTCCTTAAACAACTAAACAAAGAGAATTAGGTTTCATTTTCCCCTAGTTTGGATCTTTAGGGACAGTTGTGAGAAAAACAGATCCATTCAAGCAACTTAAATCAAGGGAAATTTTTTTTTTTGGGGGGGAGGGGGTCAGGAGCTACCTGATTATTGCTGGGGGAGAGGGGGGATGTTACTAAATATAATATGATTTGGCCTAATGGATAAAACCTTCTCTTGCTTTATATTGATTGTCATGAACATTCCATATAGAGTTAGTATCGATTTATAGATTTAGTATAGATTTATATATACTTATTTGTGTATAACTTGTTTCTCACTAGCAGAATGTAAGCCCCTTGAAGGCAGATTCCTTTTCTGGTGGGTTAGTTTGTTTTGGTCTTTGTGTCCTTAGTACCTAGGTAAGTGGAACATGGCAATAATGGAGTAATATCCAAATGGGTTATTGAATTAAATTGAATTCCACTCTTAAAAGCAATGAGTATTTTGACTTAGCAATTGGTGAGGGAGCCAGTTACCTTCCCAGAAGTAAGACTGTATTTCCCACTAAGTCACACTAAGAATATTTAAGAATTAACTGTGTTCTTCCCTTCAATTTCCCTCTTTGTTTTTCATCCTGACCAGACATTCTGTATCTTAATTTTAGGCTGAAACTTATTGAAAACTATAGCGACCTTTTGCTCACCTATACTAGGGTACCCACCTATCCTGGTACACCATGCACGATAGATATAATGGCACAGCCCTTTCATAATCAGGATCCCACTGAGTCTAGTGTCCCCTTATTAACCAATTATATAAGTTTTCCCATATCCCCAAATATCTGGCACCATTCTCCACCCAGTGATGACTAATCTTGGTTTGCTAGCATTGTTTCTTGTTTCAAAGCAATTTCAAAACCTGAATATTTGTTGAATAAACCTACTTATTTTATCTGCTTTTGACCTCCAATTTATTTTTTTAATGATAGCTTTTTATTTTCCAAATACATGCAAAGATAGTTTTTGATATTCACCTTTGCAAAACCTTGTATTCCAAATTTTTCTTCCTTTCTTCCCCTTCTTCCTCCCCAAGACAGCAAGCAATCCCATATAGGTTAAATATGTACAGTTCTTCTAAACATATTTCCACATTTATCATGTTGAACAATAAAGATCACATCAACAAGGGAAAAAAACAAGCAAGCAAGCAAACAACAACAAAAAAAAAGGTGAAAATACCATGTTGTGATCCACATTCAGTCCCCATAGTTCTCTCTCTGCATGCAGATGGCTCTTTCCATCACAAGTCTATTGGAGTTGCCTTGAATCATCTCATTGTTAAAAAGAGCTAAGTCCATCACAGTTGGTCATCACATAATCTTGTTGCTATGTGCAGTGTTCTCTTGGTTCTGCTCACTTCACTTAGCGTCAGTTCATGTAAGTCTTTGAGGGCTTTTCTGAAATTAGTCTGTTCTTCATTTCTTAAAGAATAATAATATTCCATTAGCCATTCCCTAGCTGATGAGTATTCATTCAATTTCTAGTTCCTTGCTACTACCAAAGGGGCTCCTACAAAGATTTTTCTACAGATGGATCCTTTTCCTTTTTTTTTTTTTTTTTTTTTTTTTTAAATGATCTCTTTAGAATACAAACTCAGCAGAGACTCTGGATCAGTGCCCTTTGGGCATAGTTCCAAATTGCTCTCCAGAATGTTAAAACATTCAGTTCACACCTCCAGCAACCATTAGTGTCCCAGTTTTCCAACATCCTTTCTAACATTTATCTTTGTTTTTTCCTGTCATCTTAGCCAATTTGAGAGGTGTGGAGTGGTACTTCAGAGTTGTCTTAATTTGCATTTCTCTGATCAATAGTGATTACAACTTTTTTTTCATATGACTAGAAATGGTTTTAATTTCTTCATCTAAAAATTATTCATATCCCTTGACTATCAATTGGGGAATGACTTGTATTCTTATAAATTTGTGTCAATTCTCTATATATTTGAGATATGAATGGCCTGTATCAAAATATTGAGTAAAATTTTTTTCCCAGCTTTGTGCTTCCTTTTTAATCTTGTCTGCATTAGTTTTGTTTGTGCAAAACCTTTTTAATTTAATATAATCAGAATTGTCCATTTTGCATATGATAATGTTCTCTGCTTCTTCTTTGGTCACAAATTCCTCTGTTCTCTGTAGATTTTTGAGGTATACTATCCCTTGTTCTCCTAATTTGCTTGTAGTATCATTCTTTGTCAAAATCATGACCATTTTGACCTTATTTTGATATAGGGTGTTAGGTATAGGTCAATACTTAGTTTCTGCCATACTGTTTTTTTTTTTTTTTAACTGAGGCAATTGCCCAAGGTCACACAGCTAGTAAGCCTTAAGTGTCTGAGATCAGATTTGAATTCCTATCCTCCTGACTTCAGGGCTGGTACTCTATTCACTTCACCACTTAGCTGTTCCCCTGCCATATGCTGTTTTACAGTTTTCCTAGCAACCTGAAAAATAGTGAGTTCTTATCCTAGAAGTTGGAGTCTTTGGGTTTATCAAACTGTAGTCATTAACTATTGTCTTGTGAATCTAACCTATTCCACTGATCCACTACCCTAATTTTTACCCAGTTTCAAATGGTTATGATGTCTGCTGCTTTTAATACAGTGTTCAGTCTGGTACAACTAGGCCACTTTCCTTTGCATTTTTTTTCCTACTAATTCTCTTGAAATTCTTGACCTTTTGTTCTTCCAGTTAAGTTTTATTCTTATTTTCTAGACTTATAATTTCTTGGTAGTTTGATTGATATGACACCAAATAAGTAGATTGATTTAGGTAGAATTGTCATTTTTATTATATTAACTTAGCCTATCGGTGAGCACTTGCTACTGTGTTTTCCCGATAATAAGACACTGTCTTATTATTTTTTGGACAGAAAAACGCCAGAAGGCTTATTTTCAGGGGAGGGCTTATTTTAATGAACATTTACAGCAATTTTAATAAACAGGTAAATGTGAACCAAAAAAAGTACCTTTATTCAATAATGATCATGTCATCTTCTTCAACAACATCGTCATAAGTGTCCATACCCTGAATTCCATCCTGGATGTCTTGCGCCTCTATTTCCTTCAGAAGAAGTGGACCCAATCTGTCATGTCCAGCAATATAGCTCTCTTTAAATGAACATGTCTTGTCCAGGTAACCTGCTCGTAGTGCCTTGGCAACACCCTATGACTTCTTCACCCAAGTCATGACTTCTTGCAGACAGGGCTTCACAAAGTTTCCATGCTGATTTCTTTCCATTCTGTTTTCAATGTAGTCATTGACTTCCATGCGCAAATGGTTCTTGAATGGCTTGTTTATTGCAATATCAAGGGTCTGGAGATAGGCAGTCATTCCTGCAGGAATCATTACTTGATCTGTTCTCTCTGCAAGGAAGTTCTTCATTTCTTTAGCGCGGTGACTGCTGGCTGAGTTCTTCTTTTATCCTCCATCATGCCCCCTGAGTTGTTCTTTTATCCTCCATCATGCCCCTTTTATCCTCCGTCATGCCCCCTCACTCCCGCTTACATACCACGTTTTTATGTTGTCCTGCCTCAGCTCTCCTCTGCGGCACTGCTCTCAATGGCGCAGTGTGCGTTTCACTGGGGGGGGGGGGGGGGGGTGAAGTGGGGGGAGGTGCATACAGAAGGTACCATAATGTAGCGTGTAGCAGGGGATCACCTTCAGTAGCAATCTCAATAGGGCTTATTTTCGGGGGAGGGCTTATTTTAGAGAAATCTTACACAGTAAGGGGAGGGCTTATTTTCGGGATAGGTCTTAACGGGAAAACATGGTATTCGTTTAGATCTAACTTTGTGTGAAAAGGGGTCTGTAATTGTGTTCATATAGTTCCTGTCTTTTTGTTAGATCTAACTTTGTGTGAAAAGGGTTCTGTAATTGTGTTTATAGTTCCTGTCTTTTGGTTGGTAGACTCCCAAATATTTTATATTATCTACAGTTATTTTAAATGGGATTTCTCCTTCTACCTCTTGCTGCTGAATTTTGTTGGTAATATAGAAATGTGGAGGATTTATTTGGGTTTATTTTATATCCTGCAACTTTGCTAAAGTTGTTAGTTGTTTCTAATAGTTTTTAGTAGACTGTCTAGGATTATCTAAGTATGCCATCATATCACCTGCAAAGAGTGATAATTTTGTTTCCTATTTATCTCTAATTCCTTCAATTTCTTTTTCTTATTGTTAAAGCTAACATTTCTAGTACAATATTGAATAGTAGTGTTGATAATGGGAAACATTGTAACTGATTTTATTAGGAATGCTTCCAGTTTATTCGCATTATATATAATGTTTGCTGATGATTTTAGATAGATGCTACTTATCATTTTAAGGAAAACTCCATTTATTCCTGTGCTCTCTAGTGTTTTTTTTTTGTTTGTTTTTTTAACAAGAATGGATATTGTAGTTAGTCAAATGCTTTTTCTGCATCTATTGATAGAATCATAGATTTTTTTTAAGTTTGGTTATTGACATGCTCAGTGTACTAATGGTTTTCCTTATATTGGATTAGCCCTGCATTCCTGGTAAAAATAATTCTACTTGGTCATAATGTGTTATCTTGGTAAGATGTTGCTGTAATATCTTTGCTAATTTTAAAGATTTTTACATCAATATATATTAGGGAAATTTGTCTTTAATTTTTTCTCTGTTTTGGTCCTTGTTGGTTTAGGTTATCAGCACCATATTTGTGTCATAAAAGGAATTTGGTAGGCCTCCTTCACTTATTTTTCCAAATAGTTTATATAGTATTGAAAATAATTGTTTTTTAAATATTTGGTAGAATTCACTTTTGTTTACTAGTTCAATAGTTTTCTTACTTTCAATTTTATTATTCTTTACTTTGCTTTTTTAGAATTTCTAATTGGTATTTAATTGGGTGTTTTTAGTTTGTTCTTTTTCTAGCTTTTTGAATTACTTTCATTCATCTCTTACTCTATTTTATTCAAGTAAGCATCTAGAGATATAAAAATTTCCCTAAGAACTGTTTTGGCTGCATCGCATATGTTTTGGTATGTTTAATTATTGTCATTCTCTTGGATGAAATTATCTGTCTTGGATGAAATCATCGATTTCTATGATTTGTTTCACCTGCTTATTCTTTAGGATTAGATTATTTAGTTTCCAATTTTTTTTTTTTTGGTCTTTTTTTCCTTGACTTTATTTATACGTAATTTTTATTGTATTATGATCTGAAAAGAATGCATTTATTATTTCTGCCTTTCTGTATTTGATTGAGGTTTTTATGCCCTAATACATGGTCAATTTTTGTGTAGATGCCATATACTGCTGACAAAAGGGGGTATTCCTTTTTGTCCCTAATTTTCTCCAAAGGACTTTACATACCTTACTTTTCTAAAATTCTGCTTAGTTCCTTAATTTCTTATTTATTTTGTGGTTAGATTTTTCTAGTTCTAATAGAGGGAAGTTGAGATCCCCCACTAGTATAGTTTTGCGAAATATTTCTTCTTGCAAGTTACTTCTGTAAGAATTTGTCCTATACCACTTGGTGTGTGTGTGTGTGTGTGTGTGTGTGTGTGTGTATGTTTACTATTGTATTACTTCATTATCCATGGTACCCTTTAGCAAGATGTAGTTTCCTTATCTCTTTTAATTAGATCTATTTTTGCTTTTGCTTTATCTGAGATCAGGATTGTTACCAGTGCATTTATTTTTATTTTTACTTCAGCTGAAGCATAAAGAGTCTGCTGCACCTTTTACCTTTACTCTGCATATATCTCTCTGCTTCAGATATGTTTTTGGTAAACAATATATTGTAGGATTGTAGCTTTTAATCCACTATGCGATCCATTTCTGTTTTATGGGAGAGTTCATCCCATTCACATTCATAACTAAGATTACTGACTATTTCTTGCCATCCTATTTTTCCCAAGTTATTATACTTCTCTCTCCTTTTACCCTTTCTTTCCTCACCAGTGTTTTGCTTCTGACCACCACTTCCTTCAGTCTGCCTTCCCTTTTTTTCAATCTCTTCTTCTACTTCTGCCTTCCTTTCTATTAACCTCCCAACTTTCCTTTCACCTTTACCCTCTTATTTCCCTATAGGGTGAGATAAATTTCTATACTAAACTAAATATGTATGTTATTTCCTCTTTGAGCTAAATCCAATGAGATTAAGGTTCAAAAAAATGCTCATTCCCCTCCCTTCTTTCCCTCAACTGTAATAGGTCTTTTGTGCCTCTTCATGTAATATAATTTAATAATTCTGGAATTTAGTTACAGTATTCTTTGAAGTTTTCATTTTTGGGGAAAAATTTTTTTCAAGAGGTAATCAGTGTATTCTTTTCCTTGATTTCTTGAGAGATGTTGTCCAGGCTCTTTTTTTTTTTTTTTTTTTTTTTTTTTTTTTATCATGACTTTCAGATAGTCCAATAATTCTTAGATTGTCTCTCCTAGATTTATTTTCTAGGTCTATTATTTTTTCAATGAGGTATTTTAGATTTTCTTCTATTTTTAAATTTTTTGTTTTGCTTGACTGATTCTTGATGTCTCATTGAATCATTCACTTCCATTTGCCCATTTCTAATTCTTAGTAAATTATTTTCTTTAGTTAGCTTTTTTGCCTCCTTTTGCATTTGGCCAATTGTACTTTTAAAGGAGTTGCTTTTCTAATAGATATTTTTTCCATTTCACCAATTCTATTTTTCAAGGAGTTTTCTTTTTCCATTTTGCCAAATTTATTTTTAAGGAGTTGTTTTTTTCACTTTCTATATTTCTTTTTCATACTTCTCCTGCTTAGTTCTCATTTCTTTTTCTCATTTTTCTACCATCTCTCTTTTAAGATTCTTTTTGAACTCTTCCAAGAGAGCCTTTTGAGGTGGAGACAGTTCATATCCCTCTTTGAGGCTTCACTTGAAGGCATTTTGTCTTTGCTGTTCTCCTTTGATTTTGTGTTCTGATCTTCCCTGTCCCTATAGGAGCTTTTTATAATGAGAGCTCTTTTTTCTTTTTTGCTCATTTTAAAAAGTTGAGCTGTGCTTTTAGAGCACAGGGGAAATTGTCTCAAGCTCTTTTGTAGTGGGACAGGGATCTCTCACTGACAGTGCTGGGCTGGGGTTGGAGGTAGTTGTGCTAGAGACTTTTCCGCTTTGCTAGGTGGGTCTAGCCAAATCCTCCCTGTTATGCTGGGGTTCAGAGGTGCACAATTTTCTTTCTATAGTTGTGTTGGAGGACTTAGAGCTGGTCTGCTAATCCACTGACTTTCTGAACCAGGACAGAGTAACTATTGCTATTTTTGTATTTTACCTAAGACCCTCCCACTAGATTCCCTGTGCCAGATCTCCTAGTAACTGTGTTTCCCTGTGCCGGTCCTCTCCATTTTGTGCCCGTGCTGGACCACATCTCTCTTTTCCTTTCCCCTTCTTAACTGCCCAGACCTTTCCTGAAGTCCTTCCAAAATATCTTAAGCTAGAAAATTATTACACTTTGAGTGTTTGTGGATTCTGTCACTCCAAAATCCATTTACAAGCTTGACCTAGCATTGGTTCTGAGAGAATCTGAGGAGAGCTCAAGTAATGTCTTATCTATTCTCTGGCCATTCTCTGATCTTCATGATTTTTGATGATGCTTAAGCATCCATTTCTTAAGCATCTCATGGTAACTCTCCTTGACATGTTCCATCTCTGGCAGTGCATCAGCATGCTATAAACTTATAAACCCTAGACAAGTGTCTAAACTCCCTCCCCTTCCCCCCACCTCCTTCCCTTGGCAATATTCATATTTGGGAACAGAAAGCAAGATCTGGGAGCCTGAACCTTCTGTCCTAAAGATAAGGATTCCACAGTTCGCTAACCAATACCTGGACTGGGTAGATTGTTTGCCCTAACCATTCATTTGGTTCCTCTCTCCCAATCTTATGAGCAGAACCAGTAGGGGTAGGGCAAAAATAATCTGTTAAATTTGCTGTTGTGATGAGAATTTTTTTTTCCAACTGAATAATATATTTTTTCAAATTTCATTTGGAGTTTTCAACATTCATATTTTTGTAAGATTTTGAGTTCCAAATTTTTCTCCTTTTCACCCCTACCCCAAGGCAGCAAGCAATCTTATGTAGATTATACTTGTACAATCATGTTAAACAGATTTTCACATCAGTCATGTTGTGAAAGAAAAATCTAGAACAGAACTCATCTTTTCCCTCAAAATCCTACCCATCAACTCCCAAGTTCATAACCCTGTTATGTTTGATTCCTCACTTGCATTCACTTGACATAATCCATTTTGTTGAATTTTTGCCTTTTTTTCCCTTAATAACATCTGAAACTACCCTCCTTCTAACTATTCATGTAGCCATCACTTTAGTGAAGGCCATCATTTCTCATTTAAACTTATGCAGTGATTTCTTAATTGATCTCCCTTTCTCAAAAATTCTTTACTTCAATCCATTATCCACAAAGCTTGTCATAGTGATTTCCTTAAAGAAACTCGGTAAACTTCAGTGGCTCCCTCTTGTTTATATGATAAATAGATAAACTCTTATTTTTTGGTTTTTAAATTTTTTACAACTTGCCCCAACTTGTCTGTCCCGCCTCATTATACATTATTCCCCTTGCCAAATACTTATGGTCCAGGCAATTAGACTTTTCTCCTGGATTGGGCATATCTTTGCCAAATCCATATCTTTGCTCTCACTGTTCTGGTCCTTGAAATGTACTCTTCACTTCTCTCTCACAAAATCCTTCAGTAAGTTCAATATTCAGTTTATCCACATTTCATGGTTCCTTCTGACTTCTAGAGCTCTCCTTGCCTTATTACCTTGTGTATATTTTGTACATTTATTATCTGTCTTCTTCTATTTGTACATGCTGTTTGTCTCAGCAAAATATAAATTCCTTGAGGGATTATTCCATTTGTTTTGATAGTCCTTTTGCCTGTCATACACAATCCCTGCCACAGAGTACTTGGGCCTTGTGGGAGGAGTTAGAATTAATAATTCTTTTGTAGAATTAAAGGGTTGCTTGAAAGTCATTCAGATGTTGGATGATTTTTCCATGATCCCAAAGCTAGTATGTGAAACAGGACTTGAATCCAAGTCTAACTGATTCTAAGTCCAGCCATTTGTTCAGTACATCTGATTGCCTCTTTAGTCATTCTATTTTGTAGTTTTTTGGTATAAGAAATTCTTTATAGGATGAGAATCCTCCCTTTGACTTTCCTATTTAAATTTATCTTTTATTCATGACTTTCTTTCTACGAGTTGTGATTATAAATGGAGTTGCCTACAAATTCATGCAACTTGGTGTTACTTTTATAAATGAATAAAAAGTCAAGATAGTGATGTTTTTGCAATTTTTCCATGTTTTATTAGTTTTATCTTTACATAGCTACTATTCCTAAATATTTGCTTGCCTATGTGCACTGACATATAGTATTCACTTACTAAATAATTTATTAATTGATTGTACTGTTGCTTCTTCAGAATTGGAGGATTTTTCTTTTTTTATCCAGACCAAGAGTTCTTAACCTGGGGTCCTTGAACTTTAAAAAAATATTTTAACTGTATTTCTGTATAATTGGTTTCTGTTGTCTTTTTTATTATTATTATTATTTTTATTTTTTTGCTGAGACAATTTGGGTTAAGTGACTTGCCCAGGGTCACACAGTTAGGAAGTGTTAAGTGTCTGAGGTCAAATTTGAACTTAGATCCTCCTGACTTCAGGGCTGGTGCTCTAACCATTGCACCACCTAGCTGCCCCTTGTGAAATTTTTTTTACCTAATACTATTTGATTTTTGAGTTCCAAAATTATTTTTCTTCTTTTCTCCCTTACTTTCCTCCTTCCCAAGACAGAGAACAGTCTGATACAGATTATACATGTACAATAATTTTAAACATTTTTTGAATTCAAACACATAATGAGAAGGGGTCCATGGCTTTTATCAGACTGACTTTCATAGAAATCCAAGACACACAAAAAGTTAAGAACTGTTCTGGCCAATTGTTGACCTGCTCACAGGGTGAATGGAAGATGAATGATTACGACTGGGTGACCTTAAGTTAGTAGGATTGAAGAATTACAGATTTAGGGTTGTATAGGAGGTTAGAAGCTATTTAGGCTAATTTCTCATCTTTACATGTAAGGAAACTAAAGACCAGAAAAGTTTAGTTTGTGTTACTTTATTATTAAGTCCAGATTCCAGTGTGGAGCTTCTCATTCCAGATTCAGTGTTTTCCAATTCCAGGTCTGTAAATCCCTTTTATTTGAGATCTCACCCAGTAGTAACCACATTCATTATTGCTATATTATTTTATTTATGTCTGGCTTTCCAGTTGGAGAATTTTTGACAAAAATACTGAAGTGATTTGCCATTTCCTTTTCCAGCTTATTTTATAGATGAGGAAACTGAAGCAAACAGAATTATATGACTTATTCAGGGTCATACAATTAGTTAAGTGTCTGAGGTCAGATTTGAACTCATAAAGAACTCATAAAGAGTCTTCCTGACTGCAAATAATCATACTTATCATGTCATTAATTTGAATGATTGTACTATAGTATAGAAAATTCACTGGATAGGGAATCCATTCCAGTTTCTACTAAATTGTAAAATCTAAGAAGGCTAGAACCATACATTTTTTTTTTTTATCTTTATTGCCAAATACTGTATTGCCCATAGTACAATCTCTTCTTTTCTGAGCTCTAGCTTTCTTTCCCTGTAAAGTAAGAGAACTGGCTAAAATAGAATAGATTTTGTTTTTAAGACTTTTTTTTTTTTTTGCCATTTTGTTAATAAATTTTTTGGCATTATGAACCTCACTGCGTCTGGGTACTGTGACTATCCCTCCTCGTCTCTCTCCCACCAGATACTGGTTTTGCACATTGGATTTTGGACTTTGATAGGTGAGCTTTCAATTTATCTTACCAGGAACCAAGCCTCCATTTCCAAACAGGATTTCTGCTTGCATTAGACATCCTTCTCCCTTCTTTTTCCCCTTTATATATTGTCTTTCCTTATTAGAATATAAACTTGAGATTAGAAAGTCTTACTTGTTTGTAGTCTTAGTGCTTAGCACAGTTCCTGGCAGATAGTAAATACTTAATAAGTGCTTTTCATTCATTCATCAATCAGGGTGTACTTATAGATTGTAACACAAACATGTTTTTTCATGTTGTGGCTTTTTTTTAAACTCAATGATATTTTTGTCAAAATACATATATAGTTTTCAACATTCATTTTTATAAGATTTTGGAATTCCAAATTTTTCTCCTCCTTTCCTCCCTCTTTCAGAAAGTAAATAATCTGATATAGGTTATATATGTACAGTCATGTTAAACATATTTCCACATTAGTCATATTGTGAAGAAGAATCAGAAAAATCAAAAAGTCATGAGAAAAAAACCCACAAATTTTATTTAAAATGTGGAAATAATATGTTTTGCTTTGTATTCAGTATCCATAGTTTTCTCTGGATATAATTGAGATTTTCCATCTTTGTGATTTTTTTTTTTTTTATCTATGTCTTACCATAATTCCTTCATAGAGGATTAATTCAAAGTATTAGAGGCTTTCTTCTAAGTTTTTTTTTTTTTTAATATAAAGTGTGTACTAGTTTTGGTCCCTAATCACTTTCAAGAGGTGGTGGATTGTACGTACTAAATTAATTTTGCTGTTTTTCTTTGTTAGAAGGTTGTGTTCTTTAGTGAGGAGATTGTACTAGGAAAAACTAATATATGGGAAATGAATATAAACTGTTGGCATTTTTGGTTTTCTTCCCGGGTTATTTATACCTTCTGAATCCAATTCTCCCTGGGCAACAAGAAAACTGTTTGGTTCTGCACACACATATTGTATCTAGGATATACTGTAATCTATTCAACATGTAAAAGGACTGCTTGCCATCTGGGGGAGGGGGTGGAGGGAGGGAGGGGAAAAATCGGAACAGAAGTGAGTTCAAGGATAATACTATAAAAAATTACCCTGACATGGGTTGTATCAATAAAAAGTTATTTAAAAAAAAGAAAGAAAGAAAAACTAATATAAAAAAGCAAAATGAGATGTCAGCAAAATTTATTTTAAAAAAATGTCAGTATTGTAGCATCTGTATTGTTCATCTCTTATCCTTTCCTCTTTTTTTTTTTTTTTTTTAAGCATTTAGCATGAAGTCTGGCACATACTAAGAGTTTAATCAATGCTTGTTGATTGATCCTTGGTGCTGGATAAATGATCAATCTATATATTCCCAGAAAAATAGCTTCGTTAGCCCCAGAGATGATAATAGCTCACAATTTCATAGTGCTTTAAACTTAATGTTTTCCACAAAAAGACTGAGGTAGGTGATACAAATATTACCATTGCCATTTTAGGGAATAAAGAAACATAGAGGAAATTTGACATACCTGTGATCAATTGGCTAGAAGACGTCACAACTAGGATTCAAACTTTATTTTTTCTGAGAAAAGTAGAATAATTTCTACAGCCTTTTCTCAAAATTGTGTAGTATTTGGATCATCCTTGGTCTTACTTCAGTTTTCCAGAGTATTCAATCATCTTAAAATAGATTCTAAACATAATTAAAACGTGGTAACTATTTTGATGCCTTTTTTCCTGCTAATTATTGCCCTTTCGTCCTACAAAACACACACACACACACACACACACACACACACACACACACACACACACACATTCCCTACATATAGGATAAAGAAAAAGTCAAGCAAAACCTATACACAGAGACTATATATGACTTATGTTTGTAATATTAAGTTCTTATACTCTTTCACCTCTCCTGAAAATAGGTATTTATTTCATCAACTGCCTCTTGGGATCAAGCTTGGTCATTGCTTTTAATCTGAGATCAGCTGCCTGTATACTGATATGGCCATTATGTATGTTGTTTTCCTAGTTCTTTTTTTCCTTTCTTTCCAAGATTTCTTATGTTTTGATTTCCTTATTATCAGTCCCCATGAATCCAGCCTTCTAAACTAGTCTACTTTGTTGAGGCTACCATTATCCTTCAGTTACTATGTTCAAAATTTTGGTGTCTTTAATTCCTCTTTCTCACCTTACATATTCTAGTCAATGGAAAAGTCTTGTGATTTTTGTCTCAACAATATATCTCACATCATTCCCTCATCTTCACGTGCATAACTAGTACTCTTATTTCAGGGTCTTATCACTCTTTGCTTGGAGTATTGCAAGTAGCCTTCTGCCTTAGTTCTCTACTTACACCATTCTGTCTTCCATACAGCTAACAGTGATTTTTTTAAAAGCTCTGATCTGACCACATCAGAACTCTGTAAATTTGGACAATCCCGTGTTTACTATTAGAATTAAATATAAACTTCTAACTCCCAATAGTCTGGCCTCATTCTGCATTATTAGTTATTTTATGCATTATTGCTTATCTTTACTGTGATCTGGCTCAAATGCCTATCTTCCTCATGGTATAATAATGTCTGCCATTGTGTATGTGTATTGACTGTCACCTATATCTAGAATACACATTTCTTCCTCACTCTCCATCTCTTAGAATTTACAGTTTCCTTCAAGGCTTAGCTTAGGTACTAACTTCTTCTTGAAGTTCTTCCTGATTCTTCTTGTTGCTAGCCCCTTTCCCTAAACATATCTTATTTCTATTTTGTGTATACCTAGACACACACACACACACACACACACAAGTTCTTCACATGGCAAGGGCTATTTAACCCCTTTCCATTTTACCATACTATCATTCCTGATTTTATAATGTTAAATAAATTGAGGGGACTTTAGGCTCAAGATTTTAATAAAATTTACTATATTTTCTCAGATATATAGTTTCTCCTAAGATCATCTGAGCTAATTTTAAGAGCTGAATCCTGTAAGTTTCCCATTCTAATTCTGAATCACAAAACATGAAAGACCATTTGGTATACAGCTCTTCTGGTGGTCAAATGGACAATAGCTTATATTTATAAAACATTTAAATTTACAAAATGCCTTTTTTTTAATAGTATTTTATTTTTCCAAATAAATACAGTTTTCAACATTCACCTTTGCACAACTTTGTGTTCCAAATTTTTCTTCTTCCCTCCCCACAAGACAGCAAGCAATTCAAAATAGATTAATCATGTACAGTTCTTCTAAACATATATCTGTATTTGTCATGCTGCAGACAAAAAAAGCAGATCAAAAGGGAAAAAACAGAAGAATGAAAATTAGAGCAAACACTAACCCCCCCAAAAGGTGAAAATACTATGCTTTTATCTACATTCACTCTCCATCATTGTCTCTCAGGATTTAGATGGCTTTTTCCATCACAAGATTATTGGAATTATCTTGGATCATCTTATTATTGAAAAGCGTCAAGTCCATCATAGTTGATCAACACATAATCTTGTTATTTCTATGTACAGTGTTCTCTTGAACTCATTTTACTCATATCAGTGTGTTGTAAGTCTTTCCGGGCTTTTCTGAAATCAGCCTGCTCATCATTTCTTTTTCTTTTATTTTCTTTTTAAATTTGTTTATTTATTTATGAATCATACTGGGAGGGAAAAATCAGAACAAAAGGGAAAAACCATGGGAGAGAAAAACAAAAAAACAAAAAAGAAGTAAACATAGCATATGTTGATTTACACTCAGTATCCATAGTTCTTTTTCTGGATGCAGATGGCATTTTCTGTCCAAAAGATATTGGAATTGTTTTGGATCACTGAACCCCTAAGAAGAACTAAGCCTTTTGTCATTGACAGTTGCACATTCTTGCTGTTTCACTCAGCATCAGTTTGTGTAAATCTTTACAGGCCTTTCTAAAATCGGCTTCTTCATCATTTTTTATAGAACAGTAATATTCCATTACCGTCATATACCACAACGTATTCAGCCATTCCCCAATTGATGGGCATCTACTCATTTTCCAATTCTTTGTTATCACAAAAAAAGTTGCTACAAACATTTTTGCAAATGTGGGGTCCTTTTTCCTCCTTTTGATCTCTTTGGTATACAGACCCAGTAGAGACACTGCAGGATCAAAGAGCACGCATAGTTGGTTAGCTCTTTGGACATAATTCCAAGTTGCTTTTTAGAATGGTTGGATCATTCACAAACTCACTAATAATGTTTTAGTGTCTTGGTTTTCCCACATCCCCTCCAATATTTATCATTAACTTTTCTTGTCATCTTAGCCAATCTTAGAGATGTGACATGCTACCTTAGAGTTGTCTTAATTTGCATTTCTCATCAGTGATTTAGAACATTTTTTAAAATAGCTTTTTATTTACAAGATATATGCATAGGCAATTTTTCAGCATTGACAATTGCAAAACCTTTTGTTCCAACTTTTCCCCTCCTTCCTCCCACTCTCTCCCCGAGATGGCAAGTTGACCAATACATGTAGAACATTTCTTCATATGACTAGAAATGGCTTTAGTTTCTTAGTCTGAAAATTGTTCATATCCTCTGGCCATTTTTCTATTGGGGAATGGTTTATATTCTTATAAATTTAAGTCAATTCTCTCTATATTTTAGAAATATGAAGCCTTTATCAGAAACATTGGCTATAACAATTTTTCCTCGGCTTTCTGCTTCTCTTCTAATCTTGTCTGCATTTGTTTGTGCAAAACTTTTTTAGTTGAATATGATCAAAATTATCCATTTTGTATTTCATAATAATCTCTATAATAATAAATTCCTCTCTTCTCCATAGATCTAAGAGGTAGATTAATTTCTTTGTTCTCTTAATTTACTTATAGTATCACTCTTTGTGTCTAAATCATGAATCCAATTGTATACAATAATAGTAAGAATGTGCAATGATCAACTATGAAAGATTTGGTTCTTTTCAGTGGTTCAGAGATCCAAAGTAATCTCAGTAGACTTTGGACAGAAAATGCCATGTGCATCCAGAAAAAGAACTATGGAGATTGAATGTAAATCAAGACATGATATGTTCACTTCTTTTTTGTGTTTTTTTTCTCTTCTATAGTTTTTCCCTTTTGTTCTGATTTTTTTTCTCCCAACATGATCAATAAAGCAATGAGCATTAAAATAAATAAAATTTAAAAAACAAAACAAGAACTCATTTTGACCTCATCTTGCTATAGAGTGTTAAATACTGGTCAGTGCTTAATTTTTGCCATATTATTTTCCAGTTTGGCCAGCAATTTTTGTCAAATAGTGAATTCTTATCCCAAAAGCTGGAATTAATTCCCTTGAAATTCTTGACCTTTTGAATATTTCAAATGAATTTTGTTATTATTTTTCCTAGCTCTATAAAGTTATTTCTTGGTAGTTTGATTGGCATTACACTGAATAAGTATATTACTTTAGATAGAATTGTCATTTTTATTATATTAGCTCATCCTATCCATGAGCAAGTGATACTCTTTCATTTGTTTAGATCTAACTTTAACAAAATGCTTTCTTTATAGTAACCCTGTGAGGAGGATGGTACAAGTTTTGAAAAATATATTTTACAAGGGAAGCTTCTCCTATAGCTTCATATTATATCTCATATGCTCTTGGATAGTAGAGTACTTCAATTTCTATATTTTATTCAGTATACATGAACTATCTCCATAAAAATCTAATTCTGATGTGTTATCATCCTGCTATAAATGGAACTTATACCTAAATCTCTCACCACTCTTTTCCTTTACAATGTTATAAACATTTTGTAGATTCTTCTCTTGTTTACAATCACTTTATTTTCATTAGTTGATACACAATTCTGCCAGTTTCTCTGAATTTGTTCTTTTTGTCATTTTTATATCATGTGGTAACAATATTGCATGACATTCATGTACCATGATTTGTTCAGTCATTTCCCAGTTGATGGACACCTACTTTGTTTCCAGTTCTTTACTACAATAAAAAAATGCTGCTATAAATATTTTTGTAGATATGGATTTTTTTCATCTGATCTTGATTTTTTTGGATATATGCTCTGTAATAGTGTCATTGAGTCAAAGAGTATATGTTCAGTGAATTTTTAAAATATAATTCCAAATTGCTTTCCAGAGTAGTTAGATTAGTTCCCAGTTTCATCAACATTGAGTTTCGTGGTCCTTTTCAAACAACTTTGAAAGATATAAGAATTGATTAGCCTTCCAGAGGACCCATGAAGAAATATCTTCCCTACCTACTGACTGAGGTGATGGGGTAGTGCAGATTGAGAACTTATTTTTGGACAATTGGCCAGTAAGATTGAGATAAAAGCAATTATGTCCAACATTATAACTATTATTTGACACAATTCTAGATAATTCTGGAATGCTAGCTATGGAAATAACACAAAGGAAGAAACTGGGAACATAAGGATGGTCAGAGAAGAAACAAAAATTAACACCAATCGTAATCCTTTTTCATTTCATTTTTTCCTTCTGCCTTATAACTCCCTGACCTTGTTCTTCATCCTCACAATGACATCTGATCTATCTGTCCTTCAGTTTTCCAAGGCATCAACCTTGCATTGACTACACTCTCCTTCCCTCTCTTCACCCATTGATTAACTGGGTGAAGTAGAGGGAATCAGCATTTATATAGTATGTATTCTGTCCCAGACACACTGCTAATTGTTTTACAAAAATCATCTCATTATTATAATTATTTTAATCCTGTAAAATTTTCTACATGAACTTCTTGCTCAGTTAAAATTGTACCTTGTGAAATCCAACCTTGAATCATTCCCACCATCCTCTGTCTTTATTCCCACTCATATGCTGATGAACAGAACTGGAGAAAAATCACAAAATCACAATCTCCAGGTCAACTGCAAAATTATATTGTATACTGTGGACTGGGCCCCTACTAAAAGTAATCATTTCATATTTCCCTGATCAGTTTCTTTTTCTACACATCATGGCAGCTATTCCAAACCATTTTATTCCTTCTCAAGTTTCCCATAACCACATCTCTCAGTCCTCTCAGTTGAGAGCTCATCTTTTACTTTGCTAAAAAAAAATTGTTATTTTCAGAATTTTCTCTTTTCCCTTCCTCTTCATCTCGTTTCATTGAGACATATTCCCCTACTATCTTCATCCTTTTCTCATATGAAGAGATAGCTTTTCTCCTTGTAAATATAAAAACCCTTCTGAATGTAGCTTTGCTCCCATTCCTTCCCAACTTCTTCAGTAGATTGGGAATAGATAGGCCCCTTTATCATCTTCACTCTCTTACAGTAACATAATATTTATTGCTATGTTTTTTCTTAAACATTTTTTCTAATTGCATATAAAAACACTTTTTAAAAATTTTGAATTCTAAAGTGAAATACACTGCATACAAAATAATAGCAATGTTTGGGGATGATCAACTGTAAATAACTTTGCTATTTTCAGTTGTACAATCACCTACAACTTCCCTGAAGGACTTACAATGAAAAATTCTATCCATATGCAGAGAAGGAACTGATTATGTCTAAATACAAATAGAAACATTCTCTCTTTTTAAACTTTTTTTCCCCTTAACTTGACTTTTATGGAAATGTTTTGCACAACTTCATATATGATTTCTTAATCATGGTGGGGATAAGGGAAAGAACCTAGAATTCAAAAGTTTTTTCTAAAGAAGAGGTTAAAAAGTGTTTTGAATGTAACTGAGGAAAAATATTAAATTGTAAGAGTGTAAAAATTTTGAGTTCAAATTCTGTCTCTCCTCCTTTCCCCTTTGTTGAAAAGGCAAGCAATTTTATATAGGTTATACGTAGAGTGGTGTTTGTTTTTGTTTATTTGGTTTGAGGCAATAGGGGTTAAATAACTTTCCCATACAGCTAGGAAATATTAAGTATCTGAAGTCGGCATCGAACTCAGGTCCTCCTGAATTCAGGGCCAGTACTCTTATCTACTGTGCCCCCTAGCTGCCCTTACATGGCATGCTTTTTAAAAATTGATTTTTGTTAATATGCCTATTGGACCATGCCTGCATTTCTGGTCTAATTCTAATCTGTTTTTGTGTTGTTATATTTTTAATATGTTATTATAGCTATTTTATTAATAAAAATTTCAATATTTATAATTCATAAAATTCAATATTTTAAAATTAATTTTCATTAATGAGTTTTGTCTATATCTTTCTTTTTATGATTTGTCTTTCCCTGATTTAGGTGTCAGGATCTTAAATCATAAATAGATTTTGCGATCCCTTTTTTCTCTATTTTTTGTGACTATTCCCTCTTTGACTTTTTCTTCTCCCTTAAATACTCTTCCCTCGGCCTCTACTTATTTCCCTTTTGAATTGTATAGAATCACAGAATTAAAGATTAGAAGGGGTCTTAGTGTCTATCTAGTTCAGCCCATACATGAAAGAAATCCCCACTATAATAATATACTCATCAAGTGATCATCCATAGCCTTTTTTTTTTTTTTTTTTAAGCCCTCTAAGGAAGGAGAACTCACTACTTTTCTAGGCAGCCCATCCCACTTTGAAACATTTCTAATTTTTATGAAGCTTCCTGATATTAAGCTTAAATAGTTCTTCTACTAGTTGCACCTGAGGCTGCTTTTTGTGGCCAAATAGTACAAGTACATGACAGCATCTCAAATATTGAAGTCTCTATTCTCCAGGCTATACCTGCCCAGTTTTTTTCAGAACAGTTCTCATATGACATGGATTTGAGGTACTTCATCCTGGTTGCTCTCCTGGATACTCTATAATTTTCTAATATCTTAATAGTTGCTTATGATACATCTGTCTTCTAAGTTTCTTCTAAGTGTTTTAAGTTTATTCAGCTAGGCCACAATCATTGAACAGAGGGATCCCTCCTTCCTTTTTTCCTTCTTTCCTTCCTTCCTCCCTCCCTCCCTTTTTTCTTCCTCCCTCCCTCCCTTCCTTCCTCCCTCCCTCCCTTCCTTCTGTTCTTCCTTTTTTTTTTTTTTTTTTGCATTAAGAATAAAGCTGCTCTCTTTTTTGTAATAGCAGTGAACTAGAAACATACTAGATATTTATCAGTTGGAAAATTAGTAATTGAATTGGGATACCTAAAGATAATAGGATGGTATTTTGTCATAAGAAACAATATCTTGATAGGTGATGTAAAATATTGGTCTAGACCCAGATACTGCCATACTGCTTTCCAGTTTTCTCAACAATTTTTTTTAACCAAATAATGAATTCTTGTGCCAAAATTTTAAGTCTTTATACTTGTCAAGTACCAGAATATTATGTTTCTTCGCCATTGTAAATTTTATGTCTACTCTGTTCCATTGATCTAGCTTTAAGGTCAAAATACATACATGACCTAGCTATAAAGAGAGTTTTTAGGAGAACATGGAATATGTAACTTATCAGACTTATGGATAGGCAGTTTATGAATAAATGAGAATATTGAAGATATAAAATGGATAATTTGGTTACATTAAATTAAAAAGATCTTGTTTAAATAAAAGTAGTAGTCAAGATCAGAAGGAAAGCAGAAAATTGGGGAGTGGGATTTATAGACAGTTTATTGGATAAAAGTATCATTTACAATATATAAAGAACTTTGTGAAATCTATAAGAATATGAGTCATTTTCCAATTGATTAATGGTCAAATGATATAAATGGGTAGTTTTTCAATGCAGGATCAAAAATATTTTTACTCATGAAAAAATGTTCTAAATCATTATTTGTTTAGAAAAATGCAAATTAAACAATCTTGAGATAACATTTTACACCTGTCAGTTTGACTAAAATGATAGTGACAAATATTGAAGGTGATGTTGAAAAACTGGGATACTAATTCATTGTTGGTGGAATTGTGAACTAATTCAACTGTTCTGAAAAACAATCTAGAATTACACCCCAAGAATGGTTAAAAGTACCTATATCTTTTGATCCTATAATATTGCTACTTGATTTATTTTCAAAGATGATTAGAAAAAAAGGAAAAGAAACTATATATTCTCAAATGTAGTAGCTCTCTTTGTAGTGGCAAAAAATTACGATAAACATAAAAACAAAAGATAAATCCAATTTTAAAAAAATCTTCAAATTAATATTTTTGTGCATATTAGAGTATAAGTCTTTTATTTTAAAGATATCTCTTTTATTTTAGGTACCTCGGAAGCTGATCAAAAGTTCAACAGAGAAGGGAAAGATGAGATTACAAAGAGTAAGACATTTTCACTGAAATAGAAAATTAGCCTGCTGTGCTTTTGCATTAAATAGTAAGCAAAGCTCTTCCTTGCATTCCCATTGGCCCAGTTTTTACTTGCTTATTTTCTGGTTTTCTAATTTGTTAGTGCTTCTCAAATCCTATATCTGTATAAATAACTGGGCTTTTGTGATTTGTGAGTTGTCATTTTTGCTTTGCGAAATCCTGCATTTTTGCCAAGTTTTTCTTCTCAAAGACATATACAAAGCTTTATGTTCCTCCTAATAGTGACAGCTCCTTTTTACTCCCACAGAGCATGTCATTTTACTGTTGTGCCTACTAGTTAATAAAAATAAATTTGGCAAATAACTTATATGAAAATATTTTTTACTGATTATTATAGCGAAACTTCATTTTAAAGAGCCCTAATTCATTTATCCTACAGGTTCTATTGCCTGATTATGTGGTGGTAGATTGTCCTACATTCTCATTTGCATGGAGGATTGTAGCTAAGGCAGATGTTATCCATGATTCTTTCTACCATTGTTATGTTGGGATTCTGTAACATTTGCTATGGGTGAAAAGTGTCCATGTGTTTTCTATGCCTATCTGAACTGATTTTGATTTTTGTGTATCAGGCTTCAGTTAGTTTGGATTTTAAAATTTAGCACACGTGAAAAAATTAAACATAAGACTGCTGGTCTGTACACTGTCTGTAATCTACAATCTCCTGAATAGAAGATATTTTAAAGCTAGGAGAGATCTTAGAAATAATCTGGTCCGATCCTTTGTTTTGCTGCTAATAAAACTGAGGCCTAAAAAAGTTATGACTTGCCTTATGGGCACACAAGTAACAGCAGAGCCAATTGAACTTTCTGACTCTAGTCCTTTTTTTTTTTTTTTTTTTTTTTAAACCTCCAGCACACTTTTTTTGTTTCCTTAGATAACTAAAAGGCTTTTTTCCTCACCAATCTGCTGCTAAATCTAGATTTTTAATATTTGCCAAGTACTTGTATGTCTGTATCAGAGACAAAAAGCCTGGATATTTGGCTCATCTGTCTGTAACTTTACATATACACTTGGGAGGTGTTTGTTTTGCAGATGGTAGTGGAACCTATGTCAGAGTAGAGAGAGGTATAATTAGATACAGTTAGAAATAAAATATTTATTTCTAAAAGTATAATATTGCCAAATATCCAACTAAACATTAATGTATCGAGCCTCTAAAGTACAATATTTTAACGGTTTTAAAACCTTTTATTTGGAATGGGCTAGTTCAATGAGAATTAGGCACAGTGTTGTGCCCCAAAATAATTTTCAATCTCTTTGAATCAGAATGCCTGATAGCCACTAGATCATGTCTTATGCCAGTTATATAAAAGAGACCTCATGTGCTAAAAAGGTTCCTAATTTTAGTTATATGATAAGACAGAAAAACATTTCAGTACTCTTAGGATACCCAGGTAGTAACTGTTACAGGCTGGATGCTTGATGCAGAAGCTAGATATGGCATGACTTTTTAGATTATCCACACATATCATAACCAAGGAAAATAGTCTTGAGTTCCATTGTTTGGAATTTCTGTCAGGGAAGGGAGGCTTTGGATAGAAGCTGTGCTGTGTAGGAGATAGTTTAGGTACTTTTTTCAGAAGTAGAGTATTCTTTGGGGTTAATTGGGGTTATGTGACTTGCCCAGGCTCATACAGCTAGGAAGTGTTAAGTGTCTGAAACCAGATTTGAACTCAGGTTCTCCTGACTTCAGGGCTGGTGCTCTCTCCACTGCGCCATCTAGCAGCCCCTATTCAGAGTATTAGCTTGGTTTTAGCTTAGTGATTTCTTCATCTTTAGGGGTTCTTAATTTGGGATCCATGAATTTGTTTTTGATAACTATTCATTATAATTATTTTCCCTTGTAATCATAAGTCTTTTATGTATTTAAAAACATAAGAAGGACATCTTCTAGGCTTCACCAATTTATAGAATGCCAAATTGGGGGGAGTCTATGACACAGTATTAAGAGCTCCCCTGAGATATTTCTAGCTGTTGTTAACATAATTAAAAACAATGTGGTTTAGGAAAAAACATTAGATTTAGAGATAGAAGACCAGTGCTTAAATTCCAACCATGTAACAATAAAATATTGGGCAAATCTGTCTTTAACTTCTCTGGACCTTAGTTTTCTTATTTGTAAAATGGATGAAACGTTCTCTTCTAAGACAATATCTGTCTCTTTAATTTGATTCTGTTAGCTTATGGACCACTCAACTTTAGTTCCCAATTAAATGTGTTTCTGATAACCAAAGTTAAGTAGTTAGGAGAAAAAATTGTTTCTCCAGCTTTTTAGATGGGAAAACTAAATTGCAAAATTATTTATTCACAGTGGCATGACTTGTAAGCGGTATAGCAAATCTTAGTTTTCTGAGTCCTAATCTAGTACACTTTCCATTAATATAGAAATAAAGTAAACATGTTACCTATTTATTATAGAAATTACTGTACTCTCAAAAACTTGATAGTTTTCTCTCTTAACTTTTTTCCTTAAGTTAACATTTTTTACAATCCAAAAAAAGGTTTTTCACATTGTGGTATTAGTCATCAGTTTCTTTTTATATATTTTAAAACTTATTTCTGATGTTTTAAAGCATAAAAAAAAATCCCACTAGGGACTTATCTTCACTGTTCTCTCAAGAAGGTACAGTAAATACTGCTTTCCACACTGTGGAAAGGTACCCAGCAGCAGAGACAAGGTTTCATAAACTTTACTAATGCATTAGCAACTCTTAACTCTCTGCCCTTTAATACTTTTGACACAATAATTCAGATCGTTATGTTCATTTTATAGATGAAGAAGTTGAGGCACATAAAAGACTTTATTTGTTTTTGAAGATACTTTTAGTTCTTTAACCCCAAACCTAAGGACATGGAGTACTTCCTGGTACTTCCTTAATAGGATGCCCTGAGACAAGAAAAAGGGTTGATGACCTAATTTTCTAAAGAACCTACCATTATTAATGTGTGCTACTTGAAAATTGGAGTGAGAAGCAGAACCATAATATTATTTTAAATCTGTTTTCAAAATAGAAAATTGGTGGTGGTAGTATGGAAATCTCTGAGGCTCCGTGTTGTTAGAATATCAGTAGAAGAGGAATCTTTTTCTCCAGACACTTAGTAACTTTAACTTACTTCTATTAAAACATGTTATTCCTTTGGCTTTTCACTTCAGATCTTTTTATCTGATGTCTGAAGCTCATCTGTCAAATTGTCATTTGGCTGCAGGATAAGGAACGTTTGGACAAACAGCTAAAGTTACAGGCAGAAAAGGAAGAAAAGGAGAAGCTGAAAGAGGAGGCTAAACGTGCCAAGGAGGAAGCCAAGAAAAAGAAAGAGGAAGAGAAAGAACTGAAGGAGAAAGAAAGGCGAGAGAAGAAGGAAAAAGATGAAAAAGAGAAAGCAGAAAAGCTGAGACTCAAAGAAGAAAAACGGAAGGAAAGACAGGAAGCACTGGAGTATGTGGTAGTCTTCCCTCTGATACTAGACTGACAGGAGCTAATTTCCATATTCTTTGTATTTAAATTCTGTGATGTCTACTATTTGAGTATATCCATTATTTTAGGATTAGAAAGGCAGAACTAGATTAGTTTTGCTTATAGGTTTTCCTCTTCTTTGAGTTATAAATTGAGTTTCCTTTTTTGAAAGGGCTGAAAAGAAAGTGGCTTTGGACTCTTCTCCCCTCCATCAAGCTAAGGCTGATATCTTTGGCTTTCTGGGAAATGTCTTTGACTACTTTGCTTATAAAGTACTCTGTACCAGGATTACAGTGGCAAATTGTGTGTCTTAAAAAAAAAAATCATCTTTTTCTCATAGGGCTAAACTTGAAGAAAAAAGAAAGAAGGAAGAGGAGAAACGGTTAAAAGAGGAGGAAAAGGTAAGTAAGTGTTATTATTACTACTTACACAGTCCTAACTTTTTTATTGATTTCTGATCTTATAACTCAGCTGCTTATTGGATATCTTGAATAGGACATAGGCATCGTAAGCCCAACATGTGTAAAACAACTCATCTTTTCCCTGAAATATTCCCCTTTAATTAATTTCCCTGAAATAATCCTCTTTAACTTCTCTATTACAGTCTTCCCTTTCATAATCTAGCTATCACCTTTGGTTCCACTCTTCCTCTTATACTTCACACCTAAACTGTTGCTAAGGGGTCTCCCTGCCACAAGTTTTTCCCTCTGCAGTCCATCCTCCCAAGCTACTAGCAGGATCTTTTTAAAAGATCTTACTGTGTCGCACTTCTTGCTTGCGCACCATGCACCCTTCTTTCTTCCTCCCCCCCAAACTTTATTGGATCTCTGTCACCTCCACCACCAAACATAAAATTCCCTGGCATTTAAAGCTCTTCATAACCTTTGTCTACCACCTCCTCTTGACTCTGTAAGAACGTCTTCCTTACTCCCAGTGGCAATGGCCTCCTTGCTTTTTCTCCCACACAGCACTCTGTCTCTTAACTCCAGGCATTTTCTCTGGTTCTTCCCATATCTGACATTATGTTCTCTCCTCATCTCAAACTCTTGGATTCCCAAGTTTCCTTCAAATTCCAGCTGAAATCCCACTTCTCCAAGAAGTCTTTCCCAGTCTCCTGTTAGACCAGACTCTTTGAAAGCAGGGATTGTTTTTGCTTTTTGTTGTAACCTCAGTGCTTAACTCAGTGCTTGGCACATAGTAGGTTCTTAACAAATATTTGCTGAATAACATATTTTTTAGTCAATAGATGTAAACAGCATAACTATCTTGTTTCTTGTTAGGTCTGTGGTCCCTGTATTCAAAGATTGAGAACTACTTCTGTAAGCAACAGAGAATCACTGAAGTTTTTTGAGCAGGGGAATATAATATGGTCAGGCCTTTTCATTAGGAAAATTATTTTAGCCCCTGTGTGAATGATAGAATGAATACGGAGAGACATACCAACTTATCTTATTTCATCTGTTGTTAACTACAGCGCATTAAAGCAGAGAAGGCAGAAATCACCAGGTTCTTTCAGAAACCAAAGACCCCACAAGCCCCCAAGGTGAGAAACTTGTTCCTTCGGTTTCAGCTTTATTTTGTTTCATTAGCTTTTATTGTTTTTGTTTTTGATGTGAATGATATTTTTTGAACAACCAGGCTTTATTTCATCATTATGTGATCTCTGGCTATAGATATTTTATTTTTCCAAACTTAGAAGATCTTATACATTTGTCTGCTCAAACAGGCAAAAAATGACATGCTTGTCACTTAACAAATATTTAGAATCTTAATTGATTACTAAATTCACAGAATTATAATAGATGCCTTTAAAGACAGAAAAATAATTTCTACATTTAGGGGCAAATCACTGGGGAGACAAAACTAACGTGACAGAAAAATAAACAATATGAAACAATATCTTTAAACTTTCAGATGTTTAAATGTTATTGAAATTCCCAGCAGAAGAGCCTCATCCATGCCTTTATTTAAATTACTACTAAAAATTGCAATCAGATTGATGCTGAAAGAATAGTTCTGAAGAAATGTACACATTAATAATTTATGTGAAGAGTTCGTTCAGGAGCCACTTTGTTAGGCTTTAG
This sequence comes from Antechinus flavipes, assembly GCF_016432865.1. Taxonomy (NCBI): domain Eukaryota; kingdom Metazoa; phylum Chordata; class Mammalia; order Dasyuromorphia; family Dasyuridae; genus Antechinus; species Antechinus flavipes. The sequence continues at coordinate 661,227,904 of NC_067398.1, read as the reverse complement.
CATTCCAAATATCTTGAGCTAAAATCTTTTTTTAACAAGGTGTTTAAAAAAAAAAGATATTTGATATGGTATGATGTCTTGTATCAGTTATTTCAATTTTAGATTCATTCTTAATTTCAGACTCTTGCTGGTTCTTGTGGGAAGTTTGCTCCCTTTGAAATTAAAGAGAACATGGTCCTTGCCCCTCTCTTTCGAGTGGTTTTTGACCAAGAGCTCTCTGATCAGTTTGACCAACTTCTTAAGGACCAAAATTCTGAATTAAACTTTCTGAAAGATCTCAAGTACCGTAAACCTCACAGATCTGGACCCACTTTGCCTTATGTCCGAAGTCCTAACACTATTAACAGGTTAGTATCTAGAAAGTTAGTTATTTATTTTCTTTTATTATTTATGAATTCAGTGTAATATGAATTCAGTGTAGTATGGTACTGAGCTGGAAGTCAACAACTTAAGGTTCTGATCATAGCTCTGCTGCTGATAGGTAAGTACTGTATTGGACTGGGCTTTCTCTTCTTGGTTTCAGTATCTGTCTTTGTAAATGTGTGAGTCAGCCCAGAGACAGTGTAATGTAATAGAATTTGCAGTGGGCTTAGTTTTACTGCTTAGACCCTCATTAAGAGGGTGTTGATGTAGATCGTCTAGAGAAGCAGGGCATCATAGTGTGTAGGTACTGTATTTCAAATCAGGAAACCCTAGGCTTCAAATCCCACCTTAGACACAATTCCTCAACTATAAAATGAGGACAATAATAGCACCTCCTTCGCAGTGTTGTAACAAGAAATTTAATCTTTCTGAACCTTAGTTTCCTCATTTGGAACCTCAGGATTTGAACTTAATTCAGCTCTTCTAGTTCTGATTTTTTGTGATTTTATAAAAATACTCTGTATGGTTCTCAACAATGTGATGATTCAAAGCAATTCTCATAGACTTGGAATGAAAAATGCCATCTGTGTCCAGAGAGAGAACTATGGAGACAGAATGTAGATTGAAGAATAGTATTTTCACTTTTTTTGTTTTTCTTTTGATTTGATTTTTCTTGCACAGCATGACAAATATGGAAATATGTTTAAAAGAATTGTACATATTTAGCCTATATCAGATTGTATGCTATTTTGGGGAGGGGGGAAAATAAGGGAGGAAAGGAAAAAATTTGAAACATTTAGATTTGGGTTTGGAAGATCTAAAGTCTTAGAAAAGTAAATGATGAAAACTATCTTTATATGGATTTTGAAAAATAAAATGCTATTGAAATTTTTTTTAAAAGTTTCCCAGTCTGTCCTAGCAAACAGCTTATTTCACAAATCTCTAGAGAAAAGACATCTGTTTTTTATCAGTTTGCTTGCATGTAACTCAACTTATTGAAAAATCCTGGTCATTCCTTTGCAGAAACTCCTTCTTTCTCCTTTTTGTTTTCCCTGTACTACATACATGTATCTCTGTGTCATTTAGGGGGTTGTGTTATATAGAAGGTTTGTCTGTAATTGTAGGTGTTTGACTTCATAATTGGGGCAAATCTTTTTAGAATTATTATAGTTTATTCATTTGAAAGCAGGTTCTTGCCTCTTAAGTGATGGTCAAAGCCTTTCTATAGCACCAGTTTTATATATGATGAATTTCTCAATTCAGTCTTTCACTCAGCAGTGATGTAGTAATAGTGGAAAGTGGCAAAGTCAGTGATGTTCCTGAAAGGAAGAAATTTGGTAGGATGAAGCTCTTGCAGTTCTCTGAGAACCATCGGCCTGCATACTGGGGTACCTGGAACAAGAAAACCTCAGCCATCCATCCACGTAACCCCTGGTCCAAAGATAGCGTAAGCAAGATGTTATATTTTCTTTTTTTTTTATTCTTATCTGTCTCTACAACAAAACAAATGTTTATCAGCTAGTATTCACAGAGTGCTGTTCTTATGCTGAGTAATTTATAAAATTTAGATAAGCTGTGATTCCTTATAGCTTTAAATCTATTACCTATGATCCCTATTTTTAGATTGTTTAAAGTCTAATAATGAGCATAAGATACCAACATGAATAAATATAATACATAATATTGCATAGAAAGTTTATTAATTACTAAACAAAGTGCTCATTATCTAAGATAACTATTAGGGAGAATCTTAATTATTTCATTAACATTGATTCATTTTTCTTTTAGAAGCTGTTGGACTATGAAATAGATAGTGATGAGGAATGGGAAGAAGAAGAGCCAGGAGAGTCCCTATCTCATAGTGAAGGGGTAAGAACAGCTCTGAAAAGTTAGAAAAGTTGGCTTTCAAGAAACAGGTTCAAAATCAATCTAAACTGTTGTGATGAGATAGATTTCTGCCAGTCTGTCCTGTGTGCATAAAACAGTAAATAGTGTTTCTTCCTGTAGTTTTGGCAAAGGTCTGATAAATAGAAAAAAAAAATGAACTTAATTATTTTTTTCCTCTGTAGGATGATGAAGATGAGGGGGGTGAGGATGAAGATGATGATGATGGCTTTTTTGTACCTCATGGGTACCTATCTGAAGATGAAGGAGTAACTGAAGTAAGTTTGTAATAATAATTAGTAATAATTATGGGATTTGAAATTTTAAAAATTGTTTTTTCTTTAGTTAAAAAATATTTTCTCTTCTATTTCCCCCATTGAAAGAGAAATAAAAATAAACTCTCTAGCAAATATTAATATTTAAGATTGGGCTCTCTGCACTTCTGGGGAATTATGTGGGCTGTCCTTTGTGACCTACTGCTTTTCACAATTCAGGTTGGGGAGCTGTAAGCTTTCAGTGCTCCCAGAGTAATGTGATCTAGAGTAGTCCTTCAAGTCTGAGCTCTGCAAGTTCTTGACCCAGATTTGGATCTGTCAGCTTGTCTTTGATTAGAAGTTTCAATAGACTACTGCTGGACCCAACCATTATTAACTTGGAAGGAGGCTTTGCAGGTTCAGAGTGGCTGATGCCAAACTTGTTCTTTACTCTGTCCACAGGTAGGATCCCCTACCATGATTATTTCTCACTTATATCCCATTCCTACCCAGGGGTAGGTATAGGCCCACTTCTCAGTCTGTTCTGGATCTGTGAATTGGAATTGGTTAATGAGAATTGTCAGGTGTCACTCATTACTGCACCTTGTGCTAGTTTAGTGATCCTTTGGCATTTCTTCCTGCTTGGGAGGTTCTTACATAGTCCCCATTCTCTGCTTTCTTTCAGTTCTCGGGCACAGAAGTACTAGAGTATGTATGTCACATTTCAAGTCAACCCCAGTCCTCTGTATTCATAGATCTCTATCTCTTTCCCTAAGCCAGTCTGGGCTGGAAAAACTTTTCACCATGATTTTGGTTGGGAGGGGAAGAATTTCTTATTCATAATTCAGTCTGGTATATTTTAAAAATCTTTGTGGTATAACGAGAGAACTAGGATGTATTTCTTCCTGCTACTCTACCATCTTGACTCTCCTCTCTTTAATTTTGAAAGAAGTAAATTTCCCAGAAGAACCAACAAGGGCCTGAAATTAAGAATAAATATAAAATAGGTAGTTGCTGCCACAAATAATATAACAAGCAATCCTTTTAATTAAAAGAGCTGTAGTTAAGGCTGGAATATTTTGATTATATCTCTTTCTTTTGGTTTTCAGGAAGGTGCAGATCCAGAGAATAACAAGGTTCGTCAAAAGCTAAAAGCCAAGGAATGGGATGAGTTGTTAGCCAAGGGGAAGAGGTTCCGTGTACTCCAACCAGTGAAGATTGGTTGCATCTGGGAAAGCGACAAGAACAATAATGCCAATTCAGAGCTAAAGGTGTTGCAGCAATTTACAGCTTGTATTCTGGACACAGTTGTTCCAGAGGAGGAACATACACCGAAGGTCAACAAAAGAGAAAAGAGGGACCGACAGAGTAAGCTCTGAGTTTAGGATGGGAACGGCTTGAAAAACCAAAGGGCAAGATCTCCTTTCTGAGAATCCTATGATAGGGATGTTAGGATTGTTAAATGCAATTCAGACCAAAACATTTATTCAGTGCCTACTTTTTGTTAGCCATTTTACCACGGCTGGCATGCAAATCTCTCCCTTCAGGGAACTTATATTCTATTGGGAAAATACAGCATTGACACAATTGTTACGTCAAAAAAACAAAAGTAATTTGAGGGGAGAATGAATATTAACTAAAATCATGAAATTATAGCAGGCTTCACAGAGAGGATAGCACTTGAGCCTTAAGGAAGAGGAAAACTTGAGGTGGAGTTGAGAGAATATGTCAAGCATAGAAGATACTTTGTGCAAATGTATGGAGCTATATCGTATTGATGAGGAAACTGAGGCCCAGAGACAAAAAGTGACTTTTCCAAAATCATATTGGTAGTGAGAGTAGACTTCAACCTAAGTGCTCTGACACCAAATTTAGTTTTCTTTTTACATTGATATGGAATTCATTGGAAGGGGCTGCAGAAGCAACCAAGGGCTGGTGAAAGGGGACAATCACTAAGCAAACAATCACATATTGAACCAAACATTGTCAAGTGATGGACATTGGGAATGAAAATGAAATTGTCAGGGCTCTCAAGGAGCTTAAAATTCTATGGGAGAGACAACATGTCAATTCAACAAGCATTTATTTAGGGCTTGCTTTGGCCAAGCACAGTGCTGAAACCTGAGGATAGAAAGAAAAGCACAATCTCTGCCTTTAAGGAACTCACTGTCTTAATAAGAAGATAATACATTGTAAATGAGAGATAATTCCAAAGGGAAGACTCTGGCAGTGGAGGGGACCAAGAAGGATCTTTTTGCAAAAAGTCAAACTTGTGTATAATCATATATGCTACTAAGTGTCAGAAAAAGGATTTAAACCCCAGACACCTAGGACCCAATGTCTCGCCCCTTTCTTCTACACCAAATCACACTCATTTTCATATGTAGGGTCTCTGATTTATCTTGGACATTTGTATAAAAGATAAGTTTGAATTTTATAAATTTATGATTTTTTAGCAATAGTTTCTTTGCTTTTTTCTACAAAGTTCTTTGATCTACACAATAACAGTAATTATAATTTACATTTATAAAATCTTGAACTATTTACAAAGTATTTGCCTCATAGTAACACTGTAAAGGTAAATAAGGCAAATGATATCCTCACTTTTTGAAGAAAGTGAGACCCAGAGAGATTAAGTTGTTCTTGAATGCACAACTACTCCATGACTCAGATCCAAGTCTTCAGATTCTAAGCATGGTATTCTTTCTACTATGCACAAGATCTCAAGCTAAAATGTAATTATCCATTACAGTCTTACAAATAGGGCCCCAGTTAATGCACATTATATGTTTTACTGACATTCATTATAAATTACGGGTTTTTTTTCTCCTTACAGTTTTGGAACAGTTACTCCCATTATTGCATGGGAATGTGAATGGAAGTAAAGTGATCATTCAAGAATTCCAGGAGTACTGCCGTCAAGGATTGTTTAGTAAGGGCACTGGCAGTCCTGATAGTGACACAGCTAGCCCTACAAGCCCAAGTACTTCACGACCACAGACTCCAACTACTAATGAGGATGCTGCTATACCTTCCAAAGCTAGACTAAAGCGGATTATTTCTGAGAACTCAGTGTATGAAAAGAGACCAGATTTCAGGATGTGTTGGTATGTTCATTTGGAAGTGCTCAAGAGCTTTGACCAAGAGCACTTACCTGTGCCTTGCCAATGGAACTACATCACTCAGGTTCCATCTACTACTAAAGAGGACAATGGCAGTGGGCTAATTCTGGGGCCCACACAGACTACCCCAGTCTCACAAAAGAGAAAAAACACAGGCAGTATGTCCATCACTCATTTCATGAAGAAGCCTAGGCTTGACGAACAGGTAAGTGTCCTTGGAAATATCCTAATCATCTTTTCCCCAAAAGAAGGAGAGAGCAACAACTAGAAATATATACGTCGTATTTGGGTTCTGAATAAATTTTGGGTATTGACATTGGAGGCAGGATTTGAAAAGGCAAGTAAGGCTAGCCTCTTGATGTCTTATGAAGGGAAAATATAAAGGGAAAAAGATCCATAGCTTGAATTTTCAGAAATTAGTCCATATAAGGACATTATTGTCACATTATTAATTGGAAGGTTAAAGATTCTAGATAAGTGTGAAAGCTCTATTTTTTGTGTGTGTTTTTAGACTCATTTTCTGACTGTCCATTCTTAGAGTGTTCTTATTTCACTGAAAACTAATTGAACTGAATATTAATAAATTAATAAACATGAATTAAGTTTTTCAGAATTGAAGCACTTCAATACTGAATTGACCTTAGAGGTCATCTAATTCAATCCATATCTGAATGAGTATCTATTCTTCACCATTCCCTACAAATGGTAATACCCTAGTGATGGAGAACTCATTATTCTCTTACATAACAGTTCATTGTACTTATGAGAAGATCTAGTTTTTTCATATAGTTAACTTGAATTCTTCCTTACTTGTAATTGTCCAAGAAAAAAATCTTCATCTTCCCTACCCAAATCTTCTCAAAGCTAAACCAAACATTTTTCTCAACATAAAACTTAGATCTAAATGATTTTAGGCTGTTTTTAGAAATTAATTCTATCCTCAAAGCTGGAGAGTTAACATCATTAAGAAGACTAAACATGTCTTGCAACTCCAAAGGCAGTTCTAGAAGAAGAGTTCTAAAATGTTTTGGGCAATGGCAATATTGTTAGACTAGGTAGCATAAGAGGTATGAATTCAGTTTGTACTTAAAATTTATCTTTATTAAATCAATCTAAAAATGATTGTATGTATGTGTGTGTCGTACGTGTGTACAACATACATATAAAAATAGAAACATAAAAACAGTTTACATATAAATAATTTTATATGTACACATGTTTTTCTGTGGAAGGGAGCAGAGAAAAGATTCATAAATATATTAAGATGATTTTGGTTTTTATTCTTTGTCATTTTTCTCTGATTTTGTCAATTTTAATATTCCTTTGTAGAAACTGATCAAAGTATGGTATCAGGAAAGGACAGTCCTGTAATTAAAAAACACAAAAACAAAGAAACAAAAAACATGTAGTAAAAATGGGAAGGAGAAAAACATAATCAGTTTGTTTAAAAACTGAATTATCAACAACATAGCTTCGTAATAAACCTATGGTCCTGTGACCCCCTCTATCCAGCTAAGCACCGAATTCTTAGTAGTTATAAAGGCTAGAGCTGATGAAAAAGCCATAATCACTGTCAAAACTTGGTTAAGATTAAAAAAATAAAAAAAGGTAGAGCAGAATTATTGTGCTTTGGACAATTAAAATTAGTATCTTGTGACCACTATTCATAATACTATTTCCTTGAAGAAGGCAGTTATAATTGTAATTCAGTGACATGGTAGAATGGAAAGAATCTTGAGTGTCTCAAGATAATAGTGGGTAAATGAGGTCAAAGGAGTGTAGAGAGAGCTGGGTCTTTAAAGGTCATCTAATCCATCCTTCTTATTTTATAGATGAAGAAACAGACATATTAAAAGAAATCTGTCCATAGTTATACAGCTAACATGTAGATAAAACTAAGATTCAAACCCTAGTTTTTTGGTGAGAAACCTAGTGCTTATTCTGCCACACTTTACTAAAATTGTAATTTTTATAAATAACGTAATATTTTCCTGTTATGTTTAGCAATTCCTTTTTTCTAGCTACTGTCTCTATTGGCAAGGAAATGTGCCCACTTAGCATTTAAATAAAATGATCACCATATCAGTTTTGCTATTTGTTAAAAGATAAATCTCATTGGATGCTTTAGGTTGAAACTGTGGAAATGGATGGATTCCAGGCAGACACTGAAGAAGAGGAGGAAGATGACACTGATTGCATGATTATAGATATACCAGTCAGCAGAGGTGAGAAGAATTAGAACTTTAAGCTATTGTTTGTCTTTTTTAGTTGTTGTTGTAAATACCATTTTATTTTTTCCAATTATATGTAAAGATAGGTTTCTTTTCTTTTCTTTTCTTTTTTTTTGGGGGGGCTGATGCAGTTGGGGTTAAGTGACTTGACCAGGGTCACACAGCTAGGAAGTGTTAAGTGTCTGAGGTCTTCCTGACTTCAGGGCTGGTGCTCTACCCACCTAGCTACTCTAGTTTTCCTCTTTTAAATAAAATTTTGATTTCCAAATTTTTTCTCCCTTCCATTTCCCCTTCTTAAGATAGCAAGCATTTTGATATAGGTTATGCATGTGTAATCATTAAAACATTTTTCCACATTAGTCAAAGGCCACACACAAAAAACAAAACAAAACCAAAAAAAAGTGAAAATTGTATACTTTGATCTGCATTCAGTTCTTTCTCTGGATATGAATAGTATTTCTGTCATGTGTCTTTTGGAATTAACTTGGATCATATTGCTGAGACGAGTTAAGTCAGTCATAGTTGATCATTGTGTGTTGCTATTATTGTTTATAATGTTCTGATTCTGCTCATTTCACTCCGCACCAGTTCACATAAGTCTTTCCAGGTTTTTCTGAAATTATCCTTATCATTTCTTATAGCATAATAAAATTCAATTACTTTCATATATCACAAATTGTTCAGCCATTTCTCAATTGATGTGTTTACCAACACAGAAAAAGCTGCTATATTTTTGTACAAGTAGGTCCTTTTACCATTTTTTTTTTTAACTTTTTATTGACAGAACCCATGCCAGGGTAATTTTTTACAGCATTATCCCTTGCACTCACTTCTGTTCGATTTTTTCCCCTTCCTCCCTCCACCCCCTCCCCCAGATGGCAAGCAGTCCTTTACATGTTAAATAGGTTACAGTATATCCTAGATACAATATATGTGTGCAGAACCAAACAGTTCTCTTGTTGCACAGGGAGAATTGGATTCATAAGGTATAAATAACCCGAGAAGAAAAACAGAAATGCAAGTAGTTTATAGTCATTTCCCAGTGTTCTTTCTTTGAGTGTAGCTGCTTCTGTCCATCCTTGATCAATTGAAACTGAATTAGTTCTCTTTATCGAAGAGATCCATTTCCATCAGAATACATCCTCAAACAGTATTGTTGTTCTGATATATAATGATCTCCTGGTTCTGCTCATTTCACTTAACACCTTTTACCTTTTTTATAATCTATTTGGAATACAGACCTGGTAGTGCTATTATTAGATCAAAGGCCATGCATGGTTTGATTATCCTTGGGGCACATTTCCTAATTGCTTTCATATACCATAATTTATTCATCCATTTTCCAGTTGATAGGCATCCACTCAGTTTCCAGTTTCTTGCCACTATGAAAAGTGCTGCCACAAACTTTTTGCACATGTGGGTCCCTTTTCCTCTTTTGCTAATTGCTTTCCAGAATGGTTGTATCAGTTCACAACTCCACCAGCAATGCTAATATTTTCCCACATCTCCAACATTTATCATTTTCCTTTTTCCGTCTTATTAGCCAATCTAATAGGTGTGGAGTAATACTTCAGAGTTGCTTTAATTTGCATTTCTTTTAAGTGATTAAAAGGGCACACTCTCTGTAACATTCTTCTAGGGACGTCATCAGGGTTGACACAAATACATTAATCAGTTATTAATTGCTACTCTTTGGATGTAGTTATTCAACCACTTTCATATGACTAGATAACTTTAATTTCTTCAACTGAAAACTGCCTGTTCATATTTTTTGATCATTTATCAATTGGGGAATGACTTGTTTTATGTCAATTTGACTCAGTTCTGTATATGTCTTAGAAATGATGCCTTTATCAAAAACACTTGATGTAAAAATTTTTTCCTATCTTTCTGCTTTCCTACTGATCTAGGTTGTATTTGGACAAAACCTTTTTAATTTAATCTAATGAAAATTATCCATTTTGCATTTCATATTTTATTCTGTGTCTCTATTTCAACTTTGTTTTTTGTAAACAATATATTGTAGGATTCTGGTTTTTAATCTACTTTGCTATCCACTTTTGTTTTGTGGAAGAGTTCATTCCATTTACACTTACAGTTATGATTATTAACTTATTTTCCTCTTCTCAACCTGTTCCTTTTCACCAGTATGTTTTGCTTCTGACACTGCTTATCTTAGTCTGCTCTCCTTTTTATTGATGTATTGCCCCCTTTATTCTTTTACCTTTTCCTTCCAACTTCCTTAATGATTTCTTTATCCAAGTGTATATATTCTCTGTTTGAGCCAAATCCAATGAGTAAGTTTAAACAGTGCTTATCTTCTCCCTTTTTTCCCTTCTCCTTAATAAGGCTTTCATGCCCTTTCATGTGATAAGATCCCTTTCCCTTTCTTCTTTTCCCAGAACAATCCTTTTTTTTTTTTTTTCCATCATCACATCAAAGTCAATTTATTACCCCCCGTCCCCCAATACCCTCTAAGGATACTTCCCTTCTAACAGCCCTAAAAAAATCACAATTCTCAAGAGTTACAAGTATCATCTTTCTTTGTGGGGATGTAGATAATTTAACTTTATTGAATACCATGTGTTGTTTTTTTCTTTCCTGTTTACCTTTTTATGTTTTTCTTGAGTCTTTTATTTGTAGATCAGATTTTCTTTTTAGTTCTGGTCTTTTCATCAGAAAAGCTTGAAAGTTCCCTTTTTCATTGAATGTCCATTTTTTCCCCTGAAAGATTATGCTCAAATTGAGTTGAGGCCCATTATTTGGCGAGTGACTGAATAAATTATGGTATATGAATGTAATGGAATATTATTGTTCTATAAGAAATGATGAACAGGCAGATTTCAGAGAAGTCTGGAAAGACTTACATGAAATGATGCTGAGTGAAGTGAGCAGAACCAAAGAACATTGTACACAGTAACAGCAAGATTAATGATTGTAGATCACTGGCTCTTCTCAGCAAAATATTAATCCAAGAAAATTCCAATAGACTTGGGATAGAAAATGCCATCTGCATCCAGAGAGAGAACTATGGAGACTGAATACAGATAAAAGTAAATGATTTATACTTTTGTCTGGCTGTTGTGTTTTTTCTCATAGTTTTTCCGTTTTGTTCTGAAATTTCCTCCCCACAACATGATTAATATGAAAATAATAGTTTTATGAAAACCAATATATGAAACATGAAAATATGTTTAAAATGATTGTACATCATTTTGCAATCCTGGAAAGTGGGGAGAGATAGAGAAAAAAATTTTAGTACTCAAAATCTTATAAAATAGCTCTAGTTCACTTCTTCCAGTAATTGTAATATAAATTCATTGGTCATCAGACAAAAATCTTACACTGCAAAGATGTATTGTGAGACTAGTTCAAAGGAGAGAACTGCATTTGTAGTTAGGAAGACAGGTTTAAATCCTGCCTGTGAGATATCTTGACAGTGTGACAAGATGGAATCAGCATCCAGTCAACTTTAACCCTACATGTTGCAGAACAGTTGCTGATTTGCATTGATTGTATTTTCTTATGGGTAACTGACCAAAAAAGGACCAGGAGTTAAAATTTAATGTCTTAGGTGTCTAAAAACTGATTCTATGTCTCCTTTTCTATCACTCTGTCATTGTCACTACAGAGATGGAAAGGGGCAGAATAGAAAGGAAGACTCCTGGTTTTTTTTTGTTTATTTGTTTTATAGGTGAGCTTGACAAGGGAATTCATCACCTAATGCCTACCTCTAGATTGGACCTAGAGCAGCAGACCTGCTCCAGTTTGGTAGAAACAACTTGAGTTCATGATCTACATCAGAGCCTTTGAAAATTTTCATGTCAGATGAGAAGTTATCCTTCTAAGGAAGGAGTGATAAGAGGAGTAATTATTTAGTTGTAGAATATAACAGTAATCTTTTTAATAATGCTGATAGCATTAGATGTTTAAAAGAACAGTTAGAGGCTTTCTTTCCATATTCACTTATTTAGACTTGATTTTTTTTTTTCATGTTAAACTCTAACATAATCAGTAGTCTCTGAAAAATAATTGGCTCCATATAATGCCTGCATAAAGGAAGGGAAAGGGAAAGAAATATTTATATAGCACCTGCTAGGTGCCAAGCACTGTGCTAAGTACTTTACAAGTTTGATCTCATTTGAATTGCATGAGACCCATATGTGCAGCTCCCCTTGACACTGTGCAAAAGTCTTGCCTGGCTGTCCTGAGTTGTTTGTGGTATTGTGCTATAGAGATTAGAGCTTGATCAATACTAAGCCAATAGTGCTCTGATCTGGCGTGAGACGCATTTATCTAGTTTTACCATTTAATAGCCAGAAAGTTATATCTTTGTAGTGTGTCAAGATGCTTATTTTTTTTCCCTACAATTTGTGAAGAATGAACTCACAATACCATACAAAGTTATTAAATAAATCTGTGATATTGTTGTGAGGAGCTCAAACATTTCCATGTTGTGGTATGATTTTCAGTGTAGACATGACCTAAAACCCCCAGCAACTCAGCTGATCTTTAAAAAATTTTCTTCATGACCAGGAGGACAAAATAGAAACTAGTATGAAGCAGAAATAGGAGACAGAAGAATACAGTTACCATTCTTAAAAAAGGAATCAATATTACAAGAGGTATAGACAGCCCCTTACCTGGGTATCAGTAATTATCAGATTTTAATAGGGGGATAATTAAAGCTAGAGTATACTAATATTTTTCAAAGGATTTATTCACTATTATAAGAATAGTGGGTTGTCTTTTTGCTGTCCATCCAGATAACAGAAGGGAAGAGAACGTTGACAACTGCTTTGCCATCTCAAAGTGACAGAAACGCAGCTTAAAGATCTTATTTTTCTTTTCCAGAGGATAAATCCCCATGTGGACTTGATTCTAAGTTTGATGATGGTGCAATGGAAACAGAACCCAATGAAGACCCCGAGCCAGGCAGCCCATCTAACAGAACTTAAGACCATAAACTTACTAATCCCATAATGTATGTATGTAGAATTCTTTAGACTATTTTTAAATGTGTATCAGATACTTGAAAATCTTTCCATTTCTTTTGTAAAGAGAAGACAGCACTTTGTCCTGCTTCATAACCCCTTTGGAGGTTTGAAAGTTTATATAGAATGACTGATTAGTTCTTTGATAATTGTAAAAACAAAAACAAAAAAACACATGCAAACCAAACTGCATATTAATCTGTCTTTAATAAAGCATTATTGAAATTTGATATTTTGTATGAGAAATAACTTGTTTTCTTCTCCAGCCACAGAAGACAACCTGTGTTACTGGATTGTAAATGTTCTGAAAACCCTAGTAGCTTAAAGCCCTTTGTCAAGGATTTTTTATAATTGTGTATAATATGGGCTTTTGGATATAATGGTGGAAATGTATAAATGTTTATTCTATTCTATGGTCTATTTTTCCTTTTTTTTAAATTTAATTTTTTAAAATTAGAAGCTAAATAGGCATTAACAAAAATTACGCTACTCCTTATTTTGTCTTTGATTTAGCATGTCAATTTAATTCTTTCCAATCAATTAATTAAAAATTCTTGAATATTTATCGTCATCCCAGCTTTGTTCAAGATGTTCTGGGACCTCTGAAGACTAATTTGACAACTTTGGGGAAAATTTATGTGTTACACAGGTGTCAGGTATTCACTCATGAATCCCTCATTGTTCTTTGGAACAGGCTGGGAGTCTGGCCAGGAAGGGATCTCAGGTGAGTTAGTAGCTGGTTAGTAGGAAACTGGGATGCAACACCTGGTTCTTTTTTCTATCCAACACAGGTGAAGACATGATGCTAACATAATCAAGAAATGTGCAGTGTTGTTGTAAAGGCATGATTAAACTTTGTGAGAAGTGTGAGACAGAACTGGAAGCCACAGCTGTGGGGTAGACAATAAAAATAACCGTGGATTTAGCCAGGGTCCTAGGGGGTAGTCCCTGGCTAGGTGACCCCCTCTGTGACCCTCTGAACATTAGGGACTGGCCCTGTAATTGCACTTCTTTCTGTACCTTGTAGTCTTGGAACATTTGTCTCCATCACTGGGAGATTAAGCAGTGTGCCCAGGTTGATGCACCTAGTAATATGGCATAGACTTGAGCTCAGGCCTTCCTGGCTCCAGGATCTGCTAGAATCCAGCTTCTTAAACTGGATTGTGAATCCTATATGGAGGGTTTGAAGACAGTTATGGGTAGAGAGTGTTGTATTATGGTTGAAGAGCTAGGTAAGAAATTCTCAGTTCAATCCTACTTCTGACACATACTGGCTATGTGAATCTGGCCAAGTCACTCAAAATTTTAGTGTTCTAGATCCTCATTTCTTTTTTTAAAGAAACGTAATTTATTTATTTTAGGCTATGTATGTACATTCTTTTTTTTTTAAAAAAAACATATTCCCATATGAGTCATGTTCAGAGAGAAAAATCAGAAACATCTGACATCTTTTGAATATATCAGAGTAATATTTTTAAATGAACAAAATAAAATTCATAAGATTATAAAGAAAATCAGCTGTATAGATGTTTATATATCACTTAAGTCAGAACTCAGCCCTTGAGGTCATGTCTTTTCCAAGGTCCTTTCAAATTAACTTACGAGAACAACTACTTTAGGCTTTTAATTTTGCCAGTAAGTTTAACGTTCTGTTTGTGAAGGAAATAAGGAAACCTATATTTTCATCTTCCCAGAATCATGTTTTCATATCAAATATAATTTGCAGAAAGACTGCAATCACATGTGATCTAACAGCAAATATAAATACAGTAGTATTGAAAATAAATTATATTTCACGGTATCAGAGGGTTGTGGAATTATAGTTGATTTGTATGCCTATTTTATATACCTATATACCTAGGGTTATGTAAAATTTCTTGGGCAAAAAGGAGTTGTGAGTGGAAAAAGTTTAAGAATCCCTGCATTAGACCATACTGTTTCTTATTTGTTATATGTCAGTCATAGTCATACATAGTCGTAGGGAAAGTAATCTGCCCTGATTTTAAAAGATGGGTGGAGATTACCAAGAGGACCCTTCCTCTTCTTAACCCTCCAGTTTCCTGAATAGAACTCATCCTTATCAGTTGTGTGATCCAAGACAATCATTTCATCTCTCTGAAATTCAATTTTCTCATCTATAAAATGGGGCTAATAGTAATTTTATTCCATACCTTAAGAATGGTTGTAAGGAAAGTGTTTAGGAAACATGCAAGTCCTATGGAAATGGGAATTACTGTGATTCCTTTCTACTGAGATAGAAAAGCTGGTTACTAGACTTTTTGAGGGGAAAGAATGTTCCTACTTGCCCTAGTGATGCTTGCAAAAGAAAATACATATGGGGACTGTTCATTGAAGCATTATCTTTGGAAAACTTCCCTCATCTAACATTCAGATAAATTCTCAGTTTGGCTGTGGAACTTATATTTAGTAGTGAGAAGCTTGGAAAGAACATAACAGTTCACCCAAGAATTTAATCATCTCTGTTAGGATTCTCAGTGGGGCTACATATTTCAGTGGCATTGATACAACGAGTAGCACTAAAAATCCAACATGATTTAGCTGCAGTAGTCACATTAGGAGGGAGTGACTTGACTGGAGCTTACACTGAGACTTGAGTGGTAGATGGACCATGGGTTGAGAGTGAAAGGAGTGTGATCTTATGTAAATCACTTTATTCTCTCACTTTCATCATCTGTGAAATGAAGATAGCCATGGGGGGGAGAGGGGGGAATGAAAAAATAATATGCAAAACATTTTACCAACAATAAATCAGCTTGGTGTTTGTTAGCTATTCTTATTACGAGGTTTTTGCTGTATTTCTGGAATGTTTGTTAAACTTCAAGCATTCATAAATAACTCCATGAAGTAAATAGGGCAAACAATAAGAGTATCTGCTTTTTATAGATGAGACAAGAGGCATTGAGAAACATGTACTTCCATACTTTGATTGATTTATGATCCCAATAGTGTAGTTCCTCCAACATATCAAAAACTATCCCAGTTCTCTTACTTCCTGGGTGAGCTTGAGAAGTCACTGACCCTTCCTGTTCTTAGTTGACTCATCTGTAAATGAGGGGAGTTGGACTGGTTGGCTTCTAAGGACCCTTCCAGCTCTAAATCTAAATTTTGTATCTATTTGTGCTTTTTCATTCACTTCTTGTCACTATTTTCCTATAGATCTACATAGAGGTCCCTAATGTACGAGAGGATTTTTTTCCTGAATATCTGGATAGAAGTATGTGAATATTAATGGAGTATGCAAGCTGTCCATCTGTCAACCCTCTTCGTTTTCACTATGTGATTGACCCATCTCTTTTTCCACACATATATCTGACATTCTTTATTTCTGTTTGGTGATGTGATGTAATCTGCTATGTACCTTTGACTCACCCTTAGGTTTACTTCTTCAGAGACTCTGGTACTCCATAACCAGCAACCATCCAATATTACCAAAGGGATATTCTTAAGGATAGACCTTTTTTTCAGGGAAAAGCTTGGGATCTTGCAATCATTGAAAACACTGGTTTCCCATAAGTGTTTCAGCTTGATCTTCAGTTCAACTGGGAGTCCATTATAGTGGTCATTGTGTAAGATAATCTTGGTACAGCTCTATGGGGTTATTCAAGCACCTGCATATCCTGGTCTGGGCAATAGCATTCTTTATCCACATTTTTTTTTTTTTTTTTTTTTTTTTTACTTAGGGATAGTAAAGGGATACCTTTAGTGATATCAACACAGCTCTCAGATGAGAAGCCCTTTAATGTTTTGGGGCTAGGTGCAGTCTTCTCAGTGTAATTCATAAACAATAGCATCTGGAGCTTCTCCGTATAAAGGGAACCCTTTTCTATTCGGTTTTTCTCCAAGATATTTCCAAAACAGTTGCAAACACCTTTGGTTACCTTGCTTAATAATAATTGAATATTTTCAGAGATCTTACATTGTCTACATTTTAAGTCAATATTGTGACTATGAAGATGTGGTTTTGTTATAGACTACTATTTGCAAAAGTCTACTAATGTTTGCTTCTCAAGTCTTCATATGGATATTATTCTTATAAATTAATTGATACATATGAAATATACTAGTTTATTGATATTCTCCTGGTTGCTTCTTTTGGCAATGTAATTATTTTTTACAAGTCAATTTATCCTCCATTTTAGATACCTTGAGAAATATTTAATATTCTCAAAACCCTTTCCTCTCCAGCATGGATCTTCTGTGTACTGTGTTCTAGTCCAGTTCTTGTTTATGCTTTCTTCAGTATCCATTTCTATACTTCCTTGTGCCATGTATCTGGGACTATAACATTCGTTTCAAAATGTGGAATCCCCACTGTCAATGATGTAAAATACATTATAGAAATTACAGACCTTTTCAGTTTTGGGGTTTTTGTGTGTGTGTGTTTGTGTGTCTATTAATCTCCTTTCCATTTTAATCATGAGTACCCTTAAGACAGTTTTTCTTTGGTTCTGTTGCCCGGCCTTCTGCAAATTTAAAATTGTTTTCCTTCACAGCTCCTTGCTTTTTTTTTTGAATGAGGAGATTATGCCTAATTAACATTTTACAAATGACATCATATCCTAAATACATATGTGTTTGACTATCATATATCTGTGTGACAAAAAGATCAAATGTTTGTTGACAAAGCTTATTTTTTGGCTCTTTTAATTTCATTATTATGGAGACTGGTTTATGTTGGTTGAATTTCTTTAGAAAATGATGAAAACATGTTTTGATGTCTATTTTTTAAACCCATGTCTTTTCAAAAGCCCACAGCTTGTTGAAATTGTGTGCAGCATCCTTTTATTTTTATTCTAGTTTGTTTTGATGTCTATTTTTTCCTCTAATCAGTAATCTGAGTATATCCAGACAGTTGATCTGACAATGATTTTCTATATCAGTAATCAGTTCTTTCCTGTCTGCTAAAATAATTGGTTTCATTTTTTGTGATGTTATTTGTTGTTTGTCTCTCTTCAAAGAAAGTATTCATTATAGAAAATATAGAAATCGTTTGATTTCTGAATTGCATTTTTAATGAATTTTCCATGCTTTTTTTTTTTGCATTAAAGACACCAAGTGTAACATATGAGATGATACATGATAAAACCAACTCTTTATTTGCCTTTCTAGAGAGAGCTTCTTAAGTCATCTTTCCATTTAGCTGAAATCCTCCTTTTGTTTTTTAGTTTTACAATGAGAATACCAAGATAAATAATTCTTTCTCTAGTAGTATATGCACTTGATTATAGGGCAAAAATCTTACATTTACAATAAAATACAATATTTAATGTTTTAGAGAGTCTGAAAATTGAGTTTGCAGCATCTTCTGCCCCCTTTTTTAATGTCAGAGCCAGAAGGAACTTTAGAGCTCTTCTAGTGTAGGTATTAAAGTCCAAACCTTCTGACAACTGGTCCAGGATTCTGTCAAACTCTTGTTGCCTGTTGACATAGACTGTTTACATGGAAGGCCAATAATCCTTTTTAAAAATTTTGATAGAATACTAAATTGGTGCTTTAAAAAATAATCCCTCCTCCTTTTGCTTCCAGGTGCACTGACCTATTCCCATAACTTTATAAAATTATAGATATATTCAAAGTTATAACATATATAAGTGACCTTACTATAGAATGTTAGAACTGGCAAGGATTTTAGAAGCTGAATGTTGGGTAAAATTTCATTCCTATTAAGAGTATCACTGTTACCTGGTCATTCTTCCTGGAATTCTGACAGAGTCTTTGGCCTTTCATTAAAAAAAGGAGGACCAGCATCTAGAGAGTCATTGGAACTCGGCATCTTCAGCCATGGCATCATCAAGAAAGCATATATCCAATCATCCATGTATCACATGGGTCCAAAAAGAAGTTATCTTGAAATTCCAAGGAGATGTTTTTAAGGTAATCGATATTACCTTAGATTTTTGTAAAGGGTCCTCCTAAGTAGTAGGACAATGGGAATACCTTTTTATTTTGAAGATGTACCTTTCTCAACTCTACAGCTTAAGTGGTTTGCACTGTGATTCAGATACCCAGAACACCTTCATTGGCGAAGAGTCCCTTGTCCCTAGTCTTTCACTAGATCACCTTATCTGCTATTAGGAACCAGAAAGTCACTGGAAAGGCAAGGTTTCTACAACCAAACACCATTTTTTAATGGTAAAAAGTAGCCCAGGATGAGCAGCCATGGGTTCTCTCTTACAAAACTCATTACATTATCTTTTTCTTTCCCCCAAACCTACCCCCCTTTTCTGAAATTCTCTATCTCTGAGGGAAGCATCAGCCTTACAATCTCAATTAAATTACCAGTCTTTTCAATGTCAAAGTCTGACCAGCCTGTTCTTGATATTTTGCCTTCTTGACCTCTGTAGCATCTGATACTATTGACCACCCTCTCTCCTTCACAGATGTTCACTCTTTTCCTTTCTTTGAATTGCTGAAAATGATATTAGCACATGTCACTTATGAAAACTTTCACACCTGTACACTTAAAAATCTTGGAAATAGAATGTCAAGCTATTTTCAAATTTCTTAAATTGATGGTTTCAGTGAGTTTTTAAGCCATTTGTTAGGAAAATAAAAGTGGAACACTTTCTAATTAGTGTGCCGGAATGACTTATTGATATTAGGAAGTACAGAAATTTGCTAGCTAGATTTCAATAAAAATCTTGTAATTCATGAATAGATTTTAAAATGAGCATAAATACAGCCAACAATGTACTTAATCCATTTGGATTTAATGAGTATGTTTGAAAAGTCTCTTTTTTCAGCAATGGCAAGCTATCAAAAATTATTACACTGAGTTTGGAACCACACTTATGAATTGCTATATCAAAGTGTTAAACTTAAAATTCAAAAATAAAGCATATTCGATCAATCATATTATTCTCTCCAGACTATCATTAATAGAAAAAAGGATTTTTTGGTACGATTTATTTTCAAAATATAATTTCATCTTCATCTCATCCTTTTAATTTTTTTTTTATCTTGTAAGTTATCAAAGTATAACAAATATTGGTATATATAAATGGTGCATGCACAAAACAATGTTACTGACAGGAATACATGATGAAAGTTTGGAGATAACTGGTCTCTACTATAGCTGAAATCTTAAAAAGAAGCAACTAGAGATGCTCCCTCACCCTTGACAGTTATGTGGAAAATAAGGTAATACAAAAGATTACATTAACAACTAAAAAAATGACAGAAGAAATTGAGGGAAGCATAATTAAGAACTTAAAAAAAAACCAATCTTGGGGTTCTTTTAGGATGGCATCAAACTGGCTCTACAAATTTCAGGGCTTTCCTATAGTAAAATATTGGATTTATGATTTTTATTAATGTGAGTTCTTCTGTTCCTCCGGCTGATTCTCACATAGTTCCTTTGTACCCTAGTGTAATGACCGCGTATTTAAAATCAGCCGGAGTCAGGAATTCAGATTAAGGGGAAAATCTTCAATATTTATTGAAGTGAAGAGGTGAATAAAGATTGCAATAGCAAATATAGGCAAGAAAGATTGCGATAGCAAATATAGGCAGTTGCGACAGGACCGTGGCAATGGCAATCCCAAAAATCTCTCCTCCCCTTCCTTTTCCACTCCCCTGCCTCCACCCACCAAAATCGTCATTTCCTATACAACACATCAGGACTTGCACAAAGAGTGGGTGGGGGCCATTCTTTTTCCAAGCTTATATATTAATAGAGTATGGCCCAATTACTATTTTGCCTCATGTGCTTGGGACCTCAGTGCATCAACTCAAGCCTCAGCCCATTATACCCTAGTGGTTTTTTTTTTTTGGTGAGTTGCAGAGGAGTGCCTCCCAAAAATTCATTAGTTGGTAACCTGATAATTAGTTCATTACTTGGTAGCCCCTCAATTGATTAGTTTTTCCAATTAGATCATTGATTTTATAGGGTAGCTAGGTGGTACTGTGTGATAGAGTTCCTGGTCTGGGGCCAGGAAGACTCATATTTCTGACTTATCAATAACAAAAGATATAGAATGAGTCTCCTGAATCAAATATGGCTCTGATGTGTTAGCTATTAATGGATGAGATTAGATAAAAATATTAATAGTATTTATATTATTTTAAAGTTTGAAAAGCACTTTAGTTTCATTTTGTGGACACAGAGTATTAAATGACTCATCCCAAGTGCCCAAGGCCAAATCCAAACAGGTTTCTTCCTGACTCCTAGTGCCACTCAGCTACCCAGACAAAGTAGTATTGAATGTTGAGTATCTTGTGTGAAGAAGTCCAGGAGCTAGAGCTTAGTGTGTTAGCAGCTTTTGGGTAAGGATCAGTGTAGGGAGAGTAGTATTGTCAGTAGTATTCAGCAGACTGTTGTCTAGACCTAAGGAACAAGCAGATGAGATGAGGCATAGGAGAAACTACCAATCATAATATAACAGGGAAACACAGTTTTAGTGATAGGTGGTCTTGACTTTACCAGGCATGTGCTAGAACTCCCTATGCCAAAAACACAACTTATGTGTACTCTACTCTGTCTTGGTAATTTTAGCTTTCAAAAGCCGGAGGAAACTTATCTTGGATCTGGTTCTGAGCAACAAGGAGGCACGTGGTTGCTGAAGTGGAAGTAGAAGGCATCTTGGAGGCAAGTGACCACTCCATCATAGTCTGTGAGAGAGAGCCTATATCTTTCAATCAGTCTTTATTAACCAACTGCTTTTGCTAATACTAGAGATAAAAAATTAAAATTACTTCCACCTCCACCACTACCCACACAAGGAAATCACATATACCACCAGACGCGTACAAAATTAATGCATAGTAATTTCATAGGAGGGCATTAATATTGGTGAGGAAGCATCCGGAAAGGCTTCATGTAGCAAATACCCCTAGAGTTTTGAAAGAAACGAAGGCTTTTGAAAGGGGGAGGGGTAAGGAAGGCATACCTTACAGAGCTGGGGATAGGCAATCCAAAGGGCTAGAGCTGGGAGTGTCCCATGAGAAACATCAAGGTGAGCAGGTAGAGGAGTAATAATGGATATTAAAGACTACCGGAAGCCTTTCTTAATCCTTATTTCCCTCTGTTACTTATTTCCTATTTATTCTGCACATAACTCATTTGTGCATATTTATCTTCCTTGAGGGTAGGGGCTGTTTTTTGCATTTCCAGCATTTTGCACAGTGTCTGGCACACTGGTGCTTAATAAATAATGTTTGACTGACTAGAGAAGTGTGGAAGACAGATGGACTTGCATGGAAGATGAGAGTCCTGTTTTGCATATGCTGAGTTTGAGTTACAGTTTGAAATTTCAGGCATGTGGAATTGGGTGGCACGCACACAGGGCAAGAGACTAGGGCCAGATACAAAAACTGGGGAGTTATTGGAACATAGAGATCATAATTAAATCCGTGGAAGTTGATTAGGCCAGTAAATGAAAGAAGAGAAGACAGCTGAGAATAGAGCCTTGTGGTACAGATTTAGAAGGAAGGCTTAGGGAGCAATGATACCAAGATCCTATAGCATCATGAAGATGCAAAGAGGAGAGAAAATCCATGAGAGGGTGGTTAATAGTCAAGTGTTGCAGAGAGGGGGGAGGTTAGGTGGCACCAGTCCTGCAGTTAGGAGGACCTGAATTTAAATTTGCCCTCAGACATTTGACACTAGCTGAGATCTCCTAGGCAAGTTATTTAATCCCGATTGTCTTGCCCTCCCCCCCAAAAACAAACAAACAAACATGAAATCTGGCAGCTTAGTTCATTGGTGACTTTGGAGGAAAGAATTTCAACTGTGGTATAAAGAAAGGAGGTGGAAGTGAGTAATCAGCTTTTTTTTAAGCTGCCAATCAAACAGCATTTATTAAGTGCTGCTTGTTTAGTCAATGGTGACCTACTCTTTGTGACTCCATTTGGGATTTTCTTGGAAAAGATATTGAAGTAGTTTGTCATTGTCTTCTCTGGATCATTTTACAGATGAGGAACACTTATGTCTGACACTTGTAAGTGTGACACTGGACAAGTCATTTAACCAGTTTACTTCAGTTCCTCATCTATAAAATGAGATGGAATCAAGGGTGCACATAAAGGAACTGGCCTTGCTGAGAAGGGTCATCTCTCTCCATCAGATTGGAGTACAAGAGAATGAAAGATGATTCAGGTTTTGAGATAAAGGGAAGAGGGGGGAACCCAGGACAGGGTCAGAGGCATCTAATTTAGTGAAAAGCCAATGGACAGAGGAATGGCCATCTTCACACAGCTGGATCTTGCCTCATATGTACGTAATTTTTAATTTGACCTGAATGATAATATGTTGATAGCATTTGCATATGACGCAAAATTATTGAACACAATGAATGACAAAATCCAAAGCTACTGACAGGCTAGAATAATGGGATAAATCTCCTCATTTAACTTCGGAAATACAGAATAGGGGAGATATGACTAGGCAATAGTTTTTGTAAAAACAAAAGCAAAAAACTGGCATTTTAGCGGGTTGCAAGTTCAATATATGATACCATGGGTGATGAGTCAACCAAAAAAAAAAAAAAACAAACCTTTAAAAGCCCAAACCCACTGTTATCCCAGTCTGCATTAAAAGCAGCACAGTATGCAAAATGAAGATGATTGCTCCACTGTGCTGTGCTAGTCCTATAAAGAATACTATGTTCAGGTATGAGTAATGCTGTAGAGATAATAATTGTTCAAGGCAAGTTGGACTAGACAGCCTTTGAAGTCCCTTTCAAATCAATTCTTAAAACATTCTGATTATAGCTCATTTTGTTGCTAGACCCATACTTTTTCAATTTGGTAGTTATCTTCCAGAATTTGTACTCGACCCTAAATCCTTGAAAATTCCTGCTAACAAACAGCCAGTATCTATGGAAGAAATCCATTGTACTCTGAAACAATTCTAATTGTTAGGAAAATTTTCCTTAAATCTACCTGATAGGCATTCAATTATTCTTAGTTGAACAAAAAATGTAGCCCCTCTGCCCCAGCACAGCTCATCAAAGGCACATCCAGAAAAGCTTCAATTCTGTTCAACATTCTATTTGGTAAGGCACAGAAGGGCATAATCCAATTAAAGAATGAATTTTGATCCCAAATGATTTACTTTTTTTTTTTTTTTAAGTTCTAGCACTTTAAAGGGATGAAGTTTGCATTTTTCATTTATGTGAAATCCAATCCCTCATTCCCCAAAAGAATAGAAGGGTGCTTGAGACAGGCTGTCATTTTAACACTCCTTGCCACATGAGCAGAGTCAAATCACAAACTGAGCATTACAGTGAAATGAGATTTTAGCCTATGTTCTTCTACTTCACCAGGTTGTTGAGAAAAAGTGATCTGCAAACTTTCAAAAGCTTTATAAATATTCCATGTTACTCTATTTTCATTAAATAGGAAAAGTTACAAGACAAAAAAGTTACAAATATTCTTTTAAGAAATGTTTTTCCTATGAAAACTTCATAACTTGCTATCCCCACCCAAGCAAGCAATTTGTCAAAAAAGTCTCATCTTTAGACTCTATTGCCTTTGAATAAATGAGTTCCAGGAAGTTGTATTCAAATATTGTATTTAATCAAGTTCATAATTTAGTGTTTATAGGTATCATGTAGTGACATACCAGTTGCTTCTTTGCCCATTTTTTTTTATACAACAAGAACATAAGAGAGTAGTCAAATCCAGTTCTGAAGTAGATCCCATCAGCTAAGGGAATCCTTCCCTCACATTCTAGACTTGCTCCCCCCACCAATGAAATGACCAGCATCTCTCTATACTTATACTATCTCTTAACTTAAATAAACTGTACATTAATAGCTACTTAAGAGCAAAATTTTAAAATCATGTATACAAAAAGCAGCACAAATTTAGCTTTTCCAAGATAGGTGGGGGGCCTCCACAAAGTTATATCCATCCAACCATGTTTTCTGGGATCAAGGGAAGCTCTTATGACCCTGGTCCCAAAATCAAAGTGGCAGGGTGCAAGGAAAGGAAATATGCCACCCAAATATCCTGATCTGCCTATATTGAGAAGACAACTCTCCTCATTCTTGAACCAATTCATTCCACCTCCATATTGTAGCCTGTCTCCCCAAGCAAAAGGCCACAAAAATCAGGTGGATTTCTGCTTAGAATCTGGGAGACAGAGGGGACGAGGGAAGGAGTTAGAGGAGGGGAGGGAGCATGAGACAGAACCAATGGGGCCGAGGCCAAGCCTGGTTTTATTTCATGCGAGATTTTCTACAGTTGCAAGAAGTTCAGGTTTCAGAATTCCCGGGGACTGCTTGGCCCCTGATGCCTTGATGTCTTCCAAGACGCCTGTGTCCCAAGTGAAAGTCAGAAGAGCTGAAGGCACCTGAAATCAAATCCATCCATTCACACTCAGTGTCCCCCAGTGAAGGCAGGAATTGTTGGGAAGTCTTTGTCCTGCTCTCCCTCTTCACTAGAGTATATTTGATGGCACTATCACTACATGCTAATGTAGCATTTATAAAACATTCTTCTGCCCAATTTTCTGTCCCATTTTACTTGAGCTAAAGGTTGCAATCAGGACGTGTAAGAGCTAAGATTCACATTCTTTAGATTTCTAATCCAGTTCTTTCACAATGCATACTTATAATTTAGAAACTGGGTAGTGGAGAATCAGATGTTTTTGGGCAGCTGGAAACAAGTATCACTATTCTAGGAACACTCCCAATTTCTATTCACTTCAAGTCTCTAGGTTACCTAAGGAGTCTTAGATATTGGTCTCAAAATACAAGTATTGTCTCCATTTGACAGGAATGTTTTAGAGCAGTCCTGGGCTCAGAGAGGAAGTTGGATTCAAGGCAGCAGCATAGTGCCATGGGAAAGATTCCCTGGTCACAATTCTGTCTTTGCTTCACAGCTTAATAGTTGTGTGACCATGGATAAATCACAATCTTTAAACTTCAATTTCCTTATCTATAAAATGGGAATGACAATACTTCCCCCCCCCCCCTCCTCCCCCCCCAATTTCCCTTACAAACTTGCTGGAAGGAAAGCCTTTTCCCATCCAAAAGTTCTCCACTCCATGTTACAGAGAATAGAGCTCAGCCTCAGACTGAGATTCCCCAAATTTGTATTTCTATGGTTTTATTAATTTGAAAAAATTATATTTGGAATGCACTAAGTTGTTAGCTAGTTAAAAAGAACCCTATGTAGTATATGCAGAACTACAGAATGTTAGGGAGGATTTTTTTTTTAAACATGGTCCAGAGCAAATAGGCAACATGTCCAAGGCCATCCATGGGTCATTACCAGGCCATGACTCAAACCCAAGTCTTCAGATTCCTTATGAGCCCAGGGCACTTTATTAATATCATTTTTTCTTTTAAAGGACAAACCTTCCCTTCTCCCAGCAAATGTGAACTATGAATCCTGATGTATGGCAAATGATAGGGTCTTGGGGGAAGAGTACCCCCCACTGAGGAAGATGGCCAGGGTTCCCTCAACACTTACCAGCCCACATTCATTGAAGGCTAAGTTTTCATCCAACAGTTTATGCCCGCCTGCGGGAAGCAGTTCAAAGGGCAGCCAGTCATCCTGCAGTGCCTCCCTCACAAAGGTGTAGAGTGTGGACAGCCGCTCCCGAGCATAGAAGGTACCTGAGAAAGGTGGGGGATGGGACAACAAAGCACAAATGTTACATTCTGCATCTCCATAGCAACATGAATAGGCCAGCTGCCCTCTGCTTACCCTCCTGTTCCACTCCTAGACCTGGTGTCTCTCCTGTGCTCAGGCCCAGTAGGAGCAGCTTGTCTTCCCCTCCCCCCATAAGTCCCAGGGATGCTGGGTTTGACGAGGCCAGTTTACCCTGAAGGATGTGCCCATCCGGAAAGCGGACCCGTAAGAGGGTGTAGGTGTACTTTCGCATTTCCCGCTGCTCTTCCTTCTCGCGCATGGCTTTGGTCCGAAGCACACTCAGCCGCTCCACTGCATCAGCCCTGGAGAACAAAGAAGGCTTGGCCTGACCCAGTCCAACCCCACATGGCAGGGTCTCGCCCTGGATTCCCTCTGAACTGCCTGGCCCAACCTTTGCTTCTGCTCCCGCTTGAGCTCCTCGGCTGTGAGGTTGAAGAAGTCCCCAGGTAGGTCGAACTGGGCAGCCAGAGGGGAGGGCTTGAAGACTCGTCGCTGCCGGTTCAGTTGAGCCCGCACCGGTTCTGAGGTCTGCAGGGTGACTTTGTGCTGCTCCAGCTTCTCCACTTCGGCCAGGGCCTCCTTACTCAGCACATAGTAATCCTCTGAGGTATCTGCAGAGGAACATCTGGTCTTTATGGGGCCTCCCAAACCCTTGCCCCACCCTCACAAGGAGCAGGGCCTGGCCCGCCACACCGATCTCCTTGGGATGCTCTCCCCACAATGCCCACGGCCCATCCCAGCCCCTTGCCTTGTTCTGGAATAGGGAGAGTCATCTTCTCAAACCCAATGGCCTCGAAAAACTCGTTGGCCCCTTCTAGGCAGTTGATCCGCTCCTATAAAAGAAGTGGGAGCGTACGGCCATGGCCTTGGCCCCCTCCCAAAGAACTCAGGATAGGCACATTTTCAGAGCCTCTTTGCCAGGGTCTGTCCTAGGTTCAGCACTAAGCTTAGACACCCCCTGCAGCACCCCGAGGCATACAATACAACAAACTGCTGCACAAGACCAAGAGGGGAGGTTGCTCCGAAGAACAGCACTTGGCAGGAGCTCAGAGTAGAAACAGCTCAGTTCGGCTGGGGGGCAGAGCACATGGTGGGGATCTGAGGAGTCGGGCAGCCCCAAGCAGGGTGGGCTTCTGACGCCTGCCAGAGCAGCCTGCACATCACCAAACGGGCAGAAGGGAATCTATCAATGGAAGGCTGCAAGTATGGAAAGGGCAGGT
Organism: Antechinus flavipes; assembly: GCF_016432865.1. NCBI lineage: Eukaryota > Metazoa > Chordata > Mammalia > Dasyuromorphia > Dasyuridae > Antechinus > Antechinus flavipes. Next base: position 661,200,213 of record NC_067398.1, on the reverse strand, counting down.
GGGAGAAGGGAGAAAAGAAAGGCCCTATGACCTGTAAGGGCTCCTCTGAGTCTAAGTGCTCAGCCCTGAGTGTCTACATCGGGAGTGGGACAGGATGGAGATGGAAGATGGGTGTACAGGGAAAGGATGACATGGACGTTACCTGAAACACTTTGTTTTGCAATTTGATTTTCCTATATTTCTCCTCTTCTGGGTGAAGATGGATGTTATCTAGATACCTGTGCCAAGAGAGGAGAAGATGAGGTTCCTCAGATAAATGACAACTGGGCTTTCGCTTCCCTGGGGAGTGGTGGGCTGAGTGTGGTGAGAGACACGATTCCCCAGGCTCCAATCCCAAGCCACCTGCACACTCTATGGTGCCAGGGCAGGCGGGGTCCTCCTTCCTCCTTTCAGAAGGCAGAGGAGAGACCCAGAGGGTCAAGCTCTGTCTATTGACAGCCAGGTAGGAAGTGCACCGACTTGACATGGAAGCAAGTATGAAACATGCGAGAAAAGCTGGGTGGATTCTGAGGTTTTAGTCCTCCTAGAGTGAGCCTAGGTACTCAAGGAGGCTGGTTCTGTGCTGGGAGCCCCATTCACATTTTTCCTGCTCTGAGACAGGGCTGAGGCTATGAGAGAATGGTCTCCTGTACTCATCACAAGCATCAGCACACAATGCCTCTGCCTGTCTGAATCCATGGGGTCTCTCTTTGCCAACATACCCAGAGAACCCAGATTCCCTGGGGCTGCAGGTACCCCCAACAAATGGCACAGGGGAAAGGACCCTGGGCATATAGTCCTAAGAGCCAAATTCCAGTTCTGACTCAGGGTGACTGTCAGTAAATCATTTTCTCTTTTCGATCCTCAGTGCTCTGCTTTCCACCTCAGACACAGGGGACACCACACACTGGGTCTGGAGTCGGGAAGGACTCAAATGTGGCCTCAGACACTTACTAGCTGTGTGACCCTGGGCAAGGCACCTGGTCTCTGTCTGCCTTCGTTTCCTGAACTGTAAAATGGGGATAATAATAGGATCTCCTTCCCAGGGTTGCTGCAAGGATCAAATAAGAAAATACCTGTGAATCACTTGCACAGTGCCTAGCACATAGTAGGTGCTATATAAGTGCTGTAAATTTTATATTATTGCTGTTGTTGCTATGAGAGATACTGGACATGACAACTTTGAAAATGCCCCAAGGCTTCTTTCCACAAGAGTGTCTTACTTGGCAATGGTGTCCACCCCCAATTTCACTTTCTCTCGGTCCCTGTTGAATGTATGGATCTTCATGATGGAAGCAGCCACTGGGTCTTTTTTCGAGTGCTAAAGAAGAGACAGAGACAACAACTCCTTTCTATGGCAGGTCCAGATTTAGCGATGGCTTTATTTGTAGCAGCCCAAGGGGACAAGAGGCATAAGTCTGATATGTTCCTTTTTCCAAATGAAGAAACAAGGGTTTCATGAAGACATGGCCTGCCCAGATGTGAGAAGCTAGACTTGGGCCTAGGTCCTCTTGGCACTAAGGTCAGCTCTATCCATTAGGCTACACTGCTGTTTAGGCTGGTGAAATATTTATGTTACTAAATTCGTAAGAACTTGGGGCACAATAGATTTGGAAAAGGACAAATAAATGACAAGTCAGCAGGCACAAAGAGCTGATGCACCTTCGTCGAGAAGATCCCCAGATCCCAGAGTTAGGTCAGAAACTCCAGCATCATTTTACATATGAAGGCTGAAGCCCAGAGAGGGGACAGACACCACCTGATGAGGTCCCACAGCCCATACGCCACCCTATGCTCATTTCCTTTGTGGACCAAGTGGCTCAGGCAGCAGGAGTGTTCTGACCACACAGCTTAAGGTGTATTTTAGCAGAGTGTTTCCTGAAGCCCCCACCAGTCTTCTTGGGGTTAAATGGGAACACAGGGATCAGTGGGTTTTTGTGGGATGCCCCCCAGGCCTTGCCTTTGGCCTTATGTTACTTAATATTTTTTTTTACCAGTAACTCGGATACAAGGAAAGATGGTATGTTCATCAATAATGATACAAAGTCAAGAGGTATAACTAAAATTACAGTCAAGAACTGAAAAGATCTTGACAAGTTAGAATATGGGCCCAAATCTAATGATGAAATTTAATAGGCACAAAGGTAAAGTTTTATGCTTAGGTTAAAAGAAAAATCAACTTAGGACAAAGTGACAGACACACTAGGGAGCTGAAAGGAACCCAGAGGAGAGCCAAGATCTGAATCCAGGTCTGTGGACCCACAACCCAGGACTCAATGTTGACTACATTACACATAGAGGACTTCTTATCATTTCTGTACACAGTAGAGTGGATTCTTGTCCAGGGGAGCGAGCACTTTTCTCCCAACAACAGGAAAGACAGGCAAATTGGGCCCCAAGGTACACCTGAGCCTGAGCTTCTTCTCACCTTGTTAATGGCCTCTTTGATATGGGCATCCCGTTGGTCTTTTCTCAAGGTGGCTCCAGTAAATGGGCAAGTAAAATAAACCCCACTCACAGATAGATTTGAAGACCCCTCCTCCTTAGCTGTGAATGCCTGGGGGAAAATAAGAATGAGTTTGTGGGCCAAGCGCTCCTGTCCCCCCCTCCTGAGATTAGACTTCTCGGGAGTCACTGGGATAGGTCTGCTCACTCTTCTTGGACATTGCCAGGCCTCCATCCTTCCTCTGGGAGGACTCCCTTCGGCAGACAGGCAGACCTCTCCTCCCACCAGTTGTTAACTGGCTACACAGCCCAAGAAAGGCATTCAGCTGCTGGTCCTCTGCACTATCCACTCACAAAGTATTTTGTACCTTTATGATAACCACTCACATGTTTTATGCTGTCTGGATCCAGAAAAGCTCTCCACAAACCAGAAGGATGGGCTGGACAAAATTTAATAGGGGCAAATGTAATGTTCTATGCTTACTTTACCAAGTGAGGACAAGTGAAGGGTGGCTAGACAACAATGTGAAAAAGATCTTAAGGTGGCAGTAGACCAGAAAGTTCACTTAAGCAGGTGGGATGTGGCAGCCAAAAAATAAAGCTAAAAGGATCTGGGGTTGCATGAAGGCATGGCCTGAAGCCTGCCCTGGTCAGTGGTATGACATGTTCATGTGCAGCACTGGGCATTCCATTCTGGGAAAGTCGCACATCCACGAAAGAGAATACATGTGGGAAATCCCGTGAGAACTATGTGAAGGCACATCTAGCTTGCTGAGCTCTGGCTTGGAGAAGAGACTTCAGACATGTCAAAAGCTCTCACATGCAAGTGGGAAGAGGCTCATTACAGTTTCGCTCCAGAACACAAGTTGAGGAGCAATGACTAGAAGCTGCAGCAAGGCAGATGTGTGGGAGTGGATGCCCCTTGTCCCCAGGAGGTAGTAGGGGGATCTTCAGGAAGAAGCCAGATGGACAATTGTTGATACAGGAGAACCAAGAATTTTGGTCCAGGTACAAATCAATCCACAGATGGCTTCAGGGGCACTTTTCCTTGCTCTTTTGATTGTGTGAACAGAGAGTCTGCCAAAGTTTACCAAGTACTTTCCTTACAAAAACTCTGTGGAGTCTGGAGTCTAAATATTTTTTTCTTTCTCAACAGTATTTTATTTTTTCAAACATACAAGTAGTTTCCAACATTATTTTTTTTAAGACCTTGTATTCCAAATTTTTCTCCCTCCCCTTTCTCTTCCCCAAGACAGCAATCATTTTGATAGGGGTCAAACATGTACAATCCAAATTTAAATATTTTTATCCTCTCCTTTTTATAGATGAGGAAAACAAGCCCCATAGTGGTTAGTGACTTGCCCAAATTGTGGTTTCTTAATGCCAAGGTCAGCACTAAGTTATGCTATTATCATTGTATAAAGCCCTTCTCCTATAGCTTCTTATGATGTGAAGGGACAGGCATGGGAATGGATTTGCTTGTCATTTGAAGAAGTCTGGATTAGTGGGCCAGAGGTCCAGGCTACTGAGATATGTAGGGGTAAGGGAAGGTAATCTGCCTCCTAGAAGCACCCTACCCTATGTCAACCTAGGTCTTCTGCAGTATTCCCATCTCATACATAACCTGTTGTTTCATGAGAGTATAGATTTGCAGATCTCAGAACTGAGAGGGATCTCTGAAATCAATTTATGCTGAGGGGAAACTGAAACCTGCAAAGGTTAAGTTAACAAAGTTCACAGATCAACTGGCCTAAAAGTTGAGGGTAGGAATCACATCTCATAATCCATGCATAATCCCCTCTCTATAGTGCCTAGTACAGTAAATATCTATGAAAAGACTGATTAAGCCAAAGGAAGCCAGAGAGGGTAGACTCCCTGCTGATGTGGCCCTTGCCCAAACTCGTCACCCCCTTCTCCAACTTACATTTGCTCCAGAAGTCTCAGCATTCCCACTAACAGTGGCTTCTGCTTGTAATTCCTTCTTCACTGAAAAACAGAAACCAAAAAAGAGAAGGTGAGGTGTGACCAGAAATGCACCTGCTTCTGGGTGTGTGTCTGTCCTTGTTCCTCAGACGCATCTACACCCCTGCCATGCCTCCCTGGCACCTGACTAGGCTGTGCTATCCCAGGAAGCACACAGGGTCCTAGCTGTTGAATGCAAACCGTCAATCATTCCTGCCTCTTGGCAATGGTTAGAGTCCTACCAGACCAGCAGGGGGCAATGTCGCAGAGGAACTTCAGGGCTCTAAGTACCCCAGGTGCCCAGAGCTGAAAGATCCGACCAACAGTAATATAAATGTGCCTCTTTATTCCAATTTCTCTCCACCCTACAGAGCCCATGCTAACCACCCCCCCAAGGCTCCTTCTGCTCTCGAAAATGTCTCCCTTTAGGTCCAGGGCACCCCTATTCGAGCCCTCTGGGTTTCCCACCTGGTCATCTTGATTCTCTATGCTCCCTCACTCCGCAGCTCTGACCAGTGGCCATTTCTACTTTCCTGTCACTGTTCCCCTGTCCCCTCCTTCTACACTCCCACAGCTCCGAGCCTGGTTGAGGTCTCCTGTACTAAGCACCTTCTACCCACCGCCCTCCAGGCTCCCCGGGATCTGAGGCCAGGGTACCCTCCACTCCAGTAGCGCCCAGCACCCATCCAACTTGCCAGACTTGGCTTTTAAAGACTTTCACAGCCTGGCCTCATCCTACCTGCCCCCCACCTCTATCCTTCTGAACCCCGAGTTCGTATTCTATCTCTGGGCCGCCACAGGGGCCGTTTCCTATGCCTAGAATCCTTTCCGCTGCTTCAAATCTTATTTCCTTTGACTCGGCTTCTGACTCCTTCTCTGTGAAGCCTGTCCTGGTCCCCCACCCTCTATTCTTGCCTTTGATTGCACTATTTTAAATTGTGTGTGCGCACAGGTGCACAAGCTTGCACCTTGTCTCCCTGGCAGAATGTAAATTCCTTAAAGGTAAGGACTGCTTTGTTTCTGTGTCTCTATCCCTAGATCCTGACAAAGTATTACATGCTTTATAAATGTCTTCCATCAAGACCACCAAGAAGAGATCTTGAGTAGATCACAAATTTGATCACAGTAGGGATCAGAGAGCTCTAAGATGAAGGCAGAAAAAAATTTCACTTTTCCAAATCCAGGTCTTTACCACCCCAGCCTATCCATTCTGCCCCCTTTTCTCTGCCTGGCAAAAGGTCCTTTCTGGCCACTGGGCCCTTGCTGCTGCATTATAAGCCTACTCTACTTTTATCCATCCCCTACTCCGTTTTCTATAAACCTCATAACTAACCTCTGCTCTTCACTTCTCTGTAGGTATAGGCCTCTTATGTAGATATATACCCTGTAGGTATACTGCTAAGGAAACCAGGGTTTCTGACAAGCATTTTTCCTCCATTCTGCAAAACTTCCCTTTCTCTCTGGGAATCTGAGATCTGCCTCCTTATTCCCCTTCTTTTTCTTCTCTAAGACGTTGCTCCAGCGGGCAGTTCTTTCTCATGTACCTTCAAGCTCTTCCTTGCCATTGGTCCCTTCCCAAGCACTGGTCTCCCTAGTTCTAAAAAAGCCCATATATTGATCATTCTCTCTCTTCCCCTTTACTACTAAACTTCTGGGGGAAAAAAATTAAAAACTGTGTGTTGTGTTGCTAGTAAGATTATCTTCTGCTCCCAGTATACCACTGAAATTGATCTTTCAAAGGTCAACAATGACCACTTACCTACCAAACCAATGGTCATCTCTTTCCCCTCCCTCTAACTCACTAACCACTCCCCCTCTATAGACACTCTCTCTGCACTTAGCTTTGATGACACCATGTATGTCCTAGTCATCATTCCAGTCCTCTGACTTCTTCCCATTCTCTTATCTGAGGCCTTCTACAAGGTTCTGTCCTTAGCTTTCTCTTTCCTCACTCTCTCTAAGTCAGTGAATTCAGGTTTTATCTCCTCATGCTGACACAAATGACTTCCAAACCTACATAACCAGTTCTGATCAAGTCTCTGCGAGGCACCAGACCAGCGTATGAACATCATTTATGATTTTTTTCCTAAAAAACTAATACCCAACTATGGTCTATGTCTTCATATCATATCTTGCACCTGTCCTCTTCTTTGTTTCTACCCCCACAGAGGGTGATAAATTTCCTGGTAGGTTTTCTGCCTCCATCTGCCTTTTTCTCCTCTAATCTCATATCTATATTGTACTCAAGTTAATCTTCCTTCTGCAGAGATTTAGTCATCTTATTCCGCTATTCAAAAACCTGGTCACTTTCTTGGTTGCCAAGTTAAATTCCTTTAATGAACCTAGCTACCATTTAAATAGTATTTTAATATCTCCTTTGACACACTACTCACTCCTGGGCAGTATCCCTGTTTTACAAAGGAAGAAACTGAGTGACTTGGCAAGTCCTCTCCCCCACCCCCAACCCCAGGATCACATAGCTCATGTCAGAGGTCATATGAATCACAGGCGCAGAGTTCTGGTCCCATGACACTCTCCCCCCCGCCCCTCCAGGTGCCCCAGCTGATATTCTGTCACAACTGGTACCTGCCCCATGTCTTATCTGGCCTCATCCATCAGTCTCATCCTAGGCAACAGCTAAGAGTCGAACTAGACAGATGTCCTTTCTTCCTAAGGGGCTTTCCCCATACACTGCACCCTAGAGGCTAGGACGTCCTCTCTCAGGGCCAGCATGCTCCTTGGAAAGCTTTCCCTGATCTCTCATATATACTGCAATAACAGAGAGGAGGCGGCCAGCCAGATTTTCCATGTGCTTTGCCCACAATAACAGGACTGGGCCCATTCTCTAGGCCTGCACACTCTCATCTTTCCCCACAGAGCACTTCACAAATGTTCTTTAAGGATTCTCCCTGTAGGGAGGGGGTATGGGGAGAATGTCACCCACACTGGATGGAAGAGACAGTTCTTCTCCATGGAGGGAGGCCATCAGTCACTGACACAACACTAAGGAACTCATTATCATGTGGCAGATAATTCCCTGACCTTCCTTTTGGGGTGATATAATCAAATGATCAAAGAATCCCACCCCCCTCCCCAGGGAGGGTGGAGCTGTAAGTCAGGTGGCAATGCCCAGCCCTCACCTTGGTTCCGGATAGAATCTTGGGATGTGGGTCCCCGGGATCGTGGTTGCTTCTGCTCCAGCCTGGCCAGGGCCGCCGCGGCTGCCATTTGGGCCTCATTGGTTGGTCCTTGGCGGGACTGCTTGGTTACTTGCTGGCTCTGCCGTTCCCTGGGGACTTTTTCCCTGAACAAGAGGCAAGGAGGCAGGTGAGCCTGAGGCCAGTTCCAAGAGAACTGCAGGTTTGTGCCTAGATGGGGGCTTTAAGCTCTTCACCTCATATCAGGGAGAGCTCTGTTCAGGGGGAAAGTGACTTGCCCAAGATCACTGTGACTATAAGGAATAGCAGGGCTGCAACTGCAATGTGAGTCTTTGCATTCTAAACATGATGCTTTTAGGACTATGCTCTTTGTTGTCTAGTCACTTCAGTTGTGTCCAACTCTTTTGGGGTAGTTTACTATTTCCTTCTCTAGCTCATTTTATAGATGAGGAAACTGACACAAACAGGGTTAAGTGACTTGCCCAGGGTCACCCAGCTTTGAGGTCAAATTGAACTTGGGTCTTCCTGACTTAAAGCTCTATTCACAGTGTCACCTAGCCAGCCCCCTTGTCACATTGCCTCTAATGGCCACTCTAATCATCAAGGATTAACACAAAATAGAGGAAATGAAAAATGCCAAGGCTTACCTTGTTAACCCTCCTTCCCATGGCTAAACTCAAAACTAGGTGGGAGGAATTCCAAGACATCATCTTTTGCTTTCAGCTTATTGTATCCAACTTTATAGCTACTATAAATCTCTGCTCCGTAAGAGTAGGGACTGTTTGTCTTAGGGTATTTACTTCAATGCCCAATATTCAACACATAGTAAAATAGTGGCCAAATAATTACAAATGAACGCCTGAAGCAGCCAGAATGGAACTTCCTCACCAGTGTATTCCCACCTTGTTTCCTGCTTTCTCTACCCGTATCTCTCAATTCTTCCTATCCTGCAAGAATTAGCTCAAGTTCTACCTCTTTTAAAATCTTCCTGGCCCTTTCCAGTACAGCTACATGGTTTGAGAAAAGCCAAATTAGCAAATGCTCCTAAGCACCGTGGCTGACATTTCACACCACGAATCTTTCAGAGCCTTGTTTCTATTCTGGACAGGAACCAACTCTCGCTGTTGACTCCCATCTCACTGATTCAATAATCACAGTCATATTCTAGAGTACCTTCATAGTCTGGTTTACAACCACTCTGTAAGGAAAGCAATACAGATGTTATCTCCCCAACTTGACAAAAAATGAGGAAACCAAAGCTCTGGGAGAAGTGATTTGCCCACAGTTACATACAGTGTCAGAGTCGGGGCTGAAAGCCAGGTCCTTCTGACTCTCAAGATTCCAAAAATGAGTACCATACAGCAAGCATGATGCTGAGTGCTTGGAAAAATTAGGATCTCTGTCTTTAAAGGGTTTATCAGGAATTTTTCTTTCCAAATTTCCCTTACAAACCCACCATCCTTAAATGTTCTCAACAGAACCCAGTTTATCTCCCAGCATGTCCTTCCTCACCTCTATAGTTTCCCCATCCTCAAAAGACCTCCCCCTTTTCTCCCATAGACCACCATCATTTCACTCAGCTGTGTGGCCTCTCTGCCAGGGGAGACCCGCTACTCTACCAATCCTTCCTCTCACAGATCCAACTCCCTTTTTTTCAAAAATGCCTTTCTGCCAGGCATCCTCTCTCAAAGACTTGTCTTCCTGACCTCCAAAACCACAACTATCACCATCACAAATTTATTAAATACCTTCTATGTGAAAGGCACAACACTAGATATTGGAAACACAACAAAAAATCAGTCCCTGATCTCAAGAAGGTTATATTCCACTGGCCAAAGCAGTATGTAAACATATTAGTAGATATAACAAAAAGGGGAAAACAACTAAGAAAAATTCTCCATAAAAGGAGGTACCTGAATAAAATCAGAGGTGAGAAAAATACATTTTCAGGTCCAATTACAGGAAAGCGTTGAGACAGGTATTTGAAAACAGGTAATTGAAAATTAGCAAGGAAGCTAATGTGGATAGGTGTGGTAGAATATGTGAAGGGGAACAATGTGATATGAGTCTAGAAAATTAAGCTGGAACTAAACTGGGCAAGGCTTCAAATGCCATCCTGAGGATTTTGTATTTTATTCTAGATATAATAATGGGGAACCCACCAGTTCTGAAGTCAAAAGGACCTGAGTTCAAATCTGGTCTCAGACACTTAATACTTCCTAGCTGTGTGATCCTGGGGCAAGTAACTTAACCTCAATTGCCTCAGCCAAAAAAAAAAAAAAATAACAATAATGGGGAACCACTGAAGATTTCTGAGGAAAGTAACATAGTCAAACTTGTCAGAAAATATTATTTTGATAGTTTGACAGTGACTGATTGAGGAGACGCCAAATAGGAGATTAATATTAACATGAATGGGAAGGTGGTGATGAATCAGAGAAATGTTGTGCAGGTCAAACTGATGAGACTTGGCAACCAAATAGATGTGGGTAAGTTGGAGAACAGAAGACTCAACTTTGAAATTGCAAAGTAAGAGGTCAGCAAGGCAGCAGTGAATACAGTGCCATGCTTGGAGTCAGAAGACTCACCTTCCTGAGTTTAAATCTGATCTCAGATACTTATAAATTGGGTGACCCTGGGCAAGTCACTTAATCCCTGTTTGTCTCAGTTTCCTCATCTGTCAAATGAAGTAGAGGAGAAAATGGCAAACCAGTATCTTTGCCAAGAACAGTCAAATACAACTGAAGAACAAGTAACTAAGGAGACAATGATGCCCTGGAGAGAAACAGGTAAATTTGGAGGTGGGACAATTATGGAGGGAAAGAAAAGGAAAATGAAACATCCAGATATCTAGGAGTTAGCTGGTGATTCTGACAGAGGTCAAGAAAGATCCTAAATTGGATTATATAGACTTAAGAGTCAACTGCACCAAGAGGATAATCAGACCCCAAGAACTGATGAGATTAAGGACACAGAATAGGGCCCAAGATAGAACAATGAAAAATACTGAAGGGGATAGGGGAAAGGAATAATCAGAAGATACTGAAGAGAATAAGTATCACTTAGAAGAAGAGATTAAGAAGGTAAAAAGAAATCAGGATTAAAACAGAAAAATTCATCAAAATTAAAATATCATTCTTAATCAAGGAGAGGGCAATTTAGGTTGAATATTATTAAAAACTAGACTGGATGAGTAGGAAGGTAGAAGAAATACAGGCAAGAAGGGAGATGACTAAGAGTTTGGAAGCAAGAGATTATAAAATAACTAAATGAAAGTGTGTGTTGTATTTTTAAGAATGGAAAATCTTTCACATCTGTAGGCAGCTAATAGTCTGACAAAAAGAGACTCAATGTGAGAGCTAAAAAAAATGAATGTGACACTTATGGAAATGTTTTTCATAACTTCACATGTGCTTTCTTAATAGGTTATGGGGGTAGATAAGGGAGAGATTCTATTACTCAAAAAACAAACAAAAAATTATTTTAAAAATAATTGGGGAAAAATAAATTTGAAAAAAAAATGATGGAGGGAGCAAGCTCCTTCCTGGAGATAGAGGAGGATTAAGAATACAAGTGCGCCTTGAAAAGCGTCATCTCTTTGTCAGAGATCACAGCAAAGGAGAGAAGGGGAACCATGTTCTGCAGAGTCCACTGAGAACAAGGAACAAGGGGGCCTTAATTTTCACATTAAAGTAGAAGGGCTGGAAGATGTGGGAAAGGTTTATTGAGAAATGCAAGGAGTCAAATCAAGGAATAACGGATGCCTCGCTATGTGGGCCTAGCAGAGATGGGACTGGTAACGTCCCAAAGTCCGTGGCCTCCCCGCTCCTAAGGTGAGCAGCGGGAAGGAAGAGAGATGGCATCTACACAAGATGGTATGGAAAGGGGTTCTGGATCCAGGAGGCAGCGGCGACGGAATAGTCTCCCAGCATGGGGAGTGGGGGGCGGCTGGGGCTTAGCCCTCGGGACTGGCCGAGGGCGAGGACCCGCCGGGACTGTCGGGGGCGGGACGCGGAGGGACGCGTGAGGAGCAGGGGAGGGGGCTGGACCAACACGCAGACACTTGCAGCGTGTGGAAGGTCCGACAAGTCCGTGTTTTAAGCGGGGAGGCAGGTCCTTGAGCAAAAGGAGTGTCACAGTCAAGCCCATGCTTAGGGAATAATTGAGGCCGCCCCCTCCCCTCGCCCGCCCCACCTCCTCCAGGCTCGCTCACCCCGCCGTGTCCGTGAGTTTCTGCCCAGGCCCCGCGCTCTTGAACTTGATGTCCGCCTTGATCTCCTGAAAGAACTTTTTCATGGCGGCCGCGGGGAAGGGGAAGGGGCAGCGGCGGCGGGGGCTGGGACAGGCCCGGGCCGGAGCAGCTCCGGTCAACAACCGGAAGGAAAATATACCACCCAGGAAGTCCCGCCTTCCCTCTCACCCACCTATCCCCCTCTCCTACCCCACCCGACCACGTGACAATCGGCCGTCCCGGCCTCTCCTTCCCTTTCGCGGCTCTATGGTTGAGGCGGGCTACCCCGGGGGAACCGGAAGCGCCTGTCGGCGCTCTGGCTCCATAAGTCCCACCTCCTTCATCTCCGCTCGTCGTGCCTCTCTATGGTGCAGGAGCCGCTCTGGAATCGCTTTCCTCCTCTCGTTGATCTTCCGGTCCTGTTGCCATAGGTGATAGAAGCCAAGGGGCGGGGCAAACGCGCAGGCTTCCTATAGCCGGCGCCTGCGCCCCGGCTCTTGGGTGGGGCTCGATGGCAACTGACTACTCTTCTTCCCTCCCTCCCGTCTGTCCTGGGGTTTTATCTCAGACGTATCACCGATGCTTAATGTGACTTATCACATTAAGAGCGGTGACAAGACTATGACTCTAGAGGGATGCTGGACTTAAATGGGAGTCAGGGAGACCCGGGTTCCAATCCCACTTCTGACACTTACTAGCTGTGTGATGTAGAAAGAGTCATTTAGGCTCCCTGAGCCTCAGTTTCCTCATTTGTAAAATGAAGATAGCAGTTGTACCTACCTCACAGGGTTATTGTGAAAAAAATAAGTGGTCAGGGGATGTGAACAATTTTCAAAAGAGAAAATGCACATTATTACCAATTATATGCATCATAGTACAATGGAAAGGATGCCTTGAGGATGGTTGAGTCAGGGGACCTGGACACCACATGGCTGTGCCTCAGTTTCCTCATCTATAAAATGGAGAGAAAATAGCATCTACCTCACAGGGTAGTTGTGAGGACCAAATGAGATAACTTACGGGCGTTGCAAACTTTAAAGGGCTATATACACGCCATAAATCGGAATGTTATTTTTATATTATATATTTACATATAAATATATATGTCTATAAAATTATCATTACAATGAGGGAATTGGACTAGACCTCCAAGTTCCTTTCCATTTCTAAATCTATGTTTCTATATTTTTAAAAAATTATAATGTTAATATTAATATAAATGCAAGTTAAAGCAACTTGTGTTTCACTTCATATCCATCCAATTAGCAAAAATAATTTTCTGGTTTTGGTATGGGCTTGTAATTTCACTACTGTGGGGAATTCCTGCTATGGAAACTTCCTTTCCTGACAGTAGATGAACAACTTCTCTGTAAACCAAAGTCTTAAAAAATTTCTAGGAGACCAGATCTAAAATTATACTGTAAAGCAGCGGTCATCAAAAGTATTTGGTATCAGTTTCACAAGACATAATAGTCAGTGACTATGGGAATGTAGTTTTTGATAAACCCAAGACTCCAGCTTTTAAGAAGTCACTATTCGACAGCAATTGTTGGGAAAACTGGAAAATGGTATGGCAGAAAGTGGGCACTGACCAACATCTAACATCCTATGCCAAGAGAAGATCATGATTTAGACATAGTGATACTATGAAGCAAATCAAGAGGACAAGGGGATAATCTGTCTTTCAGATCTGTGGAAAAGGGAGGAATTTATGGTCAAAGAAGAACTAGAGAACATTATGAAATTCAAAATGAATAATTCTGTTTACATTAAAATAAAAAGAGTTTGCACAAACAAAACCAACACAACCAAGATTAGAAGGGAAGCAGAAAGGTAGGAAAAAAATTTACATCCAGTATTTCTGATAAAGGCCTAATTTCTAAAATGTATAGAGAATTGACTCAAATTTATAAGAATGCAAGCCATTCCCCAATGGATAAATGGTCAAAGGATATGAACAGACAATTTTCAGATGAAGAAATTCAAATCATTTCTAATCATATGAAAAAATGCTCTAAACCACTATTGATTAGAGAAATGCAAATTAAAACAATGGTGAAGGACCACTTCACAACTCTCAGATTGGCCAAGATGACAGAAAAGATGATGAATGTTGGAGAGGATGTGGGAAAGAAAAGTGGGGCACTAATACATTCATTGTTTTTTTTTTTAATAACTTTTTATTGATAGAACTCATGCCAGGGTAATTTTTTACATTATCCCTTGCATTCACTTCTGTTCCAATTTTTCCCCTCCCTCCCTCCACCCCCTCCCCCAGATGGCAAGCAATCTTTTACATGTTGAATAGGTTACAGTATATCCTGGATATAATACATTCATTGTTGATGGAGTTGTGAATTGATCCACCATTCTGGAGAGCAATTTGGACCTATGTCCAGAAAGATATCAAACTGTGCACAGCCTTTGATTCAGCAGTATTTCTATTGGATCTGTATCTCAAAGAGATCATAAAAGAGGGGAAAAGACATTTATAGTAACCTGTTGGTAGTGGCAAGGAACTGGAAACCGAGTGGATGCCCATCAGTTGGGGAATGTCTGAATAAGTTATGGTAAATGAAAGTGATGGAATATTATTGTTCTGTAAGAAACAACCAGCAGGATGATTTCAGAAAAGCCTGTAAAGACTTACATGAACTGATGCTAAGTGAACATTGTACACACTAACAAGAAGATTATGTGATGATTAACTGTGATGGACTTGGCTGTTTTCAACGATAAGTTGATTCAAGCCAATTCCAAAAGACTTGGGATGGAAAGTCCATCCACATCCAGAAAGAGAACTATAAAGATTGAATGGAGATCAAAATATCGTATTTTTACCTTTTTACTGTTGTTGTTTGCTTGTTTTTTTTAATCCCTTTTGATTTTTTTTTTTTGCATAGCATGGTGAATATGGAAATATATTTAGAAGAATTGTACATGTTTAGCCCATATCAGATAGCTTATGCTATCTTGGGGAGGGCAGGAGTGGTAAAGAGAAGAAGAAAAATTTGGAATACAAAGTTTTACAAAAGTGAATGTTAAAAAGTATCTTTGGAAAAATAAAATACTATTAAAAAAAAGAAAAAGAAATGGGAAAATACTAAAAAAAAAAAAAAAATTGCTGGGGCCAGTGAAGATTGAAGTGACTTGCCTATGCATCAGATGCAGCATTTAAACCCTGACTGCTGAACTTTCTGACTCTAAAACGGGCTCTCTATTTACAACCTCAAGCTTACTCACAGGAAAGATTGATCATAAAAGACAGAAATTGTCAGTGTTAAAGAGGTTTTGGGAAGATAGACACAGTAATGATGCACACCGTTGGAGCTGTGAATTAGTCCAACCATTCTGGGAAAAAAAAAATTGGAATTATTCAAGAAAAATTTGTAGAAATTGTCAGTGTTTTGGGAAGAGAGACACACTAATGATGCACAATGTGGGAACTATGAATTAGTCCAACCATTATGGAAAAAAAAAGGAATTATTCAAGAAAAATGTGTTCATTCACTAAATATTTATTAAATACCTAATATGTGCCAAGAATTGTACTAAATTCTGGAGAAACAAAAAGATGCAAAAGATAATTGTCCCTATCTTCAAGGAGCTCACAATCTAATTGGGGAGATAATATATAAACAAAAGATGGGATAAATAAGACCCCAGCAAAAGTCCAAGTTAGCAACCTATCCTCTCTAGATGGATCATAGGGAGTTGACAGGAAAAGGCTTTTGTTGAATTTAAGTGGATCCTACCTAGTAGAATTCCAACTGCTATTCCTTAAGGCAAGTTGGGAGAAATGATAGAAATATCTCCTCTTTAAATGGATATTTTGTTATCCTAAGTAGGCCTCTATTATAGTAGGAGTAGGCTCTGGTTGACCCTCACAGTCACTGCATCCAATCAGAAGGCCAAATTATTATATCAACCCCTCAATGTTTTCGCCTATAAAAGAACCCACCTGTACCTCACTTTCTATTAACTCCTTTTTGGGTTAACCTGCCAGTTAATGGCATTTAGTGTCTTTCTCCTTATTATAGCTAACTCATTTTAGTCCACTTATCAAACATCACAATGACTATGGCATCTTCTTCCTTAATGACATCTTCCCCCTGATTAATTGTGAGTTCCACTAGAGCACTTAGAGCCTGAGTCTTTCCCCTTATTAATCAAAGTCCCCTCTGGAATGGCATAATAAAATCTTTGCCTCTTAATTTGAAGAATGTCTAAGCTTACAAATTCTTTTGAGACAACTCATGGCACTGGTCCAAAATCCCAATATACTTTTGAGGACCAAACCTCTGCTTCCCAACATTTGGTGGACCATATGGGAAAAGTCCTGAAATCCTAATATATTTTGGATCCCATCACAAATATGTACAAATCAAGCTATATGCAAGATAAATATAAAATAATTTACAGAGGGAAAGCACTGGAATTAAGACAGGTTTGGGAAAGCTTTCTGTAGAAGGTATGATTTTAATTGGGAATTAAAAGAAGCCAGGGAGACCAATATTTGGAGTGGGGAAAGAAGTGTGTTTTAAGAATAAGGGACAATTAGGAAAAATCCCCTGAGCAGAGAAATGGAGGCCAGTGTCACTAGTTACAAGAGTAATATGTAAGTAGACTGGAAAAGTAAGAGGGGGTTATATTCTAAAGAACTTTGAATGCCAAACAAAGCATTTTTTATTTGCTCCTGGAGACAATTGAAAGCCACTGGAGTTTGTTGAATAGAGGGGATGACTTAATCACACCTTCATTTTAGCTCAATCATTTTAATGATGAACCTTTGACCCAAAACTCATGCTTTCTTTAGATCATATGCTCCAAGGACTTAACAGAGAAAGTAGCATCCCTCAAATAACAAACTGTTCATAGCACTTTTTCATGATAACAAAAAATAGGAAATAAAGTGAATATATATCAGTTGGGCCAGTTTGGGGGTTGCATCTTAGCTCAATTAATAGAACTTGAAGTCAGGAAAACATGAATTTACATCTTGCCTTAGACATTTAGTGGCTGTATGATACTGAGTAAGTCACCTAATTGCTATATGCATCAGTTTCCATATCTTTAAAATAGGAAGAATAATAGCTCCTACCTTACAGGGCTGTTGTAAGCATCAAATGAAATATTATCTGTAATGTGCTTTATAGAAGGCTACTATAATTGGGAAATGGCTGAACAAATTGTGGCATATGAATGACATGGAAAATTCTAAGAAATGACAATTATGAAGAATTCAGAGAAACTTGGGAAGACTTGCATGAACTGATACTGAGTGAAGTAAGAAGTACCATTAGAACAAAATACATGAGTATGATATTGCAAGTTAAAATAACTTTAAAAGGAAATTGAACAAAGGTCAATCTCAGAGTCCTAGAACAGACTGTGAAATCTCTCAGTGGAGAAGGGAAAATGAGAGTGGAATGTTAAATAAATTGAGATCTTATCAGTTGGTTTAATGATTTTTCTTTGCAGCAAAGGAATATTCAAGAACCACTGAACAGGCGATATTAGAATTGTTAAGGAAATGAAAGATAGCAATGAATGGGAGACATCACAGAAATGAAGGTAAAGGTCCCAATTTTCTAAAGAGAAGAGATTATCATCTGCAAACTATAGGTCAGTGAGGTTAATTTCTGGTCCAGTCAAAATTCTAGAACATATAAGTAAGGTCATGTGAGGGGGTGGGGATGGGAGACTTCATGGGAGTTCTCCTACTCAGTCTGAGCATATTTCACCATGTTTTGGGGACACAGACAATTGATTAGTTTTTAGTTGACTGAAGCTGCTTCCAAGGTGACTGACTAACTAGAACTTGATAGTCAAGTGGGAAGTATTTATTAAGCATTTACTATGTGACAAGCACTGTGCTAAGCCCTGGGGCAAAAACAATCCTTGCTCTCAAGGAGCTCACTTTCTAGTGGGGAAAAAATTTTAGATAGTTTAAATGACTTGATGTCTACAAGATAGATAGAGACAGGAGGAAGCCAATATTGGAGGTGAAGAAATTGTGGAAATTGAGTGAACCACACTGATTCTACTTTGTGATTCAGTTGTTCTAGATCTAGCTCAGTTCCTTTTCTATTCAATTACTGGTCTAGTCCAATTTTTGTCAGATAAGAAATCTTTTTTCAATTATAGGAATTTTGAGAAATAGCTTCTCATAGTGGGGAAATTGGACCACTTGTTGCTTAGAGTGCCTTAACTAAAGACCTAGGTCATGCTGATCAGAAACCCAGTTAGATCCAAAGATTGATGCAAGGAGTTGTCTCACAATCATCCATTTTAAGCAACCTATATGTCTTCTTTGAAAATTAACATCATACTGTACAACCAGTTATTGTTTTCATGTTCCTTTGACTGAATTCAGACATTTATGGAGAGTGGGACACCTCTTTTTCTAATTTCAGAGAATTATACCTGTTTGCTTTCTTCTTACCAATTTGGAAAGCCCTAATCTTGAATTAGAAGTCAGAATACCTGATCTCGTATCCCGATCTATACCCTGTTAATTGTTTTCTTTTAATGCACAAAAATCAGTTTTCCCGGGTCCAAGCCCAAATTGAAGAGTCCTGGTCTCAGTTTGTTAGGCAACTGGTATGCATTGCTTAATAAATAGATATGCCTGGAAACAAACCTTTTTTTCCCAGTTTATTTTGGATTGAATCTGTCACATTTGGGAGGAACTAGGAAAGACCTTCTACAAAAGGACAACTTGAATTGAATCTTGAAGAAAGCTGGAGAATCCAGGAAGCAGAAGTGAAGCTGCAAAGTGTTCCAGGCAAAGGACTGATGGAAAGGCAAGGGAACCAGAGATGGAATGGTGTGTTTGCAAGGAATTTGCAAATAGGCCAATAAGAAAGAGAGGAAGAGGCCAGATTATAAAAGAATTTTACATGTCAAACTAAGGATTATATTTTATTGTGGTGGTTAAAAGAAGCCACTGGAGTTTATTGAAAAGGGAGAGGGCAGATCTATGCTTCAGAAAAATCATTTTGACAGCTGAAAAATGGAATGGAGTTGGAGAGATGAGGCAGAGAAACCAATTTAAAGCATATTGTAATAGAACAAGCTTGAGATGATGAGGTGCTGAACTAGTAGACAGGGTGAGACTGAAAAGAGGAAGTAGGGATGACAGGGCAATCTAAAGGAGAACATTAGAAAGCTTGCTATCAAGGATGCATATAAAAGAGTTGAGTTGGTCATGAAGTAGAATGATAGAAATGGAGATGTTCAGGCACCATGATTTAGGGATTTCCTTGAGCTCCCTTCAGCAGCATGAGAATACTAGTGAAGGAAAAGAATAAAGGGAATAAAGCAGGATGAGATTTGGCAAAGCATGATCAGCAGCAACAGAATAAGAGCAAGTCATATATAAATATTTTTAAAATTATAGCTCTTTATTTTCAAAATATATGCAAAGAATTTCCCTTGTAACACCTTGTGTTCCAAAATTTTCTCTTTCCTTTTCCCCCACCCCTTCCCCTAGACAGCAAGTAATCCAATATATGTTAAACACATGCAATTCTTCTATACTTATTTCCACAATTACCATGCTGCACAAGAAAAATCAGATCAAAAAGGAAAAAAAATGAGAAAAAAGTAATCAAACAACAAAAAGGGTGAAAAATCTATGTTGTGATCCACATTCAGTCTCCATAATCTTCTCTCTGGATGCAAGTGGCTCTTGCCATCATAAATCTATTGGAACTAGCCTGAATCATCTCGTTGTTGAAAAGAGCTATCTCCATCAGAGTTGATCATCACACAATCTTGTTGTTGTGTTCAATGTTCTCCCGGTTCTATTCATTTCACTTACCATCAGTTCATATAAGTCTTTCCAGGCCTTTCTGAAATCCTACTGATCATTTCTTATAGAACAATAATATTCCATTATACCATAACTTATTCAGCCATTCCCCAGCTGGTGGGCATCCACTGCTTCCAGTTCCTTACCACCACAAAAAGGGCTGCTACAACATTTTTGCACATATGGGTTCTTTTCCCTCTTTTAAGATTTCTTTGTGATACAGACTCAGTAGAGACATTACAGCATCAAATGACACGCACAATTTGATAGCACTTTGGGCATAGTTCCAAATGAGCAAGCCATAGATTTGATATTTTTATAATAACACAGGGCAGAAACTATTGTGTGATTGCCCATCAAGCTTGAGTTGTGAATTCATAGACAATGATTCAGAAGACTGGAATTGTACACATCATTCCTAAATAGAATCATCTTTGGGGAGAGAAAAGGATCATTTGCATGGCCTTCAAAGCCAGAAGAGAGTGAAAGAGATACATGATTTGGGAAGAGACCTAAACCTTACTATTCTGTTACACGTAGTGTATGTCTTCTCGGATTGTTGCTGCTTAGCAATTCCTAAAAGTGTTTCTATTCAGGGGAATCCAAGTTCTCAGAAAGTCTCTTTTTGGTTAAAGAGGGATTCATCAAGATATTGAAATGAATGTAAATGTGAGATATATTTCTGATGGGCTCCTATATATCCTTTGTTTTTTGCATTTTCTGTAGAGTGAAATAAAGGCTGCTCTACTATTGCATAAACATTTTTTTTGCCAAGAGTCATTTGTATTGGAGCTAAGGACTTTAAAAAAATTAACATTTAAGGAAATCTAGAAATGTTCTATAGTTAAGCTGTATTTGGAGAATTTCCTGCAGATAAACTCTAGGTCTATTCTAGGGGAAGGTAGGTGGGTGCAATGGGTACCAGATTTGGAATTAGGAAGATAAGAATTTAAATCTGGCCTCAGACACTTAATAGCTGTGTAACTTGGGGCAAATCACTTAAGTCCTATTTGCCTCAGTTCTTCATCTGTTAAATAGAGATATTGGAGATAGAAATCGAAAACCACTCCAGTATGTTTGCCAGAAAAACTTTATGGACAAGTCCATGGGGTCATGAAGAGTTGGACATGATTAAAACAACTGAACAAAAGAAAATAGATCTTTGTGGGCGCAGTGCTCAGGATCAGATATATTATAAAGAGATGACTAATGAACATCTAGAAAAGGAAGTAGAAATATCCAGCATGCTTTCCTCAAGAATAAGCATATCAAGGATGATTTCGGAGAGGCCTGGAAAGACTTACATGAACTGATGCTAAGAGAAATGAGCAAAATCAGGAGATCACCATACATGGCAACAACTAAATTATACAAAGATCAATTCTGATGGATGTGGTTTTTTTCTTTAAAAAAAATTTTTTTTTACATTGAATGAATGGAAATTTAGTTAGCACTTACTCTGAGTGTAGTGTGCTAGGTTACAAAGTCCTGGGAATATTTACAAAAGTAAAACCTTCAAGAAATAGGCATTCTGCTATTGTTAGATGACATAAATAAGTGTGGCCAGTGTGGGGTATTTTTGTATGGGGCATCATAAATCTATACCTGAAAGCTTTGATCTTTTTTTTTTTTTAATGCTCCCATATTCCTATCTGCCTGATGGACACTTTCACATGGACATCTTCCTAACATTTTTATCTCAACATATCCTAAAATAAACTTACCATCTTTCCCCTAAAACCAATTCTTCTTCCCAACTTCTGTGCTTATTTTAATGTGATGATGCTACTGCTTTCCTGATTGTTAGGTTTGGAGTCCTAAGAATCATCTTTTATTCCTTCCTTTCTCTCTGAGATCCAATCAACTGTGGAGTCCTTTTGATCTTACAACTGCAATCTTATACATGGGAAACTTCTTCCTGTTACCACTACTAGTCAGCCTGGTCCCTGTATCTATAAGGGCTTGCCAATATATTACTCTCCAAATTATTTTACTTTTTGGGCTCCCTTCTAATTATTGCCAGAATAATTTTACTTATCTTATGAATAAATATGGCAGAGTAGTGAGATGGGTAGGAGTAGATCATTCAGCTTCAGAGTAAGAGATATTTTACTTATAATAGGACTCAAGACATTGTTCTGAATAAAAAGAAGCTGAATCTTCTCTGTGATTCAGCTTCTTTTTATTCAAACTAGGGATAGTGCTCAGCCACTGAAGATGAGTGTAATGGGGTTTTTTTTATTAAAGCTTTTTTCCCCAAAACATATGCATGGACAATTTTTCAACATTGACCCAAGGGAACAAAATCTTTTGTTCCAAATTTTCTCCCTCTTCTCCCACCTCTTCTCCAGATGGCAAGCAATCCAATATGTGTTAAACATGTGCAGTTCTTCTATACATATTTCCACAATTAGCATGCTGCATAAGAAAAATCAGATCAAAAAGGGAAAAAAATAAGAAAACAAAATACAACAAAACAAACAAAAAGAGTAAAAATACTATGTTGTGATCTACACTCAGTTCCCACAGTCCTCCCTCTGTGTACAGATGGCTTTCTTCATCACAAGATCATTGGAACTGGCCTGAATCATTTCATTATATTAATTATAATCATATCATTGTTGAAAAGACTCACGTTCATCAGAATTGATCTTTGTATAATATTGATGTTGCCTTGTATAATGATCTCCTGGTTCTGCTCATTTCATTTAGCATCAGTTTGTTTAAGTCTCTCCAGGACTCTCTGAAATCATCCTGCAGATTGTTTCTTACAGAAGAATAATATTCCATAACATTCATATACCATAACTTATTAAGCCAGTTTCCAGTTTCTTGCCACTACAAAAAGGGCAGCCACAAACATTTTTGCACATGTGGGTCCCTTTCTCCCCTTTAAGATCTCTTTGGGTTACAAACCCAGAAGAGACACTGCTGGATCAAAGGGTATATACAGTTTGATAGCCCTTTAATCAAACTTCCAAAATGCTCTCCAGAATGAATTGGTTCACAACTCTACCAACAATGTATTAGTGTCCCAGTTTTCCCACATCCCCTCCAAAATTCATCATTATCTTTTCCTGTCATCTTAGCCAATCTGAGAGTTGTCTTAATTTGCATTTCTCTGATCAATAGTGATTTAGAGCACCTTTTCATATGACTAGAAATGATTTCAATTTCTTCATTTGAAAATTTGAAAAAATCCTTTGACCATTTATCAATTAGAGAATGGCTTGAATTCTTATAAATTTGAGTCAGTTCTCTACATATTTTAGAAACGAGTCCTCTATCAGAACCCTTGAATGTAAACATTTTCCCCCAGTTTATTACTTCCCTTTTAAGTTTGTACAAAAACTTTTTAACCTAATATAATCAAAATTATCTATTTTGTATTCAATAATGTACTCTGGTTCTTCTTTGATCACAAATCCCTTCCTTCTTTAGAGATCTGAGAAGTAAACTATCCTTTGCTCTTCTAATTTGCTTATAATATCACTGTATCAAAATCATGAACCCATTTCAACCTTATCTTGGTATACGGTGTTAGGTGTGGGTCAATGCCTAGTTTCTGCCATATTTGTTTCCAACTTTCCCTTCAATTTTTGTCAAATAGTGAATTCTTACCTCAAAAGCTGGGTTCTTTGGGTTTGTCAAACACTAGATTGCTATAGTCATTGACTATTTTATCCTATGAACTTAATCTATTCCACTGATCAGCTACTCTATTTCTTAACTAGTACCAAATGGTTTTGATAACTGCTGCTTCATAATATAGTTTTAGGTCTAGTACAGCTAGGCGACCTTCAGTTGCATTTTTTTTTCTTTAATTCCCTTGAAATTTTTTATCTTCTGTTCTTCCAGATGAACTTTGTTATTATTTTTCTTAGATCTGTAAAATAATTTCTTGGGAGTTTGATTGGTATGGCACTGAATATGTAGATTAATTTAAGTAGTATTGTCATTTTTATTATATTCGCTTGGTGGCTCTTTTCAACAGTGAGATAATTCAGACCAGTTCCAATGATCTTGTGTTGAAGAAAGCCATCTACATCCAGAGAAACACTGTGAGAACTGAGTGTGGATCACAACATAACATTTTCAGTCTTTTTGTTGTTTGTTTGCATTTTGTTTTCTTTCTCATTTTTTTCCTTTTTGATCTGATTTTTCTTGTGCAGCACAATAATTGTAGAAATCTATATAGAAGAATTGCACATGTTTAACATATATTGGAATACTTGCCATCTAGAGGAAGGGATAAAGGGAAAAGGGGGAAAATTTGGAACAAAAACTTTTACAAGGGTCAATGTTGAAAAATTATCCATGCATATGTTTTGAAAATAAAAAGTTTTAATAAAAAATAGGCATACCAGACTAACCTAATTTCTTTTTTAATAAATAATTAGAATGGGATTACTATAATAAGCACTGGGAATGCACAGATTTTAAAAATATCTAGATATATTATTTACTATGTGTCAGTCACTATGCTAAGCACTTTACAATTATTTTATTTGGTCTTCCCATCAATTCTGTGAGCCAGGTGCTATTATTATCCACATTTGACAGATGAAGAAATTGAAGCAAACAGAGATTAAGGGACTTGCCCAAAATCACATATCATAAATGACTGAGGCCAAATTTGAATTTAGTCTCTCTATTGTGCCACCTAGCTGCCAAAATAGTCTCTCTCCTCAAAATCCTTATATTTGATAATAGAGAAAACAAACACATACTCAGATAAATAATTATAAAGTGATTGCAAAAGGGAGATAGGATGAAGATAGGAACCATAAGTATTTATGATGAGGTCCTGGATGGTGAGATGCAGTTGGCAGAGAGAGACTGAATTATTGTCCTGAGGCAAACAGGGAAGGGGACTGATGGCTATCAATTTAATCTTAGTCCCACATGCTGTGTCCAATAAAGAAATCCATGTCGTGTCAAATTCCTGAGGTTCCTCTTCTGT
Source organism: Antechinus flavipes (assembly GCF_016432865.1). Classification (NCBI taxonomy): domain Eukaryota; kingdom Metazoa; phylum Chordata; class Mammalia; order Dasyuromorphia; family Dasyuridae; genus Antechinus; species Antechinus flavipes. The sequence continues at coordinate 661,175,659 of NC_067398.1, read as the reverse complement.
GAAGTTTCCTCCTTCCTCCACCCCCTCCCCACCACATGGGTGGTCCCACCTTGCTCTGTCTAGCCAAGAAATCTTAGTCATGTCCTCGAAGTTAAATTTCCCCCAGAAATCCCCCATGCCTCTTTTGCTGAACTCCCTTGGGTCAATCTGCCAGGACACTCTATTTTGTGCTGTCTTTACCTTTATCCCTGCCCAGTGCCATGAGGTGTTTCTCCTTTCTTCCCTTTATCATGCTTCCTGGTGTCTCTCCTTTCAAATCTCACTATACCTTATAGTGTCTATCTCCTAGCTAACTAACTCTTACAGTGATTTAGCACCTGCTAAAGGTATGTCCCTACTTCTTCTTTTTTTTTTTTTTCTCTTTTTGTGCATGTTTTTGAAAAAAAATTTAATAGCTTTTTTTTTTCAAAAGATAGTTTTCAACATTCATCCTTGCAAAATCTTGTGTTCCAAATTTTTTTCCTTCCACCCTTCTTCCCTAGACAGCAAGTAATTCAAAATAGATTAACCATGTGCAATTCCTCTAAACACATTTTCACATTTATCATGCTGCACAAGAAAAATCAGATCAAAAAGGGAAAAAAACGAGAAAAAAATGCTTTTTGAGGGAAAAAATGCCCTGGGGAACACAAATCACAAAAAGGTAGAAGATAAAATATTCTGAAGGGAAAACAGTTAAAAGGTCAGATTTAACTGGTATACAGAGTAGAGGAGTAACATGAAACAAAACTAAAAAGATAGGTAAGAGGCAGATTGTTGGGAGTTTCAACGCTAGACTGAGGAGTTTATATTTTATTCTAAAGGCAAAAGATTTTTGCATAAAGGATTTTTGAGTAAAGGAGTGACATAATCAGATCTCTATTTTAGGAATATCAATTTGACAGCTGTGTGTAGTATGGAATGAAGAAGAGAGAGCAGAAGCAGGAAATCAATTAAGAGGTCATTGTGGGACAGCAGTGGTGCTGCCTTGGAGTCAGGAGCACCCGAGTTCAAATATGACCTCAGGCACCTGATGTGTGATCCTGGGCAAGTCACTTAACCCTGATTTCCTTAAACAAAAACAAAACAAAACAAAACAAAAACATTAAAAAGGAGAGAGAGAGAGAGAGAGACCATTGCAACAATTTGGAATAATTGCAATAATTGCCATTGTAATAATATGTGAATGCCTAGAAGGGACTGATGTGACCCCATTCCTACCCTGTCAGTACACTGGTAGATCAGCACTTCGTTTAGCTAAATTTGAGCAAATCATTTGACAGCGTCTTTTGTTCTTATGAATAAGATGGAAAGATGTGAACTAGATCTACATATTCAAGTGGATCAGAATTAGTCAAATGACTGGACCCAAAGGGTTGGTTAGTTGTGTGCTTTGTTCTGGAAGAGGACCAAAATGACATCACAATGTTAGAATGGAGTTATAGAGTGTCTGACTATGGCTGATCAACTAAGAATGCTCTGACACAGATCAGATACAAATAGTCCCTATGAACATTTAGAGTGCACGCTCTAACTTTGGGCATCTCATGTTTCTTCTGAGTTAATTCAATTCTGCTTTGCTGAGAACCACAGAGAAGAAACAAGTCTGTCACTGTTGATCATCCCTTAATCTTGCTTTGCTGTGTATAATGTTTTCCTGGTTCTGCTTGTTTCACTCAGCATTAGATCATGTAAATTTTTCTAGGCTTTTCTAAAATCAGCTTATCATTTTTTATTGAATAAACTTCCAAACTTACTTCCAAACACCATAACTTATTCAGCCATTCTCCAGTTGATGGAAGATTTTCCAATTTTATAATTCTTTGCCACCACAAAAAGGGCTGCTACAAATATTTTTGCACATGTGGGTCCTTTTCCCCTTTTTTCCCCCTCAGGCAATTGGGCTTAAGTGACTTGCATAAGGTCACACAGCCAGGAAGTGTTAAGTGTCTGAGACCAGATTTGAACTCAGGTTTTCCTTATTTCAGGTCTGGTGCTCTATCCACTGCACCACCTAGCTCCTCCTTTTTCCCCTCATCTCTTTGGGAATAGATCCAATAGAGATATTGCTGGACCAAAGGGTATGCATAGCCTTATAGCCCTTTGGGCACAGTTCCAAATTGTACTCCAGAATGGTTGGATTGGTTTATAACTCCACCAATAATGCATTAGTGTTCCAGTTTTTCCACATCTCCAACATTTATCATTATTTTTTCCTGTCATCTTAGTCAATCTGAGAGGTGTGAGATGGCACTTCAAAATTATTTTAATTTGCATTTCTCTAATCAATAGTGATTTAGAGCATTTTTTCATATGACTATAGATGACTTTAATTTCTTCATCTGAAAATTGTCTGTTCATATCCTTTGACCATTTATCAATTGGGGAATCAGTTGTATTCTTCTAAATTTGACTCCATTCTTTATATATTTTATAAATGAGGCCTTTATCAGAAAAGGGTGATACTATAAACAGATTAGGAGAGCAAAGGATTGTCTGCCTATTAGATCTCTGAAGAAGAGAGGAATGTATGGCTAAAGAAGAACTAGAGAAAATTATGAAATGCAAAATGGACAACTTTAATTACATTAAATAAAAAAGTTTTTGAACAAACAAAATCAACCCAGCCAAGACTTCTAAAATTCTTGTGAGTCGTTGGATGGCTTTTTCTGACCACCTTGTTTTTAGTTTTTTGTTTGTTTTTGTGTTTTGTAATAGGCATGATGCTAGTACACTGTCCAGGTTTCACAGACACATAACAATAAGGTCAGTATAAAAGTTCTGTGGTCCTTTAGTTTGGGAGTCAGTTTAATTTCTCTTCTCACTTATACTTTCCTTTGGAGTCTCCCAAACATTGAGTTAGCTCTGGCAAAGTGTGTATCAACATCATCATCAAGGTGTGCTATTGCGGTAAATGAACTTATTCATTCAAAACTCCATTTGCTATAACTAATGGTTCCACATATGGATGATGTCGTGCTGGCTGATGGAACACCTGTGGCGTTTTTTGGGTGTTAATTGTTAGGCCAAAATTAGCACAAGCAACAGAAAATTGATCCATACTTTTGTGGCATCTCAGTTTTGGAGGCTTCATTGAGTGTATAATAATCTGCAAACAAAAAATCATGCACCAGCACTCCCTTTTCACATTGAAGAGTTTAACATCAGTGCAGTAGCTGATTTTGATTCCTTGTTTGTCCTCATTGAAGGCATTTTACATCATGGCTGAAAACATCATGCTAAAAAGTATAGGAGCAAGCACACAACCTTATTTCACTCCATTGGTGACTGGGAAAATTTGGGAGCATTGTCAATTGTACAGCACCCAGGCAAGCCTGCCATCATGAAGTTGATGTACTATATTTGAGGTCGATTTAGAAGGTCTGCAGAAGAGTGCTCCAGGGATCTGTACCTAAGTTCTTTGTCATTTAACTTTGTTATCAAAGACTTGGAAGAAGGCATCAATGAATGTTTATCCAATTTGCAGATGGCACAAAGCTGAAAGGGTGAGTTAACATATTCCATGGATAGAATCAGTATACCATAAGATCTTAGGCTAGGGCAGAAGTTCTCAAACTGTTGGTCTCAATGGGAACGGAAAGACCAACAATGACAACAACAAAATGACCTATAATTTTAGTCACCACTCTTTAATGACCATTTCAAAATTGTATCTTCTTCTCCTCCTTATAGAGGTGGAAGTTATGGATATTGAATATTGTCAAATTTAATTGATATATTGCTTAGCTTTACTGAATTGCTTTTTTTCTTCTTTCATTCTTCACAAGGTGTGAAAGTATATATTTGAAAATAAAAAGAATTCAGAACTCAAGATTTTTAAAAAAGATTAAAAAATAAATCTATAGTGGGGGAGAGAAACTGAAGGTGATATAAAAATAAAAGATAGAGGAAAAAAAATAATATTTAAGTGATTTCCCCAAGTTCACACATCTGATAAGAGAATCAGGCCAGAACCTAAATTACCTTGGTCCAACTTTGGGAAATTTCTGCTATAATCTTCTTTCATTCATCAAATATTCAATATTTTTTTTTGCTGATTTTACAATAGGCATTGGAAATACCATACTTGGAAGGGAAGATACCCTGAAGAAGAACTCCACAGCTTACCTGTGATCTTGAACAAATCAACAGGCATTTTTATTGTTGTTTTTGAGTCATTCAAGTAGTGTCTGAATCTATGTGGATTATAGTATGCTAGGTCCTTCTGTCCTCCACTATCTTGAAGTCTGTCCAAACTCATGTAAATTGTTTCTATGATACTATTCTATCTCATCCTCTTCCATTCCCTTTTTCTTTTGTCTTCAATTTTTCCCAACATCAGGGTCGTTTCTATGGAATATTATCTTCTCATTATGTGGCTAAAAAAGTTAAGCTTCAGGTTCTGTATTTGACATTCCAGTGAATAGCCTGAATTAATTTTTCAAAATATTGATTTGATCTCTGTTCTGTACAAGTGCCTCTCAAAAGTCTTCTCTAGTACCACAATTAGAAAGATCAATTCTGTAGCTTTCCACTTTTGTTATGGTCCAACTTTCAGAACCATACATTGTTAGTGGAAAAGTTATAGCTTTTGACTATACAGATGTTTGTGGGAAAGAGTAATATCTGTGCTTTTTAAGTATGCTGTCTAGATCTGCCATTACTTTCCTTCCAAGGAACATCTTTTAATTTCATGGCTGCAGTCATCATCTGCAATGGTCTTTGAACTCTGAAATATAAAATCTGACAATTCTGCCATTTTTTCTCTCTCTTTGCCAGGAAGTGATGGGACCAGTTGCCAAGATCTAATTTTTTTAATATTAAGCTTTAAGACAGCTTTTTACATTTTTCTCTTTTGCTCCCATCAACAGGCTTCTAAAATTCCTTTTCACTTTCTGCCATTAAAGTAGTATTACCTGCATATTTAATATTGATGCAATTTCTCTTAGTAGTCTTCAATTCTGACTTTTGATTAATCTATTCTGGCATTTTGTGTGATGTAATCTGCGTATAAGTTAAATAAATAAGGTGACAGTATACAGCCTTGTTATACTCCTTTTCCAATCTTAAATAATTCAGTTGTTAATGTTTGATTCTATTCCCATCTTTTTGAGGATTTGCTACATTTTATTGTCACCTTCACAGCCAAAGATTTTAGTGTAGCCAATGAGTAGACATAGATTTTTTTAGAACTCCTCTGCTTTTTCCATACTCCAGTGAATGTTGGCAATTTGGACTCTAATTACTCTGCTTCTTTGAAAACCAAATTGCTTTTTTGATAGTTCTTGGGTCACATATTGGGTCACATAACTTGGAACATTCCTTGGCGTTGCCCTTCTTTAGGTCTAGGACATAAATTAATCTTTTCCAATCCAGGGGCCACTGGTATATTTGCTGGTATATTGCATGCAATATTTTAATAGCATTATCTTTTTGGGTTATAAATAGTCACCTAGGGCTATTGCCTCTACTAGCCTTATAATTAGCAATGCTTCCTAAAGCCCATTTGATTTCACTTTCCTAGGATGTCTAGAGACACTACACCATAGTTATAGTTTTTTTGCTATATTCTTGTCACCTCTTCTTAATCCCTTCTGCTTCTCTGAAATCCCTACCATTTTTGTCTTTTATAATATCCATTTTGCATGAAACTTTCCCTTTTATATCTCTAAATTTCTTGTCTTTTCCATCTATTGTTTTCTTCTATTTTTTTTTTTTTTTGCATTGCTTATTTAAGAAAACCTCCTTTTCTCTTTTTGCTATTCTTGGGAATATTGCATTCTGTTGGATAGATCTTTTCCTTTTTCCTTTTCCTTTTGCCATCCTTCCCTTCTCAGCTATTTGTGGAGCTTCATTAGACAGCCATTTTGAGTTTTTTGCCTTTTTTTTTTTTGAAATGTTGTTTCATTTCAGCAGCTGCTGCTACTGTACAATATTGCAAACTTCATAGTTTTTAAGGTACTCTCTATCTACCTGATATAAGTTTTTAAATCTATTCATCACCTCCACTTCATATTTATAAAGGATGTTATTCTGTAAGAGGAACTGAGGCAAATAGAAGTGATTTGCTTAAGGTCCTACAGCCAGTAAGTGTCTGAGGTCCAATTTAAAATTCAGGAAGATGAATTTCCCTAATTTCAGGTCTGTACTCTGTCCTCTAGTCGACCTAGCTGCTTTAAAGCTACTTTAAATATCATCTAATACAGTTCACTCTTCTTTTAAAAAATATTTTATTTTATTTTATTTAATAATAACTTTATATTGACAGAATCCATGCCAGGGTAATTTTTTTACAACATTATCCTTGCACTCATTTCTGTTCCGATTTTTCCCCTCCCTCCCTCCACCCCCTCCCCTAGATGGCAAGCAGTCCTATATATGTTAGTTCACTCTTTTTTCAAAGGAAAAAACTCAAGCCCAAAGAGGGAAAGCAAGTAGTAAGTACTTAAGTACCTCAGATACTAACTGTGTGACCCTGGCCAAGGCACTTGATCCTGTTTGCCCCAAGTTTCCTCATCAGTAAAATGAGTTGGAGAAAGAAATGGCATACTACTCCAATATCTATGGGTGTTGAAGAAATGACTGAACAACAAAGGTCCCTTCCATCTCTAACATTTTAGGTTATGTATGTATGCATTTATATTGCATTTCCCCTTTTGTCCTTAAGCTAAGAACAAACTTCACTCAAAGAACAGGAAGTAGCAATTAGTCCCCTCCCCAAGAAATGACTAATTATTCAACTGTTGATTATGGAAAGCAAAAGCAAAATTCGACTCCTCTACAACCAAAGAGCTACCATTAAGTTTTTGCCTCCTCTGGCCTCCAGCCCCAACTTTTTGTTTTTTTCTTTTAGGAGAACTAAGTACTATCTTTGGTCTCAAATTGTCTAAGAGCAGGCTGAGGTCTCATTATCTTTACTGACATTATAACCCATGGCTGATGAGGTCTGTAGGAGGTTTTTAAGGTTCTTAATAACTGTTCCTACTCTATCTTTTTAAACTCATCACCCCACTTCCTGAACTCTAAAGTCTTGCCAAACTGGTCTAGATGTACTTTACAAAGGGTACCTCATCTGTCGTCATACCTTTACATATACTGCCTTCCTTAACTTCTCCTCTTCAAAGCTTCCTTATTTCCTTCAAAACTGATTAGAAAGAGAACAGAAGGCAGACCAGAAGGAAAACACAGAGAAGCAGGACAGCTTACTTCTTGAATTTGTTAGATAATTAAAAGGAAAAAAGCAAGCTTTGTAATAGAGATCAGCATTTCATGTACACTCCTGTTCTGTTCTACTTTGTATATGAAAATGCTTTTTGGGGATATTTGATAAAACAAAACAAAACTCCTAAACAAACCCAACTCTGTTAAAAGGATACTTTCTCCTCCTTCTAATTCCTTCCTTCCCCCTCCATGACTTAAGAGTTTCTCTCTCTACTCCCCCAACTAACCTTTTACTATTTTGGATATACTTTTTTTCATATACATGTTATCTCCCACTTATAATGCAAATTCCTTGGGTTCAGTCAATCTTTCTTTTTTTTTTTCTTTCAACCCACATTGTCTAGCACAGTGTCAGGCACATAGTGGGTACTTGATGTTTGTGGATTACCTAGTAAAAACTATGAGTCTAATTTTTTTAAGGTTAGACGAATACAATAACTTTATTTTATTTTTTCTCAACAGTATTTTATTTTTCCAGTTACAATTTTTAACATTCATTTTTGTAAGATTTTGAGTTTCATTTTTTTCCTTCTTCTCTCCTTCCTCTCCCAGACAGAAAACAATATGATATAGGTTATATATGCATAATCATTTAAAACATATTTCCACATTAGTCATGTTGTGAAAGAAAAATCAGAACAAAAGAGAGAAACCATGAGAATGAAAAAGTAAACAAACAAAACAAAAAAAGTATGCCTCTATCCACATTCAGTTTCCAGTTCTCTTTCTGGATATGGCTGGCATTTTCTTTTTTCTTTTTTTTTTTTAAATAACTTTTTATTGATAGAACTCATGCCAGGGTAATTTTTTACAACATTATCCTTGCATTCACTTCTGTTCCGATTTTTCCCCTCCCTCCCTGCACCCCCTCCCCCAGATGGCAAGCAGTCCTTTACATGTTGAATAGGTTACAGTATATCCTGGATACAATATACATGTGCAGAACCGAATGGTTTTCTTGTTGCAGAGGGAGAATTGCATTCAGAAGGTATAAATAATCTGGGAAGAAAAACAAAAATGCAAGCAGTTTATATTCATTTCCCAGTGTTCTTTCTTTGGGTGTAGTGCTTCTGCTCATCTTTGATCAATTGAAACTGTTAGCTCTCTTTATCGAAGAGATCCACTTCCATCAGAATACATCCTCAAACAGTATCGTTGTTGAGATATATAATGATCTCCTGGTTCTGCTCATTTCACTTAGCATCAGTTCATGTAAGTCTCGCCAGTTCTCTCTGTATTCATCCTGCTGGTCATTCCTTACAGAACAATAATATTCCATAACGTTCATATACCACAATTTACTCAACCATTCTCCAATTGATGGGCATCCATTCATTTTCCAGCTTCTAGCCACCACAAACAGGGCTGCCACAAACATTTTGGCACATATAGGTCCCTTTCCCTTCTTTAGTATCTCTTTGGAGTATAAGCCCAGTAGAAACACTGCTGGATCAAAGGGTATGCACAGTTTGATAACTTTTTGAGCATAATTCCAAATTACTCTCCAGAATGGCTGGATGTGTTTACAATTCCACCAACAATGTATCAGTGTCCCTGTTTTCCCACATCCCCTCCAACATTCCACATTATCTTTCCCTGTCACTCTAGCCAATCTGACAGGTGTGTAGTGATATCTCAGAGTTGTCTTAATTTGCATTTCTCTGATTAATAATGATTTGGAGCATATTTTCATATGTCTATAAATAGTTTCAATTTCTTCGTCTGAGAATTGTCTGTTCATATCCTTTGACCATTTATCAATTGGAGAATGGTTTGATTTCTTATAAATTAGAGTCAATTCTCTATATATTTTGGAAATGAGCCTTTATCAGAATCTTTGACTGTAAAAATGTTTTCCCAGTTTATTGTTTCCCTTCTAATCTTGTCTGCATTTGTTTTGTTTGTACAAAACCTTTTCAATTTGATATAATCAAAATTTTCTATGTTGTGGTCAATAGTGATCTCTAGTTCTTCTTTGGTCATAAATTCCTCCCTCTTCCACAGGTCTGAGAGGTAAACTATCCTATGCTCTTCCAATTTATTTATAATCTCATTCTTTATGCCTAGGTCATGAACCCATTTTGACCTTATCTTGGTGTACGGTGTTAAGTGTGGGTCAATGCCTAGTTTCTGCCATACTAATTTCCAATTTTCCCAGCAATTTTTGTCAAATAGTGTATTCTTATCCCAGAAACTGGGGTCTTTGGGTTTGTCAAACACTATGTTATTAAAGTTATTGGCTGTTTTTTCCTTTGAACGTAACCTATTCCATTGATCAACTAGTCTATTTCTTAGCCAATACCAGATAGTTTTAGTAACTGCTGCTTTATAATATAATTTTAGATCTGGTACAGCTAGTATGGCTGGCATTTTCTATCCCAAGTTTATTGGAACTGTCATAGATCACTATGTTGCTGAGAAGAGCTGATCATCATATAATCTTGCTGTTGATGTGTACAATGTTCTCCTGGTTCTGCTCACTTTACTCAAGCATCAGTTTATGTGAGTCTCTCCAGATCTCTCCGACATCAGCCTGCTGATTGTTTTTTATAGAACAATAATATTCCATTACATTTATATACCACAACACTAATACATTATTGGTAGAAATGTAAACAGATCCAGCCATTCTGGAGAACAATTTGGAACTATGCCCAAAAGGCTATCAAATTGTGCATACCCTTTGACCCAGCAGTGTTTCTACAGGGCCTGTATCCCCAAGAGATCTTAAAGGAGGGAAAGAGACCCACATGTGCAAAAATGTTTGTGGCAGCTCTTTTTATAGTGGCAAGAAACTGGAAACTGAGAGGATGCCCATCAGATGGAAAATGGCTGAATAAGTTATGGTATATGAATGTTATAGAATATTATTGTTCTGTAACAAATGACCAGCAGGATGAATACAGAGAGGCCTGGAGAGATTTATATGAACTGATGCTGAGTGAAGTGAGCAGAACCAGGAGATCATTATACATGGCAACAACAATATAAGTATTATATAAGTATAAGATACATAAAATGATCATTTCTGATGAACGTGGCTCTCTTCAACAATGAGATGATTCAAACCAGTTCCATTTGTTCAGTGATGAAGAGAGCCATCTATAGATATCATAACATTCTCACTCTTTTTGTTGTTATTGACTTGCATTTTATTTTCTTATTAATTTTCTTTACTTTTTGATCTGATTTTTCTTGTGCAGTAAGATAATTGTGTAGAGGGATAGAACTCTGGAGAAGTATTCTTGAAACAAGGATACTTACAACAAGGTATTAATTCAGTGGAATTGATGAGATGATGGTTCTCTAGTTTACATATACTTAGTACTTAGCATGGTGATGTACGGGTTCTCTAGTTCACACATAATCAGTGTGCTGTAATGATGTAATTGTAATAGGATATTTAAGGGCTGAGAGGACTAGAAGTAGACATTCCATCTTTGACCATACTCCTGGTGGCTCTCCTGCCTCCTGCATTCCTCCACTAAGATCAAGACTGGATCAGACTGTGACAGACACAGAATGTGAAGAAGACAATAAAGACTTTAGACTATTCCTAACTATCCTTGTGAGACTATCCTGCTGAGACCAAGGCCCGTCTGAAGGACCTTCAGAAAGCTAGCCGGGACATTGCATTATTGTACAACTATGTTTACATATATTGGATTTAACATATATTTTAGCATGTATAACATATATTGGATTACTTGCCATCTAAGGGAGGAAGTGGGAGGAAAGAGGAGAAAATTTGGAACACAGGACTATGCAAGGATCAATGTTGAAAAATTATCTGTGCATATATTTTGAAAATATAAAGCTTTAATAATAAAAAAATTCATATGCCTCAACTTATTCAGCCATTTCCCAACTGATGAATATCCATTCAATTTATGAGTCCCTAATTTAAGCTAACCAGAAGATTCCTCTTGACTACACAGCACTCATTAGTTTTTTTTTTTCCAAGACAATATAGCTTGGGAAAGAGTGAGCAGAAATTGACTTACATCTTGATGCTTCCTACTTGGGGCCTGTAGCGTGTAAGTAGTTGGATGAAGACCCAATCCTTTCCAGCTACGCTCAGGCTGCTCTCTTGGACCAGACAGAGAACAAGCACTGAACTTTTCAGATTTGGAACTTCAGCTCTGAGGCCCCCTGCTGTCCTTACTGATGAATGCCTCATAAAGAGCTGAGCCATTAGGTCCAGTCACAGGAAAAATGGTAATAGGAAATGAAAAGCACTTTTAATAGTCGGTAATGAAAGACAATTTTTAGGAAAACACTTTCTTAGAATCAGACTAGACAACATTGATGAGAGGATCAAGATTTCTAACTGCCAAGCAACCCTATTTTTAAAGGAGAGGGGAAAAACGCTTACTATATCTAGGTGGCCCACTTAAGTCATGCTTCTTCACCTTATGCTTCAGACTTACTTGGCTGGCTCCAGACATATCCTGCTGGCACCCTTTACCTGTTTTGTACTCCAGTGCTTAGCCCAGTACTTGATAAATATGTATATATATATATATATATATATATATATATACACACATATTTATATATATGTATATATACATGTGTTCATCAAACACACTTCCGTAATACATATATTCCATATATTCTTTCATCAGTAAATCTTAAACACTAGCCATGTAGAAGTCCTCGTTGATACAGTTGGAGATTCAGTGAAGAGTAAGGACTTCATATTTTAGACTTTAAAACTTTCTACAGTTGCTCAATCTCTCCTTTTCAGCTGAAAGTGTCATCTCTTAACTTGACATATACAATTGGAGGCATCTGTCTCCAGCACTCATTCCCCATTATATGCTTCAAGCTTCTCTTCATTTCCTCCATTCTCTTTTTTGCGCCAATCTCACAGGGAAGAAGTAGATCTTCTTTTTATCAAGACTAAAATATACAAGCGCTTGTGATCACATTCCCTACTCCTGAATTATCTAGCAGCTTGCTCTTTCACTTCTTTCATCTTCAGTCTCTCTCTACCCACTGTTTGGTAACATCCAGAGAACCATAAACAAGATTTCTTTTTCTTTTTTTTTTTTTTCCAGGACAAATAGTTTGAAGCAAGCTTTTATAAGAATGGTAGGGAGAAGGCCACAAGAAAACTGTAGAGACAGAGATGCTCAGGTTTGTGGCTCAGAGAATTGGTAGAGAGGCTGCTGTGTATGATTTGGGATGGGTGATGGTTGAGGAAAAGCTCAGCCAACATTCATTAGCTTTCTATTTTAAGTATTTTTGCTGTTCTGATGGATTGCAAATTCTAGCAATAACCTAACCATGGATCCCTGCAACAAGAATACCTATCCTTAACAAGCAAACAAAAATCAAACTCCTCCAGCCCAAAAAAAAACCCCCTTGCCCTTGACCTTAGTTCCTTAAACTATCATCCTGTGTCCTCCCTTTCAGATTCAAACTCCAAGAAATAAGTGCCCACGCACCTTGCCTCCATTTCCTCACCTCCCACTCACTTCTCAATCCCTAACAATCTGGCTTTCACCCCACCATTCAAGTGAAACTGCTCTCTGCAAGGTTACCAATAATTTCAACTGCTAACTCCAAAGAACTCTCAGTAGCTTGAGATATTGTCAATTACTCCCTCCTTTTGGACATGCCTTTCCCTCTTGATTTCCATGACACTAAGCTTTCCTAGGGTCTCCTTCCCAGCGTTCTATATTTTCTTGCTTAACTTATTTTTTTGGAGAGGCAATTGAGGGGAAGTGACTTATCCAGGATCACACAGCTAGTAAGTGTTCAGTGTCTGAAGCTGGATTTGAACTCGGGTCCTCCTGACTCCAGGGTCATCCATTATGTCAAGTAGTTGCCCCTGTTCTATTTGTTTTCAAAGTCTTTCCTAGAGCTTGTCTCCCAACACCTAATTGTGAGTGTCCATAAAGCTTTCTCTTGGGCCCTATATTGTCATCCATTGAAAGCTAGATTTAGTCAGGAAGCCTTGGGTTTGAATTCTCCTTTGGACATTCATTAGGCTTATGATCCTGGACAGGTCATTTCACTACTGAGGATTCAACTTGTATTTATAAAATGAAAGATGTTAGGCTTTAGAATTCCTGTGATTTTGTCAGCTCTCTCAGTCACCCACAAATTTAAATATCCAGTCCTAATATTTCTCCTGAATTCATTACCAATTGCTTGCTGAAACAACTCTCTATCTGAAGATCCTCGTCATCTCAAATTTAACATATCTAAAACTAAATTCATATTTATCTCTAAACTCATTCCTCCAAAATGAGTAGTTCATTGATGTCTTTCCAGGTTTACAGTTATGGAGTCATCCTTGACTTTTCCCTTTTCTGAAACCCTCATGTTTGTGCAGTATTATTGGATCTCTCCTTTCCATTCACACAGATTCCATCCTCAGTTGTTTATCTCCTATCCTGGATTGTTGAAATGCCTCCTATATGGTGTCCCTTCTGCCACTCTTTCTCCTCATCCAAATCTGCAAATTGATGTTCCCAATTGCCCAGATCCAGGACCACTTTGCCACTTCCTGGATGTTTCTATTTCATGCTGCTGGGTATGTACTTTCCCTTTCCTCCTCTCAGTTCCCCCTACCCATTCAAGGACAGTAATCAACACAGTAATCAACAATCATTCTTGGAAAGAACTTGTCATTGTATTTCTCTGTGCTTCCAATCACTATTCCTTTGACATCCCTAATCAAAAATTCCTCCCTGACCACCCTGACTATCTTTCCCAATTACAATTTAAGTTCTTCCAAGACAGGGACAATCTTGCTAGCTAGTACCTGTTATCTCCGGTATTTAGCACAAGGCCTCATACATAGTAAGCACTTAATACTCTTTGTTTTATTCATTCATATTTGTGTTGCAGAACCTATTTGTACTGTAACTGCAAAAAAATCTAGTATGTGGTTTCTTTTGATATGTATAGGGATCTGGTTGTATTTTAGAGTTTTTTAAAACTCCAAAATGGTATCTTTCTTCATTCTGGGCAACATAAATGAGTTGATATTGTGTGCTGAAGAATATGTGGTAGTTGAATTGGCCTATAAGGGCTATACCAAGAAGTGTATGCCTGGAGTTTCCCAGGAGACTGCTGGAGACTCTGGATAGGATGAGTCAGCCCTGGGGGCTCTAATGGGGATGAATTTGGCCATGAATTGTCTCATACTGAAAAATCTGGGTGTTTTAAAATGATGATTGTGATTGCCTTATTGGCTGCTGATCTGGAAGAGCAGAAAACTCCATAAACTTTTAAAAGGAGAGATGGCTTCCAGACTCTGTTCTTGCTTTGTCTGTCCAGGTGCTAGATTTTGTGATGTCTCTAGTCTCCACAGGAGAGGGATGGGCTGTATTCTTTCTCTCAGCCTAGCCACCACTCTTAGGTGAAAAATGGATTTAATTGGACAAGCTTACTGCTAGGTCTCTGGCTGACTTTTCTCCTTTATATTTCCTTTCCTAAATAAGTGAACATCTTTGTCTAGGTGTCTAGGCTTGGAGATGACCTTGTGAGTTTGAGAGATATGCAGGTCCTGAGTCTCATTCAGTTGAGTTAAACTGGTAAGTGTCTGGCAACTACTTAAGCATTTTTACAGAAGACAGTCAACAAGAGATTGACCCAAACCTGATCTGTTTTACCAGAATACACGAATCATGTCGTGTAGAACCAAGTTGAATTGTAAAATGTTTAATGAGCAGTCTTGTAAACTGCTTTATGTTCTAATAAAGTTTAAGTATCAGCCTTCCAAGAGAGTAAGATAGACAGTATAAATGACTAAATTTTGTTTAAAACTGTTCTGTCAATGTGGGCTATGAGTTTTTTGTGTTCCTTAGAATTTCTTTTGGAAATATCATACCTCCTATATACTTGATTCACATTGTACACTGAGTATCTCTACCATCCCCCTCCTTTAGGGAGACTTAGACATCAGCCATAATTTAGGCTTTAAATATCTTACCCCAGAGCACTGGCTTATTAGACCCATTGAGTGAGAAAAAAAGAGCCTAGCTTGCCTTCTTATTAGAGGCCAGGGTCCCCCCAAACTGAATCTAGTTAGACAATTTTCCTGTGTTCAGATTAGAGGAAGTCCCTTAGGATAATGGAATGGGTCTTCTCCAGCTCCTGTGGACTGTAATGGTTTCTTCAATACATAAGAAATTCATATGTATCCATATACACACATTTATACACAGCTGTATTAATGATTAAGACCTTTTCCCCCCTTAGGATCTTTGTGTACTCTGAAAAGTTATTCTCTCTTCTATTAGCGCTCCTATTATAGAATGCTTAGGGGAGAGGGAGAACCGTAAGTACCTCCATAAGGGTTTTTAACTTTTTACATGTGAAAATAACCCATGGTCTCAACTGGCACTTGGCAGATACTTTAACAGACAAAATTCCCTTGGAAGATATCTATTATCAATAGGTTAGCATCATTTAAAAATTATTTCTTGCTTTCTTTTGCTTTCATCCCCAAAATAAACTGAGGTCTCCCACACTCACCTCAATTATAACTTCATAGATAAGTATCCATCTGAAACTTAAACATCCCAACAGCAACTTGTGTTATAGATAAGAAGTTCTGCATACCTTTTGTTATCTGACCTTGATAAATAGGGAAACACTACAATTTTATGTTTTCATTTTCTTTGAGCTCAATGACTAGACTCAAAGATCTTAAGACATTGATTTGGAAGGAGAAGCAAGCAGGTAAACACCCTACTCCCCACCAATTACAATCTTGGAACTGTTGAAAAAGAAGCATTACTTACCTATGGTAAGTACTTAGTGTACTTACCTACTAGGTACTTAACCTACCATCAAGATGGAACTTTTCCTATACAAGAGGGAAAGGTAGGAAGCCATCTTTGGGAGGAGTTGCTACACTATCATATTACTCCAGACTAAACAAAGATTTGGAAGATGGCAGCACACTCCCCCTTTCTTCTGCCAAGTATAAAGAAGATCCTTTAATAGCACATAATTTTTATGTCACTTTCCCTTTTCCTCCCCAAGTGCAGACTCTGGCTAAAGAATCAATCATTTGGAGAAGCATTTGCTAGAAGATGAAGGAATAAAAATGGGTTGGAGAAGCTGATCAATTTTTAACTTTTAATTCAAGAGTTCTCATTTCAATTGCTATAGTGATTGGCCATAATTTACCATGATATCCCTTACTAAAAAAAAATCCACAAATACAATCTACTGTCACTAGGATAAAATATAAATGCCTCAGTTTGGCATTTAAAATCCTCCACAAGTTGGTTCCCATCAGTCTTTCCAGATTGTTTTTTTTTTTTTTTTAATATCCCCCTTTACATGCTCTCTGTTCTAGTCAAACTGATTTGCTGTTCACTATACACAACATTCCATTTCCTACCTCCATGCTTTTGCATGATTGTCTTCTGTGTCTGGATTGCACATTCCTTACCTCCATCTAGCTTCCTTTAAAGCATGGCTCAAGTGTCACCTCCCAAATTAGATTTTTTTCCTATTCCCCAGTTGTTATCACTGTCTCAGCCTGAAAGTAGTTTGTATTTATATATCTGTGTATATGTTGTATGTTCTCAGTTGAATTTTTGGACACCTGACACATATTAGACACAACAATCTTTTGCTGAATCAATCTGAATTATTCAAAAGTCATTCAAAAACATTTAAATATCTGCTAATAGCTACCATTTCTATTGTTCTTGAAGATTTGTAAACCACTTTCCTCATAAACAAATGAAGTAGATCTACACTATCCTCATTATTTTATAGATTAGGAAACTGAAGGTCATGTTATGAATATAAACTCAGGACAACTAGGTAGTGCAGTGGATTGAGCATTAGCCCTGAAGTCAGGAGGAACTGAATTCAAATTTGCCCTCACTTCCTAGCTGTATGACTCGGGGCAAGTCACTTAACCTCATTTGCCTGAGCAAAAAAAAAAAAAAAAGAAAAGAAAAAGTGCATAATGAATATAATCTTCTCATAGTCACCCAGTTAATAAGTGTTCAAACCAGGATTAAAAGTTAGATCACTTGACTTCATGCCTACCCACTACATAATAATACTTGATCATGTCCAATATATATACTGGGTGAAGTGCCATGATAAAAATTTATGTTAAATTCAATATGAGGCACATATATTTATATAATTATTTTGCTGCACAAGAAAAATCAGATAAAAAATTAATAAAAACGAGAAAGAAGATAAAATTCAAGCAAACCACCACAAAAAGAGTGAGAATACTATGTTTGTGATATGTGTGGATCACCAGTTCCTACAGTCCTCTCTGGGTATAGATGGCTCTCTTCATCACAAGATCATTGGAACTGGTCTGAATCATTTCATTGTTGTAAAGAGCCATGTCCATTAGAATTGATACTCATATAGTCTTCTTGTTGCCATGTACTACTATGATCTCCTGGTTCTGCTCAATTCATTTAGCATCATATAAGTCTGTCCAGGCCTCTCTGAAATCATCCTCCTGATCATTTCTTAGAGAACAATAATATTTCATTACTTTCATATACCATAACTTATTCAGCCATTCTCCAACTGATGGGCATCCACTCAGTTTCCAGTTTCTTGCCACTACAAAAAGGGCTGCCACAAACATTTCTGCACATGTGGGTCCCTTTCCCTCCTTTAAGATCTCTTTGGGATATAAGCCCAGTAAAGATGAATACTTTGATGCACACTTGGTAGACCCATGAAGTGATCCAACCAACCATTCTACCAATCATATTGAAATATGTAAGAAAAGTGACTGAATAGTCCATATCTTTTAACTTAGTGATGTCCCTACTGGGCACATCCTATAAGGAAGTCAAAGACAGAAACAAAGTTCCAATATAATAATTCAAAGATCGAAACAATATATATTAATGTATTCATAACAACCTTCTCTAGGGTAACAGAGAACTGGAAACAAAGTGAGTACTTATCAATTGGAGAATGCCAGAAAATAAATAACCTTCATAGTACATAAAGGCACAGCAAGATCGCTGTGCAGTAAGAAATGAATATGAAAACTCGGGAAACATGGGAAGATTTACATGAAATGATGCAGGGTGAATTAAGCAGAACCAAGAGAACAACACTGCACAATGACCACAACAATATACATGAAAAAAATCACTAAATACAAGTTAAATGCTGAGAAACTGAAAAACCAATGGCTAATATCAAGAACAAATAAAGTGTACTTCTCTCCTCACAGTAGAGAGGCAAAGAACTACTGGCACAAAATGTTATATGTATTGGATAGTGGGTGGGTTGTTTTTTTGTTTTTTTTTTTTTTGGTCATAAGACAGGTTGAAGTGATTGTAACAAGAGGATAAAAGATATCAAAAATATATTTAAAAAGGAAAAGATTAGGAAGTATTGATGATAGTTATTACAGTTTTAGATGAAATTATATGACAGGCTTTATAATGATGGCTGCTCATCCTTTTATAGATAGAGAATCTCAGAAGGGATTTCACAGGCCATCTAATCTTATACATACCTGAAGTAGGGATCCCTTTCACAATATCCCAGAGGCTACTTTGCATGGAGACTTCCAGGGATGGGTAACCAACTACTTCCTAAGGTCGCCTATTCTGCTTTTGGAAAGTTTAAATTTTTAGAAAGTTTTCTTCTTCCATTGAACCTAGATCTGTCCTTCCACAAATTCTTTCCTTTTGCTCTTCTTTCTGTCCTCTGGGACCAAACAGAATAAACCTAAGCCCTCTTCACCAAGAGACCCTTCATATTTTCTTTTTAGGCAAAACATCCTTAGTTCTTCAACTAAAGAACCCAGAAAGCAGAGTTTCCAGATCTTTTACCATAGTAGTGGTTTTTTTCTGTATTGTTGTTCAGTGGCACTCTCCACCACCTCATATAGAATTTACTTGGCAAAGAAACTGGTGTAATTTGCCATTTCTTTCTCCAACTCATTTTTGCAGATGAGGAATTGAGGCAAAAGGGGTTTAGTGACTTGCCCAGATTCACACAGCTAGAGACTCAGGAAAATGAGTCTTCCTGATTTCAAGCCATAACTCTATCCATTGCATAACCTAGCTGCCACCTTCTTCTGCATGCCCTATGGGGAAATAATGGTTATATCACCTGACTCATTACCCGGTTCTTGTGAAGAAAGTAATTTGCAGATCTATAGAAACATAGAGTGATTTTTCTCATCTGAATTCCAATTCTATTACAACTTTCATAGCCCTGCTTCATACCAACTTTGAGCTCTGTATAGTTTTTCATACCCCATATCATCTCTTTATTGCCTCTCTAGAGTTTTAGCCTCTGTTCTCAAGAACTCCATCCCTGATACTAATGCATTGTTGGTGGAGTTGTGAGTTGATGAAGCCTTTCTTGAGAGTAATTTGGAACTATGCCCAAAGGACAATCCGACCCTTTAATGCTTTTGTGGTATAGGAATGTACTGGAATACTATTGTGCTATAAGAAATGATGAGCAAGTTGATTTCAGAAAAACTTGGAAAGACTTAAATGAATTGACGCAAAGTGAAGTGAGCGGAACCGGGCGAACATTGTACACAGTAACAGCAAGATTGTTCCAACAACTATGAATGACTTAGCTATTCTCAGCAACATAATGATTCTTCAAAACAAAGGACTCGCAAGGAAAAATGCTATCCACCTCCAGAGAAAGAACTGATGGAGTGTTAATGCAAATTGGAGCATACTATTATCGCTTTATTTTTTGCATGTTTTTTTTTTTTCCTTTTGGTCTGTTTCTTTTACAACATGACTAAAAATGGAAATGTTTTACGTGACCGAATATATGTAATCTATATCAAATTGCTTACTGTTTTAAGGGAGAGGGGAGGGGAGGAAAGGTGAAAACTTGGAATTCAAATTTTAAATGAATGTTAAAAATCTGTATATGTAAAATAAATAAAACAATACTATTAACTCCCCAAAACAACAACAACAACTACAGCTTCTCTCTTTTCTTGGGACCAAGATCCCTGTACTCTAGAGCTTCAGACTTGGGGTCCCTACTTCAGAGTCCTGGGATCCTTCCTCCGCTTTCTTTTCTCCCCACCCCTATCCTCCTCATTCCTGAAGGCTCACCCCTCACTCACCTGGACCCTCCTTTACCTTTAATAACCCCCTCACCCCAGGCTGTCCCCCACCTCTCCTTCCCCCGTCCCCCAACGCCTTGGGTCACGCCCCTCTATCACCTTCCTCTAACCAATCCCGTTAGCCCGCTCCGCTCCGGCCTCTCTCTCCATTGGCCTCGGCGCGCCTCTATCCCGCACGTGGCCCTGAGTTACAGAAACCACAGCCCGTGGCCATGCGTAGGCGGGACATCCGGAGTGCGGCGGGCCAATTACGCTGCTCGGGCCCGGCCGCCGCTTTAGCGGAGCTGTCCGTCGCCCTGCCCCCACGCTTCCCTCCCTCCCTCCCTTACTCCTCCCCCACCTCCCCTCCCTCCTACCCTCCCTCCCGGGTTCGCCTCCTACCTCCAGCCTCCTGCCGCCGCTGCCGCCGCCGCCGCCGCCGCCCGCGGCCTGGGCCTTTCGGCGGCCTCTCCTCCCTCCCGCTCCGGTCCTCCCCTCCCCGCCCTGCCCGGCCCGGCCCGGCCCGCCGCCCGCCATGCCGCACGCCTTCAAGCCCGGGGACCTGGTGTTCGCCAAGATGAAGGGCTACCCGCACTGGCCGGCCCGGGTGAGGGGCGCGGGGTCGGGGCTGGGGGGTGGGGCATGGGGATCCTGGGGGGCCGGGGGCGGCCTGGAGGCGCGAGGGGCTTGGCGGGGTCTGAGGGGTTGCGCGGGCAGAGAAGGATTTGAGGGTCCAGGGGGACTCCCGGGATGGGCGGGGCTTAGGAAACTGACCCGGACCCCATCACTGGGGATGGGGGGGGAGTCGAGACCCCACTAGGAGGCTGTGGGAGCCCCTGGGCGGGCGTGGGCAGAGGGAATGGTAGACTCCACAGAAGATTCTGGGAAGATGGAGAAGCCCTAGAACTGGGGCACCTTGGGGATCAGAGGACTGTGGAGGAACCCTAGGGAATTCCGGGCTTGGGGGGCTGGGAGGCCCCGGGGAGTCTGTGGCTAAGGGAGCTGGGGCTGCTGGAAGGTTGAGTGGAGAAAGATCTGGGAGACCCCTCAGGGCGGGTGATGCTCTGGAAAGAGCTCTGAATAGTCCAAGCCCAGGTTCTGCTCCATGTGTGACCTTGGACAAGCCCCTCGCCCCCCTCTGGGTCTCAGTTTACTCATCCTTAAAATGAGCCCGTTGTACTACGTGGCTTTGGAAGTTCCTTTCTGCTCCCAGTTGTGAGTTATGAACTGGTGGAAATAGACTGAGGAATCCAACCCGTGAAATCTGAAAGACAGAGAAGAGTGAGAAATGGGAAAGTGAGAAATGAGAGAAGAATATGCTGTAGAATCAAAAGATTTGGAGGAAATCAGGGGTGTCAGAGTAATTTATGAGTAAGCTTCCTTGTGGGCAGGGACTGTTTTTGCCTCTTTTTGTATCCCCAGGGCTTGGCATAGTGCCTGGCATATAGTAGGTGCTTCATAAATGTTTATTTGAAGTGAATTGGATTAATGAGGAAAATGAAAGTGCTAGAGGGCCTAGATCCTGAGGAGTGGGTTGTGGAGAATACTGAAGGATCTGGAGAAGACCGAGAGAATTGGATTTGCACCTTGTGACCCATAGTGGGTAGAGTGGGAAAAAAAAAAAAGATGAAGGATGGCACTGAAGTAAGGGAAGGTGGAATTAGTACAATTCTACAAGGATACTATAAGTGGTTAACTGGTGTCAGGAAATCTAGGTTCATGAAGTTGCTAAGGGAAGGCCTCTGTTGGATTTCAGGATTTAATAATCCCTATCCTTTCTTCCACTTCCAAGATGGAATTAGGCAGAAGGGCAGTGCATAGTGCTTGTAATGATGGTGTGGAAATTCTGACAGAAACATACAAAAATATAAATTGTATTTATTAGGTACCTGGAGCCAAATATTTAGCAGCATTGGGATTTACATATACAGATTGGATGTGGTGAGAGACTTGGGGCTTGTAGAGATGAACTTCTAATATAATGTGCTTTAGAGGGACTGTTAACGTTTGCTTTGAAATGGTTGTGATTGTGGAGGCCAAATGGTAATGAATCTGGGAATAGAGAGGTATGTCTTTGATTTGTTTTTGAACTCCTTGAAAAGTTAGGATATCTGAGCTGGGAGGTAATATGTTTCACTGGTGTCTTGAAGGTTATTGTGTAGGGAAGAAAGCTTTGAAGGGAAAAGGATTCATGTATGTTTTTGAAGGATGAAAGAAATTATAAAAGGAGTGATACTATCTATAAACTCTCAAAAGGAACTACCTGTTGGTGTATTAGAAAGTGTTCAGAGATCAAGTAGGTGCTGACAGGGGGTTGGCAAAATATGCCAAAATTTTGGATGGAATGGATTGTTGGTTCTGGAGCTCTTGGGAGACCTGAAGGCATCTAATTCAAGTTCTCATTTCACAGATGAAAAGTCAGAAATCCTCAGAGATTAAGTGATTTGTCCAAGGTCATGTAGGTAGAAAGTGGCAGAATGGGCTTTGAATTAGGTCTTTGACTCCAAATTATTTGTACCAGACTGGTTCCCCTGATACCTAAATGGATGATTAAATGAGCTAAATAAGATTTCCTTGGGGCCAATAATGGTATGAATGGAACATGACAGGGAGCCAAGGAAATTGGAGGGAGTGGGGTGCTATAAGAGTGTTTAGATCTAGGTCTATAAGGGCAGGAAATATTAGAAAGAAAGTTGTTGGGTTCATCAAGGGTGTTAATATTGATGTTCATAACCACAGAGCTCTTATTAAAGAGGAATTTAGAGAAATAACTGTTGACAGAAAATTTCCTCCACTTTCCCAGGCCTCTTGCTTATGGCAAGAACTCTTCTCATTCTCCTGTACACATTTCCTTACATCCTCAACATTTCCAGCACCTGACTGGAAACTAAGGGGTTTTTGCCATCCTCCTATTGGGAGTTGATTGACAGCTGCTTCAACCCATGGGCCTGCAAAGAGAGGGTGGGACTTCCTGGATGCTGAAGTTCTGTCTCCTGGAACCCACTCCCTTCTCCATCCTTGTTAGCCACAATGTCTTCAGGGATCCCTTCAATGGAGTATCCCTTTGAGAGAAGGGGCCTGGGTAAAAATACTTGGGCAGTCCCCTGAAACCATACTTACCCTCCTCCCCTCCCCCTTAGTATTGGCTCCAAGGAAGATATTTGACTTTTTGCAGGTGAAATATTTGTCCCGGGAGTACTGTTCCTAGCCCTTATCTTTGGAGTGAGAGGAGCTTACCAAAGTGGGGGAAATACAGCCTCAATTTTGAGCTTTTAATCCTTGCGCCTTTGATAGCATCCCTCTCTGTGGTATCTTTCTTACCAAGATAACCTAATATCGTTCTTGATCATTGATCTCCTGCTAGCAGTGTTCACTTGGGGTGTGGAGTGATAATGCTTATAATTTCTGACCATCTCTCCTTTCTTCTCCTTGTAGATTGATGACATTGCAGATGGGGCAGTAAAACCACCCCCCAACAAGTACCCCATCTTCTTCTTTGGCACTCATGAAACGTAAGTATCCCATTCCTTCAGTCAGTGCACTTGACTCAGATATTTCCTTGGCACGATGCTTTGGCTTCTGGACTTAGCTGCACTTGTCCCATGATTTATTTCTCCAGAGCCTTCCTGGGACCCAAGGACTTGTTCCCCTATGAAAAATACAAGGATAAGTATGGGAAACCCAACAAGAGAAAAGGTTTCAATGAAGGCCTGTGGGAAATCCAGAATAACCCCCATGCCAGTTACAGTGCTCCACCGGTGAGTACTTTTTCAGAAACTGATTTGTAGCTTTTTTCTTTTTCTTCCTTTTCCCAAGGGGGTACCCCAAAGAGAGGGCACCAAAGCAGATTCTTCATTTGATGATCAATTATTCCCCAAACTATACCATGAGAAACCTGAATAGCCTGAAATTTTAGGCTTGCCCAAGTCAATCTGAGGGTCACTTTACATTTGGTTCCAGAGAAGGGGACTGCTTAGTTGACTGAGGGAAAGGAAGCGAGATCTTTAGACCTAAATTAATGAAAGCTGCATAAGTTTTGTGATTTTTTTTCTTCCAAGAGAAAATGTGGTGTAATGGGTAGACATGGAGGAAGGAAATCTAAGTCTGAGGTCTGTTTTTGACACTACCTCTGTGACTGAAGGCAGAACCACTTCTCTGGGCCTTACTTATCTATAAAATGTAGGCAATAACACTTTTACTTGTTGTGAGGAAAGTGCTTTTTAACATGTCAAGAGCTTAGAGAATCGAGAGCAATTGTTCTTTTTCCTCCTCCAAAGACTTTAGACTTTGAAAGAGTCTGTGAGTGGTTATAGTTAGAAGGTCTCTAGGCCAGCAAAAAGTGGGAGTGGAGCTATCTGTCATCTGGCAGACAAATGCATAGTAGAGTAGAAGCTAGAGAAGATGGAGAGAGGCAGAGAAAGAAAAGGAAGGGATTAGGTCTGGGGAGAGTGTGATTGATTCATTATGAGCTTTTCTCTTTGCTTTTGAACAGTGTTCTTGAGGTTTATACAGATAAATAAGGAGTTCAGGAAATGGTAGAAACCTAGGTGGAGAACAAAAGCCTGGGCCAGGAAAGATTTGTAGGGATAGACAATATGAATCATCCACAGGGGGTAGATGGGTCAAGGGACTATTATGATTGAGGAAAAGCAAAGTTGTCATGGAAGGGAATAATAACTAGTAGTTCAGAGGGGAAACACAGAGATTTTTTTTATACTCTTAGACAAGGCAGTACCCTGGGATGGGGGCAACCCTCTCCCATGAGTCTTTACCTTCTCAAAATTCTGTGTCCATTGACTATAATTTGGAGATAGCAAACCTGACTCTGCCATTTATTACCCTTGTCAAGCTTTGGCAAATGTGTTCCTTTCTTTGGCTTCAATTTCCTCATCTCCACCATGTGGTGATTGGACTAAAATTATAAAGTCTCCTCTGAGATCTTTGATTCTAGAGGGTGATGGTTTCCTATTTCATCTATCTTTTGCTTGAAAACTACATATTTGATTTGCCTTGATTGATCATGGGACAGTTTTTATCTTCTGCATCTTTTGAGGTGCTTGAGAGGCCTGGCATCCATATCTTTTGCTGTAGTACCAATCTGTTTTCCCATTGCTCTGTATGCTCTGGAATTTGGATAAACGGTTCAGAATATGGTTGAATTTCACCAGCTCCCTTTCTGGCCCTGGCTCAATTTTTCTCTGGTTACATCCTCACTATTATGCTTCTTGGTGAATCATCAGCACCATTTAATATTTATTGGACACCCACAGCTTGCTAGGTACTATATAAAACACAGTTAAATACTGGCCCTTGAGGAACTGGAATTGGGAAACACTGACCCTTGTTCTTCAAGCCCAAATCCTTTTGGCACTGAGCCATGTTCACATTCAAGTTTAAAATGAGTAGGTTTGCCACCAGTAAACAGAGAGATGTGATTCACTTTTAGGCAAAGGAAGGAGAGGCCAGAACTTGAAGGATTGAGGGCTGAGGAGACCTTTCTGTGGGTGTTGTCGCAGCTTCCCTCTTCCCTGCAAAGGCAGCATCATGTAGTGGACTCGGAGGCAAAAGACTTGTGTTCTGGTCTTGACTTTTTTATTTATTAACTGCAGTAATTTGGGCAAGTTGTTTCACTTTTCAGAGTCTCAGTTTCCGCATTTGAAAATTTGAGGGACATAATGTTTCTATTGCCTTTTGTACAGGATTGGAGTGAAGAAAGGACCTTATGTACTCCAGAGTACTTTATGATTGTTGTTATGATTGGAATCAGAACATTGAGTTGAAATCTCAGCATGGCCACTTTTTCATGTGACCATCAGAAAGTTACTCTTTTTCTTTTTTTTAATATCCTGTAAAATGGGGATGATAATACTTGTATTACTTAATTCATAGGGTGGTAGTTGTGGGTAAAATGCTGGGTAAGTAAATGCATTTGGGCAGTTTGAGCTATTATATTCTTGGTACTTTGGTATTATTGGGAAACAGTCAGCCAAGGACCAAGAGATAGGAATCATGGGAAGGCAAGAGACCTTGAGGGGGGAGAAAAACAAAACAAAACAACCAAAAAAGGAGGGACTATATCTAAAATAGTCATGTAAAAAGGAGTAGGTTCCCTCTGCTTCTTTATAGCTGATCTGTAGCTAGAGAAGGAAGGAACCAGTGGTGCAAGCCAGTGGTATGTTCTAGCTGAGTAGCCATAGGCAAATCACTTAATCTTAGGAAGATTTTTCATTTGTAAAATAGTGATAATAATAACACTCACCTCATAGGGCTCTTGTTAGGATTCAAAGAGATTCTATCTGCAAAGAAACAGCCTGGAGATATGGAGAGACTCCTGTACTTAGGGCCCTCCTGAGCCTTGGTTACTTCAACTGTAAAATAGGTTTGGTACTTGCACTTCCGACCTCCCTGGGTGCTTTATAAGCTTTTAATGCTGTAGGGAAAAAGTGAATTACTGCTCTGTATGTGGCAGAGGTTTGTTCTCTGTAACCTTCCAAAAGGGATGTGGTGGGAGGGTGGCAGTGACTGTCCCTGGTTACAGGACTAGCCCTCCCCACTCCCCCCACCTCTCTCACTCTGCCCTCTGCAGAGGGTTGGTTGATGCATCATCACTGTGAGTGATAGAAAGAAATGAAATGTTGCTTCCGTGACCTGCTTTTCTCGTGTTCCATGTTGTATTTCCAGTTCTTTAACACAGTGCCAGAAACCAAATATCTGTTTTATTTTATAGAACTATTTTAGAGGCTTTTGAGGTTCATTAGTTCTTGGCTCTTGGTTCTCCTCAGCACTGGTTATCATTTTGGATGATCTAGGCTGGAAAGCATTTATAATATCAACAGGAGGTAATAAGATTTTGCAGAAACAGCTTTGGGAGTCAAGGAGCCCGAGTTCTAGTCTGAAGGTCTGCAATGATTTGTTTGACCTTAGCCAGTCCTTGAGTGGCTCCGTGCCTCAGTTTTCCTCTCTGAAAAATGGGGGTGTCATCCTTCCTTGTCTGTTTGATCACAAGGACAATGCAAAGATAAATAGTAACTCATTTTAATGGTGTTTATAGTTTACAGAATAGTAATTACCTTATGAATAGGATCTTTATGTTGCAGAGGAGACCTTGGTAATGTGCCTTGCCTAGAATCACATGATGAGTAAGTGGTAGATTCATAACTCAAAGTCCAAGCTTCTCTAAGTCTAGTGCTCTTTCTGTTATTGTACTTCAATGAAATTAGGTCATGTTGAAAAACTGAAAGGACATAAACTGAAAAGAAGGTAGTATTATTGGGTAGTATTATTGTTATCATAGGCAGATGCCAACTTAAGCCCCATTCCTGCTTTTTTGTGTGACTTTGGCTAGATCAGGGATACACTCTGGTCCTCACTTTTACTTTGTACAAGTTAATTTAATTCAGCAAAACTTCATTTAATACCTAATCTGTATGAGGCATGAAATGAGGATTATTAATAACTGCTCTCTCTGTGTAACTAGGGTGTTGTAAAAAGAAAAAAAATCAATAATTTCCCAGCGCTTTCTGGAGGAAAGGTGTGATACCAACTCACAGTGGCAGCGTTACTGTTCTTTCTTGGCTTATTAGAATTTGGGCTTGACCTATTTAGAATTATCCTCTTGAATCTTGTCAGAAGTGATAGAGACAAGGTAGTATTATATGAGCAGGGGAACTCTGGGCCATTACAATCAGAAGAATGGGGACATGCATGTGTTGTTATCATTCCTTTAAACTCCCTGTAAGATGAAGGTAGTCTCTGACATTGTCAAATGCTTTTAATAAATGGGAATTGTTTTGTTGCTCCTGCCATCAAAATGCATTGAACAGTTTTTGACAGAGCTCTTGAGAAAGAGCAAGGGTTCTATAGAGGGGCAAAATATGGAGAAGGGGAAGGAGGGAAGGAGAGGGAGCAAAGACTTCTGCCAGCAGCAATACAGTGATCCTGTCTGGGATGAGTTCTGAATCTGTGGCTCTAGCCCTGGCCTTTCCCCCAAGCCTAGTCGTTTTTTTCCAACTGCCTGCCATATGTTTTGAAAATGTCGAACTAGAAATTTTCTGCCCACTTTGATTTTCCTTGATTCCAAGCATGTGTGCCCGTGTTTTTGTTTGAAGTCTTAGCTTCCTGTGAGTGCTATGGGGGAAGTCTTCCTTTGAGGGGCAAGCATTGCCCCCTCATGATCTGTGTTTCTGTCCTTTAGCCCGTGAGTTCTTCTGACAGTGAAGTCTTGGCCGGAAGTGATGCAGAAGATGATGCGGGGCTTATGGCTGTTGCCTCAGTGACAGCAGCCAGTGCCAGTGAGAAGATGGAAAGTGATGAAGAGTCTGACAAGGGCAGTGAACACAGTGGGATAAAGCGGAAAGCGCCACCATTGAAAGTAGGTATGGGGTGAGCTGAGCCTGGACCCCAGGCCCTTGTGGATGGAGAAGGGGTTAGTACTGAGGCAGCAGAAAAACTAAGGGAGAGTTACTGAGGGCCACCAAACTGGTACCATCAGCCCTAGGCTCTTCCTATCTGCGTCTGCTTTCCTATATTTCAGGTGAGGGGTTTTAATTCAGGAAAGCCCTGAGTTCAGATCTAGACTCTAACACTCATTAATTAAGAGTATGAGCAGCCACTTAAGCTTGCTGAGCCTCAGCTTCTTTATCTGTGAAAAGAAATAATAACAACTTGATTGAATTAATGGCTTAGTTCTAGATGATGCTCAGGTAAGAATTTACTTAATGAGCTTTTTGCAAATTGTTGCAGTGCTATGTAAATCTGAGTTGTTATTCTTATTCTAGGACTTTATGATCCTTTTAAATGCAGCAGGGTATTCTCTTAAAGGAATCCTCTTGTGGAAAGGGAAAGAGAGGAATCCATGCGGAATGTAAATCTGTCTTAATTTGTTAGTATAGTTTTTAAAAATTTAGGCCCTCTTTGGGGAATGGGACACATCTATCTAATGTGTCTCATCCATTTTTCCTGTTTCATGTTTTTTTAAAATCAAAACGATTGTCCAAATTTTATTACTTGCATATAGTTTCCCAAGGAATCCAGGCTCCTGTTTGTTAGTTTCTTGGGAAAGGTGGCAATTGTGTGGGTTACCTGATTTCCTATCCTTTCACCCCAGATTCTCTGAAAAAGCCAGTAGAGAAGGAGCAATTCCTGCATTTTCTGTGGTTAACAAGTGGCTTTGCCTATTCAGTAACTGATTTACTCCTCATAATAAGCCTGGGACTGTGTAGTGCAAATATTATTCCATTTTAACAGATAAGGAAACTGAGAACCTAAGAAATTATTTTTTCTCTTAAATATTCTAAGTGGTAGGGTTGAACTTTGAACCTCAGGACTGCCAGTAAAAATTAAACAATTGTTTATCATCACTTCCTAGCTGTGTGACCCTGGCCAAGTCACTTAACCCCATTAGCCTAGGAGGGTGGGAATTGTTTATCATGGATACATTTTGTTTTGAGATAGCAGACCCTTCCAGCAACCACTTAAGCACTCCTAATTTCTTTCCCGCCCTGAAACAGTTAAACAAAACTACTTATTGAAGTGTGTTTCTTGATGGGCTGTGCTGCTTGTTCAGTTAATCATGGGTCACTTTAGTATATCCTGGATGCCAAGCCATGTGCCGGTGCTAGGGAGAGAACAACAAAAAAGAAGAGCTTCTCTCTTTAAGGAGTCCGTATTCTTTTAGGTGGAAACAGCTTTAGCCATATAGCCATAAATAAATACAAACTATGTACCACAAAAAAAAAAAAATACAGTGGAATGGGAGGAGGAGGCCTCAGCAGCTTGAAGAGATCGGGAAGGGTTTATGTGGGAGCTGCCTCTTAGGCTTGTGTGAAGGCAAGCCAGGGCACTGGAAAGACCCAGGCTGGGAGTGAGGGCATTCCAGACATTGGATCAGCTTGTGCTGTAGGCCAATTGGGCTGGAATGTAGAATTCATGAGGGGAATAATGTGTAACCAGACTACAAAGGTAAATTGGAATTGAATTATAAAGCACTTAAAAAAATTATTGCTATATTTTGGTTTTGCATCACCTACATTTCCCAGTATACCTCCCTTTCCCCTTTCAGAAGGCTGTCCTTCATAACAGAATAAAAAAAGTTTAAAGAAATTAGACAGTATATTGAAAAAATTTCTGGTTTATGCCTGTGGACTTTAACCTCTGCAAAGAAGTAGTGGAAAGTTGGTAAAGGGCTTTAAATGCCAAACAAAGGAGTTTGTTGTATTGATTTTAGAGTGACAATTTTCTTTTAATTTGGAGTCTGTGAACTTACCTTTTAAATATGTAGGTAACTACTTCAGTATAATTTATTTCCCTTAAATATTTTATTCATTTAAACACGTTAGCCTAAGGGGAAGGGTCCATAGGCTTTACCAGACTGATTGCCAAAGGTTTAGAGGCAGCAGGGAGTTGCTGGGACTTTTGTGTTTTTGGAAGCCCATTTTGGCATGCCTAGAGGTTGGATTGGAGAGAGGACCATTTTGAGGCAGAAAAATCAATTAGTAGCCCATTGCAATAGTCCAGGTGAGAGGTGAACTAGGGTGATATTGTGAGAATAGAATTGATGAGATGGTTGATTAGATGTATATGGTGAGATAAAATCTAGTTTTTTATGACTGAGATTGTTTACAGAGTGACTAGAAGGCTACAAGTACCTTTAACACAAATTAAAAAAACCAGAAAAAAAGTGGATTTTGGGGAAATTGATGTACCTTTAGAATATCCATCCAGTTGGAAATATGGAATAGGCAGATAGAGATTTATATCTAAAGGGAGACTAGATTTATATCTATATGGATTTGGATGTGGTCTGCATAGAAATAATAAGACTCCATGAGAGACTGGAGAGAATTGAAAAGGGCCTACAAAGCCTTCTGATACCTCTGCATATGAATGATGCCCTAGCAGAGATGGAGAGGTGGTGGCTACAAAGAAGCAAGAGGATAGGGAATGTTTAAAATAAGGGAGTACTTAATTATATTAAATGCTTCAGAAAGATCAAGAATCAGTCACTCAGCAAGCATTTAGGTGCCTACTTGATTCCCCATCTCATTCCCCATAGAAGTTATTCCATACCTTCTCTTCCCTCTTTAAACCTTCCATACCTTGGTTTTCCCTTCTCCCAGGTCTCCCCTTCCCTTGAGGACTTTGTCTTTTATTTTGCTGAGAAAATTAGGCCATTCTTTGTGAGCTTCAACTTCTGTACTCTTCATTTCAAAACCCCTTGACACTGCTTACCACAGTGCCTGGCACATACTAGCTTCTTAATAAATGTTTATTGACTTTTGGCATCATTTCCTAGGGTTCTGACAAAGATGTGGCTCTGTTTCTTGCCTGGACCAAACCTTCTTGTGCACTTGGTCCATCATCATTATCATCATCAACAAACATTTATTTAGTGCTTGCTGTGTGCCAGGCACTGTGCTAAATTCTGGGGATATCAAGAAAGACAAAAAGTAGTCCCTGCCCTCAAGGAGCTTCCATTTTAATGGAGGAGTCAACGTGCAAACAACTAAGATCTTGGAGGTAATAGGGAATCACTGGAGTTTATTGAATGGTGGGGGGAAGGGTAGGAGATGTGTGGATGACTGTTCAGATCCCTTGCTTCAGGAAGTTCACTTTGGCAGATGAGTGGAGGATGAACTGCAATGGGGAGAGAATTGAAGCAGGGAGATCAACTGGCTGGCTATTGCAGTAGTCCAGGCATAGGGTGATGAGGGCTTGAACCAAAGTAGTTACTTGTGGAGAGTGAAGAAAAGGGGGTGCGTTTGAGAGATGTTGGGAAGTGACAAGATTTGGCCACCGATTGGACATGTGGGATGAGGGAGGAGTGGAGGATGACAAGACAGATGTGAGCATGGGTGATGAGAAGGATGGTGGTTCTCTTAAGAATAAGAGGGAAGGAGGGGCAGCTAGGTGGCATAGTGGATAGAGCACTCGCCCTGGGGTCAGGAGGACCTGAGTTAGAATCCAGCCTCAGCCATGTAACACTGACTAGCTTTGTGACCCTGGCCAAGTCAATCCCAAATGCCTTGCCCTCTCCCCCTCAATAGGGAAGTTGGGGGTACTTTGGGGGAAAGATAGTGAAATCTATTTTGGACATGTTGAGTTTGAGATATCTTCAGGACTTCTGGTTTGAGATATCTAGCAAGCAATTGGTGATATAAGACTGAAGGTCAAGAAATAATTAGGATGGAT
Organism: Antechinus flavipes; assembly: GCF_016432865.1. Lineage (NCBI taxonomy): Eukaryota > Metazoa > Chordata > Mammalia > Dasyuromorphia > Dasyuridae > Antechinus > Antechinus flavipes. The sequence goes on along the minus strand of NC_067398.1, from coordinate 661,143,204 downwards.
GCCTAGATCTCATAATCATCTGTATAGAAATTATAATTGAATCTATGGCCCTTATGAGATCAAATGGTATAATATAGAAGGGGAAAGAAGAGGATCAAGAATGCTGTACCTTAGGGAATATCTTTAGTTAGTGGCTATGACCTAGAAGAAGAATCCAGCAAAGGAAACTGAGAAGAAGTGGTCAGACAGATAAGAGGAAAAGCAGGAGAAAATAATGTTACAAATCCTAGAAGGAAGAGAGTAGCAAGGAAAAGAAGGTGTCAGAGTTTGCAGATATATTAAGAAGGTTTTGGCAAATAAGAATTTATTGGGGACTTTGGAGAGAGCAGTTTCATTTGAATGATGAGATTGGAAATTAGATTGCAGAGTTGTGAAGGAAGGAAATAAGCATTTAGTATCTACTGTGTGCCAGACATCGTGCTAAACAATTTGTATATATCTCATTTGATCCTCACAACCACTCACAGCACTACATAATAGGTGTTACTAATATTCCCATTTTGCATATGGAGAAATTGAGGCAGACAGAGGCTAAATGACTTGTCTAGAGTTACTTGGTAAGTATCTGAGACTGGATTCAGGTCTTCTTGACTCTAGCTTTAGCTATCCACAGCACAGCTAATTGTTTCTTAACTAGAGGAAAGGGAGTGAAAGCCTTAATTATATGTGGATTTCTCAAGGAGTTTAGCCCAAAAAGGAGGATAAATATGGGATGATAGCTATCTGGAATGAATGGATCAAGTGGGTTTTTTGAAGAAGCAGAAGACATAGAAGCAATAAAGAACAAGCAAGTGAATAGAGAGAGATTGAAGAGTATTGAGAGAGATAGGGACATTTTGTTGGAGAAGACAGAATGAAATGGCATCAGTGGGATCAGATTCCCTCCTCTCTTCAGAGTACAGCTTCAGCCACCCCCTTTTTTCTCTCCAGTCTTCAGACTCTTATCTCCTGATTCTTTTCTTACTGCTTTCAAAGATGTCCAAGTTTTCCCCTTCTAAAAAAACCAAATCAAAAAAACCCTAACCCTTCCCTAAACCCTACCTACTCCTTATGCTGTTGTTTCATAACTCTTCCTCCTTCCTTCAGCTAAATACCTTGAAAAATCTATCTTAATTCTTTACCTCCATTTCCTCTCCTCATTCTTTTGCCTTCTTCTGACCTCATATCTTAACTGACCTTGTGCTCTGGAAAGTTATCGATGGTTTCCTCATTGCCAAGTCTTTTTTTTTTTTTTTTAATAATAGCTTTTTATTTTCAAAATATATGCAAAGATAGTTTTCAACATTTATCCTTGCAAAACCTTGTGTTCCAAAATGTTCTCCCTCCTTTCCCTCATCCCCTCTCTCGATAGCAAGTAATCCATATATAGATTAAACACATGCAATTCTCTATATAGTTCTATGTTTATGATGCTACACAAGAAAAATCAGATCAAAAAGGAAAAAAATGAGAAAGGGGAAAAAAAAGCAAGCAACAAAAAAATGGTGAAAATACTATGTTGTGATCCACATTTAGTTCCTACAGCTCTATTTTTGGATGCAGATGGCTCTCTCCATCACAAGTCTGTTGGAATTGTCCTGAACTACCTCATTCTTGAAAAGAGCCATGTCCATCAGAATTGGTCATCATCTTGTTGTATACAGTGTTTTCTTCGTTCTACTTACCCCATTAAGTCTCTCCAGGCCTTTCTGAAATCATCCTGCTGATTGTTTCTTATAGAGCAATATTATTCCATAACATTCATATACCATAGCTTATTCAGCCATCCCCCAATGAATGGACATCTACTCAGTTTCCATTTCCTTGCCACCACAAACATCCCATTGCCAAGTCTAATGCTTTCTGAGAGCTAATTCTTTTTAACTTTCCTGATATATTTAATGCTATTGATCATTGTCTTCTCTTGGATTTGCTTTCTTTTGGGGCTTTAAGTGATAACTATTCTTTTCTGCAGCTCTTCCTTATCTGTCTCCCTGCTTTTCCTTTATCTTCTTTGCTGATAAGTGTGATCTTCTAGATCACACTTCCAAACTATAAAGGTTCCCCAGATTTCTATACTAGGCACTTTTCTTTCTTCCTTCTATACACTATCTTGATAACCTCATTAGCTGCTGGGAATTGAACACAGATAATTTATATGGCCAATCCTTGTTTCTCCCGAGTTTAGTCCCATATCCTATTTTGCCTTTTGGATATTTCAAACCTGATGTCCTAGAGACATCTCAAACCCAACATGACCAGGACTGAATTCATTATCTTCACCCTAAACAGTTCCCTTCTTTGAAACTTTTCTACTTCTATCAAAGATATTGGCAGCTTTTAAGTCTTCTAGCTTATCTTTGACTTTTCACTCTACTCATCCCATGTACTAAGTAAGCATAGATGGAGATCCTATGTCCATAATCTTTCATATTCAACCCTTTCCCTCCATTCACATAGTAGCCATCTTAGTTGACCCCCTCATTATTTCTTATCTGGATCATTGTAAGTCTTTTGCCAGTCCATTCCTTTCTACACATTGCTACCAACTTTTCCTTAAGTGTAGATCTGACCATCTGATTTCCATATTTAATCAACTCCAAAAGCTTCCTCTTGTCTCTAGGATAAAGTATCAACTCTTTTTAGTTTTGGCAGCTTTTCATCACCTAGCCCAATCTGTCTTTCTGGTATCAATGAAGTGTATTTCCCCCTTTCCCCCCCTCACAGTCTGTGATCCAACCAAACTGGTTTTCAGTCTTTTCCTCCATCATCTTCCATCTCCTATCCCTTTACTTTTGCACTGAGCATCTGTCTCTCATGCCTGGAATGGACTCTTTTTTTTTTTTTTTTTTTAACCACTTCTGGATACAACTAGGCACCATCTTTTACATAAAACATTTCTGGATTCCCCCATTGCTGATGTTTTTGCTTTCAAACCACTTTGTATTAATAACTTTGTATATATTTGTATTTGTTAATTTTATATTTGTATTGAATGTATTTATTTATGTAGTATTTGTTGTCTCCTTCATGAAAGTAAGTTCCTTATAAATAGAAATGGTTTCATTCTTCTCATATCGCCAGCACCAAATACGGTGTCTGAAAGTTGAGGATACAAAGACAATAATAAAACAGTTCCTGTATTCAAAAAACTTGCATTCTCTTGGAGGACACAACCCTTACATATATACACTTACAAATATACATATATACATATAACACTTAGAAATAGAGAGAAGGTGTATTTGGGGGAGAGAGGCACTGTCAGTCAGAGTAGGGAATCAGAAAAGGCTTCATGGAGAAGTGGGGCTGAACTGAACTGGAAAGGACTCCCACACAGAGATTCACCCCTCCACAGGTGACTGGAAATGAAGCAAATGTCCTTGATCCAAATCAGTTCTCCCCAAGCAATAGGGGAACAAGCAGAAGGATGCAGGCTTAGGAATGGTCATTGAATTTGGCAATGAAGAACTTCATGGAAACTTTGTAGAGCAGATCATGATATGTACCTTAACATTAATACTATATAATATCACCAGTGACCCCTGTATCTGATCTGAGTCTTTTGGCTCTTTTGTTACTATCTTAAAATTTTTCTTCAATAGCGATTGTGTGAATGGCATGGTTGGCTTTCCTTTCCTCATTCTGCATTACCTTATGTGACTTTTTCTATTTCTTCAAATTCTTCCTTTTTGCTATTGCTTAAGTCTTCTTTGTACCACATGACAGTAGTCTCTCTAAAGGAGGGAAGTTAGTTTGGGGTACTGCTTGATATTGATGATCCCTGGGACCTACAATCTAATCATGACTAATGATTTTTATCTCAGGTGATTCAGAACCTCTTTCTGACCCCAAACAGCTTTTGGTTTATGTGTTCTTAAAGGAGTGAAAGCTGGGGACTAATACAAATTTTTCTTTCTTTTTTTTTTTTTTTAAACCTTTTCCATTTCATTTTGCTCTGGTGACCCAGACCAAGAAGTCCTTCCTCCATATTGATGGCTTCCCATATTGGATGTCTTTTAGGTTTAGAGTGTGTTTGAGTCTCTTTTCTGCTTTAAATGGAAGACAGGGCCTTCTAGGAGTGGAGAAGTAAAGAGTAGTGGGAGAATCACAGAGGAACAGTAGCCTTTTCAATCACTGGTATACATGTACCTTCTCTTTTTCCAGATGCCAGTGTCTAAACGGGCACGAAAAGCCTCCAGTGATCTAGACCTGGCCAGTGCATCCCCATCTGAAGATGAAAACTCAGAAAGCTCATCAGAATCAGAAAAAAACAGTGATCAGGTGAGTGTAGGGTTGGGGATTGGGATAGGGGAGAAGGAAGAACTTAATTAGGTCAGGGAAGCTGGTTAGGAAAAGACACAAGGTGTTTGGAAAGAACAGAATCTTTTCTAATTCCATCTTACTCCATTTTCCCTAGACTCAGCATATTACAGCGCATAGGTGTAGAGGGGAGCTTAGTGATCTTCCAGGGCAGTCTCTTCTTCTCACAGGAGATAACTAAATCCCACAGGAAAATGGAATTTCCCAGGGTCCTAGAACTGGGACTTGAACCCTAATTTCCTAACTTTCCATCTCCTGTCTGCTCCTTATTCTGTAATTGACCTCTAGATTTGTGCACATTGTTGATATTGTTGTCATCAGGTCTTATGCTTCAGAGGCTTTGGTCCTAACTTGGATTCCCTACAGCTTCCATTAAATCTGGGACAAAGGGATTTTATGAGATGATTGCACAGGGTGACTGAAGCCAGAATGGGTGGGATGTTTGGCCTGGCACTGTACTCACTGTCTGCCCAACTTTCTCCTTTGCACTCAGGATTTCACTCCAGAGAAGAAAACTGTGTCCCGGGCTCCTAGGAGGGGCCCGGTTGGAGGAAGGAAGAAGAAGGTGGTGAGCCCTCATCTCTATTCTTTGCCCCAGAAAAACTCTAGGGTCTTCATCACTGACTCTAGGGTCTTCATCACTGACTCTTGTAAACAAGTGTATTGGGATGAAGAACAGAACCTCAAAGCCCTTCCAGGGTGTTTGATTTATGCAGCTGATAATGACTGGGCACCTCCAGTTGTAGATAATGACGGTTCAGTCATTCCCTGTTGTTCGGAATGTTGTAGTGGCCAGGTGGGTGTGTTCACTAGGCAGGTGAAGATGGGCAGCTGGAGCCTAGGACAGAGACATAGGCTAGGCTTAGGGATCTGCTTGCACATGGACCTGCTGAGGGAGAGGGTGGAAAGCAAAGGGAAGAGGGCTGAGGGCAGAGCCTACACGGAGGCAGCAGGGGGAACAAGGAAGGTGAGCCCAAGAGGTGTCAGTTTCCCTCTAGCCAGTTTTCACCCCTTGTAGCAAATCTGGTTTCTCCTATATACTCTTTTTTTTTTTTAATTATAACTTTTTATTTACAAATTATATTCATGGGTAATTTTTCAGCATTGACAATTGCAAAACCTTTTGTTCCAATTTTTCCTCTCCTTCCGCCCACCCCCTCCCCTAGATGGCAGGTTGACCAATACATGTTATATATATTAAAATATATATTAAATACAATATATGTATACATGTCCATACAGTCTCCTATATACTCTTGTCAGATTAAATATTTTGACACACCAGTCTCCCATCTCCTTAGGATGGCATTCAAGGCCTTTGTGGTCCCTCTCTCCAGCCTTCATTTTTAGCCTCTCAGCTCACTATGTCAGGCCTTTTTGGATACCCCAGTTAATAATGTCTCCCATTACCTTCTACTTTGTTTTTTTGTTTTTTTTATATAAACATATATATACATACTGTTCTTCTCTTCCCCCAATAGAATGTGAATTTCCTGAAGGTAGGGACTGTTTCATTTTTGACTTTGTAACCTCAGTGCTTTACACAGTCCCTTACACAGTAGACAATTAATACATCTTTGTTGATTGTTTCCCATCATATCTTCTATTCTTTAGCTGAACTCTGACTAAGTCTTGGGATTTCCTTTCTCTCTGCCTTTGTCCACACCATTCCTTAGGCCTTCAATGTTCTTCCTACTGTCTTAATTACTTTGGCCTCTATCTCTGTCTTTTAAAATCAGAAAGCCCAATTTTTAAATAAAACTTTCCTTGATTCCTCTCCCCTTACCCTCCACTACCAGAGGTATTATCACATCCTCTGAACTCCCTAGCATTTTTCATCTCTTTTACACACTTAGCTAAACTTGTTTTATATTATAGTTCTTTGTGATCACATTATCATTCATCTGGTGTTGAGGGCACAGAGCATGTTTATCTTTATTTCACTGGCTATGCTTAGCATAGAATGAGTGCTCAAAAATTATAAAATTGTTGGAGTTTATTCTTTCTAGATATAGATGAATGAAAAAACATGCAGGTTGCTATATAATAAAAGTATCATGCATTTATTAATTACCTTCTGTATTGAAGTGATTAAATACCAAGTAAATTTCTGGAAGGGATGTTAGTATTATTGAAGTGGCCAAAAAAGGCTTGATGGAGGAGCATGATTGTTTTCCAGGACAATGAAGGATATATAGGATTTGGGTGAATTGAGAGAATAGAGAGACATCCTGGCTGAGGTGAGCTACTTGTGCCAGGGGATCAGTGGCAGGGCCAGTTGAAAGGTCAGTCAGTTTGAAATGGCCTCTTGGCTCTCTAGATTGACTTTTTCTTTGGTTCCCTGTACTATCCCAATCCCCTGCCTTCCCCAATGCTTCCTCTTCTCTCATATCCCTAGAAGGTGGATTCTGCCTCTGATTCGGACTCTAAGGCTGACTCAGAGGAAGCTCATAATAAACCAATGGTTGTGACAAAGTCGGACTCGGACTCGGACTCAGACTCGGACTCTGACATCTCTGTCAAGAAGCCTCCCCGGGGCAGAAAACCAGGTAGATCTGCAGTGGGAGGACTAAGCCCTCTTGCCTCCCCTTTATTTCCCTGCAATTCTGTTGTTGTTCCCTCATGCTGCTCTGCAACGAGCCACCTCCTGAGGCAGAGGAAAGCTCCCTCTGGCCTTTGGAGCATCTCTCGAGGGCTAAGAAAGGCAGTACATGGACAATCTCTCATTTCTGTCCTTTAGCTGAGAAGCCTCCCCCCAAACCTCGGGGAAGAAAGCCCAAGATAGAACGTGTTCCCAGCAGCTCCAGCAGTGACAGGTGAGTAGTGCTGGGTCTGGGGCTCGGGTGGGGGCTCCCAGATACTAATTGTGTGCTCACTCTGGTCCCTTTTGTACAAGCTATGGAGGGAGGAGATGGGGAAATCTCAGGTCTCTCTGTACTCTCCTCCAGATGTCAGCAGCAGACACACCTGAGCGTGGGGCTAGTGCATGCTGCTTTCCCTTCTCTCTCCCTGACTTTTTCCTTGTTGGCCCTCCCCCTCTGCAGCGACAGTGACAGTGAAGTGGACCGCATCAGCGAGTGGAAGCGGAGGGATGAGGAGCGGCGTCGGGAGCTGGAGGAAAAGCGGAAGCGTGAGCAAGAGGAGGAGCTGCGCCGACTGCGGGAACAAGAGAAGGAGGAGAAGGAGCGGAAGAAAGAAAGATCTGAGAGGGAGGAGTCGCACCCTCACAGCGACAGCAGTGAAACTGAGCTCAAGGACGAGGAGCCCATCAAGAAGAGGGGCAAGAAAGGGCGTGGCCGAGCTCCCTCGTCTTCCGAATCAGAGCCAGAGCTGGAGAAGGAGGTAAGCGTCCCTGACCTTCCCTTCTTTGGGGAGAGTGTGGGGAAGGGGCCCAGAGACCAGTGCAGACCTAGGCCCACTGCTTCCTAGCTTGCTGACTGCTGTCTCCCTCTGTCTTTTCTAGGTAAAGAAGCCAGCAAAGAAGCCTCCACCTCAGTCCTTGGAGCCATCGAAGAAACCGAACCAGAAGGAGAAACGGAGTCGCCCAGAGGAGAAACCCCGAGCCAAGTCAGCACCCCTCTAAAGTCTTCTTTCCCCATCTCTCTTCCTCTTCCTGTGACCCTTTCTTTTGTGGGAATGATTCTAGTCCTCCATCCCCTTGGTTTCTGGGTCAAGACCTCTTGTCTCTCCTGGTTGAATTGAGTTTCCCTTTCCTGAATACCCATCAGAGTGTGTGAGAGCTGCTTTTTAGGGAGGTTGTAGGGGAGATGCCTTTCAGAGGTGGTTGGGTTCTTTTGCATCACACAGATTTGGAGCTCCCTATGTTTTCTTTCATAAGCTTGTCTGACAGGGTAGTTTTCATTTTGAAGATATGACATGCTGGTCTGGTCTTGGAGGGAGTCTCCCACCCCCCACACCCCCCAATTACTGTGACAACATGAATATTTGGAGGATTGCAATAGTTCTCTATAGGACAGTAACCCAGCAAGGGCCTTAGTTGTGAGGGTAATGGTGCCCAACTCCCTCCAGGCCTGTGAAAGTGGAGCGAGCCAGGAAGAAATCAGAAGTGCTTCCAGAGAGGAGGGTTGAAAAGAAGAAAGGTAAGAAGTAGGACTTCTTAACTAGGGTACAATAAGTTGGGGAACCCTCAAAGCTTGTGGCTTAGTGGGGGAGAGGGAGATTGGTATTGCCTCCTGGTGCTGAAAAGTTCCATGAGCAAATAGTGATGATGGCTCCATGACAAATGTCTTTGTCAGTCTTTCATTATCACTAAGATGAAGTGGGTGAAATTACTCCTTACCCTTCCAGGCCATCCTCTGTAATTTTTCTCTGTCAAAGATATCCTTTATTTTATGTGGGCTTTTGTTTTGGGAGAACATAGAATCTAGTTGCCTTTAGTCCTGAAGAGATGGATGAGATACAGTTACAGAGTGACTACAGCATGATGAAAATAATATTAATCATAATATAACATTTATATCTAAGGTTTAGAAAATTGTCTACATTTATAATTGCTTCAGTGGGGAAGGGGAAAGTGCTCAAAATTTGAATACTGAGGATAATTGTGCATAGAAGTCATTTGGGGGTAATCAGTTCAAGAGGGAAATTCTATCTTTGATACTTTTTAGCTATACTAAGTCTGGCAAATCACCTTATCTTGCCTGGTCTTCAGTTTCCTCATCTGAAAAAATGGGCATGACAATCTATTTATATTGATTCACTTTTCTGGATTATTGTGAGGACCAAATAACACAATGCATATAAATTGCCAGCTTTAAAGCATTAGCTTGTTATTCATTCAGCAGTCTTTCATTAAGTATGCCTATTATGTACAAGAGAGTTTGCAGGATTTTGTATTAGTTAACAAGGTGCTTATTCTCATTGGTTCATGTCTTCCTCTTACTTTGGGGTGGGAATGTTCTTTTTTGTTTAACAGAGCCTTCTGTGGAAGAGAGGCTGCAGAAGTTGCACAGTGAGATCAAATTTGCGCTGAAGGTTGACAATCCGGTAAGAACTATGTCCTAGGCCCTTACTGCTCACTAAATTTAAACTCTAGAGATGCTTTCCTATCTCTTTTACTTTAGAGCTTATGATGATAATTCTTTTCCACATTTGATCCTGTCTGTAGTATGAATAGTATGGAGGATCCCTGAGTTTTTGAAGGTATATGATAGTGGAGCCCAAACTACCAGTAAATTCAGTGCTTTTCTCTTATTCTTGCCCATGTAATAAGTACAACTATTTGATGAGCAGATAGTAGCAAAGAGAAATTGGGGATTTTATCTTGGGTCAAAATGAATTAGGCCAGAACTAGTTTGGAATTCAAAGTTTTCAATTGAACCATTCAGTATGGAGCCCAGGACTCTGTTCATATTTTTCTCCCTTTTTCTTTTTCTTTTTTTATTTGTGCTTGGCTACTCTCCACGTGCCATATCTTGCATAAACTTGAGGACTGAAAAGACTGGTAGTGTCAGGGCCCTTTTAATTGTGTCAAATAGTTTGTTATAGAGGTAGTCTAGCCCTGAAATAGTATTGCCAAGTCTCACCATGTGGTGGCACCCAAACAGCAAGTTTGGGTCATTTTCCCAAGGTTCTCCTCAATCCTTCAAAGTCTTTCTCCACCAATCTTCCCGCTGTTTGTAGCTGTTTCAGTCTTCCTAGTCAATCAGTCAACACACATTTGTTTAAAAGGCTTCCCATATTTCAGGTACTGTGCTACGTAATGGGGATATAAAGTGATGGTAGAACCAGGCTGTGTAAAGTCTGGCAGTGCTCTGCAGGGCACCCCATATTTAGATTGTTGCTATTTTGGGCCTTATAATTTGGTGATAAAATAGTTATTCCTTCCCCCACTTACAGGATGTAAAAAGATGCCTCAATGCCCTGGAGGAGTTGGGGAGTCTGCAGGTGACCTCTCAAATTCTCCAGAAAAACACAGATGTAGTGGCCACATTAAAAAAGGTATGAAAGGAACTGGTGGGGATGGAGGGGGGATAAGCGACTGTGGGATGAAGTCAGGACTTCTGGCAAGATAAGTTTGATCTGAGGAGTAGGCTGGATTCCATAATGTCAGTATATTCCAGTAAGAACTCTGAGGATGCTGGATTGGGTGACTTTGTTAAGGGTGTTGCAGTTCTGTTGAGGAGGCTGATGGAGTACAGATTTAGTTACCAGGAAGAGTAAGGCATAACTTTATGAGACTGATTGCTCCAGTAGGAGGAAACTTAAGTCTTTCACTTTAAAAAGAATCAAGTATATGATAGAGCAGTGGAATAGTGTGGGTTGTGTGTGTATGTGAGACATGGTTATAGTAACAACAAATAATATGGAAAATACCTGGAGAGTTTTCATAGAGTGACTACAAAGTTGATACAGATCAGCAAAGTTATGCAGCTGTGGAAAATGCTAATGTATTCTTAAATGGCACTTATAGAGATATAATGTGTAGGAAAAGGAATTTAGGTAAGTGCCGCCTTCTGCCCAGATCAGAGGACTTATGCCATTTAAGGGCCAGGTGCAGGAGCTGTTCATATTTAATCTGTAGGGGATAAAATTTAGCGAGGAACTCGCTCATTATTGTTAAGTATTTGGAAGATTGTCATGTGGAAGATTATATTAGTTCTGTTTGATTCAGTAAGGGGATAGAGAAGCAAGTGTCAACTCAGCATGGAGGAAAAACTTCTGAACAGAGTTGTCCAAAAGTAGCTTGGGCTGTCTCAGGTGGCAGTGAGCTGCCTGGGATTCTTCATTTGGAATCTAGATGATCATGTGGTTTTGTTATAATGAGAATCATATTTCATGAGGGGGTCTGACTTTTGAGGTCCCTTTAAAAAAATTTTTTTTACTTTTAGTTCTAAATTCTCTCCTCTCTACCCCTTCCTACGACCCATTGAGAAGGCAAGAAGTACAATACCCATTATCTATCTGAAGTTAAGAGAATATATTTGTGCATTAGTCATGTTAAATAAAAAAAAAAAGAAATATGCTTTAACTTGTACTCTAGTCCATCAGTTTTTTGTCTGGAATTAGATAGCATTTTTCATCATGAATCCTTTGTAATTGTGAGTCATTCATGGTGATCAGAGTTATTAAGTCTTTCACAGTTAATTATCTTGGTAATATTGCTGTTAACTGTGTAAAATTTTCTTCTAGTGCTACTTACTTCACTTTGCATCAGTTCATATAAATTTTCCCAGTTTTTTTCTGAAACCATCCTTTTTATCAATTCTTATAGCTTGCTAATGGTCCATCACTTTCATAAACCTTAATTTGTTCAGTCATTATCCAGTAAGTAAACTCTCAGTTTTCAATCCTTTGCTACCATAAAAAGAACTACTAGAAAAATTTTCGTATGTATGGGTTCTTTTTCTTTGATAAAAGAAAGAAAGAAAAAGAAAAAATCCTCAGTAGTAGTAGCATTGCTAAGTTAAAGGACACATCCAGTTTTAAAGCCTTTTGGACATAGTTCCAAATTGTTCTCTAAAATGACTGGACTAGTTCACAACAATGCCAACAGTGCATTGTATCCCTGTTTTCCCCACATCCCTTCCAGCACTTGTCATTTTCTGTCATTTTAGCCAATCTAATGCATATGAGGTAGTATCTCCAAGTTGTTTTAATTTTAATTTAATTTAATTTAATTTTAATTTGACTTTCTCTAATTATTAGTGATTTCTTCATATGATTTCAGAAGTTTAATATCTTTCTCTGAAAACTGCATGTTCATATATCCCTTGACCATTTATCAATTGGAGACTTGCTCTCATTCTTATAAGTTTGTCTGTTTCCTATATGTTTGAGAAATAAGACTTTTTTTTTTTTTAACGAAATCTTACTGCAAATTCTCCCCTCAATTCCTGCTTTTCTTCTAATTTTGGCTATGTTGGTTTTGTTTTGTGCAAAAATTTTTTAATTTCATGTAATCAAAATTATGAAGTCCCGTTCTATAGCAAATTAATTATATCTTAGTGTGGAAATAGCTATTGTAGGCATTAATTAGTTTGAGGGAAGGGAATATGGTGAACTGGAGTTTTTCTCATTCTGAAGAGGGATATTTTGCACCCAGATTCGTCGTTATAAAGCCAACCAGGAAGTGATGGAGAAAGCAGCAGAAGTCTACACTAGGCTCAAATCAAGAGTCCTGGGACCAAAGGTTGAAGCAAACCAGAAAACTAACAAACCTTCCTTGGAGAAGGTCAAAGCAGAGGTGGAGAGGAGTGAAGATCAATTGGCAGGAGGGGAGGCCCCCAAGGAGAAGACAGAGGAGGAACCTAATGCTGGTAAGGGGAGAAAGGCCTGGTTTGACCCCTATGCCCTTGAAGGCATGTGGGAGGTTGGAACTTCTAAATCCTTTTATACTGTTGATGTCTGGGAGATGAGCCTTAGAAAAAGAATCTGCTTTAAAACTTCAGACAGACCAGCAAAATCCTGTTTTGGGGTCTTTGGGTATCTGAGGAATGTTCCTAAGGAGACTCAGGGGAGCAGTGTGACTTCTCTGTCCTACACCCAATTGATCAAGCCCTTAGCTTGGCCTGGGGAAGACTGTGCTTTTCCTGGGGAGGGGAGAAGTCAGTAGGATCATGTCAGGGCCCAGAAAGCTCAGAGGGAACTTCACAAACAGGACACGCTTTCCTCTTGGTCCGGGGATATGATGATACAAATTCTCTTGCTAGTCAGTCATCTGTCTCTGTTCCTTCGTTGTGGTTTTTCATCTGTTTAAAATGCATTTGTCGAGCTCTCTGTGGTAGGTACAAGAAGGACCTGTGAAAGGTTGCGCACTCATCTGCAAGATCAGATTGAAGCTGGTGTTTGTAGTGAGCAGGCTTAACGCCCACAGTCCCACATGGAGTAAGTTTCTCTTGGCCCTCTCTTCTCGACTCAGATCTCTCCGCTCCGGTGAACGGTGAGTCCACAGCCCAGAAGGGGGAGAGTGGAGAGGACAAAGAACGAGAGGAAGGACAGAATATGGGAGATGGGCAGAGATGCGGCTCGTCTGAGGACCTGCACAATGAGTGAGCATTGCTGTCAGAGAGGGCAATGAGGAGGAAGGAGGTGGTGCTGGACCCAGGGTATTGCTGGGCCTCAAATGGGTGCTGGAGTCTAGGATTGCTTTCGACCAGGTGACTTAAAAGGGTCTCAAAGCAGTGTTTTCTCACAGTTAGGCGGGACCTCAGGGATTCCCTCATGACTCATCCATGGTGACTGGATCAGAAGGCGAGCCCTTTAAGAGAGCCTCTGGCTAGGCCTTTGTGTACATTTGTTTCTCTGGAATGGGAGGCTGAGACCCTACAAGGAAGAGGGAAGTGCTTAGGCGGGCCTTTGTTAAGGGTGGATCCTAGGACAACCAGTGGCCTACTTTATTACTGTTTCTCAAGGGTGGAGGTCTCATTTGTAGCCCTTCTGACCTCTGCTGACTAGAGCCTATCTACTTTGTAGCAATAAATGGCTCTACACTAGGAGGGATGTGCTTGACCTTCCCTTCCCCTCCCCAGTGTTCATTGATCACCAGTTACTCTTCCAGCATTGTCTTTGGAGTCTGGAGATGACCACTGACAACTTTTTTCCCTTTTCTCCCACCTTGCTCCCTCCCAGCAACATTCAAGAGGATCCAGAACTGGACAGGCCAGGGAATGACCGGCAGGAAAGAGAGAGGGTTCGGATGGACTCGGAGTCCCTTGATGAGGAGAGCTGAGGTGCTGGGGGTGCTGCTCCCAGCCTCTGCCTGGCCCTGGGTTTGAGCCCCTTCACTAAGTTACACAGTAGATGATGTATAGGTCTTGTTCCCCTCCTGTCCCCAGGCTCCTGTGAAAGCCGAGAACTTTTGGGAGACGCTGTGCTCTTCAGTTGTATTTGTCCCCTTGGGTTTTTTTTCCCTCACCTAATTTCTGTGATTTCAAAGCAACATGAAATGAATATAAAGGGTTTTCTAATGAAAAAAATTCATTTTTATTGGCTTGGTTTTCTAATGTTGTTGGCTGCAGTGGAGACTGAAGCTGAGAGCTTGGCCAGTTTGATGCAGGACAGGAGAAGCGACCCTGCCCCCATTAGCAGTGAACAGCAGCTTTGAATCCGCAGCGCTTCCAACCTAGAGCCAGGCAGAGGTGACTGAAGCAGGAATGGGGACAAGAGCCTGTGATCTGGTGCCTGAGACTATTGGGCTTGGATTCCCTGGCTCTGCTCACAGCTGGAAAAGTTCATCTTTACACAAAAGAAGAAAGAAAATAAAAATCTAAACTTTATGGCTCAAATGAGGCTGTAGTTTGAATCTTCTCCCACTGAACAGCCCACTGGCCAGACCAGCCAAAGTCAGCCTTTGGGCAGATCTCGGGGACCAAAGCTGCATAGGACATGCAGAGCACGAACCATTGATCTTGGACTCAGCCTTGCTTTTCAGGTGGAGGTTGGCTGGACAGGTGGAGCCTCAGGCCACTATGCTTTAGTATTAAAGGGGGAGATTAGGCCCGGGGGGGCTGCCATTGTGAGCCCTGAGGTTCTTGGAGCCAAATGCTGAGGGGACATTGGGCCCCTCGATTTAAAGACTGGAGCTGTTTCCTGTCCGCCAGGCTGGAGGTGGAGGTGCCTCTACCTGCAGAGATCTGGGGTCACGACACTTGGCAGGACGCCCGACCCGAGCCTGGGGCTCCTCTTCACAGCCCTGGACGCCAGCTTGGGTTTGTAACCTAGGCCCAGAAGGCTTGTGGCAGGTAGTTCCTTTCAGCTGTTCTTCTTCCTGCCTGTGGTAGGTGAGGGGGCCTGGGGCTCAGTGAATGAATTCCATACTGCTGTGGGAAGGTATTTTCTGGGACCCAGATCCATCATGAAGATTTAGCTGGAATGGAGGTTTGATTGCCATGGGATCTATGGAGGGTAGTGGGCTCTGTTAATGACAGGCCCTAACTTACAGCTGTTTTGCCCTATTTGAAGTTGGGGAGTGGATATGTTGGGGCACAAAAAGAGAAATATTGAGCCCTGCCACTAAGAAGGTGGGTGTGTGAGGCTATCTACTGCTTTTTATTTGAAGGGCACCAATGAAGAATCCACCTGACCCAAGCAGCATCATTTGCTTGTTGGTAAAACTACATGTATGCAATGTGCAAGCTTTCCTACCATTGCTGTGCCAATTGTCTCTTAGGCCCCATCCAACTCCAGATAAGTCTAGTAGCAAACATGACTTTAGATGGCATTTTCTCCTGTCCGTCTCTCAAGAGGTCAGAGCATTTAACCAGATCCTTTTTATCTCCTCAGTAACCCTGGAAGCAGGAGGACTGGAGTTACCTAAAATCCATCTTTTTGAAGGGGACACTGAGGTTAGGCTGGACAGAACTGATTTGTTAAAAGGTGCTTCTGTTTCTGTTAATGGGACAACTTAACAAGGTCCAGGGCAGTATTCTGCTCTTGTGGCTGCCTCTGGCCTGATCAGTGATTGAGAATTTAGCAGAGGAAATCGATGGAGCTGCCGTCACAGCTAGTCCAGTAGGGTCACTTTGAGGGTATGGTGGAGGTGGGAAAATACTATTAGCACAAAGCTGGAGGCCTCTTTCCCCAAGGGAAGATTAGACTTGTCTGTCACTTGGTTTTCTTTCCCTCTCTGGGACTCAGTTGGCTCTGCTTTGGGAACCCCTGGTGCAGAGACGTCACTTACACTATGGTATTTGGAAGAGGAGGGAGCTTCCCAGGCAGGATTTCACACCCCTCCCCCTGTCTCCCTCCCTGCCCCCCCAGAGCTACATACCAGGATAGGGTTAGAGTTATGAGCTTGAGATGCTGAGCAGTGAGCTGAATAGATAGGGTGAATGTGTGGGAGGGGTTGGCTCTTTCCTAGCCTAGAACTTAAATCACAGCCTTTACCTAGTAGGCAAGGCCTGCTTAAGTGACTAAGGCTGGAGGTTTGTGGCCCTAGGTCACAAACTCAGAGGATCAAGACTGAGAAATCTGACCAGAGAGCCTGGAGTAGAGAGGATGAGTAAAATCCTTGCTCCTGGCAGGACCAGAGAAGTCAGGCTCCCCCCCACATGATGATTCTCTAGTCCCTCATGAGCAGTGACATTAAATCCATGCTCCAGTGGTAGTCAAAACTCAAGGATTATTTTGAATATTTTGAGGGAGACCCACACTGGAGGTTTTTAAGCAGAGGTTGAGTGAACTCTAATGACAATTCTTAGACATGAGTTCTCAGAAGCCATTGAGGACCATTCCAAATTTAAAATTCTATGACAGCCTGTCCTTGGAATTGCACTTTGGAGCCTGAGTTTTCTTACTTGGGCCTAACCATGGGACATGGAGGGACCCACGAGAGAGAATGTGCTGTAGAAGAAAGCATTAGAGTTAGAATCAGGACCTGGCTTCTCATCTCAGCCTTGCTACTTATTTCCCTGTCTGGTTTGGGGTATACCTTCTATTGGGGGTTGTCTTAAGGAGATAATATAGGTAAAGGGCTTTGCCAAAAGGATAATGCTATGCAAATGTACATTATCACTTTTTTTTTTTTTTATCACCTAGAAGGTGAGATAAAGCTTCCAAGCCTGGGAGGGTGGATTCATCTCTACATAGAGAGCAGAGGCTAAGGGACCCTTTCTCCCTCACCTTGTATCCAACTATATTCTGGATCCCAAAGGCTTCTTAGGAGATCTCCGGCAGAGTTCCTAGATATTAGAGACATTCCAAAGTGGAATGGGCTGTCTAGGAATAGTGTTTTCCATCCTTGAAGGTTGTCTTTGGAGACTGAAGGACTCCTTATCAGGGGGTAATATAAAAGGGTAGAGGGTAGAGGTTAAACTAGATGACGCCCCCTGAAATTCTGTTTCTGAGACCAGAATACTCTGACTTGTCCTTTTCAACTCCAGCTCTTAGGGAAGAGGCTTCAAGAAGAAAGGCAAGGGCTGCAGGGGATTGCCCTGGTGCTTAAAAAGAGCCATTGAGATGTGAGATATTTGTGAGAAGAAAGGGAAGGAGCATGGAGGCAAGCCTCTGTGCTGGGAGCTTAGCCCAGACTAAGTTTAGCTTGGGAGGGCGTTCTTTCCAGCAGCTGCTCTTGCCAGCATTGCCCCCACTGGCGCTCAGGCCTCAGCTTCGTCCTGTAGTGGAGACAGAGCCAGTCCCTGGGCAGCTTGCCAAAGAAGGAAGGCCTTGGAGGGGAGGAGGAGTGGGGAGGAGTTTGGAAGGAATGAGATTCAGGAAAGGTCAGACAGTCCTTAAAGCATATAGCATTGGTTTACTCCAAACTTAAGCATTTGGGGAAAAAAGGGGTTTCTCCTGGTATTTTACTCCTTAATCATGGTAAAGGGGCCCATCAGCCAGGTGAGTGGGGGTTCCTGTGCCAGGCCTGCCATCAGCCCTTCTAGGCCCTGCCATGTGTGATTCAGGCTCTCACGACTCTGGGCCAGCTCAATGGCAGACAAGTCCCCAAAGGAACGAGCAATGGCAAGGAGACCATGAAGTTCCCCCACACTGTGACGTGCCCGCCGAATCCCCTGCTGAAACTCAGTAGGGAGGCCCTGGAGGCTGGTGGCCAGGACCCCATAGCTGGCGTGGAGCTGTTGGACTAGGCTTCGAGCCCTGGGGAGAAGCCTGGACTCTGGTAGCTGTAGAAGGAGGAGAAAAATGAGCAGGGGAGACAGTTTAATGAGCAAGTCCTCCCCTCCATGCACCCTGGGTGGGAGGGTAGCTTTCATCATACCTCTGTCTGTTCAGTCTCCTGGCACTGGCTCCAGCCCAGCCTCTGCTGGTGGAATAGTCTTCCCTCTTCACCGGCATGGCTCTCCTCTGTGTCCTGTTTGGCCTCTTCAATCTGGAGGGAGGGTAAAGTGAAGTGGGGGTCCTTGCTGCAAGGACCAACCTGATGAGGAGCTCCCAAAACCCTTAGGGGCATGGCTCTGTTAGAATCATTTTATAGTTGAGGAAACTGAGAGCCAGATAGGGGGAGTTAGCAAGCCAACACATTATTTAAACTTAGGTTTTCTGGGTCCAAATCGCCAATTTATTCTATTAGAGAAACTAACTGACTCTTCATCAAAACTCATCTTCCCTTTATATAGCAGTGGCTCCCCTCTAGGGTCACCCTTATGGTATGGGGCTTCTAACTGGATTAGGATAAATACTGACTTCCCACACTCTGAAGATACTTGAAAGGAAGAACAAAACAAAACCCATCAACGTAGTTAATGTGGTGAAAAATAGCAGTGGGAATAATGCACACTCAGATTTCATACAGGCCAGATTTAGGAAACCTTGTAGTATAACTTTAGGAGTTTATCCCTTCCCTTCCAAACCACTGTGTCTAAAATTCTGCTCAGATCAATGTGTGGATGTGTGTGTGTGTGTGTGTGTGTGTGTGTGTGTGTGTGTGTGTGTAAGCATTGTTCGAAGGGATAAGTCATTCTTTCCCCAGAATAACTTGGTTTAGATTATTTTTGTCCTATCTAGCAAAAATCCCAGAACCAAGGAGATAAGAATTTAGGGGAAGCATGAAGAATAGTTTTGGAGCCCAAGGCATTTGATAGGGACTGAAACAAGTATGGCCTTGAAGTTGGAGGGATCTCAGAGAGGGGGCAACAGAGTAAGAGTTGCACAGAAAAGGTGATGGATGGCAAAGGCATTTTATTCCTCTGTGGTGGTGCCTGTGGATGGAGGGAGGTGGGACATGATATAAATGCTTATAGGTTAAACATTTTGAGATCTGTAGAGGAAAAGGTTGATATGGTGAGGGCAAAGGTCTTCTAACCTTGGCTAAAATAGGTGAGTTTCCCAGTGATGTAAATGGTGCTGACGGAAGAACAAAAGGGCGTGGGAGGTGGAGGAGAGTTTTCTTACCAGTTTGAGGGTTTCCTGCAACTGGGCCAAGGTCCCCCAGGCCTGTGCCTTGTTCTGCCACAGTTTGCTTAGGGTGTGCTCATAGGCCCGCTGGTGCAGGCTGGTGGACAGGTTTCCCAATTGCACAAAGTAATTGTTCTGGTCTGTGGACAGCACCTTTGGCCCGAGATCAGAGGCAGCCAGCTGAGCTGCAGAAGGGAAAATGGGGAGAGGAAGAACTCTAAAGAGGTCCTTAGGTCTTCCTCCAAGTTCCCTTTCCTTCTTTGCTCATTGTTATTTTGTTATTATTAAACATCTACTGTATGCTAGGCACTGGAGGAAAGTTCCTGCCTTCATGGACTTTACAGTATATCTGTAGGATAATATATAACAATTATTAATCAAAATAACAGTTAATGACAAATTAGCCTTTTGTTAATGGACTTTTTTATACTAAAGTCATAATCATCTGAGAATTATGTTTTAAAAGACATTTTTTTCCTTGAGTTCTTCCTAGATGTCTTTTCACTGAAATAGGAAATTTTCTACTCTGTTAGATTGAAATTGGAGTTGAGTGAAGGGAGTGGTCAGGTAAGTCCCAGAGCCAACTCTTCAAACCAGAGGACTAAGGTTCTCTAGGAACCAGTAGTCAAACACTGGGAGTTGATGGTCAGCTAGATTCAGTACTGTGAGAGTGACCCAGCACTAGAGTAAAGGCAAGTGGAATGGAGGATAAATAATTAAAACCTACTCCACTCCCTACTTGTTCTATACCTCGTCTGCCTTCTTCAAGACATTTACTCACCTTGTTCTTCTTCGTTCATGGGGAGGAAAGCAGGCAGCTGCTTCTCTGACTTGTGCACTAGAGTTTCCATGTTGCTCATCACCACACAGGTGGCACCAGGCTCTTTACCTAGGCTGGGGTAGTCAGATACGCTTGTTTCTACCTGGGGGACTTCTTTAGCAAAATCTCTCATGCTGGTGACCAGGCCTGTGGTGCCTGTTGTAGCTACTGTGGTGGTGTCTGTACATCCAGGGACAGCTTTTCTGGCCCGGTCCTCTGCTTTAGTCTCTTCTCTGGACATAGCATCTTTGTTGACGGGGATGACTAATGGTGTGGTATTCAACCCAGTCTGAATGGTTCCTTTGGCCATGGGCATTGTACCAGTCAAACCACTGCAGATCCAGTTGTTGGTTCCACTCATGATGCATTTTGTGGTGTCTATACCTTCCTCCTGGAAAATACTTTCATTCACTGCACCAGTGACTGTACTGCATCCAAAATCCTTATTGCCAGTAGCTATGTTTTGTGTAGCATCCAAGCTACTCTGGACAGCTCCTTTGGCCATTTTTGTTGCACCAGTCACAACTGATTTTGAGGTGTCCAGACCTCCTTGAACAACTCCTTTGGCCACATTCATGGCTCCAGTGACCCCAGTGCAGACAGTGTCCTTCGTGCCTGTTGCTATTTTCTGTGTGGTGTCCAAGCCAGTTTGCAGAGCTCCCTTGGCTACATTTGTGGCACCGGTGACACTAGATAATACAGTGTCTTTAGTTCCACCTAAAACTGATTTTGAGGTGTCCAGACCTCCTTGGACAACTCCTTTGGCCACATTCATGGCTCCAGTGACTCCAGTGCAGACAGTGTCCTTTGTACCAGTTGCTATTTTCTGTGTGGTGTCCAAACCAGTTTGCAGGGCTCCCTTGGCTACATTTGTGGCACTGGTGACACTAGATAAAACAGTGTCCTTGGTTCCACCTAAGACTGATTTTGAGGTGTCCAGACCTCCTTGAATAACTCCTTTGGCCACATTCATGGCTCCAGTGACCCCAGTGCAGACAGTGTCCTTTGTGCCTGTTGCTATTTTCTGTGTGGTGTCCAAGCCAGTTTGCAGGGCTCCCTTGGTTACATTTGTGGCACCGGTGACACTAGATAACAAGGTATCTTTAGTTCCACCTAAAACTGATTTTGAGGTGTCCAGACCTCCTTGGACAACTCCTTTGGCCACATTCATGGCTCCAGTGACCCCAGTGCAGACAGTGTCCTTTGTACCAGTTGCTATTTTCTGTGTGGTGTCCAAACCAGTTTGCAGGGCTCCCTTGGCTACATTTGTGGCACTGGTGACACTAGATAAAACAGTGTCCTTGGTTCCACCTAAGACTGATTTAGAGGTGTCCAGACCTCCTTGAATAACTCCTTTGGCCACATTCATGGCTCCAGTGACCCCAGTGCAGACAGTGTCCTTTGTGCCTGTTGCTATTTTCTGTGTGGTGTCCAAGCCAGTTTGCAGGGCTCCCTTGGTTACATTTGTGGCACCGGTGACACTAGATAACAAGGTATCTTTAGTTCCACCTAAAACTGATTTTGAGGTGTCCAGACCTCCTTGGACAACTCCTTTGGCCACATTCATGGCTCCAGTGACCCCAGTGCAGACAGTGTCCTTAGTGCCAGTGGCTATTTTCTGTGTGGTGTCCAAACCAGTTTGCAGGGCTCCCTTGGCTACATTTGTGGCACCGGTGACACTAGATAATACAGTGTCCTTGGTTCCACCTAAAACTGATTTTGAGGTGTCCAGACCTCCTTGGAAAACTCCTTTGGCCACATTCACTGCACCAGTGACCCCACTGTAGACAGTGTCTTTAGTACCAGTTGCTATGTTTTGTGTAGCATCCAAGCTATTCTGGACAGCTCCTTTGGCCATTTTTGTTGCACCAGTCACACTACTGAGAACAGTGTCCTTGGTTCCACCTAAGACTGATTTTGAGGTGTCCAGACCTCCTTGGACAACTCCTTTGGCCACATTCATGGCTCCAGTGACCCCAGTGCAGACAGTGTCCTTAGTGCCTGTTGCTATTTTCTGTGTGGTGTCCAAACCAGTTTGCAGCGCTCCCTTGGTTATATTTGTGGCACTGGTGACACTAGATAACACAGTGTCTTTAGTTCCACCTAAAACAGATTTTGAGGTGTCCAGGCCTCCTTGGACAACTCCTTTGGCCACATTCATGGCTCCAGTGAGCCCAGTGCAGACAGTGTCCTTCGTGCCTGTTGCTATTTTCTGTGTGGTGTCCAAACCAGTTTGTAGGGCTCCCTTGGCTGCATTTGTGGCACCTGTGACACTAGATAACACAGTGTCTTTAGTTCCACCTAAGACTGATTTTGAGGTGTCCAGACCTCCTTGGACAACTCCTTTGGCCACATTCATGGCTCCAGTGAGCCCAGTGCAGACAGTGTCCTTAGTGCCTGTTGCTGTTTTCTGTGTGGTGTCCAAACCAGTTTGCAGAGCTCCTTTGGCTACATTTGTGGCACCAGTGACACTAGATAACACAGTGTCCTTGGTTCCACCTAAAACTGATTTTGAGGTGTCCAGACCTCCTTGGACAACTCCTTTGGCCACATTCACTGCACCAGTGACCCCAGTGCAGGCAGTGTCCTTCGTGCCTGTTGCTATTTTCTGTGTGGTGTCCAAGCCAGTTTGCAGGGCTCCCTTGGCTACATTTGTGGCACCGGTGACACTAGATAACAAGGTATCTTTAGTTCCACCTAAAACTGATTTTGAGGTGTCCAGACCTCCTTGGACAACTCCTTTGGCCACATTCATGGCTCCAGTGAGCCCAGTGCAGACAGTGTCCTTCGTGCCTGTTGCTATTTTCTGTGTGGTGTCCAAACCAGTTTGCAGGGCTCCCTTGGCTACATTTGTGGCACCGGTGACACTAGATAATACAGTGTCCTTGGTTCCACCTAAAACTGATTTTGAGGTGTCCAGACCTCCTTGGAAAACTCCTTTGGCCACATTCACTGCACCAGTGACCCCACTGTAGACAGTGTCTTTAGTACCAGTTGCTATGTTTTGTGTAGCATCCAAGCTACTCTGGACAGCTCCTTTGGCCATTTTTGTTGCACCAGTCACACTACTGAGAACAGTGTCCTTGGTTCCACCTAAGACTGATTTTGAGGTGTCCAGACCTCCTTGGACAACTCCTTTGGCCACATTCATGGCTCCAGTGACCCCAGTGTAGACAGTGTCCTTAGTGCCTGTTGCTATTTTCTGTGTGGTGTCCAAACCAGTTTGCAGAGCTCCTTTGGCTACATTTGTGGCACCGGTGACACTAGATAACACAGTGTCTTTAGTTCCACCTAAAACTGATTTTGAGGTGTCCAGACCTCCTTGGACAACTCCTTTGGCCACATTCATGGCTCCAGTGAGCCCAGTGCTGACAGTGTCCTTAGTGCCTGTTGCTATTTTCTGTGTGGTGTCCAAACCAGTTTGCAGGGCTCCCTTGGTTACATTTGTGGCACCGGTGACACTAGATAATACAGTGTCCTTGGTTCCACCTAAAACTGATTTTGAGGTGTCCAGACCTCCTTGGACAACTCCTTTGGCTATATTCATGGCTCCAGTGACCCCACTGTAGACAGTGTCTTTAGTACCAGTTGCTATGTTTTGTGTAACATCCAAGCTACTCTGGACAGCTCCTTTGGCCATTTTTGTTGCACCAGTCACACTACTGAGAACAGTGTCCTTGGTTCCACCTAAGACTGATTTTGAGGTGTCCAGACCTCCTTGGACAACTCCTTTGGCCACATTCATGGCTCCAGTGACCCCAGTGCAGACAGTGTCCTTAGTGCCTGTTGCTATTTTCTGTGTGGTATCCAAACCAGTTTGCAGAGCTCCTTTGGCTACATTTGTGGCACCGGTGACACTAGATAACACAGTGTCCTTGGTTCCACCTAAAACTGATTTTGAGGTGTCCAGACCTCCTTGGACAACTCCTTTGGCCACATTCATGGCTCCAGTGACCCCAGTGCAGACAGTGTCCTTAGTGCCTGTTGCTATTTTCTGTGTGGTATCCAAGCCAGCTTGCAGAGCTCCTTTGGCTACATTTGTGGCACCGGTGACACTAGATAATACAGTGTCCTTGGTTCCACCTAAAACTGATTTTGAGGTGTCCAGACCTCCTTGGACAACTCCTTTGGCCATATTCATGGCTCCTGTGACCCCACAGTAGACAGTGTCTTTAGTACCAGTTGCTATGTTTTGTGTAGCATCCAAGCTACTCTGGACAGCTCCTTTGGCCATTTTTGTTGCACCAGTCACACTACTGAGAACAGTGTCCTTGGTTCCACCTAAGACTGATTTTGAGGTGTCCAGACCTCCTTGGACAACTCCTTTGGCCACATTCATGGCTCCAGTGACCCCAGTGCAGACAGTGTCCTTAGTGCCTGTTGCTATTTTCTGTGTGGTGTCCAAACCAGTTTGCAGAGCTCCTTTGGCTACATTTGTGGCACCAGTGACACTAGATAATACAGTGTCCTTGGTTCCACCTAAAACTGATTTTGAGGTGTCCAGACCTCCTTGGACAACTCCTTTGGCCACATTCACTGCACCAGTGACCCCAGTGCAGACAGTGTCCTTCGTGCCTGTTGCTATTTTCTGTGTGGTGTCCAAACCAGTTTGTAGGGCTCCCTTGGCTACATTTGTGGCACCGGTGACACTAGATAACACAGTGTCTTTAGTTCCACCTAAAACTGATTTTGAGGTGTCCAGACCTCCTTGGACAACTCCTTTGGCCACATTCATGGCTCCAGTGAGCCCAGTGCAGACAGTGTCCTTCGTGCCTGTTGCTATTTTCTGTGTGGTGTCCAAACTAGTTTGTAGGGCTCCCTTGGCTACATTTGTGGCACCGGTGACACTAGATAATACAGTGTCCTTGGTTCCACCTAAAACTGATTTTGAGGTGTCCAGACCTCCTTGGACAACTCCTTTGGCCACATTCACTGCACCAGTGACCCCACTGTAGACAGTGTCTTTAGTACCAGTTGCTATATTTTGTGTAGCATCCAAGCTACTCTGGACAGCTCCTTTGGCCATTTTTGTTGCACTAGTCACACTACTGAGAACAGTGTCCTTGGTTCCCCCTAAGATTGATTTTGAGGTGTCCAGACCTCCTTGGACAACTCCTTTGGCCACATTCATGGCTCCAGTGACCCCAGTGCAGACAGTGTCCTTAGTGCCTGTTGCTATTTTCTGTGTGGTGTCCAAACCAGTTTGCAGAGCTCCTTTGGCTACATTTGTGGCACCGGTGACACTAGATAACACAGTGTCTTTAGTTCCACCTAAAACTGATTTTGAGGTGTCCAGACCTCCTTGGACAACTCCTTTGGCCACATTCATGGCTCCAGTGACCCCAGTGCAGACAGTGTCCTTAGTGCCTGTTGCTATTTTCTGTGTGGTGTCCAAACCAGTTTGCAGAGCTCCTTTGGCTACATTTGTGGCACCGGTGACACTAGATAACACAGTGTCTTTAGTTCCACCTAAAACTGATTTTGAGGTGTCCAGACCTCCTTGGACAACTCCTTTGGCCACATTCATGGCTCCAGTGACCCCAGTGCAGACAGTGTCCTTCGTGCCTGTTGTTATTTTCTGTGTGGTATCCAAGCCAGCTTGCAGGGCTCCTTTGGCTACATTTGTGGCACCGGTGACACTAGATAACACAGTGTCCTTGGTTCCACCTAAGACTGATTTTGAGGTTTCTAGACCTCCCTGGATAGTTCCTTTGGCCACATTCAAGGCTCCAGTGACTCCAGTGCAGACAGTGTCTTTAGTGCCAGTTGCTATGTTTTGTGTAGCATCCAAGCCACTCTGGACAGCTCCTTTGGTTACATTCACTGCACTTGTTACTCCACTGCACACAAAGTCCTTAGTTCCAGACACAATGGTATTTGTGGTGTTCAAACCTCCCTCGATGGCCCCCTTTGCAATAACTTGGGTGGCCCCTTTTGCTGTGTCCAGAGTACCTGTGACTCCCTTGCAGACAGAGTTTTTGGTGCTGCTCACAATTGACTTGGTGGAGTCCAGACTCCCCTGAACCATACCTTTGGCCATATCCACCATATTGGCCACCCCAGGAGTGCCTGTTTCCTTTTTCCTAGTCACCACTGAGCATACCTCTTTTGCTTCGGACATTTCCTGGTGGACAGAGAAATTGGAGGTCAGAGAAGGAAAGTCTCATTTCAGTTCTTCCTTTATCTAACATTATTGTGGGGTTATTTTATGGCATAAACATCTCAGAATTGGAATGGATATCAGTGGTCATTGAATATAAATTATATGTGGATAAAGATTCCCCTTTCCAACTCAACCTTTACTTTAAAACTTCCAGAGTTTTTTCCCTGATGCGACCTATCTTCTCTTAGCCCCATCTCTTCACGTGGTTGTGGGATTTGGGAGGTTGCTTAATCATATAAAAGACCTTGTAACTTTCATATTTATTTTGAATTCTCCCTAGAGAAAATGGCAAGGACATTCTTTCAATCACTTAATCAACCTGTATTTAGTAAGTATTGATTAAAAGTTGGGCTCTGTGATTGTTTATGTTATAGGAAAGGTCAGAGAAAGAAAAGTTTATGTGAAGGAAAAGATGACTAATCATTCAAGACCATATATACCTAGGATTCAACAAGGGGCTAAGTAGTAATGTCTGTAGAACATTCAAGGAGAATGGGTCTAGGTTATGGGGAACCTTGAATGATAAATTCAGGTAACGAACCTGTAGGGAATGAAGAGCTATTGAAAGCTGCTGAGTGGGAGTCACACAATGAAAATTCAATTCAAGGAAGATTAATCTAGTGGCAAATATAGCATTCCTCACTACCATTCACAGTGTCCCTGGGGACTAGCTTATTCCCTATGCCCACTGCCAAGGATCTTAGTATTAAGTCTTCCCTCACTTTTATCTTTCTCCCTTTTACCATTCTTACCTTTCCTGGTGGTTTCTCCTCCAGCCTGGCCAGGCTTCCAGAAGGATGCTCATCTACCGTGGAACCTGGGGAGACAAGGTACTTAAAGACTAGAAGAAAGGTATCCAGAGGTGAAGCTTAATTAGGAGACATGGGAATTAAGGCTAGCCAAAGTGGGACAGAAAAAGCAACATGGTACATCCTTTTGTGAATCCAACAGGCCATGCTTGAATGCTAAAGAACTCCAAAGACTACAGACAGTGTAGATAGTTGGGTGCTTAGCCATTTGACCCTTGAGTGATCATTCCAGTCCATGCCCTTTGTTTCCCCTGACCATATCCAATCTCCTAGCCTACAACTGGCTAAACAAGAGCTGGGTCTTCATGATCAGAAGAGTAGTGTCTCTGTGGGGCTCTGTAGCTTCCCACAGTTCCCTCTTTACCTGAGTTGGATTCTCCAACCTTCACTAAGGACTTTTACTCTGCTGGGATCTTTTTTGAAAGTCCCTCCTTTCTCATTTATCTTTTTTACCCCCTCTCCAACTCCTTATAAATCCTAAAAGAATAGGAGACCACAAAAATGGGGATAGGGGCTGAGGGATTAGTTGGGAAGAGTTGGGGGGGGGGACAGTGACAATGAGATAGGTCGAGAAAGTGAGGTTTAAGCGTGGAGATGGTCTTTCATTTTGGACAACATGCTGTCCTTGAAGTAAGGACACAGACACTTAGTCCATCAGAGTATTCCTTTCTTCTTATATTGTCCCTGGCTCTGGGCTCTGATGGGGCCCCTGGGAGGGGTTTACAGGAGGTGATGGTTAATCTCCCTCTCAGTGCACAACATCCTCCTCCCTTCAGTGATCCATTGGGGGTTTCTTTCACTCTCAAAGGACCTGGTTTTTTCTGAACCTTTACTGCAGTTTAGTGGTCACAGCTTTCTAGCTGGGGCACAAGGGAAGCTTAAAGGTTTAGAATAGTAAGTGGCATCCCAGAGCCACCCTCCAGCCCCCCTTTGGTACTGAACCTCCAGGGGCAGGGAGCCAGAGGGCGGCTCCTCTCCCTGTTGCCAGCTCACCCTGTGCCCTAAATTGGCAGCTATGACTCCCCTAGCTGAGCTATGTGGGACAGGAGTCAGATAACTGAGGCTCAGAGGCCAGTACTCAGAGGTTGGGGAGGGGAGGAAGAGAGAGTCATTTCGTGGGGGAGGGAGTGTCTCTGGCCTTGCACTAGGGTAGATTCACAGAATCTTCACATTAACAAGACATTAGAAATCATTTAGTTCAACCTGTGCCTGATCAGAAATCAGTAATTCCTGATCAGGAATACAATGGATCTGTAATTCCCTCTATCCTACTTGGAGAGTCCATTGTAGTTAGCCCATTCCATTTTGGACAGCACTCATTGTTAAGAAGCTTCCTCCCGCCCTTTACATTAAGCACAAATCTACCTTCCTGAAGCACCCCTCTTTGATTCTTCCTCTTTGACACATTTCATCCTTAACTTCCACTATTGACTCAATTACACATCTCACTATCCCCATGCTCAACATCCTCTTACTTTCTTCTCTTACAAGAGAGTACCATTCCCAAGAGCCTTATAGGAAGTTCAGGTGGACTTCAGGTAAACCGTGGACTCAATAATGAATCCACAGTCCAGATAGTAGAGATTCCTCGGTTTCTCCTTCTTCCCTGAGAGATAAAAGGAGGCTTTCTACCAGTCCCTTCTGATCTTTGTCTTTTTCTTTCTCTTTCACACACATACCATCTGGCCTTTGTACAAAATAAGGGTTGATATGGCAAGGGAGAAAACTGGCAGGAAACCAGCTTCCAGCGGCAGCCTCAGGGTTCACAGGAAATTCTAGTTTGCTCTACTATTGTGGCACTGGAAAAGTAGCCTCTTTAAAGCTTTGGTTTTCCTATTAGTAAAATGCAGCAGTTGGATTAAATATCTCCCAAGATGCCTGACAGCTATAATTCTTGTGATTCTATGAATTTCATATCTAGAAATGGAAGTTGGGAGAAGCACTCCCTAAGACAAGCTTGATGGACATGGTATCAAGACGCCAGGGTTGTGGGGGGGGGGGGAATGCAGTGAATAGAATGCTGCGCTTAGGGTCAGGAAGATGAGTTCATATTCTGCCCCAGACACTTATTTGCTGTGTGACAAATTACTTGACTTTTTTTGTCTCAGTTTCCTCATCTGTAAAGTGGAAATAGTAATGGCACCTACCTACCTCCTAGGGTTTTAAAATTTAATAATATATGTACAGTTATTATTAATATTAACAATTAATATTAATGTATAATGATATAATTAATATTATTATAGTTGTTATGGCAGAGGGCTACCAGTCTCTTCCGTGTCCCTCAGGTTCCCTTCCTTCCAATGCAAACTCACTCTTTTGGGCATTAGGTCCTGACTTGCTGTTCCCACGAGCCTCTTTTGATGAGTTAGAAGAAAACAGGTTCCGGGCTGAGCCAAAGAGGGGCAGGCTTCCTAGAAAACTGCCCAGAGTCTGCAAAGAGAGGAGAGATTTAGAGAAGGGTTGAGGCAGGGAAAAGTGATTGGGACTATCCTTGGCCCTTCCTTCTCTTTATGGTGATGACTACAAAGCTTGTGTAGAAGAGAGATCTCAGGATCTCAGTCTGATTCCACCACTGACTTTCTGTGTCTTTGTTATTATTTTCTGGGTCTCAGTTCCTTTGTCTGTCAAATGGGGATAACCTTTACCCTGGAGATCTCCCAGACTCTCAGGGCTGTTGTTAGGATTGGATGAAAAGAACAGATAGAAAAACCACCTTGGGAAACACAAACAGTGCTTTGAACAGAAGTGAGGTATTGAGACCATGGGCCAGCTTCTCTCTCTTTTCCCTCCTAGCATCTTCTCCGTATCCCCTGTGGTCCCAAAGTAGGCTCTTGGTTCTTCTCTGCACTTTCCCTATCTCAGTTTATCCTCCAGTTTTCCTTGGGCTAGTACAGATTATGCTACAAGAGGAATGCAGTGGGGTGGGGGAACAGCCACTGAGCCCCCTTTTCCCCCAACCTACCTGGGACTTGGGCTTGGACTCTTGGCCCTGGTTTGGGGCTGCTGCTGCTCCTTCTGCTCCAGTCGACATAGTAATATAGGAAAAGCTGAGGGGGAGGAGAGAGTATGAGCAGGACCAAGACAGTGAGAGGCTCCCACCATCCCACATCTCCTTTTGCCATGTTTCTTCACCATCTTACAGAGAATAGCTATGGTGTCATGCAAAGGGCATCAGACTCTGCTGCAGTCAGGATTTCATCTTAGTTACGGGTCTGTCACTAGTTGTGTCCTGGGACAATTTATCAACCTGAACCTAGAATGAGGGCTTGAGCTGGTTGATCTCAAAGATTCTAGTATTAAACCTGTGAACCCTCAGAGCGTTCTACCTCTTCCTTCTCAGAGCTTGCTGCCCCATCTCTGCTCCCCTTAGCTTGCTGCCCCATCTCCCTCAGACATCCCCTTTAGCTTGCTGTCCATTTCTCTCAGATCTGTTCCCCATAGCTTGCTGCCCCATCTCCCTCAGATTTGCCTCCTCTATCTTGCTGCCCATTTTCCAGACCTGCTCCCCTTAGCTTACTGTCCCATCTCCCTCAGATTTGCCTCCCTTATCTTGCTGCCCATTTCTCAGACCTGCTCCCCTGAGTTTGCTGCCCCATCTTCCTCAATCTGCTCCCAGCTTGCTGCTCATCTCCCAAACCTCTTCCCCTTAGCTTGTTGCCCCATTTTCCTCAGGCTTGCCCACCAATTTGCTGCTCATCTCCCAAACCTGTTTCCCTTAGCTTGTTGCCCCATCTTCCTCAGACCTGACCCCCAGTTTGCTGCCCCATCTCTTTCAGACTTGCCCTTCTTAACTTGCTGCCTTATTTCCTTCAGGTCTTCCCTCTCACAGTTAACTCCCTCAAACTTAATTCCCCCACTTACTGCCCCACATCTCCCTCAGATGCCCCCCCACTTTCTGTCCTATCTCTCTAAGACTTTCTCTACCATATCTTGACACTCCTTTCCCCCTCATCCCACAGCTTTCCTTATCTTCTGCCATGTCTGGAAGCAAACCAAAGAGGTCAGAACAATTCCAAGAGCCGGACAGTCAGGCTCTGTGGCTTGCTGGGCTCTACTTTTGTGGAAAAGGCCAATAGGGCAGGCTCCCACAGTACTAGTCTTTCCCTTCCAGATATCTATGCTACCTTTAGGGAATCTGGAAGCTTAGCTGAGGCTCAGAGCCCACATTCACTGACCTGGATTGAGTTGGGAAGTTGTTGGGCCTTTGCCCCCAAAAGAGAGCGTATCTGCTGGGTGGAAGCTGTGGCCTCCCAGCTTGGACCAGAGTCTCCGGGTACCTGCCCTCTACCAGCTACCCTGGCCCTTATAGCATGGGAGAGGGCAAGCAGACCAGCTGACAGGGTGGGAGGGAGGAGCAAATCTGGGCTGGAGAGGAACCCAAAGCCATGGGACAGTCCATGGGGGATCACATGTTGCTTCCCCTCTCCGCCCCCATCCATCCTGGGCTCTGTGCCCTGCCCAAGCTGGAGGGCAGCTGATGACACCTTTGTTCCATTCCCAAGTGCCTTAGAGGAAGGGAGGAATGGGGGGAAGGGCACTATGAACTCCCATCCTCCACAATCCCTCCTCCTCAACCTCCCCCACCATCTGGGACAGAGGGAACACTATATGAGAACATTAGGTGATTCACCATATGGGTAGGGGAAAGAGTGTTCCGACGAGTGAGGAGACCAGTGGGACAGCTCAGGGATTTGGGGGTCCCCTTCCACTCCAGAAGCCTTGGGCAACTTTGGGCTGGTGATTGCTTCATTCTGTACCTTCCTTTTCTGGTCGCTAAACTAGACCAGACAAGATGAGTTTCTTACTTAGGATAGAACAAATTGGAATAGAGGAGGCAATTAGAGCAGGATGGTATAATGTAGGGCTGTGTAATAGAATACACATAGGGGACCCTCAGTCCAAATAATGAGACCTTTGGATCCCAAGGAGCTGGAGTCCGGGTTTGGTGGAGAGGGCCTCAAGAATGGAACAAAGAATGTCAGAACCCAAAGGACCTTAGAATAGGGAGAGCTAGGGAGGCTCTTAGAATAGAGAACATAGCCTTTCAAAATTGGGTGAGGTCTCAGAATATGTGATGGAGAATATTGGTGGTGAAGAATACACAGGGAGGGTGGAGTGAAGAAGTCTGGCAGAGGCTGTCCAGACCCTCCCGTTCCCTCCCCAGGGAAAATATCTTATGACTGACCCAGACCCTGTTGTGTATATATGTGCGTGAGGGCACGCAGGGCTGAGGAAGCTGCAGGCTGGCCTGAGGGAGTTGCCCTGGTGGCCAATCGAAAAGCTGCCAATCTTGCCAGTAACAAATATTACAGAGTTCACATGTTTGGGGGTCCAGCCCTATGCTCGTCTGCCCTGTGCTGGAGACAGAAGACTAAGCTGTCACCCCATGTATGTTGCCAAGGAGCCAGGCTGCACAGGTAAGCAGGGAGAGTCCATAAGCCCAAGCCACTTGAAGAAACGCGGAGTTGGGGCTGGAGGAGTCTCAGTGGTCCTGGAGGTAGCATTTGAGCCCAATGGAGGGGAATGAAGATTTGAAGAAGGCAGGAAGGGGCATTCCAGGGAAGAATAGTCACAACAAAGTTGCTGCCTTGTGAGAGAGCAAAGGGGACTCTTCACCTACTGACTTCAGGCAAGTTGTTATCAGTCTCTGGACAATGAGGTGAATCACCTGGTACTCCCTGTGGTTCAGGTAGTTGTCAAGTGTCTCATTTTGGGGGCAACAGCATGTGGTTTCCAGAGCTTGATTTGTACTGAGTCTGGGTGGCAGAGGGTGGGGGGTGGGTTGTGCCAGCCTTGGGGAGCGAGGGCAGCTTTTCTCAAAGGCCCTGGTTTCCTTGCAGCTGAGCTTGTTTACTAAACAGTCTGGGGCTCAGTGCCCTTAATTCCCATTTCTCCACATTTCCTCGGTTCCCTCCAAGCCAAGACTTGCCAGGGGTGATGGAAGGGGGTGTCCCACCCAAGCATCACCTCTTCCCTGGATCTGTGGGTGTGGACATTCCCTAATAACTTAGTCTATGGAAAGCAAGAACTCAGGCAGCTTTTGATGGGGGTAAGGAGGAGGGAAGTCATGAGTCACAGATTCTGAGTTAGAAGGGACCTTGGAGATCATCTAGTCTACCTCCTCACCTTACAGATGAAGAAAGAGGCCCAGAAAATCCAAAATTTTAAATTGAGACTTGTTCAATGTCATACAGTAGTGTCAGAGCTAAGATTTGAATCCAGGTCCTGTGACTTGCCATCCAGTACTTTTCCTCCCTGCCAAATCTGCTTCTCCAGTTACAGAGTACCCATCTGCCTTCCCTTCCCCAAATGGCTCCTACCCTTTCAAGACTAGAGAATAACCTAATATATTAGAAAGATCCCTGGCTAGCCAAATCATTCCTCTTCTTTGAGCCTCAGTTTCCCCATCTGTAAAACAAAGAAATTGGAATCTAAGATATCTTCTAGCTTTAGCACTGATACTTAATTTGTATTTTAACTTCTGAGTCTTACTGTAAATAAGGATGAATCTATCCACAGATCACAAGCTTGTTTCCAGGAAAGCAACCTTATAAAATATTAGCCAACAATCCTGTCCCACTAACTGTGCTATGTGACCGTGGAGAAACCATTTCCTTCCCTGGACTTTTTTTTCTTCTGTAAAGTGAGGGGATTGGTCTAGATTAGAAGTTCTAAATCTGGTATCTAGTGACCCTTGTTTGATGGCTCGATTTCGGAGGATTCATGAACTTGAATGGGAAAAAAAGTTCTTTATTTCAATGGAAAAAGGTTTCTTTTGTAATCCTATGTATTTTTTTGTGCATTTAATAGCAGTTTTTGAGAAGGGACTCATAAAGGGTATAAATGGTCTCTACAATCCTTTCACAGCTGATAATCCAGGTTTTAAGAGTCTTTCCTTCCTTTTAAATAGTATGATTCTCCTCCTCCTCCTCTTCCTCTTCCTTCTCTTCTTTTCTCTGCCTCTGACTTTCTTTGTCTCTCTGTGTCTCTGTCTCTGTCTCTGTCTCTCTCTCTCTCTTGTCTTTGTTTCTGAGCCTTGTCTCATCCCTAGGACAGCATCCTCTAATGCTCCCTGATCTGATAATTAAAAAAAAAACCCAAGCTCCAGGACTGATGTTGCTTTGAATGCAAGAACACATGATCTGAATATTTCTGGGATTCCTCTTATTGTTGATGTGGACTCCATTGAGATAGATCAGGGCCGTGATGTTACTTAGTAACATCTTTGTCTTTGGAAAGTTGCTACAGTAGAAAAATGTATTCCTCCTTCATGGATGTGGAGGATTTTAGGAAGCCCAGATTTCCAGCTGGTCCCTTAGGGGATGGATGAGTAAAATGAGGCTCTCAGGGTTTCAGTGGGCACTGGTGACCTTCACTGAATTTAGTGGAGCTCTGATGGCCTCAGACCTTCCCTTTCCTTCTCTCTCCTTCCCTTGTCCACTCTCACCTCCCCTCTTCTCTCTACTACATGTCAGGCCTCATGGTAAGCTCTAGGGATGTAAATAAAGGTAAAAGACAGTTCTTTCTCTCAAGGAGCTCTCAGTCTAATGGGGAGACAGCAGGAAAACAATTGTATACAAACAAGTTACATACAGGATAAATAGGAAACCATCAGTAGAGGCATTAGAATTAAGAGAGTTGAAAAGACTGATTTTATCTGGGACTCAAAAGAAGCCAGGGAAACCAGGAGGTGGAGATGGGGTGGGGAGGGCCTTCAAGAGTTCAGGATCACCTCCCTGCTGGGAATGAAACATCAGGGGAGGAGGGTACTTCACCATTATTCAACATAAGAGCCTGTGATTTTCACAACAGTCCTAGCATGGAAGCCAAACAGATGTTTTATTTCCACACTTCACAGGTGATGATAAAAATAGCTAGATAGGGGAAGGGGACTCAGCTAAGTTTATACAATGAGTCAGTGGCAAGAGTCAGGACTGGTCAAGAGTATTTTTCCCTAGGTCCTGAGCAAAAGAGTTGGTGTTCTTGCAGCTCAGGTCCCTTAGTGGCCAGTTCTCCAGCTTCCTTGAGAAGAAAAAAGGGAAGAGAATGAGAGGTGATGTGAACCAGCATCCATCTATCTGAGTCCTGGGGTACCTTGGCCGAACTGCCTCATTAGGTCACTAAATAGTACAGTAATTAGAGCACTAGGCTTGGATTCAGGAAAAACTTCATTAGAATTCTGACCCTGACACTAGTTGCGTGATCCTGGGCAAGTCACTTAACCTGTCCCAGCCTCAATTATTATCAATTAGTGATAATAATAGCACCTACCTTAAGTAGAGGTTGTGAAGGTCACATGAGAGAACATGTAATGTACTTTGCAAAGCTAAAAATGTTCTATAAGTGCTGGCTGTTGTTATTTCTCAAACAGATGTCTTTCCCATTCCCTTTTTCTAATTACAACTCAGTTATAGAATTATTGGTTCTGGTGAAGTGCTTAGTAGAAACCCTTCATTTTAGAGAATGATAAAATAAAGATGGAAGGGCAGGGAGATTACACAGGTAGGAAATGGCAGACCTTAGATTCGAATCCTGTTCCTAGGATTGCAAATCCAGTACATTGACCTTTGTGTCAGAGGACCTGAATTCATTTTTATCCTGTGTGGCCCACAGTAATCTCCTACCCATTCTGGGTCTTAAATTTCCCTTTTTGTAGACAGTCTCTGAAATTCTTTCTACTTTTAAATCTATGCTCCAAATGCCACCCAGATTATCCCATGAATGTTTGAATCCTATGTTTCTGGGTAGAATGGATATATGGGACAGGGTTAAAACCCAGCCTGGGCCTTTGCTTTTTCCACCCTTTCCTTTCCTCTGCCCTTCTCCAAGCCCTCCCACCTTCAAGACTCTACCCTTCCAAGCAGTCTCTCCTGACTACCATGTACCATGATGATCTCCCCACCTTCTTAAAGTAATTCCAGTGCACTGGGTCGAGGAGACTGAGGAATCGGAGAACCAAACTATTAACCAACATAAAACCAACTTTATTCAGAGGCAGCCCAGAAAGCCAACAACACACAGTTCTTGCACTCCCTCCCAGTCCTCCCAGTGTGCCTTCTCACATTACTGTCCCCCACCCAACTTCCATCTTGGGCTGGACCTGGGGCCAGCTTGTCGTTAGTGTCTCGAATTCAGGTGAAGTTAGAAGATGGGGAAGGATGTTGATATGAAGGGAGGGCCACCATAACTTAACTTGGTTTTTTCTCCTGAAGTCTTGAAGATATATCGTTCCTAAAGCTTGTGGGCCCTCCTGAGGACAGGGACTTTATCACTGCCCACTGAGTGGAGTCAAGGCAGCAATAGGAACTGGCTCCTGGATATCATCCCTATCCTGTACCCCAAATCAGTAGCTTTTGGAGGGCAGAAACTATGTCCCTTTCCCTCCTTATTTCCTTTCCCCTTCCTTTCAGCTCTAAATCTAGGTTTTTCCTTTCCTTCTTTTGTTCCTTCGTTCCTTCCTTTTTCCTTTCTTCCCTTCCTCCAATGGTCTAGAAAAATGAACTCTAAATCACTGACCAATAGTTTCAGAGAGAGTGGATTTCTCCACTTTAGAAAGAACATCTGAACCACCACTCTTTGAGGAAGAAAAGACTTTGCTGATTCACTGGCTGTGGATGCTTCCTCCCTCTTATTCCCCAAGGTTCTAGCCTTATCCTTCTTCAATTGACCTTCCCTCCCTAGCCAACTTCATTGGAAATCCTTGGCTTCCATTTTCACCTATCTGCAGATCAACCTCAGCTTTATATATTCAGTCACCACCTCTTCTCTGAGCATCCCTTCAATCCAAACTCAAGCTCAGACTGGTTCTTCCCCTTTGCATTGTCCCAAGTACTTCCTTCCCTTCCCAAGGGCTCAAAGACTGTCCCAACCAATCTGGGTCTGGTTAGCAAAAACAAGTCTTCAGGGCTTCAGGATCCCTGTCCCTTGGAGAAACCCTTAGAGAAAGGGCAGGACTGAGGAGAGATAGATGCCTGACCTTTGTAAACCCAGCAGCTGATATTTCTTCATTGGTCAAGAGGGGAGTCCGCTCAGAAGTCTAGCTCGGGCATTATTGTTGCCTTCTTGACCTCCTGGCTG
The DNA here is from genome assembly GCF_016432865.1 of Antechinus flavipes. Taxonomy (NCBI): domain Eukaryota; kingdom Metazoa; phylum Chordata; class Mammalia; order Dasyuromorphia; family Dasyuridae; genus Antechinus; species Antechinus flavipes. The sequence continues at coordinate 661,106,219 of NC_067398.1, read as the reverse complement.
GGCACCTTGGGTGGTTCGACTTCCTCCATCAGGGCTGCCTCCTGTGCAGCTTGCCATGCTTCTTGTTGGGCCACCCAATCCATATTGGCCCAACGGTCCTCCAGCAAGCTGGGCCTACGGCCTACCACCACCTCATCCACCTGGTCTATCAGTTCCTGTGGGGTATGAGGCCGCTCCACTATCAAGGGAGAGAAGGGCCCCACCAGCCAGGGCAGGGGGATGCTTTGTATGACAAACTCCAGGAGTTCATCCACAGTCGTGTGGGCTTGCATCATGTGGCCCCGGCCCTTTGCCAGCACTGCGGGTGGCAGATCATGGAAGGAGCGGGCGGTCGAGAAAGCCCGATGCAGCTCCTCCACACTCTGCTGGACCTCCAGCACCTTTGCCTGGACAGCCGGGGGCAGCCCCTGGACACTGGCTGCCAGGGTCTCACATGTGGCCTGTAGTTCCTGGGTTAGATCTCGGGACAGATCCAGAGTCTGCGATTCTACCTGGAGAAGGAAGGAAGCAAGAACTTGGCCAGGGTCACAAAAAGGCCCAACTGGGAATTAGTCCAGAACAGAGGGGACAGGAGACCACACTACCTCCTCTCAGACAGGTTAGCATCCAGCCTCTGCTTAAAGATGTTGCATAATGGGAAACTCCCATCCTCCGGAGGCAGCCCATTTCATTTTGGGTTCATTCAGCTCTCATCGTGAAAGCTCTTCCCTTTGGTCTCTCTGCATTTATTCTCATTCCCCCCACATTCTTCCTAATTAACACTTTTATCCCCCTTCTACATAGTTTCAAAAGGGGCACTGCCTCCTCCCTCTTCCTCACCTTGCTAAGAATTCCCTTCCCCAGGATGAACATTTGTTTCAATGAGTCCTCATTAGGGCCTAGTCTCCATTTTCTGCTAGCTTTAATAATGTGAGGCTAGCATTTGTACAGTCCTTGCAAGTTTGCAAAAAGCCCTTTATACATTACTTCATTTGATCCTTACCACCATTGGAGTGGGAGGCAGTGTTATTGTCTCTGTTTTACAGATGAGTAAACTTAGGCTGACACAGAATTAATTGACTTGCTCAGGGTCACACAGCTAAGATAAAATTTGAACTCAGATCTTCCTGATTCCAAATCCATTAACTCTCAAATGAAAACAGAGTCATTAATCCATACATAAAGTATCCCCATTGGCTCCAGATTAGCTTATTTTAAACTGCAATGGGATCTGTTTTTTGATTTTATATTTATATTTTTTATTTTATTAAATATTTTAATTTTGTTAAATATTTCCCAATTCCATTTTGTTTTGTTGAATATTTAATTAAATGTTTCCCAATTCCATTTTAATGTGGTTCAGGTTGCCCTGGGGAGAACTGCCAGCCTCCCTCAGACAATGTGTGGGTTCGACTCCTCTGCTTGTCTAAGTAAGGTTACCCTTCTCTCCATATGTTTCAGTTTGTCAGTGTGGTTCTTCTATAATGTGGTACTCAGCATGGAACATAGACTTTCAGGGGAAGATATCTCATATTCTGAACTCTTCTGGCCCAGTACAGCCACTCTGCTGGCTATTGCCCACACTGTAGACTGATGGAGAGCAGGCAGCATGCTAAGGCATCCAGATCTCTCTTACTTAAATTGCTTGCTAGCCACACTTTCTCCCCATCCTATTCTTGGACAGATGCTTTTTTGAACTCAAGTAGGACTTCAGATTTACTCATTAGATTTTCTTTTTTTTTCTTCACCCACCTTACTTTCAAACCCATCCCACTCAATATTTGAAAGGGCTTATGGATAACTCATCCCCCTTCATTTTTTCTGTTGGAAACCTTCTCTGTACCACATCACCATCCTATTTCCTTGATACAAAGGCACCAGGATCAAGTGGAGATGACATTAATAGAGAAGGATTCTCATCTGCTTTGCAGCTGTATCATAAGGATCAAGAGACCTTTCCTTTTGATTTGATGCCGAAAACTTCCCAAAGTATTGTCTCCTCCATTAGAGTGGGAACTTTGTCAGAGTAGGAACTTGTCTGACTTTTCCATTTGTGTCTCTGACACTTAACAAAGTGCTTTGCATGCAATAAGTGATTAATAAATGCCTCACTTATCTATTCAGTATTGATCATTGAGAAGTCCTAATTCTGTTCCAACCCTCCCATCTCCTCCTGAGTATGGGCATCCCTCAAAGCTGTTTTAGGCCTCTTTCTTATCCTATGCCTTAAATTAGAAAATATTTCTATGCAAATGATTTCCAAATCTGTATCTTTAATTTCAACCTCTTCTCAAGGTTCTGATCTTTACATTTCCAATTATTACTAAATAACTAACAGTATATTGCATTATACAAAGATAGTCAATGTATCCTTCCTCATTCATCCTTAAAACAACCTTCTGAAATAGGTATTATGGGCCACTAGGGGGAAAGATAAGTTCAAATCCTGCCTCAGACATTTACTAAGTTTTGTGACTCTGGGCTAGTCATTTAACCCTGTTTGCCTCAGTTCCTCACCTGTAAAAATGAGCTGAAAAAGCAAGGGGCAAACCACTCCAATGTCTTTGCCAAGAAAACCCCAAATGGGGTCATGAAGACTCAGATAAGATGAACAACTACTACTGGTATTACCCCCATTTTATTGATTGAAAAAGAGAGACTCAGGGAGCTTTAGTGATTTGTTCATTTTCATGAAGTTAATATATTCAAAGAGATTTGAAATAAAGTCTCTACTGACATCAGGCCTAGAGTTACATACCAACTACATACCAACTATATAATCTAAGGGAAGTATTTATTTCCATGAGCCTTGCTTTCCTCACATAAAAGGAAATAAATGCCCTCTTAAATCTGTTCCCAGTTTATCATTCTCTCTGCCTTTGTGCCTCTAGTTTTACCCTTGCCAACTTGCCCTCCACATACTTCATTCATTTTCCTAAAACAAGGTCTTAGCTGGTCACTCCATGGCTCAAAAACCTTCTATGGCTCCCTACTGCCTAGAGGATAAGATAAAGACTTAATTTAATGTACAAAGGACTTCATAATCTGGCTCTAATGTTACTTTATAAACCATATATCTCCTTCCTCCCCTTCACTGGCTATTCCTTGAATTCCATCTGCTGCCTTCTGCCTCCATGCATTCTTATAAGCTATAACTAAATATTGGTACCTGGATCTTTGCCAAGTTTAGGGGACACTGGATTTTTCCTCTGTACAAAAACAGATCTTGGCACCTGTTTGGTAAGATTCACTAGTTAAAATACGAAACTACCAGATGTCATGTTGGTTAAGGCTTTTTCCTGAGTCCCCACTGAGGTGGTCTCCTTGGCAGCTATGGGTTTTTTCATTCCCAATCTGCTCTGCATCCACAGCTATGACCTGCTTATCTCATTGTTCAGCTGCTTGTGTGAAATCCCTAGAAATATATTGTTTTGTTCCTATGCCTTGAACAAGCCTCCTTATTTATTATTCATAGTATTTTGTCTGCACCTGCCCTCTATCCTATCACATTCTTTCTACTTTTTATCACGTGTCTTTGTGTACATGTCTTTCCCTCCCTACCAGGAGCTCCTTAAGGACAGGGGACTGGATCATTTTTTTTCCTCTATCAATAAGTATTTGATGAATAGAACACCACTGAAGTGTATTCCCAAAGAGTACTAGACTATCCCACTGCCAGGTTTGAAGCTCTGCTATGGGAAACTCCATTCCCATTCTTTTTCTTAAAAGTGAAAGTCCATCCCTTGGGGTAGGTCCATCGCTTATCCTCTTGGGCATAATGGGGTTCACCATAATGTAGCATCTATGACTCCTGGTCACTCTCTTATCTTCACATCTTCCTGTTGACTGGCTGCTTTCCAGATATGTACAAACATTTCTGCATCTCCCTCATTCCTAAAAATTCTCATTTAATCTTATTATCCCTGCTAGTTTGTCATCCTATACTTGTTTTCCTTTTCGTCTCCTAGTAAACTGTTGGATAAATCCATTTACAAGATGTGCTTCTATATCCTCTCTTCTCACTTTGCTCTAAACCCTCTGTATTTTGGCTTCTGATCTCATCATTCAAGAGAAATTGCCCTTTTCAAATTTGCCAATATTTTCATCGCCAAATCAAATGGTCTTCTTGATATCTCGTCACTGTTTTCTCCCAATGATCATGATTTCCTCCTGGATATGCCCTGCCTTCTAGATTTCATGATATTCTGTTTCTCTTTCTGCCTCTTTCTTTGTCTCTCAGTCTCTCTTTGCCTCTGTCTCTGTCTCTGTTTCTTTCTCTGCTTCTCTATCTCTCTCTGTTCTTTTTATCAGTTTTCTTTGCTGGTTGAAGTCCACTATACATGGGTAATTCTTAAAGTTCTTTCCTGATCTTTCCCCCTACTTTACTAAGTTGGTAATCTCTTTAATTTTTGTTAATTCAATGACCATTTCTATGCAAACAATTCTCCGATCAATAAACTTGTCTCCAGTTTGTCCTGAGCCATTTCAACCAGAGTCCTACATCACACACTGCCTTTTGGACAGCTCAGGAAAGACAGTCCCTGACCTAATGTAGATTTCAGGTTAATAAATGTCAGTACCTGGATTTTTAAGGTCATAAAGTTTAGAACAGAAAAGGAAATCCAATCTAACTGCCTTGTTTTATAGATGGGGAAACACCCAGAGAATTTGAAAAATTTGTTCCAAATTACACAGCCTCATCTATGGCCCAGAAAAATTGTGATTTAGGGACACTTGTTCTGATTCTAACTCAGCCTTCTGCCACAGATCCAGTGCTCCTTCATCAAACCTGGCTGCTTTATGGGGATGTGGCAGTTTCCCTAAGTTAATTCACCTCTTGTTGTTCCGTTGTGTCTGACTGCTCCTGGCCCCATTTATAATTTTCTTGGCAAAGATGGTGGCTTGCCATTTCCTTCTCCATGGCAAACAGGGTGAAGTGACTTGCTAAGGGTAACGTAGCTAATAAGTGTCTGAGATTATTTTTGAACTTGGTACTTCTTGACTCCAAATCCAACATTCTACCTACTTGCTATCCAGCTGTGTTAGATAGGGAAAATTAGCTCCAGGGAATCATCTCAGCTAGACCAGGAAGCTTCTTGTCCCAGCCCTACTTCCAGACAGGTGCCCTGGGAATGAATATGACCTGGATAAGGCCCCTGAATCCCATTACATCCTGGGAGTGGTCAGGCCCTGAATTGCATTACCTGGCTCTGGTAGTTTTCTTTGTCCTGGTGACTCCATTCTTGCCACAGCTTCTGCAGCCTTCCCTCACCCCCCTGGAAGTTGTGATTGGAGCCATGCTTCATATAGTGAATCTGTTTCAAGAGAGGGGGGGTGAGGGGGAAAGAGACTTAGAATCAGGACAGGTGTGCCACATCTGGGCGTTAAAGGGCACTAGATGGGTGCAGGGAGTTGTTGTTCCCCCCAAACAGTAGGGCTTTAGCTCTAGCCCCACTTCTGGGAAACCTTCCCTGAGAACTCTTACCAACAGGAGTGGATCTCTCCCCATCCTAGAGGCAGAGTAATGTGGCCTGTACTGCCTACTTTAGTTGAGTGAATCACATTTGGCTAAGTATGTTACTATACCCATCCTGGTATATTTGTAGGATGAGTTGGGGTATGGGGGAAATGGAAGAGAAGCCCCCCCAAATCCTTCAAAGTATTAATTGTGGGAATTTCAGGTTCCTACTTCCTATTCATTAGAAGATGAACTCTCTGAGGCAAGAAAGAGAAAAAAAGAAAGAAAGGAAAGGGAAGAAAGGAAAGAGGGGAGAAAGGAAGGAAGGAAAGAGAGAAAGAAACAAAGAAGAAATGAAGGAAAAAATACCTGAGACCAGGATCTTTTTTCTGCCTTCCTTAAACTCCCTGAAGATAAAGTTCTGGGATGTTTCTTTTTCTTAGTTTGGCATTCAAAGCCCACCACAATATAGCTCATCAGTCTTATTTATCAGTATTTTCCATCATACACACTACATTTCCACCAAACTGGATTAAAGCTCTTAAGTATTCCTTTAACTTCCTACCCCTGACTCTGGCCAAACATAGGGCCAGCCTCTAGGGAGTCTGAAAAAGGGCTAGGATTTGGAGAACGGAGGTTAGACTGGGGATTGGAGGTGGGGAGGGCATTGCAGGCCAGACAATGATGTGAGCAAAACTTCAGAGGTGAGAATAAGGCAGGTTTGGTTAATATGAAGATGAGAAATGAACAGTAGCTTGAGGACAGGAGGTGAAAGACTTAAGGGTTAGGAAACATTGAATGCCTAGAAAAAAAGGAGTCAGATACAGACAAAGATTTATACTTAAGAGTAAGGGGAGGATAAGAGTTTCAGGAGTTTCACTTTCTCAAATCCCCAGTTTCTTCCTTAGATATTCCATTTTAAGAATTCCTCCTTAGAAGGACCCTAGAAGTGACATTTACTCCATTAGATTGTGTTCTTGAGGCCTGGGACTGCCTTTTGCCTTTATTTGTATTTCCAGTGTGCTTACTTAGCACAGTGTTTGGGGTACATAGCAGGTGCTTAATAACTGTTTTTTGGCTGACTGACTCTGGGTGGATGAGGAGCTCAGAGATCTTTTTGAGAGCAGATTTGAGAAGAATCATAGAAACGAGAAATCTTCCATTTTACAGATGGGCAATTTGAGATCCGGAGAGAGGTTAAATATTTGGATACTAAAATTAGGGAAGCGAGAGCAAGAAAGTCCTAGGGACCCAAAGAGGGGAAAACAGATTTCAATTTTGCTGCTGCCCTCATTGTGTGGGGATGAGTGGCTTTGAAGGTCCAGGCATGAGGAGAGGGAAGTCTCACCATCTCCAGAGTATCATGTAGCTGGCTGAAAGATTCCTGGGCTTGATGCTTTTTCTGACGGAGTTTGCCCAGGGAATGCTGGTACGCCCGTTGTCGGAGTCGAGATGACAAGGATCCCAGCCGAACAAAGTAGCTTGTCTGATGCTGGTCAGCTCCTGGAGCCAGGGAGCCACCCTCTGCTGCTGCAGCCAGCTCATCTATGGCCCAGAAAAACTGTGATTTAGGGACTCTTGTTCTGAGATGGGCACTGGGGCCAACATCCCTTTCCAACATCTAGTCCTTAACTTTATTGGAAATCAAGGGAGACTGAACCCTTGGTATGAGGGAGGGGAGGTTGGAGAAACCAGAGTTACTTGTCAGGGTCTTCAGCGATTACCTAGGCTAAGGATGTCATATTCAAATAGAAACAGGGATCATTAAACTGAACATAAGAATCCCTGCAGGTCACGGGTGGCTTTAGAAATCTGCACATTAATATTATTGATATCCTAGTGTATTTTGTTAAATATTTCCCAATTACATTTTAATTTAGTTTGATTGTACTAGGGAATGTTGCAAAAACTATGCTGGCCCCAGGCTTCATGTTGGACATCTCTGGTCTAATCCAACCCACTTGTTTTACATATGGGTAAACTGAGGTCCATAAAGAATAGTATCTTGCTCAGAGTCCCACAGCTAGATAAATGACAGAGTGAATCCAAGTTCTCCGTCTCTTAATTCACTGATCTTTCCATTTGAAACATAATCTAACCTTAAGTCTCATGTTCCCATTGCCACCCCCAAACTGTCACATAAATCTGCTTCAAACTGGGCTTCTTACTAATTTCTCCAGAGACAATCCGCTTATTCCTGCCTCCAAGCTTTTGCTTATGCTGCTATCACTGTATGTGTTTCATCCTTGACAAATTACTTGACAGTTTACAAAGGTCTGAATCCCAAACTCTGAGATTTGAGAAGCTTAAGATTCTGAATGCCTTTTCTGTTTATCCCCTCATTTAATCTTCACATCACTACTGGGAGGGAATCTAGGCAGGGATTATTTCCCCATCTCAAAAAAAGAAACTGAGCTGAAGACAGGAGAAGCGACTTGCCTAAAGTCACACATCAAGTTAGAGTGCAGACCAGAAGCCAAGTTTCCTGCCTCCCAGCCCAGATTTATTCCTCTGCACTATATTTCTTTCTCTTCTCAGACTCCTACAATCTTCTTCTTCTCTTCCATCCCTGTCTCATTTTACAGATGAGGAAACTGCAGCCCAGAGAGATATGAGTTGCCCAGGATTATGCAAGAAGCCAGTGTCATAGCTGGGACCAGACTTTCCCACTGTACTGCCATATTCCTTTTTGAATCAGAGAATCTGGTTTATATCTAACGTCTGATGCTTGCTACCTGTTCATTTGGTAAACCTCTTAATCTACCTGGAGCCAATTTCCTCATCTATGAAATGAGTGGGTTGCACTAGATGGCTTCTAAGGGCCTTTTCGGCTCCAGATCTGGGATCCTATGATTGATGGAGATTCCTCAGGCTCACTGAGGAGTAAGAGGAAATGGCCTCCTACACATGTGCATGTTGCCCATCTGGCCCTGGCCTGATTCTATCCCGCAAGGCCCAGAGCTCTATTTATAGAACACAATTGACTACTTTGTTAGGATCTAAGAGACCAGTTTTGTGATCTTGCAAAAATCATTTACTCTCTTGGGACTCAGTTTCTCTGCCTGTAAAAACAGAGGGTTGAGCTAGATGGTCTTTAAGGCCTCTTCTGATCTGACCTTATATTCTAACATTCTACTCCAAGGATTTTCATAATTCTATGATTCAGTAATTCAAAGATCTTGTGAACTCAGGATGTGATCTAGTGGAAAGAGCACTGAATGTAATCTTGGGAGCCATAATATTCTATCTGTGGGTCCTTGAGGGAATCATTCTACTTCTCTGCCTCAGATACCTTATCTGTAGAATGAGAAGATGATTGTACTATTTATGCCATAGAGTTGCTATGAGGATCAAATGAAATAAAGTGGGCCATTTACAATATAGCTTGCATTTATATGGCACTCTACAGTTTATAGGCTTTCCTCATGAGCACCCTGTGGTAAGGGAGCATAAGTATTATGATGATCATTTTACAGATGGGGAAACAGAGACATTGAGGGATCCAGGCTCAAGTGACCTGTCTAGTATTAGATAGTGCTGGATCTATCCCAGATTACTGTCATTATTGTTATTGTCTCTGCTTGATCATTTCCAGGTCATGTACCAAGTCCTCACCAAGTTCCTCATCAGTCATAGGTAGAAAGTGATCCATTAGTTCTTCAGACTTGCCCAGCATGACATCCACACCATTGGTCACCATCTGTCCCATGCGGGTGCTCATGACTGTGTCTACCCCACTGGTCACAACCGAACGAGTCAGATCCACACTCCATCGCCGACCTTTCTGGGCCAGGCCCACCACTCCTGTTACACTGCTGGTTACTGCGTCTCTGGCCGATGTCACCACCTAATGAGAGGGAAGGTGCTGAGCTTGAGATCCTGGCAGACAAAGCAACTCAGATTCTATCCTTTCTCTATCCAATACCTCTGGACCCAGAAATATTCTGCTTTTTTTCCTGGATTCTTGGCTAGCAATCACAATTCCCTACCAGCCCAAATCTCCCCTCCTTCTTTCTTCAAAACTAAGGTCTCTGGGGTCTAAGGGACAATAAGGTTATTTACCCATTCTGCAGATAAAGAGAGCAAGGATCAAGAAGTCCAATGGCTTGCCAGAATCATTCAGGGTATGGTATTAAATAGGAGCACCTGGGTCCAAATCCAGAACTGACTCAAAATCCAGGAGGCTTTCTACATTCTGACTTGATTCTTCTACTGTAAAATTCTGGGCTGTGGTTCAGGACTCCTGAGTTTCTTTCCTTACATGTTCCTGGCAATTTGTTACCTACCCTTGGCACTCCCCGACATTCCTACATCAGATCCCCGAGTTAGAGGTCATGACTCCCCATTTCCTTTCCAACTCTCATCTGCTATGGGACCTCGGAGAAATTACTTGTCTTTTCTTCCCTATCTCCTGAAAGAAGTGACTTCCCACCTTTTCTCCTTATAAATATTAGCAAAATTAATTGATATTTGTTTTCAGTCGGTAAAAATGGCACTTCTCTGAAGCCCAGCCCCAGAGCACGCCACAGGAGAATGGGGCTGAGTCTCAGGCTCTCCTCAGCCCAAAGACCCCCTAATTCCTTGCCTCATCATTCTGTCTTCAGACCCACCCCAACTCCTCTTTGGGTCCCACCTTCTCTACTATAACTCCTCTCTACGTGTCCCAGCATACCTCTTGAGAGGGCTGCCGGAGGAAGGGCAACTTCTCCTCCAGCTTGTCCAGGCCCTTGCAGGCGTATTTGTTCACTGAAGTAACTGGAGAGACACAGACATATGCAGTCAGGAAGAGACTATTACCCAGCCACGAACATCCCCAGAGTTAAGAGTGAGCGCAGGGTAGCTGTAGCTTTTACAGGAATTTAGGGATCGGCACTTGTGCTCCTTTAGCAGTTAGAAACAATTGGGCTTAGCATCTAATTAAAAAAAACACAAACAAACAAATTGGCTAAATTTGGCAGGTAACCTGCTCCCCATTGCCCCATCACTCCTGGAGTCCGGATCTCTCTTTGTCCACGAGAGGGCAGCCTTTTCCACTCCCTTGCCATGTGAGTGATCTTTAAAGTGCTGATTGGGGTGAGATTGGGATTATGTATTAGTGGGACGATGACTCTGGTGGATGATTCAGAATTTGGGAGTTCTGATTTGCAGTGAGCTAAAAGACTGACACCGGGATGGGGACCCCTTGGGAGCCCATCTCAGGAAGGACAAAGCAGGTTAATTCAGAAATGGAGCTAGTCAAAACCAGATCAATCAGCAGTGGATAGAGCATGTGAATGGCCTCTGTAAAAAAAAAAAAAAAAAAAGAAAGAAAAAGAAAAAGAAAAGAAGAGAAAAAAAAGAAAGTTGATTCCAAGGTATGTGTCCTGTCACCTATCTCCAGGGACAGAAAGTTAGGCATAATTCTGTTTAAAAAGTCAGAAAGAGAAGAGACAAAGAGACCGACACTTTCTTTGCACACACTGAGAAACTGAGACTCAGAATGGGAGAAAGAGAAGTACATGTACAAACTGAGAGAAAATAAATTCTAAGGAGGTCTGAGAACTAACTGAATCACTTTGTCTGCTCATAATGACATAGACCTACTTTTCTTCTCTGCTTCAGCTTCCCAAGCTTGGGCTCCACAAATGAAACAAGCTACAAAAGAAGTCATAGGAAGACTGGACAAATTGATAACATGTCTTTTACGAAACCTCTTGGTAAGTTTGACCTATTTAGGGGAATTATTTCATAGAATCCAGACTTTAATACTAGAAAGGATATTAAGAGATGATGTAGCCTGAACCTTTTTTCTATGGAGGAGGAGGGAACCAGTCCAGAAAGGGGAAGGAGATTGCCGAGGGTCATATGGGTGATTAGAACTGGGATTTTGAACTTGGCTCTTTGTAAATCCAGATCCAGTGCTCAGACAGGTGGTACAGTGGAGAGAGTCCTGGAGTTGGGAATTCCTGAATTCATATCTGGCCCAGACACTTATTAGCTATGTGATTCTGAGAAAATCATTTAATAATCTTTGTTTACCTCAGTTTCCTCAAATGTAAAATGGGGATGATAATAATAGCATCTATTTCCAGGGTGGCTGGGAGGAGATATAGGTAAAGTGATTGGAGGTGCTTAATGAATGTTTTTTCCACTACTACATCATGAAGTTAACCATAATTTATAGATACAATGAAATTACATCTTTTTAATTAGTTCCAGGGTGAATTGCCCCCCAAAAAGATATGATTGCACACAATAGACCTACCTGGTCTCAAAATTATCTTTCTAATTTACAAATTGACCATATCATTTTCCTGTTTTAAAAAATCTTTTGAGTTGCCCTATTACCCAAACTCAAGTTCCTTCTCCAACTTGAGATTCAAGACCTTTGAAAATCTGGCATTCAAGGATTCCACAACCCATGCCCCATTTCTTTCTCAGCCTGGCACCCCCAGGCAAGCTGCAGTCCTGTTTTTCCTAAGATCCTTAGGATCTTCTCTGTGCAGCTTTTCTCCTGATTGCTTCAGCCTGGGTGTCTCTGTGCTTTTATCACCTATGTAATGCTTATTTTCATATCCTTCAGTAAGTTCCTGAGGTCAGGGACTGCCATTTCCATCTCTGTATCTCTGGGAAAATTTGGAAAACAGAGGAGGAGGCTGGGAAAACTGAGCAGGGCTTGGCCAGGACACAGAGGGACAAAGGAACAGACAGAACAGAATCCCCCACAGAGTGGGGTTAGCTTAAATGTTTGTTGAGTTTGAATAGACAGAGACAGATTCACAGTCTAAAAAACAGAGATGTCCCGAGACTCCGAGAGATGTTCAGTCTGAAAAGCAGAAGCCCGCGTCCCCCCAGGGAAAAGGATGAGCTGGGATGCTGGGACTTTGGGGGTTGGTGAAACCCGAGCGGCAAGTACTGTGGGAACCGTTATACCGGCAGAGATGCTCCAGGGGGCGCTCTGAGCTACCATTAAGGATAGACCCTCGCAGCCTCCCCCTCCCACAGAGCCCAAGTGAAGGTCACTGCAAATGCCAAGGTGATGGCTATTTCTCACTCAAACTAGGTAGAAGGTCACCTGTGAGCTGTAGCCAGCTGCTCGATGGAGCCCCACAGCTTAAGTTGTCCCAGAGCCCCTTCCCTGTGGAGGTTCTCCTCCCCCCCTCATCTGGGGGTCCCGCCCCACTCTTGATCCCATCCTCTTACAGAACGGGAGGGGGGATATTTGGGCCTGGATGGGCAGGAGGCCCTGACTCCCTGGCCAGTAAGCGCAAGGATAAACTGTGCAAGGGCAGCTCAGGAACGAATCCTAGTGGCTGGGAACCCAATGGGCCAGGAAGGAGAGAAGGGGAGAGGGAAAAAAGGGGGAGAGAGCAGGAGAGGGAGGAGAAAAGAAAAGGGGGAGAATAGGGGCAGAAGGAGGAAGGAAAGAAACCTCAAGCATAGAAAGCTGGTTCTCTTAGGGTCAGTGGGGGAGGGAGGGGGAGAGAGGAGGGCTGAGGGAAGCTGTTAGAGTCCCTGCAGAAAAGTGGGGAGAGGTGAAAAGTGCCCAGGATACTTACTCTGTGGCTCCAGCAAGTTGAGGAGGGGCTGGGCCCCTTGGGCAGCTCTGGTGGTGAGGCCCTGAAGGCTGCGCTCAGCCAGTCCACAAAGGGAATTGAGATACGGGTGGTTCTCCTTCACAGAGCTGTATGCGGCTGACGCCCTGGCAAAGGTGGTACTGACCAAAGGCAGACTGACCACTCGGCTCACCAGGTCCTGAGGAGAGAAAGCAGGGCTGGAGGCTCACGGCTCCAGCACCAGACTTCCCTGGATGCTGAAAGTGAGGTTCCTACTCATGTCTCCACCTCCCCCCCAAAGCAGGGAAGGGGTTTTTAAGATTATTTGGTAGAGTAGCAGGTGGCTCTAGGTGAGAAAGGAGGAAGAAAGAAAGAAAGAGTTATTAGTGTGCTAAGTGCTTTACAAATATTATCTCATTTGATAGCTTGTCCTGCTCAGGAGGATGAAGAGGGCTGGTTGGGGGAGATGAAATTCTGCTCTTTCCTGCTCCCCCTTCCAGCCTTTTGGGGCAGCTAGTGCTGCCAGTAATCTGGGCTTCACTTACCCTGTCCTTGGCCTGGGGCTGCTGTTCTTCCTCCACTGGGCCAGAATCAGGTTGCTGTTCCTCTTCTTTTGACATAGTGGCCAAGGAGTCACCCTGGGAAACAAGGGTAGAGAGATTTAGTATGGAGGGGAGAGATCATCCCCATTGTGGGATAATCAGATTTGGCATTGAGTGGTGAGATTATCCTCATCGATCCCTGGCACTTAATTTATTCTTGGACCCCCCTGCCTTTTAATTTTAAACTCTATGGTCAAATCCAAGTCATGTCCCTGAAGGAGTCCTAGCTGTGAATCAAGAGATCTGAGATCTGGACTTTGCTCTGCTTCTGACTCACTGTGTGTGATAATGGGCAAGCCCCTTTTTTTCTGGACTTTGGTGGTCTCGAAAAAATGGGATTAATCATCTTTGCTCCATCTAGAGAGTCTAAGAAAACACTTTGGAAGATGTTGAGCTAGTTAATTGAGTTTTCGATCCTATTTATTTGAAAAAAGAACTCGGAGAAGCTTCTTATTAAATGTTATCTAACTTGGCTTAGAGCTCTGAATTGAGAAAGAGAGTGAGATGGAGAAAGAGAGACAGAGACAGACAGACAGACAGAGACACACAGACAAAGAGACAGAAAGACAGAGGTGGACAAACATGATATATAAATATGTCATCTTTCTCCAGCGCTCTCTCTCTCTCTCTCTCTCTCTTTCTCTCTCTCTCTCTCTCTCTCTCTCTCTCTCTCTCTATATATATATATATATACACACATATATATATCCATACCTCTCTCTTTATATATATGTATATATATTTCTATCTACCTATTTATCTATCTAGAGTGAAAAAAAATCCAAGAAAAACAGAAAAAAAGAGTGGCCAGTTTTTTCTTACTAGAGTGAAAGAAAGATTGCATACAGAACTCAGGAACAAAAATGCTAGAATTTGACTTGGAGGTTGGAATGAGTTCTCTATTGGGAATGGAGAGGTTGAGAGGGACCCTGGTCCAGAGAGAATGACAGCCAGTCAGAGGCAGGGCTGGGACCTGACCCCAGCTGCACTGACTATTGATCCAGAGATCTCTTCTGTTGGGACAGGATGTTGAATAATGTCCTAATGGTACCCCAAGAACAACAAGTGGTTTCCTTCAGACCATTGGCCCAGAGTTTCTTTGGAGCCCCAGTAAATGGAAAGGATTTCTAGTAGTCTTGGAGCTCCCAAGAATCAGGCCTATTCAGTGTCAAGAGGCAGTCTAGGGCTTTCTGATGAAGGAAAATCGTAACCTGGTAGCTGGACAACTGTCTGGGGGCACAGCACATCTCTTACTTCTTGATCCTTAGTTCAGGAAACCATGCATCTCAGTGAGGAGAGGACATTGGAAAAAGCAAGAAGAAATGGGTTTATTGGATTTAGAATTTACAGCCAAAAGGAATCTCTGAGAGCATCAAGTCCAACCTTAGCATTTGATGAATGAAAAACTAAGGCTCTGACAGGTTGTGGTTTGTCCAAGATCATCATCTAGAAAGCAGCAAAACCACAATTGGAACCCAGGTCCCCTGGCTCCAGATCCTGGACTCTGGTAGAGGAGGGGTACTAGGCTTTTGTTATTATTGTTTTTTGAAGACAATTAGGATTAAGTGACTAGTCCAAGGTTACATAGCTAGTAAGTGTTGAGGCCAGATTTGAACTCAGGTGCTCTTGACTCCAAGGCTTGTGTTCTATTCACTGTGCCCCCTAGCTGCCCCAAGGAGGACACTGGGAGGGAGGGATGTCTAGGGAACTAAGGAAAAGGGACAAGACAGGAGACAGAAGGATCAAGCTGAAGAAGTCAATGGAGAAGGAATGTGGAAGACAATATTAGAGCTTGAAGATAGCAGGAGAAAGAGCATAGATTCAGAGCTAGAAGGGACCTGGAACCAATTCTCCCCCCTTTTACAAATGAGGAAACTGAGACCCAAGGAGGTTTAGTGACCTTGGGCTCCCCATAGTAGCAAACATCAAAAATAGGATTTGAATTTTGGGTTTTCTCCTTCGCAGGCTAGAGTTCTTTTCACTGTACCACACTGCCCTTACCGGTGTCCGGGAAGGGCTAGTCAACCCACAGCTTCTTGAGGGGCTCCCTGGAGGGAGAATCACGGGGACTTTGATCTTTGCCTTACCTCCCCCCTTCCCCTTCGCTGGATGCACTGGGTTAAGCTCTCTCCTTCTTTGGCAAGGGCCCAACTGGGTTCCCCGGGTCAGTCAAGTGGGCCAAGGGCCGGTTGGCTGGGCCATCTACCCGCCTCCCCTCCCCCGGAGGTTCCCCAAGCCCTCTGCCCGGGCGCTCGCGCCCCTCGCTCCCCAAGGCGCCCTAAGATTCCATCCTTCCTCTCCCTGCGCTGCCCCAGTACGCCTAGCCGAACTGGACACCTCCGGGACTTCACTCGGACTACACGTCGGATCCAGTACCTGCCCGGCTCCCCCTGAGGAATCTGCGACCTCCAGCGCGGCTGTCGGTCGGTCAGTTGGGTACTTCTGCACCTTCCACTGCCCCGCTTCCCCCACCTCTGCTGGACCCCAGACTCAGCTTCCTAGAGCCTCACTTGCTTTGCTACAGCCTTATAGGGACACCCTCCCGGGGTACCCTCCCCACCCCCACCTCTTCCCGGCCCAAGGACAGCGAGGGACGAGGGCGGAGTCCCACGCCCTGGCCAATCGGGAGGGCCGGACTGTGGGCGGGGTCATTTTCCCTCCCCAACACCCCCAGCTCCCAGAGAGGGGCCGAGTTTGGGCTTATCCCTCAATTAACCCTTCCTCTGGTCCTTGGGACAGCCGGAGAAATGGGGCAAGATGTGGAAGGCTCCGTTTTGAGGGGTTCTCTGAGGAGAGTGGAATTGAAGTTCCCCATTTTCCTTTTCTTTTCTCCCCATTCAGGGAAGGAGAATGGGGCTGAGACAGGAGTCAGGGGTGTCCTGAAATTACACAGCATATAATCGTGACGGCAATCAGACCCGAAATTCCGGTCACATCCCTAGTCGGAGCTAGCTCTGCGGTTACCTTGGCAATGGGACTATAGGGACGCAGATTCCCTTAGGATTTTCCTTCTCATGCTGCACTCCCCTCCGACCTGCCCCTCCTTTCCGCGGGAGATTCAGCTCCTGACTGAGGTTCCCCCCTATCCCTTTCTCCTGCCACCGGGATGTGCCAATTGCACTCTTCCCCGACCCAAACAAGACAAAATATAAAGAACTAAGGATAGAATTTTTTCGGGGTCGATGGGAGGACCCTCTGGACATTCAGATCCCCACACTGTACTTGAGAGTCAGGATTGCTGGCAATTCCTAAGAAGTTTTTGTCTCAGACTCTTCCCCTCTTTTCTTTTTCCTTTTTTCTTCTTTTTGTTTTCTGCTACTTCTCTTTGTATTTTCCCTTCACTTTCTCCATAGGCAGTCTTTCTCCTCATTATTCTATCCAGGGAAAATGACTCACCCTGTAAGGGTCTGGATTAGAATGAGGTTCTGAAACCCCTCTGGACCTGGCTAGCTCAGTGGTCCTTGGGCTCTGTGGGGCAAAGGTAGAGCTGCGAAGGCCACTTTGTGATTGGCAGGCTCAGATGATCCAGGAAAGTCATTAGGCTTTTCCTGCAACTCACCCTAGAGAATGTCTGACTGTATTGGAGGGGAATCAAGAGAGAATCTTGCCTAGGATTGAAGGTCTCTGTCCTTCTTGACCCTGGGATCCCACAGTGTGATCTGGTCTTCTGTTTAGGAGCATCTTCTAGGGGTTCCTGAGTCACACAGGGGCTCTTCTGCTCCACTGCCCCTTCTCCCGAGTCTGCTCTTCCCGTGAAGCTTCTATTCATTCAACCAATACCTTTGTTTCTGCCACAGACATGAGCCAAGCTAGAGCTCTGTTCTCTTCTATATTTCCTGTGTGACCTTGGGTAATTACTTAATCTCTCAGCCTCATTTTCTTTAACTTTAAAAGTAAGGAAATTATATTAAATTATATTAAATAGCAGTATGACTTGGAGCAGGGTTTCTAAAACTCTTTCCACATGTGACACTTTTACCTGAGAAACTTTTATGTGACTTTGGGTATATAGGTATATAAAATAGGTATATAAACCAAACAAATATATAATAAATTATAATTTCACAACCCCCACATTTAGTTATGAGACCCCATATGGGTGATGAACCCAGTTTAAGAAACAGGTCAGGGCAAGCGCTCATAAGGTGGTCAGAAAAAGCTATACAAGGACAATCTTAAGGTTTCTCTTAAAAACTGGAAAATTGATTGTATGACATGGGAGATACTGGTACAGAACTACTCAGCATGTAATGCCCTCAGAGAAGGTTCTGTGCTCTATGAACAAAGCAGAAGTGAATTAGCTTTGAAGCACCATGAGATGCACAAAGTTTGAGAAGCTACCCCAAATATTCATAGGGACTATTTGTATCTGATCTGTGGCAGAGCATTCCAAGCCATATTGGTCTGATCAGCCACAGCTGAACACTCTGTAATAACATAGTAATGTCATTTCGGACCTCTTCAAGGAGGAAGAACAGCAGAGGCTTAAAGGACAGAAAACTGACATCGGAACCAAGAACATCTGAGTTCAAGATCATTTCTAGTTGTGTGACCATGGCCAAGTTTTTTCACTTCTCAGGGTCCCAGACAACTCCTTAATAAAACTATATTTGCAGTGAAGGAGTTGACCCTATCCCTATATTAGAGTATTTCAGTGATTGCTTCCAGCTTTAAATCTTGTGGTCTCTATGAAGTGGAACACGTTAGGACAGAGAAAGGACCCGGAGCCTGGTACCTCAGCTCATTGAAATGAGAAAATGGGGAGACATCATAGAGACCAAACTAGTGGAGAAGCCCTGAGATGGGACACTGGATGGTGGGTTGGGTTTGAGGAGAAATCACATATTTGCAGAATCAAAAAGCTTGAGAGTCCAGTGACCATCTAATCTGAATTGTATTTGCAAAGGAATCCTGGAGAGTAATTATCTAACTTCTGTTCCAAGACCTTTTAGAAGGATAAACCTATCACCTCTAAAGGGAGCCCACCCAGTTTTGGACTGCTGTAATTGTTAGCAAGCTATTCCTGACATCCAAGCTTAAACTGGACTCTGCAATCTCTACCCAGAAAAAGATAATAATCCTTCTTGCCTATGACAGCTCTTCAGGTACTTGAATACAGCTGTCATGTTTCCTCTGCCTTTCTTCTCAAGGCTAAACATCCCAAATTTCTTCAATTGATACTTATATGACAAGTATTTAAAGCCCTTCATCATCTTGGTTGTCTTCCTCTGGACATTTTCCAGCATACTAATTTCTTCCCAAACTATGATCTTCAGAACTGAACCCAGTGCTCCCAGACGAGATCTGAGGAGGGTAGAGGGCAGTGGGATTGTCATCTTCCTATTTCTGGAGGCTCCCTTTTAATGTGCGCAGGGATTGATTTAATTTTTTTTCCAGCTGCCAAAACACCCGGTTGACCCATATTGAGCTTGTAGTCCACTGAAACCACCAGTCTTTGTAAAAGACAGACCTTTCCGCATCTTTTACTTGTGAAATTGATTTCTTTTTGTACCCCAATAATGACAGATATTTGGCAGGCTTGAATACTGTGCCATAGGTCATAAAATGAAATTCAATATTCTTGTACAAGGGTACACAAAAAATTAATGCCACAAATTTAAGATGGGGAAACATGGATAAATAGCAGTTGTTCTGGAAGGGATCCGGGGTTTCAGTCAATTGCAAACTCCATATGAGTCAACAGGGTGATCTGGTAGCCAAAAAAAAATTAATGAAATTTACATTAGGAAGGGTGATAGGGAATGGGGAAGTAATAATCTCACTCTACTTTTCTCTTGACTGACCTCATCTAGAGAATTGGGTTCAGTTCTGGGCCTCACAATTTAAGGAGGACATTGATATTTAGAGGGCTACCAAAGTGGTGAAGATCCTTGAGTCTATGATAAATGGGGATCTGTGGAAGGAACTGGGCATGGAGAGCCTAGAGAAGGGAAGGCTGTGGAGGAAACCAGGGAGTTAGCTGTGTTCAAGTATTTTAAGTATTAAATTATTAATCAATAAATTTGTTGAATTAATTGGTAATCAATTATTAAGTATTTTGTCAGGTAGAAAAAGAATTAGACTTGTTCTATTTGGCCCCAGAAGATAAAGCAATGAATGGAAGAGGCAAATTTAAGCTCTATATCAGGAAAAACTCCCCTAAAATTGTTAAATCATTTCAGTTTTGTCTGACTCTTTGTGATCTCATTTGGGTTTTCTTGACAAAGATACTGCAGTGGTTTGCCATTTCCTTCTCCAGCTCATTTTACAGATGAGGAAACTGAGGCAGACAGAGTTAAGTAATTTCATCAGGGATGACATACTGAGGCTAGATTGGAACTCAGGTCTTCTTGATTTCAAACCAGATACTTGATCTACGGTACTACTTATCTGCTCTGATAATTAAAGTTGTTCAAAAGTGGAATGTCTTGTTTTGAGAGATGGTGGGTTCCTTCTCCTTGGAAGTCTTGAAACAGAGGCTGACTATGTTGAGGTGGAGATTCTTTCATGTGCAGTTGGATTGGATGGGTGCTGAGGTTCTTTCTAGCTCTCCAATTCTGTGATTCTGTAATTATATGTTTATCATTGAATTTTATCTTATTAGGTTCAGCCTGCTGCCCCAGATTGTCAAGATTTTTGGGGATCCTGATTAGATCCAGTGTGTTAGCAATTCCTCCCAGATTTGGTGAGCATACCACCTATACCTTTAACTAAGTTATTGACAACAATGTTCAGTAGCACAGAATCAAACATAAGTCCCTTGGCTTCCTCCATTGGAGACCTGTCACTTTTACAATAAACTATCAACAAGTTTTAGAATCTGGCCATTGAAATGAATCATATGATTGCCTGGTTCCCAACTTGAATATTATTCCCTAAAATGGAATGAGATATTTTATCAAGAGCTTTGCTAAAAATATACATTAAATGTATTGGACTACTTGCCATCTAAGGGAGAGGGTGGGGGAAAGAACGGAAAAAGTTGGAACACAAGGTTTTGCAAGGGTCAATGCTGAAAAATTACCCATGCATATATCTTGAAAATAAAAATCTATAATAAAAAAATGTTAAATTATCCTTACCTACCAGCTTAGTAATCCTAGTAAAATAGGAGCCTTGATGAAGTCAGGCTCTTAGTTGTTACTTCTTCCCTTTGTAGGTATTTGCCAACTAGCTCTTTAAGGATTCATTCTAGACTTCTCCCAGGTATCTCTATCACAATGACTGACTTAAAGGTCAGTTTGTGGATTCTTTTCTATTTATTCCCCTTTTCAAAATTGGGACATGGATTCTTTCTCTGACTTGGTCATATCTCTTGTTTTTTTTTCTTTTTTCTTTTTATGAGCTTTCAGATATCACTGAAAATGGCTCATCAATCGTATCTGCCAGACATTTTAGCACCTAAAAAGATTTAGTTATTATGGACCAGGTGACTTGAATTCGTCATAGACAACCCAGTGGTCTGTTAAGATCTCCTTACGTGGGTAAACCATGGTACTTAGCCTGTCAGCCATTTTTATTCTGCTGTCTACTGTGCAAAGGTCGTTTTTGGCAAAGAAAACAAACAGAAGGAAAAGAAGAATCAAGACAATCTTTTTTCTTAGTTGTCAGCCCTATCTATCACAAGCAAAGGAGCTATATTCTTTTGTAAGGGTGGAGTTGAAATCCCTCCATCCTGACATAGCCTTAACACAATGAGAACCTATATCAATCCATCATAGGCTTTAGACTAAGTGTGAAAAGTCTCTGAAAGCCATTTGATGAAATAAAATGACTCCAGAGGGAAGTCTGTTCCAATTGACTGAGAGATTTCTTTATATCCTGTGAATGCCATATAAAAATGTGGAGTTAGCTGGGATTTCTTTTTATTTTAAATAAACTTATTATTTATTTATTTAAAACACTAATTAAACACTTTTTTAGTTTTGAATTTTTTTTCTTTCCTTCTCTTCTTTGCATTGAAAAGACAAGCAATATATCATTTTTTATTTTTTACTTTTTAATAGTATTTTCTTTTTTCCAATTACATGTAAAGATAAAATTTAACTTTCATTTAAAAATGTTTTGAGTTCCAAATTTATTTTCTTTTTACATCACCTCTCTCATTTCTAAGATGATGAGCAATTTGATATAGGGCATGCACAATTTAGTAACTTTGGGGGCATAATTCCAAATTCATTTCTAGAACAGCTGGACCAATTTCCATACCACCAAGAATGCACCAATATGCTTGTTTTTCTGAAGCTTATCTGTTATTTTCTTTTTTGTTAACTTTGCCAATCTTACAGGTATAAGATGAAATGTCAGAACTGTTTTAATTTGCTTTTTCTCTATTAGTGATTTGGAGTGTTGGTTTTTTAAAAAAATTATCGTGCATAGCTTTAATTTCTGTCCTTGAGAACTGCCTGTTTATATCAGTTGACCATTTACCAATTTGGAATTGGCTCTTTATGCTTATAAATTTTAATTCGTTCCTTATATATCTTGGAAATGAACTATTTTATCATTTATCAGAGAAAGTGGCAGTAAATTTGTTTCCTTCCAGTTTACGGTTTTTCTTCTAATCTTAACTGTACTGGACTTGCTTGCACAAAAATTTTAAATTTTATATAATTAAATTTGTCACAAGTATAGTCAAGATAGTGGAGAGAAGCCAAAAAGTTGCCTAAGTATCCACAGTTGCCCTCGGAAACATTGGTAAATCAAGCCTCTAAACAGATTCTGGAGTGACAGAACCTGCAAAAAGATGGAATGAAGCAGTTTTCCAGCTTAGGGTAACTTAGAAGGACTTCAGAAAAAGTCTATCTTATTAGAGTAAAAGGGGAGCAAAGTCCAGTGCAGACGAAGTACAGGCAATCTAGCAAGAGGCTCTGAGACATAGCACTAATCAGCAGCTAAGGGCACTTAGTCCTGGCTCAGCACTGTGAAGCCTTTAGCCCTGGGGTACAAATCAAGCCCCTGAACTCCAGTACAACAGGCACAACAAGGCCAGACAGTCATCACCACTTCCAGCTTCAGTGTGGAAAGCCAGAGATGAGGCCATCATTCCCCAGAAAAAGAAGCATGAAACAGTGTTTCCTGTGCTCTAGGAGCAGAGCTCAACTCTTTAAAATGAGCAAAAACAAACAAAAAAACGAAACAGACCCCTGACCATAGAAAGCTAATATAGTACAGGGACTATCAGAACACAGACTCAAAATAGTACAGCAATGGCAAAGTGTCTATATGTGAAACCTCAAAGGAAAATATAAATTGGTCTCAAGCTCAAAAGTTTCTCTTGGAAGAGCTCAAAAAGGATTTTAAAAATCAAGTAAGAGAGGTAGAAGAAAAATTGGGAAAAGAAATGAGAGTTATGCAGGAGAATTATGGGGAAAGGCAGCAACTTGAAAAAGGAAGCACAAAAATTGAAGAAAACAATTCCTTAAAAATGGAATTGGCCAAATTGGAAGAAAAAATACACTGAAGAAAACAACTTTAAAAATAGATTTGGCTAAATGGAAAAAAATACAATGAGAAAAACAACTCCTTAAAAAATAGAATTGGCCTAAATGGAGACAGAAAGGAGTACACTTTCTTCTCAGCAGTTCATGGAACCTACAAAAAACTGACCATATATTAGGACATAAAAACCTCAAACTCAAATGCAGTAAGGCAGAAATAGTAAATGCATCCTTTTCAGACCATGATGCAATGAAAATTACATTCAATAAAAAGCCAGGGGAAAATAGACCAAAAAATAATTGGAAACTAAATCATCTCATACTAAAGAATGATTGGGTGAAACAGCAAACCATAGACATAATTAATAATTTCACCCAAGAAAATGACAATAATGAGATGTCATGCCAAAATGTGTGTGATGCAGCCAAAGCAATAATAAGGGGAAATTTTATATCTTTAGAGGCCTACTTGCATAAAATAGAGAAAGAGAAGGTCATTGAATTGGGCTTGCAACTAAAAATGCTAGAAAAGGAACAAATTCACCCCTCCCCCAGTAAAACACTAAACTTGAAATTAAAAGGTGAGATTAACAAAATTGAAAGTAAAAAACTATTGAATTAATTAATAAAACTAAGAGTTGGTTCTGTGAAAAAAACCAACAAAATAGCCAAACCCTTAGTAAATCTGATTAAAAAATAGAATTGGCAAAATGGGAAGGGAGGGGAAATTACTGAAGAAAATATCTCCTTTAAAAACAGAATTGGCCAAATGGAAAAGGAGATGAAAAAGCTAAGTGAAGAAAATAATTAATTAAAAATTAGAATTGAACAAGTGGAAACTAATGATTCTATGAGATAACAAGAATCAAGCAGAATTAAAAAAAAATAGAAGAAAATGTAAAATACTTCACTTAAAAAAAACCCAATCAATGTAGAAAATAGATCCAGGAAAGGTAATTTAAAATTATTGGACTGTTTGAAAGTCAGGATCAAAAAAAGAACCCAGATAACATTTTTCAATAAATCAGCAAGGAAAACTGTCTTGATGTTTTAGAACCAGACAATAAAATACTCATTGAAAAATCCATTGATTACCTCCAGAAAGAGACCCCAAAATGAAAACTCCAAGTAATATTGTAGCTAAATTCCAGAATTATTAGGTTAATGAGAAAATACCACAAGCAGCTAGAAAGAAACAATTCAAATATCAAGGAGCCACAAACAGGATTATCCAGGACTTGGTAGCTTCCACATTAAAGGATTGGAGGTCCTGGAATATGATATTCTGGAAGGCAAAGGAGTTTGTACTACAATCAAGAATCATCTACCCAGCAAAACTGAGCATGATCTTTCAGGGGAAACAGTGGACATTCAATGAAATCAGGGACTTTCAATCATTTATGATAAAAAGACCAGAACTAGACTGAAAATTAAATCTTCAAATAAAAAACTCAAGAGAAGCATAAAAAGGTAAGTGGGAAAGAAGAAATGTTATTTAAAGATTAAACATTACATCCCTATATGGGAAGATGATGCTTGCAACTCTTGAGAACTGTATGTTTGTTAGGGCAGTTAGAAAGGGGTATGCATAGAGAGAGAGTGGAATTCAGTATATTCAGTATAAATTGACTTTGATATGCTGATATAAAAAAGAAATTAAGGGGTGGAAAAAGGATTGTACTTGGAGAAGAGGAAAGGGGAGGCAAAATGAGGTAAATTAAATCACATGAAGAAGCACAAAAGACTTATTACAGTAGAGGGAAAGAAGGAATGGGATGAATATTATTTGAACCTTAATCTCATTAGATTTGGCATAGAAATTTATCTTATCCTATAGGGAAATAGAAGGAGAAAGAGGGAAGAAAAGGAGAGAACTGATGAAAGGGAGACCCAATTGAGGCAGGTGGGAGTCAGAAGCACAACACTGGTAAAGAGAGAAAGAGTGAAAAGAGAGAGAAAAGTACAAAAGAGGAAAAATAGGAAGAGAGAAATACACAGTAATCATAGCTATGAATGTGAATGGGATGAACTCTCTCTTAAAATGGAAGCAGATAGCAGAGTGGATTAAAACCCAGAATCCTACAATATGTTGTTTACAAGAAACACATTTGAAGTAGAGACATACACACAGAATAAAGGTAAAAAGGCTAGAGTAAAATATATTGTGCTTCAGCTGAAATAAAAAAAAAAGCAGGGATAGCGATGCTGATCTCAGACAAAGCAAAAGCAGAAATAGATCTTGCTAAAAAATATCATAAACAATGAAGTAATTTCAATGCTGAATATATCTGTGCCCAGTGGTATAGCATCCAGATTCTTAGAGAAGTTAAGTGAGTTATAGGAAGAAAGACCCAGTAAAACTATACTAGTAGGGAATCTCAATCTCCTTCTCTCATAACTAGATAAATCTAACCACAGAATTAACAAGAAAGAAGTCAAAGAAATGAATAAATTTTAGAAAATGATAGATCTCTGGAGAAATTCAATGGAATATACCTTTTTCTTAATGGTACATGGTAACTACACAAAAATCGACCATATATTAGGGCATAAAATTTCACAATCAAATGCAGAAAACATTTATTATTGAATGCATCCTTTTCAGCTCATAATACAATAAAAATCACGTGTGATAAAGGATCATGTTAAAACAGACCAAAATTAATTAGAAACTAAAAGAATGAGTGAGTCAAACAACAAATCATAGAAATAAGCAATAATTTCATCCAAGAGAAAGACAACAGTGAGACAACATGCCAAAACTTATGGGATGTAGCCAAAGGAGTTCTTAGGGGAAATTTTGTATTTTTAAATGCTTACATTAATAAAACAGAGAAAGAGTAGATCAGCATGCAAAAAAAGCTAAAAAAAGAACAAATTAAAAACCTCCAATTAAATACCAAATTAGAAATTCTGAAAGTCAAAGGAGAAATTAATAAAATTGAAAGCAAAAAAACTATTGAACTAATAAACAAAACTAAGAATTGTTTTTTATAAAAAAATAAAATAGACAAATCTTTGGAGAATTTGATAAAAAAAAAAGAAAACCAAATTACCAGTTATCAAAAATGTAAAGAGTGAACTCAACAACCAATGAAAAGGAAATTAAAACAATAATTAGGAGTATTTTGCCCAACTGTATGCTAATAAATCTAACAATCTAAAATCTAAAAAATATAAATTGCCCAGATGAACAGAAGAGAAAATAAAATATTTAATCCCATTTTAGAAAAAGAAGTTGAACAAACCATCAATGAACTCTCCAAGAAAAAATTGCCAGGACCAGATGGACTTATTAAGTGAATTCTACCAAATATTTAAAGAACACTTAATTCTAATACTATACAAACTATTTTGAAAAGTAGGGGAAGAAAAAGTCTTGTCAAATTCCTTTTGTGACACAGATATGATGCTAAAACCTAAAATAGGAAGAGCTAAAAGAGAAAAAGGATATTATGAATCAATTTTCCTAATGAATATTGATGCAAAAATTTTAAATGAAATATTAGCAAAGAGATTACAGAAACTTATCACCAAGATAACATACCATGACTGAGAGGGATTTATATCAGGAATGCAAGGCTGATTCAATATTAGGAAAACTATCAGCATAATTGACCACATCAATAATAAAACTAATAGAAATCATATGATTATCTCAATAAATGCAGGAAAAGTTTTTGACAAAATATAGCACATTTCTAATTAAAACATGAGAGAGCATAGGAATGATAGAGTTTTCCTTAAAATGATAAGCAGCCTCTAACTAAAACCTTTAGCAAGCATTATATGTAATAAAAGCAATCCCATTAAATAAAGACGCAATCCCAGTAAAATCAAGAGTGAAACAAGGATGCCTATTCTCATCACTATTATTCAGTATTGCACTAAAAATGTTAGCTTTAACAATAAGAAAAGAAAAAAATGGAGATTAGACAATGAGAAAAAAAACTCATCACTCTTTGCAGATGATACGATAGTATACTTAGAGAATCAATTAAAAGCTATTTGAAAAAATTACAACTTTCAGAAATTGTGCAATATAAAATAAATCCACATTTGTTACAGACATTTCTATATATTACCAATAAAGCCCAGCAGCAAGACATAGGAAAAATCCATTTAAAATAACTGTAGATAATGTAAAACATTTGGGGGTCTACATGCTAAGAAAAACCCAGGAACTATATGAATACAGTTACAAAACACTTTTCATACACATAATCAGATCTAAGCAAATGGAAAAATATCAATTGCTCATGAGGAGGCCAACCTAATACAAAAAAAATGACCATTCTACCTAAATTAATCTACTTATTCAGTACTATACCAATCAAACTGCCAAAAATTATTTTATAGAGCTAGAAAAAAATAACAAAATTGACCTGGAAAAACAAAAGGTCAAGATCAACAAAGGATTTAATGAAAAATAATACACAGGAAGGTAGCCTAGTCATACCAGACCTAAATATTATAAAGTGGCAGTCATCAAAACCATTTGGTATTGGCTAAGAAATAGTGTGGTGAATCAGTTGAATAGGTTAGGTACATGAGCCACACTAGTTAATGACCATAGTAATCTACTGTTTGATAAACCCAAAGACTCCAGCTTCTAGCATAAGAACTCTCTATTTGACAAAAATTGTTGGGAAAACTGCAAAATACTATGGCAGAAACTAGGTATAGACCTAGTTTCACATTTCACATCATATACCAAGATAAGATTGAAATGAATTCATGATTTAGAAATAGAGAGTGATACTGTAAGCACTTTAGGGGAGCAAGGGATAATTTACCTGTCAGATCTTTGGAGAAGGGAGGAATTTATGACCAAACAAGAAATAAAAGAAAACATTATGAAATACAAAATGGATAATTTTGATTACATAAAGTTAAAAAATTCTTGCACAGACAAAACCAATACAGCCAAGATTAGAAGGGAAGCAGAAAGGTGGGAAACACTTTTTTACAGCCAGTCTTTTAGATAAAGGCCTCATTTCTAAAATACATAGAGAAATGAGTCAAATTTTTAAGAATATCAGTCATTCCCCAATTGATAAATGATGAAAGAATATGAACAGAAAATTTTCTGATGAAGAAATCAAAGCTATCTATAGATGAAAAAAAATGCTCCAAATCACTCTTGATTAGAGAAATGCAAATTAAAACAACCCTGAATCTCACCTCATATCTATCAGATTGACTAAGATGACAGGGAAAAAAAAAGATAAATATTGGAGGGGTTGTGGGAAAACTGGGATGCCAAAGCCTTGTTGGTGGAGTTTTATTTTATTTTATTTATTTATTTATTTATTTTATTTCATTTATTTATTTTTTAAATTTTTATTTAATAATTACTTTATATTGACAGAATCCATTCCAGGGTAATTTTTTTTACATTATCCCTTGTACTCGTTTCTGTTCCGATTTTTCCCCTCCCTCCCTTTACCCCCTCCCCTAGATGGCAAGCAGTCCTATATATGTTGGATATGTTGCAGTATATCCTAGATACAATATATGTTTGCAGAACCGAACAGTTCTCTTGTTGCACAGGGAGAATTGGATTCAGAGGGTATAAATAACCCGGGAAGAAAAACAAAAATGCAGATAGTTCACATTCGTTTCCCAGTGTTCTTTCTTTGGGTGTCACTGCTTCTGTCCGTCATTTATCAATTGAAACTCAGTTAGGTCTCTTTGTCAAAGAAATCCACTTCCATCAAAATATGTCCTCATACAATATCGTTGTGGAAGTGTATAATGATCTCCTGGTTCTGCTCATTTCACTTAGCATCAGTTCATGTAAGTCTCGCCAGTCCTCTCTGTATTCATCCTGCTGGTCATTCCTTACAGAACAATAATATTCCATAACATTCATATACCACAATTTACCCAGCCATTCTCCAATTGACGGGCATCTTTTCATTTTCCAGTTTCTAGCCACTACAAACAGGGCTGCCACAAACATTTTGGCCCGTACAGGTCCCTTTCCCTTCTTTAGTATTTCTTTGGGATATAAGCCCAATAGAAACACTGCTGGATCAAAGGGTATGCACAATTTGATAACTTTTTGGGCATAATTCCATATTGCTCTCCAGAATGGTTGGATTCATTCACAGTTGGTGGAGTTTTAAATTGATCCAACCATTCTTTGTCGAAGATATCCACTTCATCAGAATACATCCTCATACAGTATTGTTGTTGAAATGTATAATGATCTTCTGGTTCTGCTCATTTCACTCAGTATCAGTTCATGCAAGTCTTTCAAAAATCCAGTCATTCTGAAGAGCAATTAAAAACTATTTTCAAAGGGCTATCAAACTATGCATATCTTTGATCCAGCAATGCACCACTGAGTTTGTATTCCAAAGAGATCACAAAAAAGGGAAAAGGATCGACATGTGCAAAAATGTTTGTAGTAGCTCTTATTGGAATAGCAAGGAAATGGAAATTGTGTGAATGTCTATCAATTGGGGAATGGCAGAATAAGTTGTGGTATAAAAATGTAATGGAGTACTATTATTCAATAAGAAATGATGAGCAGGCAGATTTCATAAAAGTCTTACATAAGATTTATATAAACTGATGCTGAGTGAAAGGAGCAGAACCAGGAGAACATTGTACACAGTTAACAGCAAGATTGTATGATGATCTACCATGATAGATTTAACTCTTCCCAGCAATACAGTAATCCAAAATAATTCAAATAGATTTGGGATGGAAAATTCCATCCATATTTAGAGAAAGAACTATGGAGACTGAATGTAGGTCAAAGCATGCTATTTTCACTTTTGTTGTTGTTTTTTTTTCTTTCTTATGGTTTCCCCTTTTTATTCTGATTTTCTCATACAACATTATTAATATATGAAAATATGGTAAGAATGACTGTACATGTGTAGCCTATATCAGATTGCTTGTCTGGGGAAGGAGAGAGGGAAGGGAGGGAGAAAAAATATTGGAACTCAAAATCTTACAAAAATGAATTTGAAAGCTATCTTTACATTCAATTTGAAAAAAAATACTATTGAGTGAAAAAAATTGTTCATTTTGTCTCCAGCATCCTTCCTACCCCTTTTTAATTTATTAACTCTTCCCCTATTCCTAGATCTGAAAAGATAATTTCATGTTTGTTACTCTAATTGTTTATAATGTGACCTTTTATTTTTAAGTCATGTATTCATTTGAAGTTTACCTTGGTATATAATGTGAGGTGTTGGTCAAAAGCTAATTTCTGTCCAGTTTTTGTCAATAGTCCAGTAGCCAGAGCCTTTGAGTTTGTTAAACACTGAGCTACTAAGTTCATTTTCTTCTGTATATCATTCCTTAGTCTTCTATATGTTTTATACCTAATATGTTCCACTGATTGATCTCTTTATTTTTAACCAGTACCAAAATATTTTGATAAATACTTTTGGTAGTATTGTATGAAATTTCTATTGAGATTCTTGACCTTTTGTTGTTCCAGATGCATTTCATTATCATTTTTTTCTAGTTCTGGAATTATAATCTTTATTATATTGGCCTGATCTACCCATGAACAATTAATTTTTTTCCATTTATTTGTCTTCTAGTTCTGTAAATAGTATTTTGTAGTTGTAGTCATATAGTTCTTTTGTATCTCTTGGTAGACAGATTCCCAAACAGTTTGTACATCCAATAATTATTTTAAATGGAATTTCTCTTCCTATTTCTTCCTGCAGCATTTTATTGATATTATACCAAAATGTTGATTATGTGTATGTATTTATTTTATGCCCTGTCACTTTTTTTTGAAAATATTAATTCAATTAATTAGTTGACTCTCTAGTATTCTCTAAATACACTAAAATATCATCCTTGAAAATGATGTTTTGTTTATTCATTGGCTGTGCTTGTACTCCTTTATCCTTTTTTTTCATGTCTTATTGCTATGGTTTTCATTTTTAGCACTATGTCAAATAGAAATAGTGACTGTGGATTTTTTTTTTCATTCCTGATTTTATTGACAAGTATTCTAATTTAAACCCTTAACATATATGTCATAGTTGGTTTTAGATTTATACTATCTAGCATTATTAAGAATTTATTTCCATGTATTCTGATGTTCATAAAACAGAAATAGGTGTTATATTTTGTCAAAAGCATTTTCTGTATTTATTGATTGTTATTCTTACTAGAGTAGTCAGTGATGTTTATATTTTTCCTAATATTAAACTAACCTTGCACTTCTGGTATAAATTTAACCTAGTCATACTATATAATCTATGTCCCAGCTTCTTAAACTATGGTTCATAATCCCATGTGGAGTCTTGTAACTGAGTGTGGGGATTGTGAAATTATGGCATATTATCAATAAATATTTGATTTGTATTCCTATTTTAAATATCTACATACCTAGGGCCACATAAAAATTTATTGGACAAAAATAGATCGTGAGTGGAAAAAGTTTTAAGAAGCTCTAATCTCTATAGCTATATTGCTGTAGATTCTTTGCTAATATTTTATTAATTTTTTAATCAACCTCCCTAGTTTAGATAACAAGACTATATTTGTATCCTAGAAAGAATTTGATAGAATCCCTTTTTTTTAATACTTTGTAATTATGGAATTAATTTTTCTTTGAATGTTGGATAGAATTTGCTTGTGAATCTGTCTACTTCTGTTTTTGCTCTTCAGAGTTCATTTATGGCTTGCTCAATTTTTTTTTTCTGAATTTGAGTTGTTTAAAATTTTTATTCCTTGTTCTTTTAACTTAGATATTTTATAATCACAAATATTCACATATTTCTTTTAAGTTGTCAGTTTCATTAGTTTATAGTTGAGCAAAGTCATTTCTAAAAAATCCACAATTTCTTCTTTGTTGTAAATTCTCCTTTTTCACTTTTTATTATGGTAATTTAGTTTATTTCTTTTATTTCTTAAAATCAAACTTGCTAATGATTTCTCTATTTTTGGCACTCCCCTTCCTCCTCAAAAACCCAATTTTGACTTTATTTGATTAATTTGGTGCTTTTTAAATGTCAATCTTATTAATCTATTTCTTGATTTTCAGGATTTCTATTTTGTTGTTTAATTGGGATTTAATTTTTTTCTTTTTATGGCTTTTTAGTTATATGCTAATTTATTGATTTTTTTCCTATCTTTTGCCTATGAAAGTCTATAGAGATTATAAATTTTATTCTAAGGACTATTTTGGCTACATCCTCCAAATTTTGATAATTTGTCTCTGCCTTTATTTTTGATGAAATTGTCTACCATTTCTATGACTTGTTGGTTTACACACCAATTTTTTAGGATTGTTATTCAGTCTATTTTGAATCTATTTGTCAATGGCTTTTTACTTAATATCATTTTATTGCACTGTAGCAAATAAAGGAGATGTTTAATATTAATGCTTTTTTGCTTTTGTTTATTAAGTTTTTAAATGTCGTAATAATGGTTAATATTTGTAAAGGTACCCTGTACTGTTTGGGTATATATCCTTTCTATTTCTCTTCAGTAATCATCATCAGTCTATATTTCAAACTTTTCAAAAATTCTATTCAGGTCCTTAACTTCTTTCTTTTTTTGTCTAGCTTTCATAGGGATATGGTGAGATCCCTTACTATTATAGTTTTACTCTATTTCTCCCTGTAACATTTATTTTTTCTTTTAAATATTTAGATGCTATGACATTTGGTTCATATTATGTTCTGAAATGACTTCATTGTCTATGCTACCTTTCAGTAAAATGTAGTTTCCCTGTTTATCTCTTTTAATTAAGTTTATTTTGGCTGCTGCCTTCCTGAAAACATGTTTTTTGTTCTTGATTTTTTAAAAGTTCAGTTGAGACATAACAGACTTTGCTCAAACTCCTTATTTCAACTCTGTGTGAGTCTTTATGTTATGTGTCTAGTAAACAATGTATTGCTGGATTCTTCATTCTATCTAGTTTGTCCTTTAACATTTTGTGAATTCATAAAATTCACATTTTCAATAATGTTCATTAATTTTATATTTTTCTTTATTCAAGTATATTATACTTTCTTTTTTTCTTAGTACTTACTATTAATTTTTCTTCCCTCTTTTATCCTTCTTTCAACCTTAGGGTTTGTTTTACTTATGATTAATTCCTCCCTGAATCTACACTTCCTCTTATCCTTCCCCTTCCCTTTTTCTGTTCTCTCTTGTTTCCCTATTGAGTTGAATGTATATCTACACCAAACTATGTGTGTGTTCTACACATTTTTTTCCTCCTGAGGCAATTAGGGTTAAGTGACTTGCGCAGGGTCACACAGCCAGGCAGTGTTAAGTATCTGAGGCTAGATTTGAACTCAAGTTCTCCTGACTTCAGGGCTGGTGCTCTATCCACTACACCAACTAGCTGCCCCTTGTTCTACATACTTTTAAACAATTCAAATGAAAGTGAGGTTCACATAATGTCTATTTCCCCTACCTAGTAATTATAGGCTTTTACTTGTGAACTCTTATTACCTATAATTTCACCCATTTTTCCTCTGCTTTTTTCCCTTTTACAATAGTCTTTCCTCATTTTTTCCTTTCTTCTTTTAACATTGTCAAAATAATATTAGGGCTTTGAAGGGAGCCTTATATCATCTTCTCTTTATTAGAATATAAATAGTTCATCTTTATAATGTCCCTTATGATTATTTACTTGTTTTCACCTTTTTATGTTTGTCTTGATTTTCATATTTATATGTCAAAGTTTCTCTCTTTTCATTAGGAATACTTGGAAGTCATCTATTGCATTGAAGATCAATTTTTTTCTCTTAGTAGGATTATACTCATTTTCTGTAGGGTAAGTTGCTTAAAGGCCTAGGACTCAACTTATTTTTGTAAGTTTTTTGTCTTTTGGAATATCAAGTTACGTACTCCTTTTTTATAATAGCTACTAAATCTTGTGTGATCCTGTTTAATTTGTACTTAAATTCTTTATTTCTGGTTTCTTGAAGTATTTTTTACTTTATCTGGAAGCTCTGAATTTTTGTGAAGGTATTCCTAAGAGTTGTCATTTTGAATATTTCTCTCAGGAAGTGATGGTTGTTTTCTTTCTATTTTCACTTTCACCTTGCTCCAATATGTTGGAGCATAGAAATCTCAAAGAGATTTCTTTCAAGATTTCTTAAACTATGATATTCAATTTATTTCTCTCTTTCTTTTTGGTCTTAAAATTAAGGTAGTTCAATGATGTTTAAGTTTAAGTTACCTGCCCTTAATTTATTTTCCAGGTCAGGTTTTTTTTTTCTATTATATACCTCACATTTTCTTTTCTTTTCTTTTTTTTTTTTTTTTTTTAGTTTTTTGAGTTTGGCATTTTGTAATATTTCTTGTTGTTTCCAAACTTTTATTCGACACATTTGTTATTTGGGTAAGATTTTGTACCTCTTATATTAACCTGTTGATTCTTTATCCATAGTTCTAATTTCCTTTCCAATTCTTTCTTCAATTACTCATTTCATTTATAATAATATCATCTTAAACTATTTCTTCATTTCTTTTATGAATTCTAATTGCTTTTATGGACAATCTGTGTTTTTCTCTGACACTTTATTCGTAGGTGGTTCAGAGTTATTCTCTCTGTCTCTGTCTCTGTTTCTGTTTCTCCCTCTTCCTCTCCCTGTCCCTCTCTTGTTCCTTTTCTTCCTTCCTCTTCCACCTCCCCACCTTTTTTTGTGTCTGTCAAAGTCCTGTTCTTTGCCTGGGTCAGGGTTGCAGATCTCTTGATAAGGTATCTGAAGTAACCTTGTGAAGCCCTTTCCTTGTGAGGAGATCTGAGTTCTAGATCCCTGTTTTTCTACAGAAGATCTTTTCCTTGGAGGAAGGGGTTTACCTTCAAGAAGTCACCAGGGACTAATCTAAATGCCTTTGAAGAATGAAACCTTTATTTTACCCCTGGAGTCCAAGATCTCTCCTTCCCTGGGAATCACACTGAGATACTTTTCTTTACCTTACTTTTCTCACCAACACATCAAGATCCCCTCTCCTCCAGGGATCAGATTGAGTTGAAACCCCTTTTTTTCCTGGATTGGAGGCATTTACTTTATTTTGCATAAGATTTTGATGTTGCTCCTCTTCTGGAGACAGAATTGAGACCCTCTTCGTTAGAGTGACTATGCTGTGGCTCTTTTCTTCCACTAAAGATCCACTGAAGCTCCCTCCCACAGGGATCTGAATTGGAATGACCATGACAAAAAGGCTGAGTTATACGATAATTAGTAGTCACAGTGGCTGAAAATAATGTTGGAAGGTGGTTGAACCACCCTGCACCTTTCTATTTCACCGATTTGACTTTGTCTCCTGTATGATTTTTAGAGAGGATTCTTTTTCAGAAGTTGATTGACTAGATGGCTACTGAAGTCCCTTCCAATTTTTAAATGCTATTAAAACTACTTTATGTAATAATGTGAGCAATGCTCCAATCTTAAGGTACCTTTCTTTTCTATTGAGAGGAGGGAAGTGTATTTTACTTCCTGTTCTCAGAGGGCAAGATTGGTCATTGCAATTAATCTGAATCCATTTATCTGGCTGTCTTTTTTTACAAAACTCATTGTCAAACTAAATAGAATTCTTGTTGTTTTTTTCCCACCTTAATAAAATTACATAAAGAAGGCAATGATCTAAAA
This sequence comes from Antechinus flavipes, assembly GCF_016432865.1. Taxonomy (NCBI): domain Eukaryota; kingdom Metazoa; phylum Chordata; class Mammalia; order Dasyuromorphia; family Dasyuridae; genus Antechinus; species Antechinus flavipes. The sequence continues at coordinate 661,070,606 of NC_067398.1, read as the reverse complement.
TGAAAAGTGGAAGAGTGGCTCCTCTCTACATTAGGAGAGAAAGTTCTTTACTGGGATGCCCCTTACAACAATATAATCACAGGTCAATATAATCACAGCTTTTCTGCCATAATTTTAAAGAAATATCATTGGGCTTAATGTTTTTTAAGGTTCCTTTCAGCTCTAAAATTCTATGTTAGAATGTTAGAAAATCTCTGACATTTTATTGTCTATGTGTTTACATACAGACATGTATACATATATGTATACACTACACACACATACATCAGGAATGTAGTAAGCAATTGGAAGGCAATAATCTTTGCCTAGCAGTTGCCTTCTTTTCCTGTGTTTTCCCCTTTCTATTTATGTGATTAGAAAATAAAAAGAATCTTAGTGTTAAGAAAACTAAAAAACTCAGACCCAAAGAACCCTTGTCAGTTTGTTGGAAAGACATCTTCTAAGCTAGTGTCGATTTGGCATAGTACAACAATAAGACATTAAGCAAAGGATAACAAGGAATTTCTAATCCTAAATCAGAAAGAGGTTTCTAACATTGGTATCATTTCTGACCTTCTGTCAATGGTGATCTGGAAGTGGAGGTTAAAAAATGACAAAGTTTGCATGCTTTTTTTTAAAACTAAAGATTGTTTTATTTTCCAAAAAAACCTTGGCTCTTGGGATGAAGAATATATATTTTTGGAAAATAAAATGTACTATAGCCAAGGTTCTGAAAGTTGGGCATGGGAGAAAAAGCTGTTAAGGATGTCCTCCTAGCACTTTTGAAAAGTACTAGAGCTAATATTTGGGCTTTAAGTTAAAAGAGAAGAGACAGAATCCACTATTATTTCTAATAAGAAAGGGATGATACCTTAATTGAGAACTTCAGTTGAATCTAGAAAAAAAGACCTGCAGAGATGGCAAGACCAATAAAGCATCATCAAGCACCCCATGTGAGACTAGCAGTAAGCAAGGACTGTCAGTCTGCACACCATGGTTCTTAGCAGAGCCAACTACTTGCTTAGTGGAGAATGGGAATGAGGGCTAACAAGACCAGTACAATTATTTATCATCAGTCCTACAATGCTATTTAAAACATTGGAGAGAGTTAATTTTTATTGCACTCTTCTTTCTACCTCACTAAGACAGTGTCAGAGGCAGGGTTTGAAACTATGGCTAACTCAGATCTAGCAGAATTCAAAATCCTGCTCTACAGATATTGCTCTATGTAAAATCCGTAGCTATACTGTGTTGGATGCATAAGTTGCCCCTCTTCACATATACCCTGGCCACATGCTTCCCATGTGCATGCTTCTTTATAGATGTGTCCTGGTCATTTGCATTCCATGAATATATGTCCGTTTACTTCACTAATGATGTGTGCATTTGTAAGAGAGGATGCCCTAGGCTTACAGGGGAAATGTTCTACTGCTTCTTTTCTCACTGCTATTTCATCAAATGCCTTTGAATTGAATTAATTGCTTCCTCTGTCTGAGTAGGAAAAGTAAACACACGAGTGGGAGTTTATGAGTTACAATTTGGAATGGATATGAAAACACAGAGTTGGTAGAGCCTGGGGTAAGCTTGTTTGGGGAATGCATGTTGGTTGAAGGGTACTCCCAAGTGGTACAGAAACCTTTTATCTTTTTTTTCTGACTACATAAGTCAGAGCAATTTATTTTTTAAAGTTAAACTCCATTCAATTTAAATATACTCCACCAAGATCCACATTACTGGCCCAATAGTAGGGGGAAATGGTCTAGATTTTCATAGAATTTCAGAGCTGGAAGTGACTTCAGGTTTTATCTTGTCCAACTTGTACTAGAAGAAAGAAATCCCTTTTATGACATTCATTCAATTATTCAACAAACATTTATTAAGATCCTATTATGCATTAGGTACTGACACTACTAAGAGGAAAAAAAAAAAGAAAATTGTTCTTGCCCTCAAGAAGCTTGCATTCTGGGGTGAGGAGGGGGAAGAAGTATGGCAAATAAGAAAATACAAGACAGTTGAGCTGATAGGAAAAAAAACATTTAAGGGGAGGCAGCATCTCAATTAGGTCCAGCAGGAAACTTAAAGAGTTCAAAAATTGGAGGAGAGGAGGAAGTACATGCTAGATCAGAGATCTTTATGAAGACACCAATGGAAGATGGAAATAAAAATTTGCAGGAAAGCTAATCTGCTAGTTTGGCTGGAATTTAAAATGCTTTAAGGTATTTAAATCAACCTGGAAAGGTGACTGGGATGGAAGTCTTTAAATGCCAGGCTCCCAGATATTGTATATTAGTGTGTAAATAACACTTTTGAGCTGGAGAGTGATAGTGTCAGAAGTGAATATTAGTAAGATTATTTTAGCATGTGTCTGTACAGCAGATAACTTGGAGAGGGGAGGAACTAGAAGACAGGAGATTAATTAGGCAAGTGATCATTCAGTTTCTGTTAGATCTCTTATGATAGAACACCCTAACATGCAAGATGGCTCATTCTGCTTTGGAACAACTCTGTTAAAAAGTTGATAATCACTTATTAAGCATCTATTATGTACCAGGCACCAAGCTAAGTGCTGGGGACACAAAATGTGGCAAGACCTTGTCCTCAAGGAGTTCGCAATCTAATTGCATAAAAACCTGACTCTGAAAATTGACCATGTGACTCCTAGTACCTAAAAACAGTTGAGTACATTTGGGCCAAATGTTTCCATGGAGATATCATCTCCTTAAAAACACAAATGACCAAATGAGTACAAACCATCCCTCAATAATCTTCCTCTATCTCCATTTGGATTCTTATTTGACTTATTTCCTATGACAACTTATCTGTCCTATTAGAATGGAAGGGGAGAGCAATCCTGCTGACTGTGATAGGGCTTTGGAGTGCCAAGCTAGAGATGCTCCATCAATACTGAGGGAATATTTATTTAGGATAGAGGAGGAAGCTTTGGGGAAGGGGGAAACTGGGCTATGGGGATGCTGAGTCCGTCAGGCTCAAGGGCCCAGGGGCTGTGGGCAAGGGGAGAATATTCGGAAAAACTTTGCTTGGTTGGTGCTGCACTGTGAGTTCAGACTGCTGAGTGTGTAGGGAGATGTGCATAGAGCAAAGCTGAGAAGGTTGAGCCCTGTGTTGTGTCCTCCAGGACCTGTTATTCGGGACAGACTTTTTTCTTAGCCACTTCCAGGAGCTTCTGGCCTGCTTGGTTTTCGGGGCTACTACAGAGGGTGTTATGCTTGAAGAACATTCTGTCCTGCTTATTCAAAAGCCAGTGATAGAGACCACATAACCCCTCATCACATTTCCAAGGATTTTCTGAGAGATCAAATCCATCCTTCAACTGGCCCACCTTATCCAACAGCCCACTGGGGACCTGTGCCAGCGAATTGTTGGAGAGATCAAGCATATCCAGCTCGCCCAAGGAGCTGAAAATGCCGGAAGACAGCTTGTTTAATCGGTTTCCCTGGAGGAAAAGGGAATGCAGGTATGGTGTAGCAGAAAAGGTGCCCTCGGGCAGAGTCTGGAGCTGGTTGCCCTGCAGATGAAGCCTTTCGAGGTTGGGGAGGCCCTTCAGGAGATTGGGGGGCAGCTCCAGCAACATGTTATCAGATAGATCCAGGACCTGCAGGGCTGTAAAGTTGAGGAGCAGATCTGGGGGCAGTCTTTGGATCTGGTTTTCAGACACATCCAACCACTTCAAGGCCACCAGCCCTTCCAGCCAGTCCACTTTGAGAGTCTCTAGTCTGTTTCCTTTCAGCACCAAGGAGTGGAGGACTGTCGAATTTCTGAAGAGTCCACTGGGTAGCTCAGACAAGGTGTTATATGTCAGGTCCAGCACCTCAAGCCTGGGTGTGGGTTTCAGAAGCCCAGAGTTTAAATTATCAATCCTGTTGCCTGCAAGGTGCAATTCCTGGAGATTGGCGAGGCCCCTGAGGGCATCACTTGAGAGCTGTGAGAGGTTGGTATTTTCTACAGAGACAAAAGTAGTATCCACAGGAAGACCCGTGGGGAAGCTGTCCAGAGGGCCACAGGTGGCTGATGTGCCATTGATTTGCAAAGTACAGTTGCAGACCTTGGGACACTGAAGAAGTGCTTGGCCAGGAGAAGAGAACAGCAGAAGAAACAGCAGCAGCTGCATGGCTAGAGAGCTACTCAGACCACAGGCAGCCGGGCTGTGGACACAAAAAGATGAATCACTGCTTGGATGCTACGCAATCTTGTCCCAAATCCCTGAAATTCTCTCAGGGTAAACATAAGGCAAAAGGGTAAACCAGATGATCACCTGAGCTTCCTTACAATTCAAAGAATTTTAGCAGTAACTTTCTAGTAGCTTTTCCCATCTCCAGTGTCTTCCCTTCCACTCAGCCCTTTACACCTTCCCCAAATACTTCCTTCTGAAAGATCTTGCTGTGTCACCCTCTTCAAAAATCTGACATTCAAGATCCCACACACCCTCCAACGTGGAAACACTACCTTTCCAGCTTCATCTTATATTGTTTGTTCAAAAATTCCTTCCAAAGGATCACAGGATTTAGGATTAGGAGAGACTGCAGAAAGTGCCTGGAGCAACTTCCTCCCTCTCTGTATGAGGAAACAGGATCCAGGAAGGGGACTGACTTGCTTAAGACCAAAAGTCAGTTAATGTGGCAGAGGTGGGCACTAGAATGAAGGCCCTCTGATTCTAAATCAAGAGACCATTCCAATACATAATACTGCTTCTGACATCTCACATTCTGTGTTTTAAAATTCCAACTGTGACATGGTATTTTGTAAAGCCTGACATTCTATGAATATCTTGAATTTGAACAATGATTCTATTCAAGAGAGAGCTCTTCTATGAGAAACTCCTTCTTTTAAAAGTCCCTTCTAAGGTTCAGTGTTATACATTGTCTTTGAGTCCAAGTGGTGTTTCTACTTCCCACCTCCCAGCATAATTTGGAGGCGGCTGTCATCTTTCTTACCATTATCCTAGTGTCTTTGCTCACAATCCAGTTCTCTTCAACCAGAATGTCCCTCCCCCTCAGTCTTTCCCTTTCTTCCCAGCCATAGTCTACTTGATGCACTACTTTCTCCAGGAATCCCTCCCAGCTAGCCTCCTTCCCAATTGTTCAGAGCTCTTAGAATTCATAATCTCAGAGCTGAAAGAGACTGAGACAATCCTTTCATTCTACAGGAGAGGAAACTAGGACCAGAGAAAGGAAATGACTTACTTACAATCAATTAATTAGTCACCATCTAAACCATATGTTCTATGACAGATCTTCTTAAACTTTTTCCACTTGGGATCCCTTTTCACTTGAGAAATTTTTACATGACCCCAAATATATAGGCATATAAAACAGGCATACAAAATCAAAAATTTACTGATAATAAATTATGATTTCATGACACCCACATTCAGTTACAACACCCCATATGGGCTACAAACCACAATTTAAAAAACTGAGGCTTAGAGGGGAGCATTAGGGTATCCTGGTTGATGGCCTTGTCCCTTCCCATCTCCATAAGAAGCTAGATAGGACCCAGAAACACCCTTCTTCCCCTTCTCTTGATCTAGTCCCATTCCCAGCTTTTCTGATTAAAGTTCCCCTCCCACTTCTGTCATTAATTGAATCCCCTGCTTCTGTTACAGTCCTGGTTTCTCTTGCATACACATGCATATGCACTAATTGTCTCTACATTTATGCAAATGTAAAGCTGTATTTCTATTGCTATTTGTCTCTGTGCTAAGATGTGTATTGCCCTATCTGTTTTTGCATTTGTGTTTCTAACTTTCTATTTGTGTATATCTATCTGCTCCTGTATTTGTGTATCACTAATAGGTTTGTTAGTGTGCCGGATGTGTTTATTCTTGTATGTGCCCCAAGTTCTTACCTTTGGCCAGACTCTGTGTTATAGGAGGACATAGTGTCTGTTCAGCTACTGCTCACTGGCTCTTCCTTCTGGAGCCTTCCTGGGGTAGAGATTTTATACAAAGGTAGGTGGGGCAGGAAACAGGGAAGAACACTCCTGTAAAATCTCTACCCACACTGACATGGTCTAGTTCAGGGCCTCTGCAATTGCTTGCAAAATCACTGTCCAGTTAAGGGGAAGAGGGAGGGGAGGAGACTTCCCAGAATAGGTGTCACGATTGGGGCTACTCATCCAGATTTCTCTTAAATGTTATCCCTAGTTTTAAGGTCACATGTCCTTTCCTTACAACCTCTTCAAGGTTATAAATCCAAATTTCAGGCTCTTGGGAAAAGAAAGGAAGAAGGAAGGTGGTGGTGGAGGAGAGGAATAACGTTCTATGAATCCTGGAAAGGTCCACTGAACATAAAAGTTCAGCTGATGGGGACCTTAGAACACAGACCATCAGGGCATGGAACATAGAGCTGGGAGTAGAAGAACAGGCTGGTGCTTGGAACAGAGAACATCCTGAGAAGGGAGAATGTCAGAGCTAGGGATGTGTGTGAGGAGAAAGCTTTTGGGCAGAGAATGTCAGTTCTGGGAGGACCCAGAATATTCATCTCTGGGTCTCTGGGGAGGACTCACCTTGCCCAATCCATCTTAACTGGCAGATGGGGCAATGGAAACCTGGTGAAGCAAATGCCTTGCAAAGTAACGGGAAGTAGAAGTGGGTCAAGGCTGAGGGTGCAGGGTTCTTTCTTGTTCTTTACTTTGGAGTCTGTCCCATGGGGTTTCATCATTGTCATGGGGGTCAGAACTGTTGGTGGCAGAGAAATTGCTGCTTCCTGCTCTCTCTTAGCTGAAGAGATAGATGGACCTCCCCTTGCTGGGCCTGAAGCCCCTACAGATTCCTTCTTGTCAGTCATCTCTTTATCCATATTCTTACCTGCTTCCCTCCTTCATTGTCTGAGCAGTGAGACAGAGACAGTGAGGTTCAGTGTAAAGAGCTCTGGCCCTGGGAGCAGGACATCTGAGATCTGTGACTGTCACTTTCCTTCTCTGCCCCCAGTTTCCTCATTTGTAACATGAGGATGTTTGATTCAATATCCTCTGGAGACCCAGCTAAACTCTTAAGACATGTTGTGATTATATGATCATCATACACTATGAGAAGAAAAGGGTGAAGGAGAAGATGCGATTTTACAAAATGGGAAAATGAGACCCTCGACGGGGGGAAAGTCTCTGTGCTCTCTGTTACAGTTCTGTTTCCTCTCTCTGATTGTCCCATAGGAATGACTTGGTTGCCCAGCCTTCTCTTCAAATGAATTCAGTGATAATGATTCCCAGTCTCAGAACACCAGTCCCATGTGCTTCTTCAATCTCATATACACACAAATATATACACATGGACATGGAAACGCAGAGACACGTACACAGATGGACAGACAGACATAGAGCTGGCCCGCTGTATTTCAAAGAATGAGATTAACAGAAGGGCTCTAGTTTAGCTTCACTTCTGCCATATCTCCATGTGACTTTGTGATTGTCCTTTGTGGGACTCAATTTACAGGTTTCCTCATCTGTAAAATGGAGTTGGAGCTGATGATCTAAGGAGACCCCTTTCAACTTTGACTTCATTATTTGTTCAAAAGTTCCTTCTCTGACACTCCATGTTCCAAGGTCCCCTCCAGCTAGGACATTCTACATACCAAGGACCTTTCCAGCTCTTTCATTCTGTGTTCAATCAATCAACCAGTGTTTATTGAGTGCCTACTAGATGCAGACAAAAAGGAAACAGTCCTTGCCCTCAAGGAGCTCACATTCTATAGAAGACAACATGTACAACATATATACATATAAATAAATACAAAGTAAATATGTACAAAATATGTGTTGACCAGACACATGAAGGTGTTAAGAAGGTCCTGGTGAGGAACTTCCTTGACCAATACCAAAAAAAAAAAAAAAAAAAAAAAGGAAAAGAATGTTGGCTCTGAAGTCAGAGAAACTGGATTCAAAGTCTACCACTGAGGTTTTCTATCTGGCTGCTCTTGGACAGATCATTTCATTTCCCTGGCCTCAGTTTCCTAATCTATAAAATGAGATTTGGACCATTCCTTCCAGCTTGAAATCTATGGAACCTATGAAATGCATACAAAATAACCAAGGTAATTGGGGCATAGGGAGGCATTAGCCGCTGGCAGAGAGGAGTAAGAGGTCGTCTGTAGGAGGTGGCATTTGAGCTGAGATTTGAAGGAAATCTTAGGGATCCTATGAGGTTGCAGCGAGGAGGGAGGGCATTCCAGGCATGGAAGACTGTCTAATTCAAAGGCCCAGAGAGGGGAGATGGAGCTTCATTTGTGAGGAAGCTTCTCACAAGTTTGGCTGGACCATGAGGAAAAGGGAGTTGGAGCCAGGTTTGGAAGGGTTTTAAATGCCAGGAGTTCTAAGGCCTCTCTGTTTTAAGGCTCCTCCCAGCTTGAACATGCTATGACATAAGGTTCCTCCCACCTGTGATGGTCCACGACCCAAGGTCCTTCCCAGCTCTAGCTCCATCCCCCTCATCCTCTAGCTTCAAGTTCACTGAGGGATGTAAAGAGCCTCCAGCTTCCCTAAGATATGATCCCATGTGGCTGAGCAGTAGTGCCCTAGGGCAAAGCCACCACTGCTGCCACGTTTAAATAAGAATAAAAATAATTTACGTTTCTATAGCATCTTGAACTTGGAACTGATTTCCATCCAACCATCCTGTGAGGTAGGTAGCATGAGTGTTATTATCCCCATTTCACAGGTAAAGAAACTGAAACTCAGAGGTGCCTTATCCAAGGTCACACGGATGGCAAATCCTGGACCCAGACCCAGGGCCCCTGACTCACGGGGTGGACCCCAGCCACATACCCACAGCCCTGGCATCCACCACATCAGCCAGCCAGGTGGATGAGAGCCAAAGAGAGGGCCCAAGCAGTGGGTGTTGTAAACAGAGTTTTATTTGGGGGGTGGGGGGAGAGGGCTAATTCCAGAGTTAATACAGAGCACAGCTGTTGCATGCATGACCTGCAGGTCAAAGGTGGAAGGTCACAGGTCACGAGAGGATGGGAGGTGCTGGGGACCTTCTCCCTACCCTGGGACCCTATTTTACAGGGGTACTGTACCCCCCAGGGCCCCCTCCCCTGAGCCACACCAAACCAGAGCCCTTTAGACAGCAGTGTCTGGAGCATGGAGTGAGGGATGAGGGGGAGAAGGGGGGGGAGGTTGGGCTGGAATGGGAGAGGTGAAGACCCAAGCTCCTCCCCAAGCTGGCAGACACACGGCCATCTTCCCTGAAGGGGTGGGATCCCACCTCCCATGACCCCCTGCCAGTCTGAGCCACTTCGCCTCTAGAGCTCCTGCTAGATACCAGTAATACTGGCTCCGTACCTACCATGCTTACTCAGGCTCTGCCTCCTGCTGGCTAAGTCGCAGATGGCTCCCACCAGCCTGTACCGATGACCCCACAATCGCCACACGCCAGCTGCGGCCCCTGTACACGGACGCGCCCTCTCCCACTGCTCCCTTCCTCCAGGATGGACACGGGCATGCACACGCTCACACACACATATACCTACCCAGCGACCCCCACACACATACACACATACACACACGCACACCCAACTCAGAGGACCCCTGGCCCAAGGGACCATTTGGTGGGGGAGGGACACCCAGGGGCAAGGGAGGGGGGAGCTCTGTCCAGGCCACGCCCCTGGCCAGGGGGCAGTTCCTCGGCCCGGCCCACTGAGCCCGAGATTGTGCAATTCATTAAAAAGAAAAATGAAACAGAAAAGAAAAACAACCAGGAGAATGGCAGATAAGAAATGATAGGCCAGTCTCCAATCATAGGGATGGTAGGACGGAGAGCTGGAAGGGGCCTTAAGACACCATCTAGTCCAATCTAGTCCCTCGCTTCGCAGACAAGGACTCTCGGGCCCAAAGAGGTCAGGTGACCGCTAGTCAGAGGCAGGGCAGGGATTCGAAACCAAGTCCCCTGACTCCCAATCCTTCCCATCCCAGACCAGCACAGCTTCTTCCAACCCCCGAGGGAAGGGATCAACGCTCTTGTGCTTCTTGTGCTCCCCGGGGGTGCCGCGGAGGGCCGGTGTGAGAAGGAACCCCAACTCCCCAGAAGCACCCTGCTTGGAGGAGGACCAGGGCCGGCTGTTGCTTTGATGAGGGCCTAGGGGCCATCCTTCGCCTGGCCAGCTTCTTCCTGTGCCCGAGCTGGCAGGCACCGTGCCTGGGTCCCCTTGCCAGGGAAGTGGAGGCCAAGAGGATATCGGGGGGCATCGATGGGCTGTGTCCCCCGCCTTTACTGCACAGGGGGTGCAGTCCTCTCAGGCCCGTAGGGGAGCAAGCGGGCAAAGTCTGTGAGCGGGCGGGGGCGGCGGGCGTGGGGGGGCTCCCCCGGGCGACTCTCACTGCTGCCGCTGTTGAAGGTGTGAGTGCGCCGCAGGGCGGGGGCGGCCGGGCCGCTTCTCGTCAGGCTCCCGGTGGGAGGGCTCCAGGGCCTCGAGAGGCTGTCAGTGGCTGGGTCCGGGTGGCCCGTAGGCGCTGAAACTACCCGCCGCCGGTCAGGGCTGGCGTGGGGTGTGATGGGGAAGTCGACGTAGGAGGCCCGGCCCGACCTGGCTTGGGAGGGGGCCACTCCGCCCACTTGGTCCCGGCCCCCGGCCATAGCCGAAGGCAGGAAACGCACGTCGCCGCCCGCCTCGGGGTCTGGCCCGTGCCCGCCACTGTGCAGCAGGATGATGGAAGAGGAAGAGGAGGACGCAGCACCAAGGGACGGGGCGTTTCCAGAGGGCTCCCGGAGCACGGTGTGCAAGACTCCTTGCGTCTGCTCCCAGCCGCGCCGCGGCAGTCCGCCGGGGCAGCGCTTCTGCTGCAGCGGGGTCTGCTCGGGGGTGGGCAGGAGGCCCGAGGCGAGTTCGTGCTGGCCGGCCTGTAGCAAGGCTGCTTGGGGCCAGCCGTTCTGCATGAGGGGGGCCAGCAGGGTCTCAGGGGGCCCAGCCCGCGGCCCGGCCCCCCCACGCCGCTCACCCAGGCGGCTCACGCTCACCACCTGGCCCTCCCCGCCATGGGCCAGGATCGCCTCCTTATCCTTGCGGCGAGCCAACTCCCGCCGGTCTCGATGCCCCACGAACCAGCAGACGCTGAAGCCCGAGACCACGGCCCCAATGACAAAGGCAGCCACCGAGGAAGTCACCAGCAAGTTCACAGACACGAGGCCAGCCCGCTCCTCCATGAAGCTTTCCCGAAGAAGCCCTGGGACACACGTGGGAGGGCTAAGCCCCAGGCAGATGACACCAGCCCTCCCACCTTCCTTCTGGCCGCAGGAGTGAAACTCCAGGGTCTGAACGGCTGACGGAGGGAAGAGAAGCTTCCGCCCCACTGCCGAGGGTCCTCAGGAACCAATAACTGCCCTTAGCATCTCTTAGCTTGTCTCCATCTATTTCCCTCCACACCCGTCTCCCTCTATGTCCATCTCCTGGCCCGGAGAGCTTCAGTGCTCCAACAGGCTTGGTCAGACATGGGCAGCACAAAGCATGATGGGAACGGGCCAGGGTCTCCCAGTCCTTGGCCAGGGTTTGGATATGTGTGGGCCCAGATGCTAGGGTGAGGCTGGGGGACAGTTGGAGGGAGGATCATAAAGTTTCCCTTCCTCAGGAAATATTGCCAGGTTGGTTTAAGTCAGGCATCCTCCCTAACCCTCAAGCACTCACCAGTACAGTCCCCTAAGCCAGATGTGCTAGCTCCAGAGATGTCCTGGTCAAAGATAGCCCTGCAGGAAAGAAGGAAGAAATGACTGTTTATTAAATACCTACTATGTGCCAGGCACTTGTACCAAGCATTTTACAATCATTATCTCATTCCGTCTTTACAACAATCCTAGTATATAGGTGCTTCTATTTACAGATGAGCAAACGAAGGCAATCAGATTACTAATTGTCTTGTTCAGAGTGGCCTTCTGGGGCAGTACCTTTAAAGACTTTTCTATGAATATATGTGACAGAAAGAGATCGTAGGAACAAATCAATGCACATAAGTACAGAGTTCTAATACAATCGTGCTGTTTAAGAGAAGCATCTCCCTTATCAGAAGCTTGTTGATCAGAAAGTATTTATTAAATTCTTATTATGTGACTGTCAAAAAAAAAAAGTGCCTTGTTCAGGATAACACAACTTTTATCTAAAGGCCAGGTTTGAACATAGGTTAACCCTGATCTGATGTGCCACACAGCCAGCTATGGGGGACAAGTGGAAAAAGGGAGTATTCAGAATCCCATAGTCCATTCCTTTTCTCATTCACATCCTAAGGATGCAAGAAGGGGTTCTTGAATCTGGAATGAGTTTATCATTTGAGCAGATTTAGAGCTAGAAGGAATCAGGGAAGTGATCTGGCCCAGACTCCTCATTTGATATGTAATATTGAAGCCTAAGGAAACAGGTCTGGATTTGAGGTCACATAACTAGGAAGTAGCAAAGGTGGATTTGAACCCACACCTTTGAACATCAAATCCCTCTTTCTGCTTCTCCAGTCTTTCACTATTAGAGGCCGGCGGGGACCTAGGGTGGTCACCAAGGAGGGCTAAAGGGAAGGCTCCCCTAGCTACTGCTGGCCTTATCTCTTTGGAAATTTCACCTCATTTCAGTGACACTTTCAGAATTACAAAATGCTTTCCTCAAAATAAGCCCAGTTATCATGCTGTTTCCCCTCTATCTTATAGAGGAGAAAAATGGGACTAGATATCTGGATAATGCAGTGGGCATAGCACCTGGAGTCAGGAAGACTTATCTTCCTGAGTTTAAATCTAGCTGTGTGACCCTGGACAAGTCCCTTAACCCTATATGCCTCAATTTCCCCACCTGTAAAACAAGCTGGCAAACCACTCCTGTATCTTTGTCAAGAAAACTCCCATTTAACATATATTTTATCATGTTAAATATATATTGGGTTATTTGCCATCTAAGGGAGGGGATGGAGGGAAAGGGAAGGGAAATTGGAACACAAGGTTTTGCAAGAGTTGATGTTGAAAATTTATCCATGCATATGTTTTGAAAATAAAAAGCTTTAATAAAAAAAGAAAACTCCCAAATGAGGCCTTAAAGAGACATGACTACTATGACTGAACAACTGGAGGTGAAATTAAATTGGAGAGAATGCCACATCCATGGAAGGTGACTAGGGTGAGTTGAAGGGCCATTGATGCTGAGTTCGACTCCTGACTTGACACTTCTTCCTCAGCTCACCCCATACCTGGTGCCTGGGGCCAGGAAGATGCAGGAACCATCAGGTGTCCAGCCACAGTATGGGTCCTGACTGCCGATGCAGTTCCTGAGGGACAGGAAGGAAAAGGGACAAAGAGGAGCAGAGGTAAGAGATCCAAGTGCCCTCGGGCATGTCATCAGGGGACTGTCTCCCAGGCTTCCCCCAAACCTCCAGCTTTTCCATAGTTCTTTTATACCTCTGGTTCCCCAAGGCCCCCAGAGAACCCAGGAGACACTGACTTCCAGGCCTAGGGTGAGGTGGATTCTCCCCCAAACTTAAAGAGCTTCAGAAAACTCACTTCATGCAACCCGAGTGCTGCTGACAACGGGCCACGGGCACACGGACCACACACCGAGGGAAGGCTACCAGCAGGGCCCCAGCTGTGGGGTCAATCTCCAGACTCAGAAGCCTCCGGCTCTCCTCAGGGCCACGCCCGCACCTGGCCAGAAAAAAGGATCAGGTGGGCTCTGGACCAGACAAGTAATCAATGGGGAAGGGGGAAGCTGGGAGTGGGTTGGGACTGTTCTTATAAACAATCCTGACAAGCTCCTAAGGACATGGAAGGTGCCACGGCCCACAGAGGTGGGGACAAGCTCAAACATACCCTACCCCTCTACTAGCACCTCCCACACACCCTCACCTGTCGGGCCGGTAGGTCTCAAACTCCTCCAGAAAGACGCTCTGCTCAGTGGGGCCCCGGGAGTTGCTACTGGGTCGGATTAGGAACTTCAGCACAGTGCCCGTATCAGAACCCAGGAAGACAACGGTCTGGTTCCCCCAGGGCCCTGCACTGGTGTCCACAGCTACTCGGGTAAGCTGGTGTCTAGTGCCCGGGAAGAAGAATGGAAGGTCAGAGCTTGGGCAGCTTCATCACTGGTCATGCCCACCAAAGGACAGCTGCTTTACTCAGGTGAACATAATTTAATGGCCTTACAGGACCATGGGACCTTACCACAGGTCTACCTGGCCCATCCCATCTACCTAAGATATCCCAAAGGTGAGCACTGATATATAAACATACACGCTAACACACCTATAATGATACAAGGCCTTTATGTGGATTAGAACTTGATCAACGTGTGGATTGTTGAATATCGACACAATATATGTATATACCAATGCCCACAAGCTTGTTGTTCCCCTTATATCCAATTCTCCTCTTGGCTTTTGTATTTCTATTTTGTATTTGTGAAAGCACATTCACTCAGGCTTCCATATTCCTACAGTTGAAACCATCTTGGACCCTTTTCTCCACCCCTAACACACATCCTTTGGTTTATGGTTGATTTTACTTATGGACAATCCTTGTAATCACCTACTCCCTTCTATTCTCTCTGCTTATGTCCTAATCTTGCCCTCATTGCCACGCGCCTTCCTACACTCTCCGCAGTCCAGTCTTCCGAGCAATGTCCGAATTATCTCTCAGCCGGTCATATGTCTCTGTCCAAATAGCTTCAGTAGTTCCTTAGAGCTTACCAGGTAAAGTTCAAACTCTTCTGCCTGACATTTAAGGCACTCCCCACACCTTTCCAGCCTCATCTCATTGCTCTCCTATAGTCAAACTGGAAAATTTTCTGTCTCCAAAACTAGCTTAGGCTTTTCAGCTCCTTGTCTTAGTTCCTACTGTTCCCATATGGCTATACTGTCCTTCCTTTCTTCATCCCTTCCTTCTTCCTTCCCTTTTCCCCTCCTTTTCTCCTTCTCCCCCCAAAAAAAACCAAAAACCAAAAACCAAAAAACCTTCTTCCTCCAATCTCTCTTCTCTTCATTTCTCACTCAACTCTCTCCATGCCTCTGGACTTCATCATACCCTCTCCTTGTTTTTTCATTTCTTTTGGTATGTTGTCTTAGATTATTAGATTGTAAGCTCCTTGAGGGTAAGTATGACTTTTTTTTATTTTTAGTTATGACCCTACTGCTTATTACTGTGCCCAGAAAAGAGCAGGTGCTTAATAAATGTTTACTGATGGATTCTGTTGCAATATTACTACTAAGTGTGTATTATCATCTGAGTTTGTGACTTATCTTCCTATTGCTGTGAAGCCCATAATGGGGAGGGGCATCTTAGCTAAATTTTGTATCTCTCCCAGCACTGCGTACAGGACTTTGTATGCAGTAGACATGTCATAAGTATTTCCTGAATAATACATAGGTGCTGATATATATGCCAACATGCATATATGCTAATATAGCTTTAAGGTGACACTGTCTCCCCCCCCCCCAATACCACCAATAAAGGTAATGATCAACATTTGACTTGGAAGAACATACACAGTAATGCTTGATGACATGGATATAATTACGAATACTCCCTCTTATCCCCCTTTTCCATGTTTCCTCTTTTTCTCCACTTCCCTAGGTACTAACCGGGCAAGGGTGCGCACGATCCAGGGGGCATGGCCCAGGGAAGGTACTGCCTCATCCATAAGAGGGTGGGTCTTGACAAAGTTGAGGATCTCATCGGGGAAGGCACTGGAAGCATTGTAGGGCATTCCAGGGGCTGCACAGAGCCCAGGCCTGAGGAAGGAAGAGAAAGATTAGGGGCTGATCAAGATCCAGAGGGCTAATACACTGCTTCCACTGCACCCTGGTATCTTGGGATCATGGACAACTGACTAGGGTCAGAGGGTATGGGCTCAAATCTGGGCTTTGCCACTTAATGGCTTCATGTGAACTCAGGAGGACCTGAATTCAAATATAGTTTCAGACTCTTAACACTTTCTAGCTGTGTGACTCTGGGCAAGTCACTTAACTCCAATTGCCTCAGCAAAACAAAACAACACACACACACACACAACACAACCAAAAAACAAAACAAATAAAATATACTTATCCAAAAAAAATGTTTTTTTAAGTTCCTTGATCTTCTATTAAGAATCTTGGATTAGATGATCTCAAAGGAACCTTCAGCTCTGATTTTACTAGGACCTAAGTTCTAGTCAAGTCTTTGGCTGCCTGGCACTAAGGGCAGGGGTAAGACCCACCTCGTAGCTTTCCTGGTTTCTTTTAAGGACCCCCCTTTTAGAGGTGTCTTTTCTCTTAATTCTAGTGCCTTCTACCTGTTATCCACAGTTGATTTCATACATGTTTTATTGTGCAAGTGTTATATTATTTGCTGTTTCTTGAGGACAGGGAACCATCTTTTGCCTTTCTTTGTATCCTCAGAAGTTAGCCCAGTGCCCGGCATATAGTTACACTTAAATGCTTCCTGACTATTTTTTTTATTATAGCTTTTTATTTTTCCAAATAAATGCAAAGATAGTTTTCAGCTTTCACTTTTGCAAAACCCTGTGTTCCAAATTTTTTTCCCCTTCCTCCCCCTCCCATAGACTTTTTCCTTCTTCTAGACAGCAAGCAATCTGATATAGGCTAAACATGTGCAATTCTTCTAAACATAGTCCCATATTCATCATGCTGTGTATTACTGATTATTGACTGACTCACCGAGGCTTGGGTACCAGCTCTTCAGGCACTGGAGTCCAAATGGACTCTGGCGACTTCTGTTCTCGAAAGCGGCCCTCAAAGACAGCTGCCACCTGGCCCATGTCGAAGGCGCAGACAGCCGAGCCAGGGATACTGTAGGGGAGAGAGGGGTATGAGGGTGGGGAGGTCCCAGGAGAGTCAGAGACAGGCAGCTGGGAGCAAGGCTAGGGGTTATGGGGGAATTAAGGGCTGGTGGTGAGTTAGGGACATGGAAAACTTAAGGACTTGAGAGTTAAATGCTTGGGGATCTGGAGGCATGGAGAGTTGAAGTCGGGGTAGGAGAGGAGGGACAACATGAAAAATTGGAGTGAGGGCTAAGGGTACAAGGTGAATAAATCACTCAAGGAAGGTTTGCCCTGGGGAACCTCGGAGACAGAAAGACGTTTGGATGGGCTGAATTCTCCACTCTTGGGACCCTGCTAACAAGGCTATGAATTGGGGCTCATTTAGCAAGTACCATTCCCTGTTCTAATGACCTGTTGCTAGGGGTAGAAAAGAGGGCCAGGATCACAGGACGGCCTCCCAAATTGAGGATGCCAGTGGCAGCCTGGAGGACGTTGAAATAGAAGTGAGAGTCTCCAGGTACAGAGCAGTTGAGTCGGGCCTTCAGGAAGGATGTCCATTGTTTCTCCAATACTCGAGGGGAGCCACCCACATCGTTCTTGCACACGCGGCCCACACGAGACACCACAACCTAGGAGGTAGCCCTGGTGAGTCACATATCCCATCCATTCCCTAAACCTAGCCTGGAACTCCCACATGATAGATATCAGTCAGAAAGAAAGCAGTCTTATAAAAAGTACCATAGCCTGAAATCGGAGGAGTATGTTAACATCCTAGCAAGGGCACTAATTCGTTGTATGACCTTTGGCCAGACACTCTTTACTCTAAGCTCCAGCTTTTTCATTTGTAAAGTGAGAAGTCAGACCAGAAGAACTCTAAAACTCTTTACTATTGTAAGGGTTTGGGGATTTTGGGGGGCTTTTTTCATTGAAGAGACACACAAGTTTGGTGCAGGGGAGAGAGAGCTGGGTTCTGGTTCTATTTCTGCTACAGATACATCACTTCTTCAAGTCACTTTCCCTCTTTGGGGCCTCAGTTTCCTTATTTGTAAAATAGAATGAATAATAAAATGGGAAGAGATATTAAAGTGATCTGGAAAACATTAGTCCCAGTGTGAATGGAAGAAGCCTGCCATCTTCCTTTACGGTATCCAGCTCTGCACTGAGCACTCTACAAACTTGTTCTGGTGACTGTTATGGGTTAGAACTCAGGCCTTGGAGGCCCCAGAGATTGTATCAGGGGAGCGTTTATCCCACTTGCATCTCCCAGTCAGGAATTCACCTTCTCCAAGTAGTTGAACTCCATGGCAATCTCTCGGAAAAAGAAATACACGTGACTTCCCCACTCCACGGCATGGACGAAATAAGGCTCTGTGAGTCAAGGGATAAGATGAGGGGAAGAAAAGGGAGGTCAACATTCAGCTCTTACTGTGAGGAGAAACACTTCCTGGAGTGAGAATGTTTGTGACACATGCACTAGGCAGTTGAGTGGGGGGAAGGAGATTTTTAATGATGACAAGGGAATTTTGGGGGGTGTTGGGAAGTGGGATGGGAGTGGGAGAGAGGGTAGAATTGTAGAATGAAAGGACTTCCAAAATCATCCCACCAAGATTCTAGCTCCCAGGCTTATCATGTGAAGAACTGAGTTTTCTCTTTGTCTATCACCACTAAAGACTCTTATTTTGGTGGGTAATGCAGTCTGAGATGCTTTTCCTCCTCCCCTCCCCAGCTTCCCACCTTTGAACCACTTGGAATCATGCTTGACTGTGCGGAGTGTGGGGCTGTCGCCCAGACTTCGGTAGATGACAGCATCAATAGCCAGGAAGTCAGTGACAGTCGCTGTGAAAAGCATCCCACCTGGGAGGGCACAAGAGGGAGGCAAAGAACTAGGGATTAGGGGGCATACAGATTGGAAGCATGTACCAAACTGTATGTGCAATGGGCAAGTTCTTTCCTGGTCCACAGTGAGAGCTGAATAAGCCTAGAACAGCCAGTTACTTTCTGAGACCCTTTCTCCCATCTATGTAATGGGTGAGCTCTTTCCTGGTCCACACTGAGAGTTGTACAAGCCTACAATAGCCAGTTACTTTCTGAGATCCTTTTTCTCATCTATGCAAAGATTGAGCTCTTCCTTGGTCCACAACGAGAGCTGAATAAGCCTAAAACATCCAGTTACTTTCTGAGACCCTTTTCTCCATCTATGCAATGGGTGAACTCTTCCCTGGTCTATAGTGAGAGCTGAATAAGCCTAGAATAGCTAGTTACTTGCTGAGACTTTTTTTTCCCCATCTATGCAATGGGTCAGCTCTTTATCCTAGGGCTAATACACAGACAGAAGGGATGGAGGAAATGTATTTTTAAGCAAAAATTTCTCTATGAGGGTAGTATGCATGAAGGTTTGGGCCTATTTCACTGGAGACCTAAGGGATGTAAGGACTGACCGAGGGCCACATATTGAACATCAATCCTGGCCCATGGCTGGGCCAAGGACACTCACCAGAGAAGAGGGCAACATTGGCGTGTTTGGGATCATAGGGGCACCGGGCCATCCCACTGATGTTGTCTCCCATAGGCTCGAGGGTGTCCATCTGCAGGGGCAAGAAGGATGTGAGTGACCCCAGCGTCTCTTCTGTCCCAGCCTGACAAGGTCATCCACCTGCCCATTCATTTCCAGAGAGGGAAGATATTTCTAAATTTCTTTGAAATCCACAGGGCAAATCCTGAGAGTGAGCAAACCCTCCTGTTCTGGATCCATAGCCAGGGCCCATAGGCCTGGACTGGGCAAAGGTATAGCCCTGGGTCGAGGGAATAGGCAGGCTGGGACTTAAATTCTAGCTGAGACAGCCCTAAGGAGCACCGGTCCCATATGGGACTTGAATAGTGTTACAACTTATGTTTTGCTAAGATGAGAAAAGAAAATTGTGGCCACTCTCACTTAATGGCACGGTGAGAGGTAAGTAAGAGGAAGGGCAGAGGCAAGAAGGGTCGGAATTCATGCTGTGGTTGGTACTGCCCTGGGATGGGAGTCTGGGCAGCACCAGGTAGGGCCAGGACTCACGCTGTAGTTGGCACAGATAGGGTTGAACGCGTTGGACCCACACACAAAGAGGGTGTTATCATCTCGAACCAACAGCACCTTCACAAAGTTACGGCATTCACCCTGAGGAAGAAGAAAAGCATCATGGGGATTGGGAGGTGGGTAAGGGTTAGGGCCACCTACCAGGACAGTCCTGGGGGAAGGGACTTGAGTGTGAAAATGGGCATCGATGTCTGGGTCTGGAATGAGGAAAAAATGAGTCTTACCTCCTGCTTCCCCTTCATCCGACAGATGTTGATGTCATTTGGATTTGACTGCCAGGTCAGCTTCTATGGAAACAGAATTAGGGGCATAAGCTGAGGGGAAGGAGCTAGTGCCCAGGGCTGCAATGAATGAGGTTGGGTGGTTTTCAGGTCGATCAGGAGTGTGTGTGTGTGTGTGTGTGTGTGTGTGTGTGTGTGTGTGTGTGTGATATGTGAGAGACACACGCAGAGATAGAGAGAAAGAGAGAGACACAGAAACACAGAGAGATAGAGGGACAAAGATAGAGACACAGAGACAGAAACAGAATCAGACAGAGAGGCAGAAACAGAAAGAGAGCAAGAGATAGAGACAGATTGATAGAGACTAGAGAGAAAGACAGAGATAGGGAGATAGAGAGGCAGACAAAAAAAGAGAGACAAGAACAAGAGATAGAGGCAGAGATTGAGAGAGACAGAGACAGAGAGATAGAGAGACAAAGTCAGAGAAACAGGAGATAGAGCTACACAGAGAGACGGAGACATAGAGAGAAAGAAGAGGAGGAGGAAGACAGAGGGAAGAGAGAAAAGAGGGAAAAAATGAGAAAGGGGGAAGAAATGAAGAGAAGAGAAAGAAAGGGCAAGGGAGAGGAGTTAGAAGGGGAAAGGAAGGGAAGAGAAAAGATGAGAAGCTGGTTCTGTGCAGGGAAGGAACACAATCTCTATATCTGGGAATCATAACAAGAACAAATTCTCACTTCTCTAGTCCTTTCAGATTTACGACACAAATCCTCCAACTAAGATGGCTACTGTGTTATTCTTCCCATCTCAGAGATGAGGAAGCTGAGACTTAACAAGGTAAAGTGACTTGACAGAATCAAACAATTAGTAAGCATCAGAGCCAAAGTTTGAACCAGGGGTTCTCACATCAAATCCAGCTCTCAGGTGCTCAAGGATGCAGCATGGTTAGTACAGAATGTATTGGGTTCAAACCCTGGTTCTGCCATTTACTCTCTGAGAGAGACTTTGTGAGTCAGCTCACCTGACTGAGTGGCAGTTGCTTTATTTGAATGCAACAGAGGTGAGAAGGTGGCAGAATCGGGGCTTGGGTTAGAATGCCTCAAAAGCCCCCAAATCTCTGACCCAGTGATCTTCCCATGGTCCTCCCAGAGATTTGGGGGCGGGAAGTCAGTCTCCATGGGTGGGAAAGAGAGAGGGGGTGTCTCTGAGGCACGCAGAATGGGGACTGGTCCTGGGTGCCCTCCCTTCTTCCCTCCTTTCCTCAGCCCCACCCAATGAGGTCCTCCTTCACTCCCCACTCACCCGATGGTAGCGCAGTTCACTGGCTGTGGGAGGCTCCAGCTCTACTCGGTACAGGTTATCCCTGTGAGGGGAACCTGGGGCTCAGTAAGGGTGGGGGAGGGCATCCAGACAGACCCTCTGGGCAGCCCTTCCCTACCACCCTGCCACAAACAAGACATCCAACATGGCAGCCCACTAGCATGTCCCGACAAAGAAATACGTAATGTTGACATGCCTTCATGGACCCCAAATGTGCTAATGTCCCCAACAAACCAACACAGCCCAACCCAGTAACAAATACACATTAACATTCAATATGGCAACACACAAATCACATGCACCGATGTGTCCCAGATGGTAACAAGCCAACCCTTCCCTAAAACATGGCAGTTTACTCAAACATGCCCAGCTGCCCATACCTGTCTCCAATGAACAGGGTCCTGTTGACCCGAAGCATACGTTGAATGTTGAGCCCTTCGGTGCTAGAGGCTGGAGGGAAGCGGCTTGGACCACTGCCTGTGAACACTGGGTACTGCTTTAGGTCTGTGGGCCAGGGGAAGGGAAAGTGAGCTGCCCACTGTAGAGAATGACTTCTGGGAAGTCTCTCCTCTCCCCTGTTCTAGGACTATGGGGAAGGAATTCTTCAGGGGCTTGGAGGCATCCTTGCGTAGGATCTGCAGGATCTTTCTTTACAATGACTTCTCTCCCCCACAAACTTCCCAGGTTCCCCTCCCCTAATATTTCTCTTCCCTCCCCCTAAAGCTTCCAAGATCCCTTACTTCAAAGCCCCCAACTCACAATCCCGTGGTGCCACTGCGAGGGGTTGCGGCTCCTCGGGGAAGAGGCCCTGGACAGCTCCCAGCACCAAGGTCAGGATCTGAAGCAGGACGTGGGTCCAGGTCCTCAGCACCGGGAAAGGTGGCAGGCTGGACGCTGGCATGGTTCTGTGGCCAGGTAGGGTGCTCCTGCAGCATCGAGGGAGAAGAAACGGGCAGCGTACTGAGAGGGGATGGGCAGCTGGGAGGCAAGCGGATAGGGCACTGGGTTTGGAATCAGGGAGACTCATGTTCATGAGTTCAAATCTGGCTTCAGATACTTACAAGCTGTGTGACCCTGGGCAGGTCACTTAACCCCTATCTGCCTCGGTTACTCAACTGTAAAAGGAACTGGAGAACAAACCTCTCCGGTATCTTTGCCAGGAAAATCCCAAACAGGGTCACGGAGAGCGGGACACAATCGTATCCAGAGAACAACAAATTGGAAGGGAACTAGAAGCTGAACTTTCTTTGGCTACCACCAGGGGCCGCCTGAGAGCCACCCACTTCTTCCAGGGCCCCGAGCGCCCATGAGCCTCTGCCAGGAGTGCAGCCCCAGGGACAGAGATGAGACGGGTCCTGTCTGGGGAGAAGCTGCTTTCTGCACTCCAGATTTGGAGCCCTAACAAAGGTGATCCAATTGAGGCACTTGCCTCAGGCAGGCAAAGCTGAAAGGTGCCAAAAATCTATAAAATATTCATCTACTATCCCAGGCATACCATGCCATTAGGTGAGAGGGTCACAATTTTCTATTCTGGCCTTGGGCAAAAAATTAGTTGGTGACAGTGCTGCCCAAATCCCAGATGTGGCCAGTTCTGCGGCATCAGCACCATCCCCCCCCCCCCTTCTCCTCTGACAGACAGCCCTCTCACCGGCTCCATCTGTCAGCACCTCTCCCTCTATTGCGCAGGTCACCTCCAGGGCAGATTGCAACCTCCAGACCCCGAGACATCCTAGAGTTCCCAAGTGGCAGAGAGATGAAGCTAAAGGGGAACTGGAGGAAGAACTGGGGCACGAACTAGTGCCCTTGTCTTCGCTTTCAGGCAGGACTAAAGTCCGGGCCCAGAGGGCAATCAGTAAATGATAAATGTCTCCTCCCTACCCCCTTACCCAATTGCCTTGCAGTTAGTCGTGTGAGGGATTTTTTTTAAAGGGCTACCAATCTTTAGCTTTTAGTCAGAATTTCTTCAGTTTTTTCTACCAGATTTTTTTTGTCATACTATTTTATGTAAACTAAGGTATCTAGCTTTTATCAACAAATCTTGAAATCACACCAAAAAAAAAAATCAGGAACCTTACAATGGGAAGGGACCTTTGAACATAGAAAGCCAACCCGTTCAACCCACTCATCTAACAGTATGGGAAACTGAGGCCAAAGAGGGTATGGATACTGTAGTCTTCTATATATTTTGGAACAGCAGATAGTTGTCATTCACTAACATTTCTCCAGCATTTTATAATTTACAAAGTCTGCAAGGTAGGTGGTACAGGTATTATACAGGTATTATTACCATCGTTTTAAAGAGAGAGAAATGGAGGCTCAAAGAGATCACGCCACTCCAAAGTAGCCAAGCAAGGACCTCAAAGAAAATCTTTCAGTACCATTTTCAGGGCTCTTCTCAGGACAGCATTTTTTTTTAATGGTTTTGTGGCAGAGTGAAAAAAGCCCTAGGCTGAAAGTCAAGATACCTGAGTTCTTAGCTCCGTGATTGGCCAGATGATCACGGACAAATCCCTTGTTTCCCTGTTTTCTCCTTAAGCTATCTGGTTGATTCAGTGTGGGCTACAGGAGGGTTTCAGGGGCTTCATGACAGATATCAAGGTTAATGCTACCCAGAGGCCTTGGAGGCAAGTTCATGGTGAAGGGCATAATTGCTACAATATTGCCATTTACTGCAGTCACCGCAACTGTCTCTCTCTCTCCCCCCTTCCTGTCTGCCACACTTGTAGGATGGTTTATAATCCTGAAACCACTACTCTTTGGATTCCATTAACCTGTTGGCCTTGTATTACTCATTCAGTGGGTCTTTACTAAGTATCAAGTTAGAAGGGTGGGAGATGGAGATGAACTGGGTGCTGCCCTGCAGAAACTCCGATGGTGGGGGAAGGAGAAGAATAGAGCTGGATCAGGCCTTCAGGAGCTCCCACTCTGGGGTTGAGCCTCAATAATCTTGAAGGCAATGAGCTTCATGGGGGCCCACCCCCTGAAAATGGGTTTCTTCTAAAGAAGAAACGGGCCTCAGGGGGATGGCTTTGGTAGAAAACAGGAAGGGCTCTGGGATAAGGTTAGCAGGAGGTAGCTGTTATTTTTGCTTTTGATAGCTTCCTTTTCCTGTCCCTTCAAGATTTGTGACTCAACTCTAGCTCTTGAATGAAGCAGGAGTCCTGCCCTCCATTTCCCCAGCTTCCTGATTCCACATCCCCTTCCCTTAAACCTCACTTCCACTCTTGCTCAGATACCTGTAGTGACTCTTATAAGCCAAGGATTCGATCCAGATCCTCCAAAATTTGGCCAGAATCTCCCCCTCTAATCTCTTCTCCCTGACATCAGCCATTCCTGGCTAGCAGAGTCTCTTCACGATCTCCCTGCCCTCATATGTCAGGTTGTTCCAAACCTTTGCCCACAACTCCTCGAGCTTGTCAAATCTCTCCTATCCTTTTCTATTCAGCTCCAGTCATACTCCCTCCAGGGCCTTCTAGGTCTGCCCTAAACCTCAGTGAACTCTCTATTTTGAGATTCATGGTTCTCAGAGTTTGTGAGTCTTGTTTCTTCCCACACTGGGAGTTCCTCAAAGGCAGGTCATCTTCTCTGTGCTCCATCCTGCTGATCAGGTACTCAGTTAAAAAATTTACCAAACACTCAGAGGAATGGATAATCCACAAGGCTGACAAGGCTCTTTAATGGAAAGCAAAGTAAAGCAAAGTACAGTTGTTACAATATCGCAAGCCATTCTACAAGTGTGGCAGAGAGAGGAAAGGGGGGAGATGGGGTTGTGGTGACTGCAGTGAATGGCAATATTGTAACGATTGCGCCCTTCACCATGAACTTGCCTCTGCCTCCCTGTAAACTGAATGGGGGGGGGGGGTAGCATTAACACTGCTGTCTGTCATAGAGCCTTTGAAACCCTCCAGCCCATATTGAATTAGCTGCATGCTTTAGGGAGAAACACACATAAACATATACACACACATGCGATATACATATATATGTGTATATTTATCTACTTATAGATAGATATACATAACAGACACACTCGCCCAACACACATATATTTACAAGAAATATACATAAGACACACACACACACACACACACACACACACACACACACACACAGAGTTTTATTCAGCTTTACCCAGAGCTGGACATCAATGAACTGGGAATGATGAATGTCTCTTGACTTCACTCTAGGTCATCTCCTGTTTGTGTTGATGGCCTGAATTCTCTTCGAGAGAGCTTCATTTCCTCCTTTCTCAAATGATAGGTCAGCCCGGCTTTATGGGAGTTAGTTATGAGCCGCTTCCATGAACTTCTACGTGAAATCAAGGGGAGAGGAACACAAGAAGAGAGCCAGGTTTAGTGAAGAAAAGCCTTGGCAGGGAGTAAAAGAACTTGGCTTTGAGATCCACCTCTGCTCCCAATGTATTTAGTCATTTCTCTGCCTAGGTCTTAGTCACCTAATCAGTATAAGAAGGGGGATTGGTCTAATCACTAATTGGTCTAATGTCTCTTCTAGTTCAGATGGTTTGTGTTCTAACCTTTTATTTAATAATATTAAAGATATTTAATGTAGAGACAGCATTAATAATGAACCCTTTTTTTCCAGATCTCAAAGCTAGTGCTTCCTGCTGGTTCCTTCCTTCACTGCTACATCCAAACATGTTCTAGCTTCTTGTCCTTAGAAATCCTTCTCTTACTAATAAGGAAATGTTTTATATTACATCACATGTATAGCCTATATCTAATTGCTTACTATCTCTGGAAGGGGTAGGGAAGGGAGAGGAGGAGGGTTGCAATTTGGAATTCAAAATTTTTTTTTAAAACATTAAACGTGTTTCAACATGTAATCGACAAAATATAAAATGTCATATATTTAAACAATAATTCAAATTAACCATTAAAAAAAGCCTCTTAACTCTGCCCTCTCTTGAAGCTATCAGCCTATAGCTCTCTTTATTATTCACTGCAAAGCTCACTTTATTTGTAGCCAAGATAAACTAGGTTCAAATACGACCCCTGCCACTTCCTACCTGTGTAACTCTGGGTCTCAACTGTCTCTGTCAAACAGATCAAATGACTTCTGAGATCTCTTTTCACTCTCCAATTCTGATTACCCTAGAAAGAGTTCCCTACATCTGTTGCCTGCACTTGCTTCTCACTCATTTACTCCTCAGCCCCTTGTAATCTGGCTTCTAATTCTACACTGTCCAGAAATTAATTTTCCAAGGGTCACCAAGACCTTTTAATGGAGGTGGCTAGGAGAGCTAGGATCAGAGTCAGGAAAACCTGAATTCAGACAATTATAAGGTAATCTCCTTCTGCCTTAGTTGGTTCATTTGTACAATGTAGATAATAATAGTGCCTACCTCACAGGGTCCTTGTGAGAGCCAAATGAGATAACATGTAAAGCATTCTACAAATCTAGCTATTATTAGGATTATTGTGCTTTTTCACAGTTTACACTCTGCTGGAGCTCTCTGTAGCATCTTACCCCACTGGCCCTCCCCATCTCCATGAATTACTCTTTCCTCCTTGGGCTTCCACAACATTGTCTTCCTACTAGTCTGGCTACTCCTCCACCTCCTTTTTTAGGCCATTGTCTTTCTCCCCTTGCTATTTGTGGTTGTTGTTCTAGACTCTAAACTTTCACCTCATCTCTCTTTTCTTTATAATCTCTCTCTTGGTGATCTTATTTCCTTCCCTGGATTCCATTTCCACCTTCAGGAAAACGACTCTTAAATACCCATCTCCAGCCTCAATTTTGCTCCAGCTTCAAGTCTGAATCTTCAGATACCTGTTGGATATCTCTACTTGAATGCTTATCCCAATGGCACCTCAGTGTCCCGAAACAGAACTCATCATACTAACAGGTCACTCCTACTAATTCCCCTATTTCTGTTGCTGCTATCACCCAGACTCATAATATTGGACTCTCCCCTCTGCCTCTCTTCACAGCCAATCAATTGATTATACTACTCTCACTAAATTACTGTTCCCTTCCCTCTACTAACACAAACTGATTTCTGCCTCCCATCACCTCTCACCTGGACTGCTGCTATAATATTCTAATTGATTTCCCTTCTCCAATCCACCCTCCCTATAGCTTTTCCAGTCCCTTGATCAAAAACTTTTAAGGGCACTCTATTGACTAGAGGATAAAATATAAAACAGTCTGGATTTCAAGGCTTTCCACCATCTGGTTCACCCTACCATTCCAGGCTCTTTTCAAATGACTCCTGTTCAAACATTCTAGTTCAGAATGGACCACTAGCTGTTATAGAAGCACAGAATATGAGAACTGGAAAGGAACCTCATTGGCCATCAAGTCCAGCCTATGTGTGAGGGGAATCCCACTATCTCATACCTTGAACAACAGTATTCCCTGAATTTAATATGCCCTTCATCAAGTCAGTTATCTAGAAAGCATTTTAGAGATAGATTTTCTAATTCAAATCTTTCACCTACAGGTGGGGAAACTGAGGTCCAGAGAGGGGCCCAAGATCATGAAAGTAGCAGAGACTATGTTCAAACTTGATTTCTGGACTCTAAATTCAGAGCTCTTTTCAATATATCATCCTATAGTTCCCAACAGACTATTGTATCTCCTCCTACCGTGCATTGATTTGCATTGGTTAAACCAAAACCTGGAACATATGCCCTCATTTCCACCTGAAAAACTCCTTTTATTTCCCCAAGCATGAGATCAAGATCAATGAAACTTGTTCGTTATACCTGCTTTCTGCTCCCAGCTGCAAGGGCTCTTTTCCCTTCACATTTTAGTAGAGCACACTGTCTGAATTCCTCTTTTGCCCCTTTCAAAGTCTATGTTGTATACTATTTATCTCTTTCCATGGTTCTTTTCCCCCCACCCCCAACTCCAATCCTATAGACTATAAAGTCTAGGAGGATGGTCAGAAATGATGTCATTTTGTCACCTTTGGGTTTTCAGTGTCCAGCACATAGGAAGGGCCTAATAATGTTGAAATGAAAAATGTTTTCCAGTTTTGACATTATCTGATATATGTTCTAAGGTGGAGGGTTTCTAACCTGAGAGTCTGTAAGCTCGTTTTTTGTTTTTATACTCTGACAAAACCATATTTCAGTATAACTGGCTTCCTTTATAATCCCATGCATTTTATTTTACACATTTTAAAATGTTATTTTAAAGAAGAGGTCAGATTTAACTAGACTACCAAAGGGGTCTATGACACAAAAATAGTTAGAGTCCCTGCTCTAGAGTGTTTCAGGGCTGACACCATCATAGGATCACCATTTCTATTTGTAACCAGGACTACCCCAGAGGCAGTGACTTCTATGGGACAGAACTAGAACCAGAATGAACTGGTTATTCACACTGGCCCATATTCACCACATCTTTTCTTCTTCTTCGACAAAGTATTCCCCTTTAAGGCATACAGAATATGTACTTCACACTTGTGTTGTAGTAATTGTAATGTTATTGCTCCCACTTTACAGATGAAGAAATGAAAAGCCAGGGAAGAAAAATCTCTTTCTCTGTTTCTCCTCTCTGTCTCTGACAATCTCTCTGTCTCCGTCTCCTTCTGTCTCTTCCTCAAGTATCAGAATAGTGACTGAAACTCAGACTTACTCTAAGGCTAGTGATATCTAAATAGTACCCCTTATGAGCACTTCTTATAATCGGATGTGGTGGGGAAGTGTGGGGTATGATGAGGAGGGGAATGTGCTCTGTGCTTCTAGAGGATCAGGGAACACTCCAATTTAGCTATGTAGAACATACCAGTCAGCCTCTTTCCCCAGACCTGGGTTCTGCAGGAACTTCTGATTGGGTTTTGAGCTCAGAGCTGGGTTAACCAAAAACAGGAGTTGGGAGCAGGTGTTCTTCTCGTACCTCAAGGTCTGCTCCCAGCACATGGTAAAGGACGGTCACTTGCTTGAGGGAAGATTCTGGGATACTCACAACTCCTGACTCTTGATCCTACCAAGTCCTCATGTAATAATGAGTTCTCTCAGCACCTCCCCCAGCATTAAATTCCCCATTGGGCATGGGTTGGAGCAGACTTGCTATGGTTCAGGGGAGGCCCCTACCCCCCACAGACCATCTGCTTTCCTTGCTGAAACCTGAGGCTGATCCGAGGCATCTGATTGCAGCTGCCCGGCGCCCGCTCGGCTCCGGAAACCCCGGCCTCACCACCTGCCAGGCCGGAGACGGGTCTGGGCACCTGGCAGTCAGTGGGGCCTAGACCACTGAGTGGGGGAGTCAAAGGGAGGGAGGGAAGAAGGAGGAGAAAGCTGGTATATGGCTCTGTGTGTATAGAATGTTTGATTTGATCATGAAAGGTGAGTGTGTGTATTACACATCCATGTCTATGTGCATATACACATGTATATATGTATATTTTCATATAGAGAAACCGTCATTTAGAACTAGAAAAACCCTCTGAGATCACTATTTACACATTAAAAACTCAAGGCTCATATATGCAACCACTGAGCTGAAGTCCCACAGGTAATAATCAGGAGAACCAGGATTCAAATTCAGCTCCTCTCATCCCAAATTGTGCTTTGGGCACTGCAGACTATATTTCTGTATAGGCATTTATCTGAGAGCACAGGGCCCGTTGCCAGAGGAGTGGGACCTGAGAAGGTAAAGGCCAGAGCAGTTCTGGGAAAAGGCTCAGCTTCAGCTTAGCTGACCTCCCAATGCTCCAGCACATGGAGCTCTGATGCATGTCTCCCTTACTCGGAGCCTCAATCTATCCCAATGCTTACCCACATCAGCCGGCAGTGGCTCATGCCAGATATCAATTACCTGCCGCAGCGTTTCCTGGGGACACTAATTAACTATGGGTGCTTGATGAGGCCTCCTGGTTCATCCATTACTCACTGAAGGCTCCGGGCTTTTCTCTAAGAGCTAGGCGGCTTGGCCCTCCAAGATCCCAGATAAAGGGGATTGGGGTCTCAAGCTAGTCCTAGCTTATCCGTCACTCTCCCCTAACCCTCTCTCATCACCTCCTTTCCAAAGTACAATTTGCCTCCCAGGAACAACAGCTCTTGTTCCAGCTGCTGCACAGATTCATACAACAGGAAAAGTCCTTAGAAATCATCTCTCATCCAGCCAAACAACCCTACTTATTGTTCTGCACATATAATATTACACCTCCCATGTCTGAATCTGCACAGAGTGTTTCTCCTGCTTGTACCAGGCCTATAGTTAGGAAGTCTCTTCTTTGTGAGTTAAAACCGGATCCAAGACACTTACTAGCTGTGTCACCCTGGGCCAGGTGACCTCATTTACCTCAGTTTCCTCATCTGTAAAATGAGTCAGAGAAGGAAATGGCAAACCACTCCAGTATCTTTGCTGAGAAAACCCCAAATGGGATCATAAAGAATCAGATACAACTGAACAATAGCACCTCGACTGCTTGCAACCCCTCAAGCTCAAGTGTCATCTCCAACCACAGTCTCTGATACTTCTAGGACACTCTTTTTTTTTTAACAGTGGGGCTTCCCCACCCTACTGTATATTTTGTTTTAACTTCTCTTTGGGCATGCTATTTTGCTCCCCCACAGGAGAACTTTGTATCTCTAGTACTTAGCATAACAGAAGATTAATAAATATGTAGATGGAAAAATCTAATAGATTTCAATCCATTTTACATATAGCACAGCTCAGGTCTATCAAGGACAAGGGACTTACCTAAGTTCCCACAGCCAGTCAGCCAACTAAAGGGAATCAAAAACCACTCAGAGCCAGTAGGCTCAGGTTCAACATCCAGAGCAAGAAAATAGTCACAATGCTACATTTCATTGGGAAACTGTAGCAGAGGAAACCTAAGAAGAAGAGATACTTGCTACAATACACAATTAAGTGCAACATTGTAGCAAAAGATCCTCCGCAGCCATGACTGCACAAAGAATACAGCCTGTAAGAAAGCTGAAAAGGCCCCACAGGATGGATCACATCAGAAGATGTTAGAACTCAGAGAGCCTTAAAACAAAGCGTGTCACAATCAGAATGAGCCTGGGAACACAGAATGGGAGAGAGAGGATATAAAAGTCATCTAGTTAGTATAGGGGCTCCCAAACTTTAAGCCACAGACCTTTGGGGAGACCCAGGGATGCTACTAGGAACAGCTCCTAGGGGGCAAAGTAGATAGCAGACTAGTCCTGAAGTCAGGAATTTCTGAATTCGAATCCAGATTCAGACACTTGCTAGCTGTGTGACACTGGACAAGTCACTTAGCCTCTGTCTGCCTCTATTTCCTAAACTGTAAAATGAGGAAAACAATAGTACCTAAAGTCCTAGGGTTGTTGTGAGGATAAAGTGAGGTATTTGTAAAGCTCTTGAAGCAGTACTTGACACATAATAGGTGCTCAAGCAATCGATCTTTCCTTCTCTTCCTTTTTCCTTCCTTCCTTTTCTCCCTCCCTTTTCTTTCTTTTCTTCCCTTTTTCCTTCCTTCCTTTTCTCCCTCCCTTTTTCCTTCCTTTCTTTCCTTTCCTTTCTCCCCTTCCTCCCTTTTTCCTTCTTTTCTTTTCCTTCCCTCCCTCCCTTTTTCCTTTCTTCCTTCACTCCATCTCCTTTTCCCTTCTTTCTCTCCTTCCCTTTTTCTTCCTTCTTTTCCTCCCCCCTCTCTTTTTCTTCTTTCTTTTCCTTCCCTCCCTCTCTTTCCCCCTTTTTTCTTTCTCTCTGGTTTTTTTCCTTCCCTTTCCTCCTTGCTTTCCTTCCTCTTTCCTTTCCTTTCTCCCCTTCCTCCCTTTTTCCTTCCTTTCTTCCCCTTTCTCCCTCCCTTTTCTTTCTTTTCTTCCCTTTTTCCTTCCTTCCTTTTCTCCCTCCTTTTTCCCTTCTTCATTTTTCTTCCCTCCCACCCTTTTCCTTTCTTCTCTTCCTTCCCTTTTGTTCCTTCCTTCCTTATCCCAATAGACTTTCTAGATGCCACCAAAAACCCAAACTTTTCAGCAATGGGTTCCTAAATCCCTATGTGCTCCCTAGCACTATCATTTTGTTTATATGTATGTGCATGCATGTATGTTTTCCAACCAATGGATTTTAACAGCACAACCGTTATGCCAGAGGTTGTGTGTGACATTTTAAAAGTGCAACACCCTTATTTTACAGATAAGGAAACTGAGGCCCAGAGAATTTTAATGTCTTGCCTAAGATCTCACGAGTAGTGTTAGAGCTGAGGTTTTAATTCCAGTCTTCTGACTTCAGAATTAGCATGATTTGCTCAGCTCTGAATCAATTAGGTCAAAAGAGGGTAACTATACTTAATAAAACTGAGAGTCATTGATTTAATCCATTCCCTTCATCCTCCAGATGGGGAGCTAAGGTCTGGAGAGGAAGCTCATCTAACTGTCAGACAGGTCTGATGTGGTGCTGGTATGGTGCAAAGAGCTCTGAACTTGGAGGCGGGAGGCCTGGGTTTGACTTCAGATTAACACTTACCTGCTATATGACTTTGGGCAAGTACTTGACTTCACTGGACCTCAGTCTCTTCACATGAAAAACCAGAAGACTGGATGAGGTCCCTTTTAACTTTGATTATATGGGAACTTATTAATAAGGGCCAGTCCCCAGTTCTTCTGATTTACAATGCAGGCCTCTTGAGGTCCAGCAAATTACTGCCTCTGAGCCTCCTCTGAGTTAAAGCAGAACTTCAGCTAGGATTCTCACATCTACTTAGGAAGATTGCTCAAGGATAGGGGAACTGGAAAGAGAGAAGGGACTTTACATTATGTTAATGTTCCTCAACCATTCATAAAGAAGCCTGGTTGGATATAAAGGGATGGGACTCTTGCCCTAAATGATGCCATATTTTTACTCTAAAGTCTCAAGCTTGCTATCTCACCCGGAAGTGTTATCTCACTATATTTTAGGTAGGGAACTGCCCGGGTCACTGGAGTGGAGCAAGGTCTGGGTTTCTCACTTCTCTTATAGCTGAGAGATGGTCAATAAGTGACCACAGCTTCTGCCTGGGGAATATGGTGCCCTCCTAATCCCCCTTCCCAGGCAAAAAGTGCTAAAGGGGGAGAGCGCTGAGGAGATTCCACTTCCTACAAAAAACAGGTGGACATGAACACTGGGTTAACAGATCTCAGCTGTTCTTCATACAGAATTCTCTGAGACTGAGAAAGGGGAGGAAAGGGGAGCATATATTGTACACAGACCATCCCAGTGTTTGTGTAATACATGCATCACAAACGTCAACTGCATGCAAACAGAAAAAAGCAGATATTGAACAAAATGGTTGCACAGGACATGAAAATACCAATGCTATGTGCAGACATACACAATGAACACCAATTGTTTGTATGGAAGCCCACAGGCAGATACTACATAATATATGTGTGTACATATACGTGGAATCCCTAGGACGCAGGAAATAGGGCACTGGGAATTATTAATTAGGAAGACCTGAATTCAAATTCAGCTTCAGATGCTTACAAACTGTATGTCCTAGAAAAGTCAGTTTCTTCATCTGTCAAACAGGAATAATAATAGCACCTACTTCTCAGGGTTATTGTGAGGCTCAAATGAGATAATTTTAAAGTGCTTATGCTAGATATTAATATTATTTTTGCAAATACCAGACGCAACTGTTTAAAGGGCAGCCATCACAAAGAACACCAATTGTGCATGCAAATATTGCACAAATAGAGCACATGGGATCACAAGTTCAGAGCTGAAAGGAATTCAGAAGTTACTGAGTCCTCATATTAAGGCTTATCCTAATTTTACACATGAGGGAACAGACTGAGGAAGGGGAAATGACCTTTCTAGGATCCCACAGCCAGTAAGTACCAGAAGCAAGATTCAAATCCAGATCCTCCTGCCTGCAAACCTGATGCTGCGTCTATACTACCTCATTCGACATGCATACACACACAACAGAGCTGTCAACACAAGCCAGACACAACAACCTCATACCATCACACATTTTCATGTTTAGTGTATTTCACATATGCGAAAGTTATACAAATTTCTCAGATAAAAGCCCTTCTATTGTCCCTTTTTTGCTCTCCCCACAACACACAGACACATAAATGCTTCTGTCCCTCAACCATACCCATAGATAGAATTCCCTATCCTTCCCTTCTTCACAAAGAACCAAATCTTCCCCCTAGCCTTAGAGCTTCTTCCCCCTCCACAGATCTCCGCCCACCCACCATAATCGTCTCCTCCTGGCCCCCATGGGGGTAGTGGGGTCTGTGGGCTTGGGAACAGGATGTGGGGTCATCACAGGTCGGCATGCCTGGAGGCAGTGGAATGGCCTTGGTGATGCCCCTGCTTGGCAGTGGACCACCCAGAAGGGCTGGGCCTGGAGCCAGAAAGGCCTCAGCTGCTCCCAGTTTCATCCTCCATAAGGAGGAATCGTGATATAATGGAAACAGCCCTGGGAGTCGGAAGGTCTGGATTCTAGTTCTGCTTCTGGCTTGGCCACTGAATTGCTGTGGGAGGGTCCTGTGCCTCAGTTTCCGTATCTTGTAAAATGAGAATGCTGGACTAAAAGATTCATTTCAGTGCTGAAATTCTGTGTTCCACATTCCTGATGAGAGATGAGGGCCCCTAGCAGGAAAACTCCATTCTCTAGATAAGGGAAAAGGGAAAAACCTGAGCCGACTCTGGGATCCCAATATCCCCCAACAGTGTTCTGGGTAACCAGGGCCCCTTCGGCCCCTTCCTAAGACTCACCCATCAGGAATGAGTGCATAGCTGGGAAGAATTGATCTCAGAAATCTCTGCCCCGTATGGAGATCGAATGACCAGGCTCTGCTCACAGCTGCTTCTGCCTAGCCTGGTCCTCAGTCTGTCTAGGAACTTGGCAAAGAGAATTCAGTGTCAGGGAGGACTGGTGAATGAGGAAGCTATCCTCAAGACCCAGTTAGGTTGGATTCAGTCACTGGAAGCAGAGGGAGGAAAGGAGACATGATAGATTGCTGACAACAGCAACAATTATTCTTAATATAAGGTGATGTGAGGTAGTGCAAAACCCCATGAATTGACAGGAGATTAGGGTGATGGTCCTGAGTAGGCAGACTCACCAATCTATTTTTGCTATTTATTATCTGTGTGACCCTGGACATGTCACTGAACCTCAGACAAGTCCATTATTTTCTCCTGGCCTCACTTTTCTATAAATGAGGATTAGATAATTTCTGAAGATCTTTCCAGCTCTGACATTTTATATTCTACACTTAGAATTTCCAAAACTATCTGTAGCTCATGAATTCAGCTCTATGATAGAACAGTTGCTGAAGAGGACTGAAGTTGTTATCACAGGAACTAAGTTCAAAACCTAGATTTGCCAGATTCTACCAGAGTGACTTTGGGCAAAATATTTAATTTCTAGGCCTTAGTTTCCCCATCTGTAAAATGAGGGAGTTGGACTCAATCATTTCCAAACTATCTAGAAGGCCATTATCTCTAATTCTATGACTTTTTAAGGCCTTAATTTCCCTACCAGTAAAATGGACATAATAACTCTCATTCTGTCTACAGGACTGTTGTGACATGGGGCAGCGAATTCAAAAGCCCCCTTTGTGCTCTACAGGCCAGTTTTAATAAATGTCAGGGATTATGAAGGTACAATTTTTACAGTCTTATTTATGTGTCCTTCCAAATCACTTTCATATTCATTATCTCATAAGATCCTTACATCAGCCAAGAAGGGCAGGCATTTATAACCTTGCTGAGAGCCAAAGGGGGAGGGGTGAGTCTGCCAAAGTCAATGACCAACTTGGGACTAGAAGGGTGGTCTCCTGACTCCCAGCCCACAGCGCCAGCCAGCTCCCCCAGTGTGTGAATGGGTAATTGAGGATGAGGACTCCTTGACTCCAAGATCGCAGGGTTTGTTTAGCCCACGAAGATGCAATGGCCAGGAGATGGGGACATAGAGAATAGGAGGCAGGCCTGGGGGAACCAGGTATGGGGCCAAGGCCTAGAGCCTAAGGCCTTCTCCGGAGTCCTGGGGCTCACTATCACCAGCTAGCTCTCTGGCTAATTAATTTTAATTACCGCCTTTCACTGTTTGGAAATTGGGCCCGTCAGGGAGAAAATCCAACAGCAGCAGCGACTTGTAATTAGGAAAAAGGGAGAGGGAAAGAGAGAGAGACACCGAGACACTGAGTCCTCGTATCAGTGAATCGTTTAAAGGAAATTAAAGTGTCATTTACACTGAGCATGTAATTAAGGGGGGGTAAGCAGCCCCAGCTGGGGGACTCATGGCTCTTTGGAAGTAGGAGGCTGGGGGATTCTGGGCCCAGAGAAGTCAGGAAACTAGGACTATGGGATTAAGGATGAGCCCCAGGAGAGACAAGGGGTTGGGACTGGGGGTTGGAGGCAGGTAGCTTAAGGGGAGCAGGGGGCGGACATGGCGGTGTCACAGAGTAGAAGCTAAGGAGTTGGGGAGCATAGGAAAAATGAAGAGGTGTGTGATATTTGGTAGCACAAACGAAGCTGTTTACCTGAAAACAAGTACAGAACAAATAATTCAAGGGAAATTCTAGCTTAGAGGATGGGGCCCTCTGAGCTGGGAGAGCAGGGAATGGGGCTCGGATGCTTCAGACAGAGCAGCCCCTACAATCCTGCCAGCAATACATCTCCCATCCCATCAGGCTTAAAGTGTGAGGAGTGATTAGGAGGGAATCCTGACTGTAAAAACCATTTATTCTAGCTGAGTGTCCTCCTCTCCCCTCAGCTGGCTCATAGAGCTGACATCATCTCGTTCAAAGATTCCCAACCTTTCCCCAAAGGTACAAAGTTTGTCAAGAGGGGCAAATACCTATATTATCCCATTGAAATATTCTGAAAGTAATAATTTGTGTGTGTAAATGTTATGTACCTAATAAAGTTTTCCTCATGAAAAATTAATCTCTTTACCCATCTATCTGGATCAGTAAAGAATTGGAGTCAGGAAAATGTGGCTTCTAGTCTTGCCTCAGATATTTGATTTCTCTGTGACCCTGGGCACTTTAAATCCCCCTTTCTCAATCTCAATTTTCTCATCTGTAAAATGGGGATAATAGCTTCACTTTGTGGGGTCATTGTGATGATTAAATAAAATAGGACATGTAAAGTATTTATACTATATTGTTGTTTAGCCATATGTGTTTCTTTGTGACCTTATATGCCAATACTGTCCATGGGGTTTTCTTGGCAAACATTCTGGGGTGGTTTGCCATTTCCTTCTCCAATGGATTAAAGAAGAGTTTATGTGACTTGACCAGGATCACATAGCTAGGCCATATCTGAACTGATTCCAAGCCTAGTGCTCTATCCACTGATCCACCTGGCTGCCTCAAAGCACTATATACATGATAGCTGTTGTTATTTATCTCATTTCTTATATATATATCCATAGCATAATCTAGAATATCTTAAGCTGGAGTCCTCCTCAGGTCCTCAAGGGGTGAATAAATAGATTTCAGTAGGTCTATGAATAGAGATGGAGGAGAGGGGATTATATTTTTATTTTCATTAATCTCTAAACAAATTTAGCATTCCTTTTAATTATAAACTCAACAAATTTTTTAAAAGAATTATTCTGAGAAGGGGTTAATAAGCTTCAAGCTGTGAGAGAGGTCTGTGCCACACAAAAGCTTAAAAACAGCTTAAAAATCATATCTAATGGAAAGGTTTAATGAAAGCTAAGGAGTCCAGGGCTTAAGGAAGGTAGGGGTGACAGGCCTGGTGGTACTGAGGAAAGAATGCTGGGTCTTGAGTCAGGAGATGTGGATGATGTTGGCCCCACTATTTCCTAGCTATTGGATTTCGGCAAATTACTTGCCTTTCTGAATCCTGGTTTTTATCCAATAAAAGCAGCTAACAGACCCTTCACTAGTGACTGACTTTTGCTGTGGCATTTATAGAACTTTTCCCTCATCTTTATATACTATAAAATTAGGGGATCATTATTTAAGTTAGTTCACCTCTCTGGGTCTCAGTTTCCTCATCTGTAAAATAGGGATAACAATTTTCACATTACCTTTGGGTTGTGCTACTTCAAGGCACTTAAAAAATTCTAAAATACTGGAGAAATTCAAGCTACTATAGTTTTATGATTTGGGGACCCACTGAGCAGACAGTGGAGAAGCTTAGAAGAAAAGAGAAGGCATCTCTGAAGGCAAAAGGTGTCCAGGAAGGGAAGGACTTTTTTTAGGACAGTGCTTAGGATTGCAGGATGAATAAATGAATGAATGGACAGATGAATGAGGAAGTGGAGCTTGAGCCTTCACCCTCCTACTCTCAGGTAGTACCTCCCGCCTAACCCATTTCCTTGCTCCTTCCCGTCCAGTGTTTTATGTTCCACTCCACTTTTTCCTTCTTCCCCACTTTCCCTGGCCTCTCAACTCCTTGGAATTCCTCTGGCCTTGGGGAGGAGCTTTGTTGGGGGGGGGGGGCACCAGAGCCCCCAATCCTCCCACTTTCTGGCCATTCATTGGGTTGTAAGGATCTGGACTAGAGAATCCAGCGACTGAGGTGGGAGCTGGTTGCTTAATAATGTTCTATCAGTCTCTCTCCCCCTCCCCCTTCCCCCCCACTATTCTTTTCCAAGCTAAACCATTCACCAACTCAGTAATTCTACAAAAACATCCCCCAAGTAGATAAATGGTACCCAGGCGGGGGAGGAGGAGGCTGGGAGAGAGACAGGCTGACAGTTCAGTTATACTTTAGTTTTTGCTGTTTACCTTGGATTTTACCTTGAATCTCTGTCACTGTCCCCCATCTTCTTCTTCTGTAGAAGTGGGGCTTGATGG
Organism: Antechinus flavipes; assembly: GCF_016432865.1. Taxonomy (NCBI): domain Eukaryota; kingdom Metazoa; phylum Chordata; class Mammalia; order Dasyuromorphia; family Dasyuridae; genus Antechinus; species Antechinus flavipes. Next base: position 661,031,548 of record NC_067398.1, on the reverse strand, counting down.
AGATCTGCAGCCAAAGAAGCCCCTAATTACCACTACCTATATTCAGAGGGCAAGTTACCTCTAAGCTTTATTTAGCTTCCTCATCTGTACAATGAGATTAGACTAGGTAACCTCCAAGATTCCTTCTAGCTCTAAATTTGTAACCATACATATGTCTATAATATGCCTTCCAGCTCTGACATTCTGTGTTTCGAGATTCCTTCCAGCTCTGACAGTCTATGTTCTCTGCCCATGATTTTAAGCCAGCCTGAGTAAGGAGGGGTTGGGGGAAACACAATGGGAAACTCAGTGTGCGTCATCGGGAAGGGGAGCATTAAGGGGCCTGGCTCGGTGCTGGGAACGGAAGGCAATCCAGTCCAAGGGTAAGAACAAAACAAAGGCAGAAAAAGAGTCCCAGGGGGGAAAGCTCTGGGGTCAGAGCGGACCACAAGACCCCAGTGAGTCAGTGGCCTGGAATGTCCCAAGGAGGGGCTAATAGAAGAAAGGGGAGGATGGGATAGGACAATAAATGAGGAAGAACAATGGTTAAAAGAATCAAGGTAGACTTTATTTCAGCTACTCAAGAGCTTCTTCATTTTCCATTTGGTAGTATAAAAAAAAAGATTCCTGGATTCAGAAACCCAAGTAGAGTTTGGTTTCTGCTACTAACTACCTGTGAGACTTCCAAAGAATCACAGAATTTCAGAGTTAGAAGGGACTTCTAATGGCTATTCAGTTCCAAGCCACAGATGTAGAAAGAGAGTGAGGTCTGGAAGAGACCTCATAGGTTGAAGATGCTAATTTTACGGGTGAGGAAACTGAGGCTCCTCAATTTAGTCATTTCAAATCATGGGAGTATCAAGTACCTAGAGCTGATATCCAAACTCAGGTCTCCACTTCTGCCCACACTCTACCACAATGCTGCTTCTTCCTCTCTGCAAAGGGCTAGAATTGGGCCTCTAACAGTCCTAATATTATAGCTAATATTATGGCTAATATTTATACAGTTCTTTGAAGTTTGCAGAGCAGTTTATGTGTTTTATCTCCCATAATCCTAACAAAGTGGGATGGGACACACACACACACACACCACATTCTATTTTACATATGAGGAAACTAAGGCTGACACAGAGTAAGTGACTTGTTCAAGTTCACCTATTAAGTGTCTAAGGCAGGATATTAATTCAGATTCTAAGTTTTACAAATGAACCTCTTGACTCTGACAGTTTCTGTTCTAAGGTCCCCCTCAACTCCAACATTCAGTGCTCTACATCCAAATGGATATCTCCCATTACTTATATTCTCTGGTCCCAGATCCCTCTCAGCTCTGACTTCCTGTGACTTTGGAGTCTCAGGTGAATCACCTCATAGTCTTGGGTCTGCTACGTCTCGGCTCACATAAAAATCACCCCAGTCCCAAGGGTGAGGACATCTGAATAATGTAGTATGGTGCAGCTCTGCTTTTAGAGATAAAGCCTAGTCCATGGCCTAGCATTTTTTCTATACATCAGGAGGAAGCTTCCTTCTTGCAAAATGCTTTCCAGAGGTTCTGCAGCTGTGTTCAGTTTTCCCAGTTGGCCTCTGGGCAGGGGCCATACTACTTCCAAGCCAGCTCTTCTTGCTTAAACCATCTGAGACAAAGGTGGAAGTTTCCCAGAAAAAGGAAGGTCAGTGGTATATTCCTTATAACCCAGTGTTTCAAAACCCTAAGAGTGTGGAAATTTCTCTGGTTGTCTGTCTACCCTGTAGCTTACTAGATACAACCATAGACTTTCTTTGTGCCTTCATGGGGAATGAAGGCCTTGATCTCTATGGTTAACAATCTGGTTTTGCCTCTTATCAGCCTGTCTGGTAAGTCAGGAGAAAAGCTCTCAGCAACCATGGATTCAAGAAGTCATGCTCCTGACAACTGCCATTCCTGTGGTAATGCTTCACTACCCAGAAAGACAAGTACTATTATCCTTACTTTACAAAGAAGGTAACTAAAGAACCAAAGAGGAGTGACTTATCCAAGACCACATGGCTAGTTAGTAACAGAAGCAAACCTGACGGTCATCACTTTCCACAATATCTAGCACCTATACCTTTAAACTACATTATCTGTTAGTTTTATATTCCATTCCATTCCATATTTCTCCCTTCTTTCAGGAAAAAGAAAATTCAGATCAACAATTCCTAATCCATCCTGAATGATATAGGGACAATTACAATAGTAATGGAGAGAAGAGGAAAGATGGAAGGAAGGGAGAAGAGGAGAGGGGAAACAGAAGAAAAGGGGAAAAGAAAGAGGGAAGGAAGAGAGGTGAGGAGAAGAAAGGGGAGAAGAGGAGAGGGGAGAGGAAGGGAGGAGAGGAGGGGAGAGAAGGTAGAAGCAGTTTGAGGAAGGATGAGTGGATCCCATGGTTCTGGTTCCTGCCTGCTCTTTGTTGCCTATTGTATCCCACCCCCAGCCCTGCCTCTCCCCTGGGAATCACAAAATGGGCTAAAGCCATCGATCTTTGCTACATGGGGACCATCTATGAAGAAGCCTCAGGGAATGCTAACTAGATGTCAGCTCTTCAGTACTTGAAAATACATTGTATACCTTACTTAGAAACCAGACTCAGGCAGGGATTTTTGTTGTACCTCATTGTTTCAGACTCTTTGTGACCCCATTTGGGGCAAAGATACTAGAGTAGTTTGCCTTTTCCTTCTCCAGCTCATTTTATAGATGAAGAAACTGAGGCAAACAGGATAAGTGACTTGTCATACAGCTTGGATTTGAGTTCAAGTTTTCCTGGCTCCAGATTCAGCATTCTATCCACTGTGACACTTAGCTGCCCAATGGAGGGATTAACCATACCATTCTATAAAGGTAGAAACTGTGACTTCAAAAGGAGGGAGCCTTGTGAAAAGACTGGAGAGATGGGGGAGATACTTTACTGGGCTCGATACTCTTGATAGTTCACACTGTCCTAGCCCCCTTCTACTAAGTAGGATTCCCAGCTTGGGAATTAGCTATGGATACAATTATTTCTTCACTATCCTTACAAGGCTAGGACAAACTGAAGAAAGGTCTATCCTGGGAAATCCAGTGATGTACATATCCAGGACTACATCTCCCATCATGCATTGGGTTTTGATACTGGTTCAAAGAAAGGCACCCACTGAGGGAGGGGGCAGTGCTGTGTAGCAGGGAGGGTGAGGGGTGTGTGACACTACCAGAATTCTAGATGAAGGGAGGGAGAGGGTAACATCAGATCCCTGATCCCAGACTACTCACCAAAAGAAGGATTTGTAATAACCCGAGGCTCATGGCCCCCCAAATCACCTTAACACTTTCTAATTTACGGGCACTTTATCTGGATGTCCCTTGTGGAGGGATGATGAATGGGTTTGATAATCAGAGAGAATTATGTTTCTCAGGCGAGTGGCCCCAGCCCTAACATTGCTCGCTGCTTTTGTGGCCTATAGAACCAGCTGTACAGAACCTGGGGCCAAGTTTTTGTGGGGATCCCTTGCACAGTCAAACTCAGTTAACTGCTTTTTATGACACCAAAGTCTCCATGAGGGCAAAGACTGTCTGAGCTCACAAAATTCACAGCAACCAACTGGTCTATTACAAAAATCCTCTCTACAATAGGTCATCCAGTTTCCACATGGAAACCTCCAGGGATGAACTTATTCCTTCCACTGCAATCTTCCACTCTAGGACAGCTCTAATTGGTATAAAGTTGTTGATTCCCCCCCCCCCCACTTTCTGACACTGAGCAGAGACTCACACTACAAATTCTACTTTGTGCCTAGTTCTGCCTTCTGGGGCCAAGCAGAACAAAGCTAATCCCTTTCCCCCACAACAGGCCTTCATATTTGAAGGTAGCTCTCATGGTTTCCCTAAATCTCTTCTGGTTTCTGACATCCTGGCTGATCTCCCTCTGAGCTTTTCCTGCTCCTCATTGTTCTTCCTAAAATGTGGCGCCCAGAATGAACACAGAGATCCAAATATAAGCTGACCGGTAGAGAAGCTTTATCTGCCTTGCTCTAGATGCCATCTAAAACTGGTTATCTCTGGGGCAGCTAGATGGTGTAGTAGAATTGGCTTTGGAGTCAGCATGACCTGAGTTCAAATATGGCTCCACACACTTAATTTGACTAGCTGGTGACCCTGGACAAATCACTTTCCTCAAATAAAAATAAATATTAAAAATTAAAATTTTTTTTAAAAATTGTTTTCTCAGGGTCCAGAACAGCATTCTGCACATAGTAGGCCCTTAATATTAATTCCCAGGATCATAAACTTAGAAGTGATTTTAAAAGCCATTAGTTTTCTCCCCTACCTCCCCATTTTAAGAGGCCAAAAGGAATTAAGTGTCTGGTCAAGGTCACATAAGTAGAAATAGCAGAGCCCCTCGTAGAATTTGATTCTCTGGCTCTAGAGTTACTGCTCTTTCCATTGGACTATTCTGCTTCTCTAATGGGAATTGAATCAAATTGGATTCCCTCCAATGGGCTCATCCTCAGGGCCTAGGGAAGCATTGGACAGAGCGCAGTATTGGACACCCATCTGAGGTTGCTTCACTGCAGTCTCACCAGAAGGCAGGGAATTAGATGGCATTGGTGCCTCCAGGACCTTTTCCATTCCAAAGTCAGGTCTGTCGATTCCTAACTCTGGCCTGGATGATGAGTCAATTGGAAAATTAGCAAAATGTCTCTTAAGCAACTATTATAGGCAAGGCACTCTGTGTGTGTGTGTGTGTGTGTGTGTGTGTGTGTGTGTGTGTGTGTGTGTGATAAATCTTAGAATCACAGACATGGAAGGATCTTAAGGTTCCCTCCCCTTTCCTCAAAACTGGAAGGACCCTAGTCCACCTATCTCAGAGGGCACAAGAATGCCCTCTGAGACCTCCCTGACAAAGGTCATCCAGCCTTATTGGATGCTTCCACTGATAAGTAGTTTAGTTCTCTATGTCACAATCTGTTCTACGGTGGAATACCTCAGATTGTTAGAATGATGTTTTTTTCTGAGTAACATCTTCCTCTATAATTTTCTGGTCCTAGTCCTTCTGGGGCCAAGAATTGGAGAGTTGGGTTGACCTTCAGAAAGGACCAAGTCCAAATTATACCCAAGAAGAAATGTCCTATAATATCTCCAGCAAGTGATCATGCACTCTCTGCTTAAAAACTACCAGTCTTTAATTAAATTCAGTTGCAGGCAGACAATGCACAACTTCCCATGGCAGCTTATTCTACTTTGGGACAGTCTAATTGGTAGAATGTTTTTCTTTATATGCAGGTACAATCAGTTTCTCTAAAAATTCAATTCCTCTAATTTCTTCCCTCTGGGCCCAAGAAGAGTCAATTTAATCCTTATTTCCCCTTCTAGTCCCTCAGCTATTTAAAGATAGCTCTCATGTACTTTATAAGCTGTCTCTTCTCCAGGCTAAACATCCTCAACTTCTTCAAGCAATCCTTGCAGTCTTGTCTTCTCAACCTATCCTGATTGCCTTCCTCTGGTCCCCAAATCTGATTTATTAATGTCCTTCTTACATGGCCAATGTGGAAATTAAGATCATCTGTAAGGAAAGTAAAATGGCCAATGTGGGAAATGATAGCCAATATTAGAATTTGTTTTACTTGACCATGTATACTTGTTATAAGAGTTTGTTTTTCTTGTTTATTTCTCAAAGGGAGAGGGGAGAAAACAAATGCTTATTAAATGAAACACCAGTTAATTTTAAAAATTGTCCTTCCTGAAATACAGCTCCCAGATCTAAACACGATGCTACAGATGCTACAGTCTGGCCACGGCAGAGAACAACAGGCATCTTACCTTCCTCATTCTAGATACTCTGCGTGTATTAATGCGGCCTAAGATCCATTTAGCTTTGATGGCCTGCTTTGCTTCATTGGTGAATCATATGGAGTTTTCCATCTACTAAAAGCCTCAGAGCCTTCTCACAAAACTATTTAACAGTCTGGCCGCACCTTCTCATCCTTGTACTTGGGGTTACAAAATAAAAAGCCCAAGACTGGGGCCATACATTTATTCCAATTACATTTCATGTGTTATATTTGGTTCATTGTTCCAGTGAGCCAAGATATTTCTAACACCCTATTTTGCCACCCAACATGTTTCTTGCCTATTGCTTCCAGCTTGCTGCTCTCCACAAGTCTTGTATGCATGCCACGGATACCTTCAACCAAATCACTGATAAAAATGCTGAGCAGCATAAGACCAAGGGTAGTGATATCTGGGACATTTCACTGGAGACATGTCTCAAGTGGACTCTTACCAGTTCTGAATCTCCTTCACTGAGTATGCAATCATCCAAACCAGTGTCTCCAAACTTTTTTTTGGACAGTGTATCCCTACAGGCAAACCACTTTTGAGCATCCCATCTACACATGAATATCTACATCTATAAATTATATTTATATACACACATCTATATGTTATACATATATACATACATATGTACATAAAGGGTAACTCATTGTCCTAACCAAAACAAAAAATGTGGAAGAGGGAAGCTTTTACCAGTCATTGCGCCAGAATGTAGAGGCTATATTTTGAAGGACTCCTCCTGAAGCTAGAAAGTGATCTTGGTGGGAGAGGAAGGATGAGGAGGACATAGATGGCTGATGTAGGTACCAGGAATAGGGCAGTTATAATTGTTTAGAGGGGTTGATGGCTGGAAAAGGAGGAAGGGACTAGGAGTTTGCACAGTATATAGGGAGGAAATAAAGAGGGAAGAATAAGTGTATTAGAGAGAAATCTCATAATTAGCTATTTCAGGAAAACTTTCTGCCCTCTGGTTAATCACATATTTCTTGGGGTCTTGTCCTGACCTTCTACACTGGAGACCACTGATTCATACTAGCTTTCTGAGACATCCTTGGGGTTACAAACTCTCCAAGCTAGAAGGTATCCTAAAGGGCATTGTAGTCCAAATGTGTACAATTTTCTTAACCTGGAGTTCATGAATTTATTTTAAAAATATTTTGAAAATGCTATTTCAATATAACTGATTTTCTTTATGATCCTATATATTTTATTTTAAGCATTGAAAATCTTTCTGAGAAATGGTCCATAGGCTTCACCATATTGTCAAAGGACTCCTTGTCACAAACAAAGGTTACAGACTGCTCTACAGCATTCCTAAAGTAAGATTGAAGCTGCATGGGGAACTCAATCTCCTCAAGGCAACTGAGTCTACTTTTGGATAAATCTCATTGTTACGAATTTTATGTTTCCTTTTTTTTGCCCCAATGGAAATCTAAACATTGCTCTTAGTTTTGTCCTCTAGGGTTAAACAGTATGATTCTCTTTTATGTGATGACCCTTCCAGTGCTTCTAGGTAGATATCATATCCCTCCCTTGGGTTTTATTTCTCCAGGTTAAACATTCTCTATGCCATAAAGGAATCTATGATCTAGTTCTGCAGACAGGCTAAAAAAAGATGCACACTATAAGACTGTGTTTATGAAGTGGCTACAAGAAAACAAGGAAAATGGAGATTATTATTGGCTAGGGTGGTCAGGGAAAACTTCCTGGAAGAGGCAGGAAGCCAGTTAGTGCTTGAAGGATGAGTAAGACTAAGGGTAAGGGTTTAGGTGGAAGTGGAAGGATGTTCTAGGTGTATACAGGGAGTGGTAGGTAGGGTTTTGAAGAATATAATGTAATAATGGACAAGACAATGAACCAATGTATGAATGAAAATCTTGATAGATTTGAGAACAATTGGCCAACTCAATAATCCAACAGTGATTCCAGAAGATCATTAAACCTACTACTCACTTCATGACATAAAACTGCTGAATTCAAAATTAAGAAGAACACATACTTTTCTGGATATTTGTTTTTTCTCCTACCCATTCCCCAATTAGAATGGAATAAAGTAAGCATTTATATGGTACCTACTATGTGCCAGGCACTGTGCTAAGTGCTTAACAAATATTACTTCATTTGATTTAAGGCAAATAGACTCATCCAACATCATGTAGCAAATAAAGGACTGGAGGCCAAATCTGAACTCAGAAAGATGAGTCTTTGTGAGTGGGGGTCCAGTGTTCTATTTACTGGACTACCAGTCAAGCAAAATAAATTGCCCCATTGACCATGTAGATCAAATGAAGTAATATTTGTTAAGCACTTAGCACAGTGCCTGGCACATAGTAGGTACTATATAACTGCTTATTCTATTCCATTCTAGTTGGGGAATGGGTGGGAGAAAAAACAAATGCTAAATTAAATAAAATGTTTATATTTATATATATACACACATGTATATACACACATATATAAGGAGGAAGGGACTAGGAGTTTACACAGTATAGGGAGGAAATAAGGAGGGAAGAATAAGTGTGGTTGTGTCAGAGAGAAATCTCATATTTAGTTATTTCAGGAAACTTTCTGCCCTCTGGTTAATTACATATTTCTTGGGGTCTTGCCCTAACCTTCTATGTTGGAGACCACCGATCCACACCAGCTTTCTGGGATATCCATGGGAGTCATGAAATCTCCAAGCTAGAAGGGATCCTAGAGAGCATATAATCCAAATGAATACATATAATTTTCTTAACCTGGGATTCATATTTTTTAAATATTTTGAGAAAATTTTGAAAAAAAAAAAACAAATGCTAAGTTAAATAAAATGTTTATATTTCGACATATACAGCCATGTATACACACACATATATATGTATACACATGTGTGATATATACATATATGTGTATATAGAGATATACAGATATGTATGTGCATCCGTATACATATACACCTCCAGTGTTTGTTAAGAAGATCCAGAAAGAATGCAATCCAAAGCTCTTGAGGCTGTGTTACCTTAAGATTTCAAGCAAACCCTTTTCCAAATCTGGGTCTCAGTTTTCTCTTCAGTAAAGTGGGGATAGTGCCATCTGCCCAGGCAGTCTCAGAAATCAGTTAAATAAGCCTCAAAGGAGATAAGTATGCTAAATGGTTTGTAAATGTCAGAGGGTCATTACTGACTAGTAGGGGAAAATGGAGTTCTCAATGTTTGTGTCACAAACACCTCTGACTGCAGAAAACTCCCTTTTCAGAATATTGTTATTAAATGAAGAAAAAAAATGCATGAGACTACAGTAAGGAAACTGATTATATCAAAATACAGTCAAGTTCAAAGACTCCAAGTTAAGAGAAACCTGGATCAAAAGGGGAAAGGGACAGGGGGAGGGAAAGTTAGGGGTTCAAAGAATTATCCTACTTATGAACTGAGAGGTATTTTTTCCAGGATCTTGAACAGAAGATATCAGCACGTGGATCTTTAGTAAGTGGGGAAGGGGAGAGTAACAGTCTGGGATATAATGTAGAGCCTCTCTTAAAAGCTTGCAATACAAGAAACATTTAAAAAGTGCCTGCTGTGTTCAGAACCCTAGATGCTAGCAGAGATCAAGTACTGGAAGGGTCCCCAAGTTTGACTACACCATTTTACAGAAGAAGAGAATGGGATCCATGGAAATGAAGTGATGTCCAAGGCCACAGAGGTAGTATGTCATATGTAAAATTTGAATCTAGATTCTCTGACTAAGTCAGTGTGTTTTTCCCTTGTTACTATTACCTACCTTCATGGAGTTTACCACCTGGTGGGTGATAAAGAACCTAGCATTTTAGCATAATAGCAACAGCAAGGTTTTACTGGAAGTCTGAGGGGAAAGGTTATTTGCTTGTTTTGGTTAGAATGGAGGTTTAGGGCGAATATAGGGAAGTAGTATTTCCCACAATAGAAAGAAACTCACTAGGAGAAGAAGGGAATGATGGGGGGGGGGGAGGGAGAGAAGAATAGGAAGAAAAACATATCAAGCTTGGTTGAAAAAAGTCTAGTCTAATAGAAAGAGCTCTGGATTTGTTATCAGGACATCTGCATCCTAATGCTGGTTCTGTTGCTCGCCTGGTAGTGGGATTGTGGGCAAGGTATTTACTCTTTGGGTGCCTCAATTTTCCTCTTCTGTAAAATGGGAATAATAATGCTGGCATTGTTGGGATTTTTTCTTAAAGCACTTTGTAAACTTTATCTAGATAAATGAAATGATTCTTATTCATGAGGGGCCGGATCCCACTTCCAAGGCTAGTATATGACTTGTGGTGATGTCATTTTTATGTTTGGAATAGGTTCCCTCCCCCCTTTTTGGACAAATCAGTCCCATCTTTGGGATGATAACAAATGGATCACATTACCCTTCTAACTAAGGCCTTTGTTCATATCTTTGCAAGTCTTTTGCAAGCAGCTTTTCACAGATTCTCACAGACCTGTTTCCCCAGTCCTACCCCTACCCTCCACTTCTGGGCAAGGATTTATTAACCCCATCTGAAAGATGAAGAAGCTAAAGGTTCAGAGTGGGTAGAAGTTTGCCCAAGGTCACACAGCTAAAGAGAGGCAGAAACAGTATAAGGAGCCAGGTCTTCTCATTACAAGCCTCAACCTTCATCACTATATCCTGCTGCCTCTGTTTCCAAGAGACATGTTTCTGGGCCAGACAGACAGAGACAGATGTCCACCACCAAAGCAACCCAGGGAGAGAGAAGCTGACAGGGACCTTGAGCTCCAGGCCTGGATAGCCCCACCCTTTCCTAGATCCTGGCTTATGGCCTTGATGGGTGACCTTGGCCCCTTAGCATGTGCAGCCCCCTTCCCCCCTTTCCATAGAAGAGAGGGGAGGGGAAAAGGGCTGCAGCCAGCCTGAGGCTCCCAGGGGATTGCCGTTGGTGCTGTCCTTGGCCCAAGCTTTGCTTTTCCTTAGCACCATGAATCGTGCCATTGGCTGCTTCGTCCCTCCCTCCACAGCCGCACAGCTGCAGGATTTGGCTGAGGTGACCCACCTTAGGGGAGGGGGTGTGGGGATCCCTGTTTGCCCTGCCCTTCCCCCTAAGCTACCAGTAGCTAAACAGCAACAACAGAGAGGAGGAAAAATTGGGGGCTTCCTTTTCCTAGCCCACCAAAAAAAACAAAAGTCCATATTGCTTATGAAATGAGGGGCATTATACTAGGAAGTCTCTAAGGTTCCTCCCAGCTCTGACATTCTACAGTCCCTTTCAGCCTCTGTTCTATGTTCTAAGATCTCTTCCAGCCCTGACATTTGATATGTCATGATATCATCCCAGAGTGCTCTTCCTAAGGCTCTCCTAAAACAATCCTCTATGAAGGTATCCAGAACCCCCTCAATCTCCTTGCCTCCACAGTACTCCCTAAAGGGGGATAGATTAGGTGGGAGAGGTTGCCCTGTACTTAGGGCCCAAATAATTAGGTTCTTTCCCCAGTCTTCTTCCAGATACCTTCCAGAGACTGGCTGGCAGCAGCAGGACCCCCATCCCCCACTTCCCTTCCTTGCTGGGACTTATTCCTTTTCTATGATCTGCTCTAGGCTGGGCAATTGGGGAGAGAGTCAGAACCAGTCCTGATTCACATTCCTCTCCCTTTCCCCAACCCCAACATCCCAGAAGAAGGGGGGAAAGAGCAAACCATATATATATATATATAAAACCACTAATCCCCCTCCCCCAACACACCAGATACCTTCACAATCGATATCTGCAGAAGATAGACAAATCAATTATCCAATTCACACAAGTATTAAGTGCCTACTCTGTGCAGAGTATATTTATCCAGATAAATAGCAACCCTTCCCTCTGGAACAGAAAGCTCTAGGTTCAGACCTCAACGATTCAGATCATTGTCTATCCATCTACTTCCCTTTGTCCCTGACCTCAGTCGCACACATAAGTGAAGAATTAGGGAAAAACTTCTTAGAGACTAGAGACTAGACCAGTCTGAAGCACCACAACCCAAATTAGCCAATTCTCCATGCTCCCAGACCCATAGATCTGACATAAAGCAGTGCAGCCATAATCATCGGATCAACAAATGTTTACTGATGTGCTCATGGTGTGAGAGGTGATGAGGAGGGGGAATAATTCAAAGACCAAATAGACCAGATACTATGGCATTGGGACACGAGAATCCCCCCTCACAGAACCGAACCCTTTCCCCCATTCAATCCAAATCCTGTTTGTATCTACTAAAATCTAGAGACTCCAGAGCACTCTATAGCCTCAATGGAAATTCCAAGAAAATCACTGGCTCACTGGGGTTCTTGCCCCCAAACAAAGGTAAATAAACTGCAGTCTCTCTCCCTCCTCTTTTTTTCAGTGCTTCAACACTGGAATGGACAAGAAAGGACCTGAAATGACACCCCCTCCCCCTTTCTCCAAGTCCTGGTTAATCTCCAGGAAACCGGATCAGAGGCACAGGACTGTAATAGAGAGACCATCAGAAAACCAGGGTTCGAGTCCCAACTCTCCTAAAAAGCTGTGTGATGCAGGACAAGTCATATTCCCTCTATTTAGGCTTTAGTTTTGTTTCTTCTGCTTGATGCACCCTCCTACCCCCAGCCCAGCACCCAAGAACTAGATGCTCTCCAAAATTCTTTTCCTAGCCCTGGGACCGTTTGAGCTTGTAAGACCCGAGGAGAATCCATCTCCCAGAGCCCAAAGCAGTCTTCCTTCCTCCCAGCTTCACTAGAGTCCACCTGGGCCATCCTCCCTCTATCTCCCACCCCGGTCATACCGGGTCTAGGGGCTCCGAGGAACAGGGACCGGGGTACCAAAGGGTCGCGTGTCCCGCCCCGAAAGGTGCTGGACCTCTCCGCAGCGCCACCTCTTGGGAGCCCTGAGCAGGTAGCTCTGCTACCCAAGCAAGCGAGGGTCGCGTCCGGTCCCGGGGGGTGTCTGGAGGCCAAGTGAGCACCCTCGGCGCTCGGCCCCCTCTAACTCTGAGGGGGCGGGCTCGAAGGCCCGCCCACTGACCCCCCCCACAGGGGGCGGTGACTTTCCCCACTCCCTCTTTCTCACCCGATGCCCCGCTCCACCCCCCCCCCCACGGGCCACCCCGAGTTCGTAGCAGGCGACAACTAAGTTGTCCCAACCCCTCCACCTCCCACGTGCAGCCGCCCCCCAACCTCACGTGACGGAGCCCCCCGGGCTCCAGGGACCAATCACAGCCTGGAGGCTGCAGCACCCTCGAGTCGGGGGTGGGGTGGGGGGTGGCAAGGCTTTATTCCCCCCCAAAAACCATCCCCCCACAATCAGGAAGAGATAGATTCTTCCTTTGTCCCTTTGTCTCTCAGCCTGGGGGCGCCAGGGGGGGCTACAAGTCAGGCCTGGACACCTTGAGCCCAGAGCCGCGAGAGTCAGAAGGAGGGGGAGACCGGGAAAAGGGAAAAAGAGGGGGGATGAGGAGGGTGGAGAGGGGCAGTCGCTCCCCACCCAATTCAGTGCCAGCTTTGGCTGCGCCCCTTGAAGATCTGTGATCCCTCTATTGCACGCCACCTGCCCCTGCAGCTCCAAGGGTTGCCAGCCTCCTCTGAGTACCCGGGGACTCTACCCGTTCCACCCCCTACCCACCCCCCCACCCCCCCGCACAGCTCACCCCAATCTTTTTTGCTGCTACAGCTTCCACCACGGGGAGTGAGGGGCGGGGGCTGGACGTCGGGGGCGGGGGCCTAGATTTGCAGAAGCCCGTCCCCCCCCCCCCAGCCCCTCCTCCGCTATAGCTCCTGCCGCTCTCGGCCCCCGCCCCGCGCTTCCCGGGTCCCGTGCGGGGCGCTTACCTCGGCTGCCCGCGGTCCCCGGAGAGCGGCTGCGCGCGGCTCCCCGCGCCGTGCCCTGCGCTGCGCTCGGCGCGCACCTGTCCCTGCCCGCGCTGTGGCGGCGGCTCAGCCGGGCATCCTGTGGGGGGAAGGGGAGGAGGGAGAGGGGGGGAAGGAGAGGATTCGGGGGTCGGCTCCCCCCTCCCCCCCAGCACAGCCGCCGCCGCCGCAGCTGTGCGCGCCCAGGCAGCGGCACCTTGTTCGGTGCGCGGGCCGGCCAGGCGAGCTCCAAGCGGCAGCTGCAGCGGGGCTGGGGCGGCTGGGGCTGCGGGAGGAGGGGGAGGCGCGGTCCTGTCCGGTTCTGTCCCCTCCCCTCCAGCCCCCTCAAGCCCCTTCAGGCCCTGGGCGCTCCCTGAGGGCCCCGGCTCGGGCAGCTTCAGGGCTGGGTGCGCGCACCTCCCGCATCTCTTGCACCCGCCGCGGTCGCGGCCGGAGCTCAGGCTACCCCTCTCTTTCCCTCTCTTCCCCTCCTCAGCCCGGCCCCGGCCTCAGCTTCAGCCTCAGCCTCAGCCTCAGCCTCTGCCTCTGCCTCAGCCTCAGCCTCAGCCTCTGCCTCAGCCCCTGGCGCCACGAAAAACCCGGCCCGGATCCTGTCCCCGGATCAGCCCGCCCCATGGAAGGGGGGGGCGCGCGGCGTGGGGGCCACCCCCCCTTTTCCCACGCACCGCAGCTTCCGGAGTGACGGTCCCCTTCAGGTCTCAAAGAGAATGAATCTGTCCACCCCCACCCCCATTTGGGTAGAACGCAGGGTAGAAAGAGGGTGTTGGTCCTCCTGGGACGGTGAACCCAGGAATCCTGATTTCCAGGGCCTCAGAAAAGAGACTGGAAGCCCCACTCAAAACAGAAGCCCTACCAGAGAGGGAATGCGCCCTTGGACAAGCGCTGGATAGAAATGGGTCAACCTGTGTACTCCCCCCCAAGGGGAAGATGGGGAGAGGGAGGAGGGATACAGAGACAGAGAAAGAGATGGCTGTCGGCTCAGATACAGCCCAGAGAGACTATAATTGGTGTTGGGGAAGATCAGACGTGAATTTCAGCAGCCACACTGGGCTGCATCCTCAGCACTCTAGCCCTATGTATAACACAGTATGTGTGTGTTCATAATGTAATATTATATATGTGTGTTTGCATGTGTGTATATACATACATACATGTGCACTGTATTTATATTCCATCTACTTTGATATATATATCAAGTGCACATGCACTTGAATGCCAGTTTATGTGCATGTATTGCGTGTAGAACTGGGCATACATGTGTACTTGTGAGTATGCATCTGGCATAGGCACCAGGGTATGCAGATTGTGCATTGTTGTACATGGCGTCCCTACATCAGCGCTGTATGTGTATAGATGCATACATGTGCACCGGTACATTGTACTTAAATGCATGTATACACACCCACACATACATATCACACATGCACACACATGAAACTCAATCTCCAGGAACAACCAGCGCCCAAATGATCTATTATTATTATCTGATTTAGATTCAGCAGAACTTCCTATCCTGAGTAGCAGAAAGACTCTTTCAGTTCCCTTCCTCCTAGCTGTAATTTAACCTCTACTGGACCCTGAAGCAGGATCTCTCTATTCTCTTACTCCCATCTCTAGTTACCCTGAAAGGTCTTTGGGCCTGGTTAGACTGTTAGTAGTGTTCCCTACCAGGCAAGATAGACAGAGCCATTCTGCATATATGAGACCTTCTTTCCCATTCCTGGAGATCACAGCCAGGCCAGTGGGTTTATACAGACCCATTGTATATGGATGGATTAAAGAGGCCCAAAGGCTTGGCTCTCTGGTCACAGAGCTTAGGAGGCGATTTGCAGCTGCTCCTTCCAAGGCTTGGGAACCTTTGCTTGCAAGCAGTGGAAGGAAAGAATGGCAGATATATCCCCAGCAAGCCTCATGCGAGAAGGGGCCAAGAATAGGGGAGGTAGATATGCAGGGCTTCCTTTGATCAGTCAGTCATAACTTCAGAGAACCACAGAATCTAGGATTTAGCCTGGCAGAATCTTAAAATGATAGAACCTAATTCTCCTCAATTCTTGGAATCATAGTCATAGTTGAATGTCAGAGCTGGAAGGGATTGTTGAGTCAATTAGTTCCATTTCCCACCCAGCACAGGAATCCTCACTACAGTGTCCCTGAGTCAGTCTCTGCTTATTTCCATTGTGTGCCAACTCTGATTATTAGGAAAAACTAATAATTCTCAGTTAATGTTTGCTCAGAGCCTAATGAATAGTCCAGACTGTCAGAATTGGAGGAATTCAAGGAGAGATGGAGGACGATGTCTCCTCCTCCGCTTTCTGTCTTCATCAAACTTGTTTGTCCCTTTTACTTCCCGTTTCCTTCCTTTTCCTGGCCAGTAGTCAAGCCCTGGAGTCTTCAGGGCCACACTCTCTGTTTAACTCTTCCAGAGCTACCCCTCCTCCTAGTACATGGCCAGAGTGCCAGGTAAAGGGCTGCAAGGGCCCACTCTGTCCAGCAGGAGGAGCTCTGGCTTATTTGGGGGGGACGCCCTACAGAGGTGCAGTGCAGTCATTAGGATGGGGTCTACAGAATGGGTTCCTACATTTGGGTGGGTGAGTATGGGGCAGTTACTGGCTTTGTTGCTGCGGTTCTATAAGGCCTAGAGGCCTATGCCAGCAGGGTTTCTATGGATTAGAAGGGCATGAGACTCCCTGCACCTGATCGGTGTCCTCAACCATTCTGCTGACAGACAGAAAGGCTGCCTGGCAGTGACTACATTCTTCTGATGACCAAGCCTTCCTGTCTGGCTCTAAAGGCAAATCAACTTGAACCACAGCACCAGCTGTGCGGAGAGACCCGCCCTGCCCCTTCACCCCTGTCCCAGGAGCACCTTTTCCATTTCCCCTCTTCCCTCTCTGTCCCCCATGCAGTGTGAGCTCCAAGCTGCCAAAGCCCCAGTGACATTGCAATGTATATTCCCATCAAACATCAGCATTGGGGAGGACGCCTCGAAGTCTTTTCTATTCTGAATCATAGAACATAGAACATTGCCTCTGGAAAAAACCTAGAACTCACAGCTGCCAGGGTTAGGGGCATCAGGGACGATTGGCCAGTTCTCTCATTTAACATATGGGGAACCAGGCTTAGAGAGCATTTTTCTTGTCATTCATCAGCATAAGGGACCCCTGAAGTCTTTTCTATTCTGAATCATAGAACATAGGACGTTGCAACCTGGAAGAACCTAGAATTCACAACTGCCAGGGTTAGGGGCATTAAAGACGATTTGTCCAGTTCTCTTACTTAACATATGGGGAAACTGAGGCTTAGAGAATAAATGACTTATCCAAAATCAGGGAGGAAGGAAGTCTGTGTCATAGCCAGGACTAATTCAGGTTTCCTGACTCAATCCAGAGTTTCATCTGCTACAGCATGATTTCTCCAGGCCTACCAACACTGATTCATTCTCTCCTTCCTGTGAAAGACAAAGATTCAGAATTGGTCATTTTTATGGCTAAGGCTGTTGTGTTGGCAGAGGGTGAAAGGGATAGCAGAGCTAGGTGCCCAACTTGGAGCCCCTCCCTGCTTGTTAAGATTGACTTGATAGTTTTGGCTTCCCCGGATGAGAGAGAGAGAGAAGGACTAATACAGCTAATAATTAAGATGAGGAATAGCACAGACAAGAAAAAGGTGGAAGGATGTCCTCCCCTTAACTACTACTCCCCCAATCATATCAACAGTGGATTAAGCCCCCTCTTACTCATCCAGAGCAGAGGATTTCAATCATACACATCCAAGGAAAATTTCAGCTCCAACGACCCCTCCATCCCTTCCTTCAGAGCTACTGGGTTGGAAGGAGATAAGGGTCTTGTTAATGTCTGCTAGGAGGGAAATTGGTGTCTCTTTAGGCTGGGTACACAAGAATGGAAAGTTACTCTGATAAAGGAATTGCTTTTCCCTCTCTGAGGCTTTCCATCTGATGGTTCCTTCCAGCCTTCATTCTGTGATCTCTGTTCCAAAGGATCTGTCTACTTCTGACATAGCAAGTTCTGTTTTAAGGGCCCTCCCAGCTCTGGACAGTCTGTCATGTTATAACTTCCTTTCTCCTGGGGAATAGTCAGAAAAGCTGGAAAATGGGTTGCAACTGGGCCTTAGAACCATTGTTCTCTTCCCTCATCCAGCTAGGAGGTGGGAGCAAGGTGTCTGCTGTCCCCTTTCTCTTGTTTTCTCTAGTCAAGCATCTACCACTGGCTATGAATGGGTCCTTCATGGCCTGGAGTCAAGTTTACCAGAGGATTCCCTCTATGGGAAGAACCCATCAATGATGTCCGTTCCCTCTTCCAGGACCACTGGGCTAAAAGTTTGGTCAATGGCCTTTTTTGACTTTTACTGAAGAGGAGGAGGGAGGAAGGAATGATGGTAGGGAGAAGGGAGCAGCAATTGTTCGGGGCTTGGAAGTAGAAGATGACCCGCTGAGACTCAGTGAGGGACTTGCCCAAGGGTGAATACAAAGCAAAGCTGATAAGTTTTGACTTGCAGTCTGACTTCAGGAGTCACTGATTATCTCCATTCTGGTATTCTACTCCTCATCAAAATTCTTACATTGAACTCTTGGCTTCTAGCTCTGGTTAGACTACTTTCCGTGCGGTTGTCGGTCAGATCACCTCCTTTCTCTAGACCTCAATTATCCCTATCTGTGCAATGGCTTTCTGGCCCATCCTCCTATCTGAAACACCAGCTTTCACTTGTTCGCATTTTCACATTGTTCCTATCAAGAATCAGTTGTGTGCTTTTTTTTTTTTTTCAAATAGACATCCAAGAAGCTGGGAAAAGAAGAGGAAATATCTAATGCAGAAGTCAAGGATCATCAGTACAGACTCATTCTGGGAAGAGAAGAGAGACTGCACTTGATTTGGGAAGAAAGCACTTTTTGGAGGCCAAAGAAGTTATGTATCTTCGACTCTTTGGCACATTGACATATTTGACCCATATCCTAGATGCCTAGACACATTGCTCTGTGATCCTGGGCCTTTTCTGCATCTCCCAAGGACTGTTTGAAGGGGAGTTGGAGACTAGAGACTATTCCTTTAAGGATGTCTCACCTATCCTGAATCTGAAATCCAGATCTTCCACTTCCAGGAGTTCTGGCTCCCAGTGACACCCTTTCCCTCAAATAGCGTAGCCTGACCCAAGAAAGAATCCCAGTGGTGGGGAGGGAAGTAATAACTATGGAAGCAAGGGCTGATTGGCTCAAGTGGTCAAGTGAGGTAAGAGTCAACTATGGAATCCCGCTCAGGGAGATGGAAGTAATTGGAAGGGTTCTTCCTTAAGATTGGGTGAGATGGGGAATAGTGATCAGGGAAAAACAGATCTACCAGCCCAGAACTGTCCTTGGATCTTAACTTTGAGTGTAGGGAAGAAGCTAGTGATCAGGGTCGAGGATCACCAGACTGGCATTGGCTTTATTTGGGAGAGAGGGCACTGACCAATGATTTCCAGCTCCGAGGAGGCAAAGGGGCAGTGAGCAGAAGTCTTGAGACCAGTTTTCTCAGTGTAAAGCCAGGAGCCCTAGCCTTGGGATGGGTGGGGTGGGAATGGGTTAGAGAGAAGGGCCAGGCTGGCACCAGCTTGAACAAGAAGGATCAAGGCCCAGGTGCCCATGAGCAGCTGTCCTGCTCTGTAACTGCTACTGAGCCTCATAGACATAATTGTCACTTGACAGATTTTTCTTCCCCCAAATTCCCTCTTCTTCCCCCCCCCAAAAAAAAAAAAAAAAAACAAAAAAAAAAGTCAGCTGCTTGGCAGGCCCAGCAGATGTGAAATAAATTCTCCCAGAATCACAGGCTCCCAGCTGGCCTGCCCAGCATGATATGGTTGTTGAGTGCCAGGCAGGCACTACTCTGGCATCAGGGTGCCCACAGGCATGGCTCTGAAGGGGAGAACACTCATTACAGACCCTATCACCATCTTAATGCAGGAGGAAATAACCTGTACTCCCCATCCCCCATCACAACACTTTCTCATCATGTCACCTTGAGGCAGGATAAGGGGAAATTGGGTCTCAGAAAAAATGTGTCACTTGGGTCACAGAGTAGATAGGGAATAAGAGAACTTTTCTGGCATTCTCCAGGTCTAAAGACTTTTCAAAGGCCCCTATGTTGGGGGGACAGTGAAAGGCATTGAGGTCAGGGGATTTCACTGACTTCCTCCTGCTTCTCCCCTTTTCCAGACTACTACATGGGAAAGGTCTCCCGAAAACCTTCCGTTTCCCATGTAAGTCTGACCATTGCAAAAGGTAGAGGGAAAGGACAGAGAAGGAAGAACTGAAAAAGGTTTTCTATGTCTTCAGCCACTCAAAATACTTATCCTGTCCCCCAGCTCCTGATTTATGTCAATCTGGTCCGAGAGTACACGCCATGAATCTTGAAGTGGAGACCCTTGCTAGGATTATAGGAGATTTGGGACATTCCGGGGGAAATAGGGACAGGATAGCAACTGGGGAGTACAGGGGACCCAAATAATTTCTAGGATGAATAAAGGACTTGGGAAAAGGAGAGGGGCAAGGGCTCCCTAAAGAGAATGATGGGCTGGGAGATGAGACATCCCCGAAAGCCCTCCCCCTCCCCAGCCCCAGTCCCAGCTTGGTTTTCTGTGTCTGTGATGGAATGCTCCCAAACCCTTACCTCCCCAGCTCCACAGTCTCAGGCAGCTGCTGCCTCTCTAGATCATGGCTGACAGACGGAGCTTCCCTGAGCGTCAGGCCGCCCATCCCCTCCCTCTGTCTCCCCCTTCCCTGTAGCCAAGCAGCCTCACAGGGCTCCCTTTCTTCTCTCTCTGGTTCCAAGCTCAGACTCCCTCCTCACCTTTCTCCTCTTCCTTTTCTCATTTTCTGCAAACTCTAGTGGGGAGGGGGAGAGGAAAAAGATTGAAGCTTGTGGGGGAGGGTTGGGGGGAAAACAGCTTTGTTATGAGATAGGGAAGCTCTTTCAAAGGAGAATAGAGATGGGATGATCCTCAAGGGAAATGTGGAGAGAGAGATAGACAGACAGACACACAGATACACAGATATACAGATATAGAAAGCGAGAGGGCTAGGAGAGACATAGAGGGAGGCAGCGATCAAGACATATAGAAGATACTCTGAAACATGGAGAGGAATTGGGAGATAGAGATTGAGAAACACAAAGGGGGAACGGGGAAAAAGGGAAAGATAGAGATGGAAAGAGAAAAAAAGAGGATTGGAAAATGAGGAATAAGGAAAGAAAGAGAGAAGGCAGAAGGAAGGAGGAGCAGGGAGTGCCTGAAGAGGTAAAGCAGAAATGAAGGCAGAAACAGCCTGAGGGAAAAAGCAAAGGGATGGGGGAGAGGATTTGGGAAAAGAGCTAAGGCAAACCCGTGAGCCAAGCTTCTAGCAGCTCTTTTTCTCTGTATTCTTTTTCCTCTAACTGGGGGCACTTTCCTTTCCTGGAGTAATATGGTGCTAACCTCCTCTGATAGTAATGTATGTGTGTGACAAGATGGCAAACTCCTGCCCTCATCTTGGGGACCATTCCCCTATACTGAATATCTAGAAGGGTCTTGCCCTAGCCCTCTAGGCACGATGGATCCCGGTACTTCTGTTAATGGTTAGAGGGCATTGACTGAGGGAGGCTCATATGTGTCTATGTCACCCATGAGTATTGAGGGTATATGTATGCATGTGTGTCACATATATGTACACACATGTATGTGTTCCAGCATTGATGTCCGAGTTTTTTGTGTTTGTATTTGTGTATCATATGACTTAGAGAGCTGGAAGAGACCTGAGAGATCATCTGAGATTCTAGTTCAATCCCTTCATCATTCCAAAGAGAAAACTGAGGACCAGAATGGGGAAGAGATTTGACTGACATTACCCAGCTAAAAAGTAGCAAAGCTGGCATTCTAAGTTTTTCTGACTCCCAATCCCTTGCCCTTTCCATTCTATCAAGCTGCCATAAGTGTGTCCATGTGTCTTTGTGTTGATGTGCATATGTGACTGTAGGAATGCTGTTGGATAATTGAATATAAACCCAGTTTATCCTGAATTCTCAATGAACCGAGTGCAGTGCGCCTTCCAGCCTCCCTCTCATTGCCCCTGGGACTCAGCAAACTCTATTCTTGCTGCATCCAACTATGTACTTGGCAACTGTTGGGATGTCACTTTGGGCCTTTTTGGGCCAGTCTTGGGCCCTGGGAAAACAAAAATGATGCTAACTCCATAGGAATATAGGATTCTCATTTCTCTCAGAAGAGATGGAGAGCTGCTGACCTCTTTTCTCCTCAGGGTCCCGTTTTCAGGTTAGATAATTTTCCAAAAAAGTAGGAGAAACCTAAAGTCATGACCCTTATCTGCATATGCAAATGAACTCCAGCTTTATTGAAGGCAGTCCTGGGAATACCCACCTGCCACAGAGCTTAGCCAGTCCCTGTCTGGAGAATTTTGATGGTTTCTAGGAGCAGGAAGGAGACTTAGTAATTGCTCTAATTTTTCCATGCAAATCAGGCTCTGTTGGAATCTGTTAATTTTTTAAATTTAATATTTAACGTACATCTCTATTATGCTTTCCTAGATATCAGCCCAGGTTTTCAGGTGCAGTGAATTCTGGGCGCATTCTCAGGCAGGGACAACTGACATTTGCATATTCACACTAATTTCATCTTTTCACAAATTCAGAACAGATTAATCGGCAGCTAATTAGCACCAAGAATGCCCCCCCTCCTATTAGCTATTACTGGGTACAAAGCTGGGACTATGGCAGGGGGGAGGCAAAGGGTCCAAATAGCTTGAATCATGCCCAACTGCTAGGGATAATTCTGTGTTCCTTGGACATGTACGGTTTAATCCTTTTGCTCCAGTAGGTCACCTTTCCCACAATCTTATATGTCCCTCACTTCCCACCCATTCTCTGATCTTTTGAAGAAAGTAGCTGGTTCAATGGAAATATCCTCAAAACACTATGATACCAGGAGTAAAAAGACTTGGGCTTTAAGTTCAACTGTCCTACTCCCTCTCAGTGTGACCTTCCTGTCCGTAGAACCCATTGACTTCATCTGTGGAATGAAGGGGTTGGCCAGATAATTTCCAGGATTTCTTCTGGCTCAGATTGTTTATGATTCTATGATTCTAAGATTCTGACTCCAAGGTTGGAGGTTGAAATTCTGTGGCTGTGATTCCAAGGTTAGATGATTCTCCCAGAATGCCTGTGATCTTAAACATCTTGTGAGAATTCAGTGCTAAGTCATAAAACTGTGTTAAGAGCAGCTTCATAGGAGGACTGAGTGTGTGAATGACCTCAGGGATCGATGGCCTCATCATTGAGGATTGGGGCAGAAAAAAAGAGGCAGGTGACTCTAAAGCCATCTGTCTGGGGTGCTTTCAAATTAATGCTTACTTCAACATCTCAAAAGATCTTTAATGTCCTCAGGTTGAGGACAGTTTCTTCTACCATACAGATCATAGCCACCTTCCCATCTTAATAGATCATCCTCATGAGTTACTGTGACTGAAAATATTCAGTGGCCAGCTCTCTGGTGATAAGCTTTTCTGATTTTAAAGTTAAGTGGTTCTCAGATCACAGTCCCACAATCCATCGCATGACCCATTCAAAATGAAACTTATCAGAATTTGTGCTCCATTGGCAAAGCTTTTCATAATTCAGGGTCACCCCCACACTATAACAATGAAAGGACAATAAAGAAGCAACGAAAGATTTGGTTTAAACTAAGATGCCCCAAAGAGACAAATATAAATAGAGACTGAGAGAGACATAGAATATAAAATTAAGTTTGAAAAAGGAGATGAGCTGTTTGTGTGGCAATAACAATACTCAAGTGCTCCATTTGAACCCACAAAACATGGCAAAGTGTAGAGGAAAGCCCTTTAAGCCAATAGACAAGCCATCAGTGGAACATGCAGGGAAGAAAGGGAATAAGAATGGCAAAGGATGATAAGGCATGGATGGGTTACTCTTTATACCAATGGAGGAAACATCAATACTGATGAGACCTTAAATACATTGAAGTATAATAGAGTCCTAGATTACAGAATCTCAGAATGGAAAGGGACCTAATCCAACCTAGACTGGAAAAAGAATCTCTTTCAAAGGCACACTAACCAAATATTTATACATTCTTTGCTTGAAGACCTCCAAAGAGAGGCAATACATTGTCTCCAATCAATCAATAAAGAAGCAGTTATTAAGCATATATTACATACCAGATGCTGAGAATATGCATATGAAGAATGAAACAAATCTTCAAAAGATATCAATAAAAACATTTTTTAAAAGAAAAATCCCAAAGAGGCAAGTGATTCAAAGAGATTAAATCTCTGGGATCTGTTATTGTATCCTTGAATTTATAATCCATAAAGCTCTTTAACAAGTTGTCTGGATTCATGTCATAAAAAGGAAAGCATTACAGAGCTGTTCAAACATTAAAAAAAAAAGATCATGGATAAGCTCCTATAGTGGGCTCCAGACAAATTAGTAGGCAGCAGTATTCTAAGGTTACAATGTCCACATTATGCCCATATTTTCAATGAGATAGTAATAAAATGGACATCAGTACATAAATATTAAGCATTCAAAAATTATCTTAAAGAAATTGGCCTGACTCTTAGAGGAAAAACACAGAAAAAGTGATTGTTCAATTACACTCTAAAACAAAATTAAAACAGTATTTTTTTCTAACATCTCTCTGTAATACTAGGATATCCAAGAAGGTGAGAACATGGAAAATCTATTAGCTGTTTCCCTGCTGCTTACAAACATTCCTGTGTCTCTTCAAACCTTAAAAAAGAACTTCTTAAAACTTTTTCCACTTGTGACCCCATTTCACCTGAGAAATTTTTGTGACCCCAGGTATATAGGTATGTAAAATAAATATATAAATCAAACATTTACTGATAATCACAATTTCACAACACCCACATTCTGTTATAAGACCCCATTTAGGGTCAAAAATCACAGTGTAAGAAGCTAGGCTTTAAAAATAAAACCCTCTCTTGACCTAACCATCCCCTCTAGTTATCATTCTATATCTCTCTTCCCTTTTGTGGCTGAATTTCTTGAGAAAATCGATAATCAATTTCTTTACTTTCTCTCCTCTCTCTTCTAAACAAACCCTTTTCAGTCTGACTTCTTACCTTCTCATTCGATTTAAATGGCCCTTTTCTTAAGTTGCTAAGGACATCTTCCTTGCCAAATTTAAGGGTCTTTTCTCAATTCTATGCCTTTTTTTTTTTTTACTTTTGTCAGCTACTCTCTTCTCCTGGACATTCTTCTCTTTAGGTTTTTGTGCTTCTCCTCCTACCTATTTCTTCAGTCTCTTTTTCTGGATCTTCATTTAGGTCATGCCCATTAACTGTGGAGGTACCCCAAGGCTTTGTCCTAGTGTCTCTTCTCTTCTCCCTCTATATCACTTCACTTGGTGACCTCATTAGCTCCCATGGATTCAATGATCACTATAGTGCTGATTTATGGATCTATTTATCCAGCCCCAATCTCTCATCAGACCTCCAGTCTCACATCACCAACTATCCAGACTAGATGTCCTGTAGACATCTTAAACTTAACATATCCAATATGGAACTCATTATTTCTCTCTTCCCCCACCCCCAGCCCTTTCTGCTTTTACTGTACAAGGCACAACCTTTGAGTTGGGATCTTTAACTAGTACAACTAGATAATGCTAGACTTATAGTCAAAAAGACCTAATTTTAAATCCTGTCTCAAATATTGGAATCTGGGTAGTATTTTAACTCTATATGCCTCAGTTTCTTTATCTATAAAATGGGGATAATAATATCTACCTCATGGGGTTGTTGTGAAAACCAAATGAGACAACATGGAAGATGCTTTGCAAACCTTAAAGTAGTCCATGTTTGCTATAATTATTAGCTGTTGTCTTGTGACTCCAAATCCATCATACCTCTACCACACCATTCTGTTGCCAGCTGACTGCCAAGGAAAATTCATATTCCTGTGCTTGACATTCAAGGCTATTCACAATTTGGTGCTACTTTACTATTCTAGCAGAATTTTACTAAATGTACATTCTGTAAGCACTATTAATTATCTCATTCTTTCCTTACAATAACTCTGAAGTAGGTGATTTTATTATCCCAATTGTATTGTTGAGGAAACCAAGATAAATAAGGATTAAGTAATTTATTCAGAGTCACACAGTATCTGAGGCCACATTTGAACTCAGCTCTTCCTGAATTCAGGCCCAGGATTCTGTTCACTGTGGAACCTAGTCAGGGCCTGTGCTTCCTCTTTCTGTTTTACCTTTGCCTTCCTTACCTTAATTTTCTCTCTTGATATGACTCATCACTCCATTCTCCAGCTAGCAGCTCAGTTATTTTTGTCCCAGAAGAAATTAGTCTCCATTACAACTCTAGGTCAAGGCAGTTGGAGATTTGATACATTAGTTTTTTTTTTTTTTCTGGGGGGTAGGCAGAGTGTCAGGGATGAGTATCAGAGTATCTATCACAACTCTGAATGAGTCCCCTAAGCGGCAGAAGTAAATCCTCATCCTTGGGCTTGGATGTTAGGCTCAGGAGCTATGAGTTCCTCCTACCATATATCTTTGATCTGTAGCAATTTTATTTTTAATTTTTACTGATATATTTCATTTTTACATCACTTTAATTTCCCAGTCCTTCTCCTCTCTTTTTCCTCTGGCTCTATAGAAAGCTGTCCTTTATATAAAAATAAAAAGGAGGAATAAAAAAACCCACTTCAGTAAAATTAGCCAACACATCAATCCAGTTGGACATCAAGTGCAGCATTCCACAGGCACTGTCTCCATTTCTGCAAAGAATGAGAGGTACATTTTTATATCCCTTGTTTAGAATCAATCTGAATCATTATAATTTTTACAGCATTTACTTTGGATTTTTTCATGTTTCTCTATTTTTGTTTCATCATTGTCTTCCTGGTTCTGCATCACTTTGCGTCAGTTCATATAAATTTTCTCATGCTTTTCTGTATTCATCACATGCTTCATTTTTTATAGAGCAGAAATTTTCCATTAAATTCATACGTTACAACTTGTTGAGCTGTTTCCAAGTTGATAAATACCTACTTTGTTTCCAGTTATTTGCTACTAAGAAAGCTTTTATGGAGAAGTTATGGATGATATTAATATATAGACAGTAATATATTTTTAGATAGCCAATGTTTGTGGATTAATTTTGTTATAAGCGTTTTTAAATTTTTTTTCTCTTGATTTCTAATTGGGGAACTGTGTTTGAAGACTAGTAATAGTGATGCCCCTCAAAAAGTCCTTTGAAACATTTTTTTTTAATTATATAAAAGAGAAAAGAAGGAAATTCAGAAGGAAGCACAAATCAGCAGGTTAGCTTTGAAAATAACACGTGGTATTTACTACATACTTTTTAAAAAACCAGTGGTATGAAATAAAGATTCATCATTTCATAGAGAATCCTCTTTCTCTATATATGAAAATGCTTTTAAAGAGAGTTTAAGTTTAGAATTAAAAAAAATAAAAGATATATTAAAGTGTATGGCAATATTTTTGAAGTTTATAGAACTCTTGGACTTTATATCTCTTTCTTGTCTCTTCATTAGCATCTTGGTAATGTCTTTTCTCTCTATTTTTCTGCACACCAAGATTAGATTTGTGGTTCCCCTGGAGCTGTTCCTAAGGAAGTTCTCTATAACTGTTTTCTCAGACAGCTCTCCCCAGTCTGTAGGAACCACCTAGAAATGAACTCTTGATCTCTTAGGCAGCCCTTGAATCCTGGGTCACTGGTTAAGACTTAATTACTGAGTATTAAGGGGCTAGAATTGTCTGGGAAATTTCTTTTAATTTTTATTGAATCATTGGCTTGTGCCATCCATGAGGTCACTGGGCCAGAAACCTTAGGTGTTGATTTCTAACCCATCACTCTAGAGATTAAATCTGAAACATCACCTTCCTTCCTTCCTTTCTTCCTCCCTCTCTTTCCCTATCTTCCCCTCTCTCCCTCCCTCCTTTACTCATTCCCCTTCCCTCCCTTCCTCCCTCTCTCCTTCCCTCCTTTACTCTTTCCCCTCCCTTCCTCCTTTCTTCCCTCTCTTCTTCCCTCTCTTCTTTCCTCCCTTCCTCCCTTCCTTCCTTCCTTCCTTTCTTCCATTTTCTTTCTTTTTCTTTCTTTCTTTCTTTCTTTCTTTCTTTCTTTCTTTCTTTCTTTCTTTCTTTCTTTCTTTCTTTCTTTCTTTCTTTCTTTCTTTCTTTCTTTCTTTTCATTTTCTTTCTTTTCTTCTCTTCCTCCTAGATCTATCTCATTATTTCTCCTGTCCTTTCTCTTTTTTCTTTCTTCCATTTCTATCTGTTCTCTTTGACTCTCCCTCTTTGGTTTCTCGTTTCTTCCTCTATGTCTCCTTGTTGCTTCCTATTTGCTTGTTGATTTTCTATTTTTTCTTTACTTCTTTATTCCCTCCATGTCTCCATCTGTCTTATCTATGGGCCTATTTCTCTTTGTCTCTTCCTTTCTTCTTCTCTCTTTCTCCATTTCTCTTCTTCCTCACCTTGTTCAGCAAGGAAAAATATTTATTTGCTTACTAACCCTTATATATCCCCTGGTCTCACTTCTCAGGGGAATTAATTTAATGGTTGGACTTTTCCTGTGGTTTGGCCCTCTCCTCTGAGACCCTGCTCACCTTTATTCCCAATGGCCATCCCTAACCTTGACTTAAGGAACTCAAATCCCAGAATCCTTGAGGCTACTTAGCCCAAGGTCAATAGCCTTCATACTACTGCATATCTGAATAGTGGACGAAGGGAGAAAATTAGGAAGAGGAAGAGGACTTGAAGAGCTCTTATCCCTATCAGGAGCTTGCCAAAGGCCCCATGGCCCTATATGAAAATACTGAGAAGGGGTGTCTGCACCATTTGCATAATATTTGCATAGTATTAGCATGCAATTTACATATGTCTACATAGCCCAGCAATTCTATTCACAAGTGATTTGGAAGTTAAAATGTTGTTATTATTAAGGGCCCTGGAGGTGGCTTCTTCTTGACTTTCCTTTGCTTTATTTCAGATCTTAGAATCCTCTAGCGTTAGAGACACAGAACTTCAGATTCTTAGAAAATGGAGCCTTTGAATTAATAGAATCTTAGAAAATAACATATTTGACTATGGAATCTTTTTATCAAAAATATTTGCATATTCAAGATATGAGAACTTTTGTAGACCACCTCATTCTATATGATTATTTTATATATGGAGAAACTGAGGCCTAGAGAAGGGAAGGGACTTCCCTGGGTGACTTTGGTCACACATTCCCCTGATTGACAACATTATGCTATTTTCTTGACTCCCTCTCCTTTAGATAGGCAAGAAGGAGATGAGAGACCTTCTCTAGATTCTGAAGAATATGAAAGGGATGGAGAGACGTTGAGAATGCAGACTCTTGACCTAGAAAAACATCCCATAGAGAGGCTGGGCAATTCCTTTCTGGGTTGGGATATTGAGAAGCAGGCATGAGGGTCTGAAAAAAGTCTCAGGAGCTTTGCATTCTTTATGAGTTCTGACCTACTTTGAGGTAGAATGAGAAAAGAAGTTCTAAGAGATTCTAAGCTATTCTGGGCAGGTTCTAAACTGTCCCAGAGGAGATTTCCAAGGATTCTGAACTGTGTTAGGTCAATTCCCAGTTGCTCAAGGAGTTTTCCTAGTAGGTTTAAATCTGCTGCCCAGTTGAATGGAAATTCTTTGAGAATAGGGACTATTTCATTCTCCCCCTTTGGAACTTCAGTGCCTAGTATATTCACATAGTAGGTACTTAATAAACATTTGATGAATGAATAAATGAATGTTTATCAGCTTACATTTTGCTCTCATTCCACAGTCCCTCTCCCTCTTTCAAACTGTTATGTTGCTGCCTACTCTCTCTCTATACAAGAGCCTAAGTTTTGAAAGAGAAGAAGGAGATTCTAGATAGATTCTACCTGGTTCATGGACTATAGTGGCCCTCTTCAGACATAGAGTAAGATATTGTAACTCTTCCTTGATGTGGGACTTTCTTACCAGCAGGGATGGCAGAGCTACCTGTAGCTAGACTGTCATATTGTCTTACAAGGTGGGGAACTTATTGAGAGGGAGGGAGGGAGGGGGAGAAAGAAAGAGAGAGAGAGAGAGAGAGAGAGAGAGAGAGAGAGAGAGAGAGAGAGAGAGAGAGAGAGACTTTAGTGATGTATCTATTTTTCCTCCTGCTGCTATATTTATAGATTCCCTTTGAAGCCTGGCAGTTGCAGCTGACCTGGTTCCTGGGTTTTGGGAAGAGGAGGCAGTCTTCTCCAAAACCATCTTTTTCAGCCAAGGGTGTCTGTATTGGCCAGATCCCTGTAGAGAATGGAAAAAGAGTGACACAGAAGGTCAAGGGGTCAGATTCAATGGGGCTGAGCACACAAAGCCCCAACCTTATTTTGTTCTCTCAAGATTTAATGGAGGGGATCCTGACCTGGCCACTGACTCTGTCTGTGACTTTGAGTAAACCCTTTCTATAGGTCTCAGTTTCTCCACTTCCACAAGTATTTGAATCTTAGCTCTAAGCTTCAAGACAATTCAAATCTAACCTTTGTAAAAGAGTGCCCAGTCACTTCCTGCCTTTTCACCCACCACCTTCTTTCTAGATTGCCTTCCATTTTCCCTATATCTTGTATATACAAAGTTTTTTCATGTAGTGTGTTCCCCTTAGAATGTAAGCTCCCTGAGAGCAGAGATAATACTTCCCATCCCCCTCTTTGCCCTAGCATTTAGCACAGCACTTGACACTTAGAAAGTGCTTAATAGAAGCTTGTCCATAGAATAACTGCCTGATTTCTTAGCTGGATGACCTTATCTGGGCAAGTTACAAACTCTCTGAATCTTGGTTTCCCCATCTATAAAATAAAGAATTTAGACTAGGTTCCCTTCCAGTTCTAATTTGGGCTCTTCTCTCATTCCACTATCTTTCTAGAACTGGGATTCTACCTCTTCCATTCTGACACTCTATTATGTTTTATGTTCTAAGGGCTCTCCCAGTCCTAACAGGCTAAAAATTCACTTTAGTTCAACTCAATTCATCAAGCATTTATTAAATACTTATGATAGTCCAGGAAGGGCTGCAAGGCTCTGGGATTAAGTGATTTGCCCAGGATCACATGGCTAAGAAGTGTTAAGTGTCTGAGGTCAAATTTGAACTCAGATCCTCCTGACTTCAGGGCTGGTGCTCTATCCACTGTACCACCCTAGCTGCCCCTTGGGGCATAAAAATTTAAATACATATGTACATCCTAAATTTAAGGAGTTTGCCTTTAGCTAGGTGGTGCAGAGGAGAGAGTGGTGAGACTAGAGATAGAAAGATTTGAGTTCAAATTCGACCTCGGATACTTAAGAGCTGGATAACCCAGTTTAAGTCACTTACGTCTATTTTATTTCAGTTTCCTCAACTGTAAAATAGGAATGTTAACTGGATTTGGAGTGAGAGGCCTGAGGTCCAAATCTAAGTATACTTACTGTCTGGATGATTAAGCTCTTTCCTTCTCTAGGTCTGTTTCTTTTTCTATAAAATGATAGGATTAGGAAAATGTCAGGGGTTCTTGATCCCTTTGATAATGTGGGGGAACCTATGGACCCTTTCTCAAAATCATGTTTTGTTTTTATTTTAAAGTATTTTATTTTTATTTTCAGTTCTTAATTCTCTCTTCTCCCTGATCCCTAATTTTTTTTTAAATTCATGGAGTAAATCATTAAGCATGTATTTTTTAAATAATATTTCATTTATCCCCAATTACGTATAAAAATAATTAGCATTCATTTTAAAAAAAGTTTTGAGTTCCAAATTCTATCTCTTCCTTCTCTCCTTCTATGTCTCTGATATGGATATCAGATATGCATTATCTGATATGATAACCTATGTCTCTGATATAGGTTATATATATATATGCAACCATCAACAAGCATTATTAAGTTTTACCATGGATTAGACACTGAGTTAAGGGTTGGGGATTGACTTCAAAGAAAAAGAAAGGAGTAAAGTGGAAGGGAGGGCTAGTGGTGGCAAAGTCCACTGAGTGGAGGATGACTAGTTTGGGTCCTTCCTCAAAATGGAGGTTTAGGGAGGAATTCATCACTGGGAGAGGAAGAGGCCACAGGGACTGAGGGGCAAGAAGTAAAATGTAGATTATAAAGCAAATCAATTATATTTGAAATATCAATTTTTCTTTAGTTTATGGATTCTAGGTGATGAGCCCTTGCATTAAAAGATTCCTAAGAATCCTGATTCCTGTGATCTCAAGGGGAGGCAGTTGAAAAGAAGGGATAGAGTCTTTTTATGTCTCTAGGAACCTGGTAGCACAGTTCCTCAAGTCAAAAAGACCTGAAATCAAATATCACTTTAGATGCTTACTAAATATATGACTCTAGGCAAGTCATTTAATTCTGTTTGCCTCAGTTTCCTCAGTTGTAAAATGAGTTGGAGAAAGTAGTTAGAATGGCAAGCCACTCTAATATCTTTGCCAACAAAGCCCCAAATGGGGTCATGAAGAGTAAGTCATTGCTGAACGATTCTCAAGTATAAAAATGGGAATAATAATCTATCTCCCAGGGTTGTGAGGATCAAACATGATAAAATCTGTATGCTTAGCAAAGTGCCTAGACTATAGTGGGCCCTATATAAATGTTTACTCCATTCTTTTTTTTGCCCTTGACTTTCTGTCTCTGGGAGTTCTGTAATTTGGGCGGCATAACTAGAGTGACCCATTTCTTCAAATTTAGAAGGCATTGACAGCATTTGCTGCCCTTCCAAGCTAAAACCAATAAAGTTCAACAATTAGTTAGCAAAGGTAATTAGATAAAATAGAAAGCTACCAGATGAAGTTCTGCCTAGATTCTACCCAGTTTCTCATAACCCTCACAATAACCTAGTGCCCGTGTCCTGGGCTGGAGAGGGCTCCTTCTTTCACCTTGAGTGGCCTTCTAGCCCCACTTCAACTGAAGGCAATCTTCCTATCTGTTGTCCATCTTTGTTGCTCTCACAAAATTTTTAAATTTGGGCTATTCCTTCCTGAGCTCCCCAAGGACTAAAACTTTTCCTTCCTATCCTTTCATCTCTCTCCACAAACACATAATTCTCTTTTTCCTCCTGACCTTTTCTTCTCATCTACTTTTTTATTTCCTATGATTCTCTAAAGAACTTTACCAAGGAATTTTGCAATGGGGCAAATACCACAAACTTTCCCTTGAGAATCAAGTGGAACAAAGTAATAGGTAAGGAGTTCCACTGGGGCCAAGGATCACCTCAACCCTCCATCCTTTCTATTTTAGCTAATTAT
The DNA here is from genome assembly GCF_016432865.1 of Antechinus flavipes. Classification (NCBI taxonomy): domain Eukaryota; kingdom Metazoa; phylum Chordata; class Mammalia; order Dasyuromorphia; family Dasyuridae; genus Antechinus; species Antechinus flavipes. Next base: position 660,998,590 of record NC_067398.1, on the reverse strand, counting down.
TCTTGCTAACTAGTGAAGTTCTATTGTTTCTAATTGTCAGAGAACAGCAAGTGTTGTTGGCATCCTCAAAAATCTGTATCCTGGGATAAAGCTTAGTCACTTGGTGACTCTGGTTCCCAAAACAGTTCACTGTCCTGTCCTTGGCTTACCTAGACCCAGACCCTTCAAGGTCAAGTTCCTGACATTTGAGACTCTCTAGTCATGGCCCTTCTCTGATTAAAAAACCTTGCAGATTTCATAGGTTTTCAAGGACTTCCAAATTCTAACATTATGACTCATAGGACTGGGGTTCAAGTTTCAGTTCTGAGACTTAAAATATGTGACTTTGATCAAGGCCATTATCCCTTCACCCTTTATGTCCCCATTTCCTCACTTATAAGATAAGGATACTAAATCTAGCATTAATTTCTTTTTTCAGTCAATCAACAAGGATTTTTAGGCATCTATTATGTTCTAGGCACTGAGGATACAAAGGAAAAAAACAAACCAAAAGCAAATGGCCCCTAGTGTTAAGAAATTTATATTCTATTTGGGTAAATGACATATACATATACAATGACATGTGCAATATACCAAATAAATGCAAGGTAATGGGATAGGGTGAAGAGATACTAAGAGCAAGAGGGTCAGGAAAGGTCTTCTGTAGACTGAGATACTTGAGCTGAATTTTGAAGGACGCTGGGGATTTGGGGGAGTAGGAGTGAATAGCAAGCATGGGGCATCATTAGTGCAAACTTTGGCTAGCTGCTAGGCTATGTGAAGAGGAATATACAACAAGCCCGGGAAAGTAGATTGGAGACAGATATGAAGGCTTTAATACCAGACAGAGGAGCTTTTATTTAGTCCTGGAGATCATAGGGAGCCACAAGGTCATTGTGGGATGGAGACTTAAAATGCTATAGAAATGAGAGCCATAGTTCTTCCTTATTCCTCCATCTTTTTCTTTTTCTGTTTACCTGCACACCCCTCCTTTTCAGATAACCTGTCCTCCACTCTCCTAGATCAGGATTTTTTTCTTTCCTCCAAGTCTTTGTAAGTCTGTCCTGCTCCTCTACAGCACCCTCCCTCTTTTCTCTAGATGTCTGGGTACTCCTTGCCTTGGATGCCCAGCTCCACCTCTTCTAGGAAGCCCATCCTGCCCAGCCTAGACCTAAATGACCTCTCCCAGAACTCTCTGAGCTCCTCCAGTCCTGACTGCAAGAGGCTGCCTGGTCTAATGGTGAATCATTTTTATTATTTCCTTTGTCTGAGGCTTGCCTTCTCAAACAGACTAGGGACTGCTACTTCCTTCTATTACCTCTCCCATATCCCCTAGCACAGAGCTGGCCTGGAGGGGGAGGGAGTGCTAGAAGGGATGATGGACAATAACAGCAGGAAGCTGGCTCTTTACAGAAAGGGCAGGAGAGGAATAGCTCTCACAGGGTTAAGCCCAAGTGGTGGGGAAGCCTCGAAAGCAACAGAGATGTTCCATGACTAAGAAGACCAGAATGTAACCAACTGTGAGGGGCCCAGGATTTAGGCCTCCTCCTCCCCCCAACTGTTTTCAGCCAGAGTGACTCACATTTCTATTCTGAATGGGGCTGCTGAGTGATGAATCTCTGAGCTCCCTTTTCCAGCTCAGCCCTGAAGGTAAGGGCTAGAGCATCTCAAAACTGGAAGGGACCTCATGCAGACCTCATCAGCACCACTTTTGTCATTAGTATTGTTCTTCTTTTCCTCATCTTTTTTTAAAAATGGAGTTCAGATAGAAATGTTCCTGGGACAGCTTGCTCTCCTGCTAGTGGTCTTTTATGTCTAATGTTCAGCAGTCTATGCAAGGGGGATGAAATGATTGCATTTGGTAATTGAATAAAAGTGTTGGGATGTATGTTCTTCTCCTGAAGGCGAAGAGATCTTTGGGACAGCTCCAGAGCAGAAAGGATGATGGGGATGTGTTCCCTCATCCTGTTCCCACAGGGTTTTGATTTCTTTCACTGGATTTCCTTCTTCATGAAAGTCAATAGAGCAAAGTGGCTAGTGAGCTGACTTTGGAGGTAGGAAAACTTGGGTTCCATATGCCTCTCCTCAACACACACACACACACACACACACACACACACACACATACAGCCCTATCAGGTTCTAGGTTACTCTGCTTATCAGTTTGCAGGAAAGGTACCAACCTGCAGTGATGGAAGGAATTTCCTTATCCTGGAGTTCTTTCTACCAATGAAATCACAGGCAGCCTGTCACTGTCAGTATTTCTCCATTTTATGTAATTTGGAGGTCTAAGTATCTAGCATGGCAATATCCATTTTAAAATATTGTTGCCTTATGATTATTCCCAGATTCTGTAGCCCTTCCAGGTCACACTTTCTTCATAATAGCTGTGTAGTCTGAGTATGATGATGTCTTTTTACACATGAAGAAAACTCTGAGCCAGAGAAGGAAAATGAATCCTCTAAGGAGACTTATCTAGTGAATGTTTGGGGACTCAAACCCAGGGGTGTTTGATTCCATTCCACTATCCTTTGCCTGCTATATTCTCTTAGGGACATTTGAAAATTAGAAGAAGCGGGTTCTTGTCCACAGGCTCTAAGTTTGGGGGCCCTTCCTGGACAGCAGACAGAAGGAAAGCAAGGACCCAAAACTTTGGGGCCCCAGATTTCCTTCTGGTGGGGAACAATGAAGAAATATCAACTTTCAGTATTCTTTGGGGACCCCTCTACTTTTTCATTTTCCTTCCTGACTGATTCCTCCCCATTAACTGACGACTCTCCTAATTCACATCACCCTCCCCATCTTGATTCAATCAACCCCACTCGGGAGTCAGCTTTTTCTACTCCAAGGCTCAGATGGGATGAATTGAAAGTCCTCCCCTCCCATATATCTGCCACCTAAGTTCTGTTTCTCTAGGGCTTGAAATGTCCCAGAGACCACAGGGAGATGGAAGGAGTCCAGGTAGCCTGGATCCCCCTACTAAGGCTTCTTGAGCCAAAAAATGTTACCTCCATGCATGTATGATAGAATAGTATAACAATGCAATACAATACCTATAATTGATACAATATGATACAATACAATATGATACGTTACAATACAATACACTGGATTGTGTACAGAGCTCTCAGTAGATTCTGGGTAAGATACAAAGTTAAATAACAAAGTATCTTCTAAACTTATGAGTAGTGAGATAAGATTCATTAATTCAACCAGCTTTTTTTATTAAGCACTTACTATGAGGAAGCCACTGAATTGACAGTTTTCTCAAGAACATGGTTATGCCCCTTCTATTGGTCTCTTCATCCCTCCCTCTCTGACAGGGCCCCCCCAGGCCTGTTACCCCCTTATAGGAGAACAGGTGTGTGTGGATTCCAAGGCTGGAGCCTGGTTATAATGATTCAATCCCTTTCGGAAGCAGAATGGGAAGGGACTGAGTTCCAGGGGCACCTTGAAATGAAAGGCTAGAAATACCAACAGCTGCTGGCTGGGGGGGGGTGTGGAGAGGAGGAGGGGAAGGAAGTGGTCCTAGGCAGAGGGCACAAGGTTTTGCTGTCAGGAAAAGGGCATTAGCAATCACCCTACCCGAAAAGGAAAGCCTGGGAATACGAACTTCTGCACAGGCAGGGAGGAGCTGTGAGTAAAATTAGACCTCTTCCACCTCCCTGTCCCTATCTCCCTTCCCTTGACTTCTCCCCAAAGCCTAAGAGGATGGTGAAGTTAATTCTTGAATGTTGCTTTCCATTCTTCTGCCTAGCTTTGAAGGTCCTCTGGAATATAGCCTCCATTATGGATGGATAACCCTTATCCTGAATTCTAATTACTCCCCAATTAAATTTTGTTGTTATTGTTGCTTTCAGTTTTCTTTCTATCAGACTCTTTATAATCCTGTATGACATTTTCTTGTAAAAGATACTGAAGTGGTTTGCTATGTCCTTTTCCAGCTCATTCGACAGGTGAGGAAACTGAGGCAAACAAGGTTAAGTTTCTTGCAGGGTCACACAACTTGTAAGTATCAGAGGCTGGATTTGAACTCATGAAGAGAAATCTTCCTGATTCCAAGTCCAGTGCACTGTTCACTGTCCTGCTGTTTGACCTGGAAAAGGCTTGGGGGTAGGTGGGTACCCACGGATATCTCAGTCTCTAAATCTACTAAGATTTGTTGAACTAAGAGCTGTTGAAGGCAAGAGGAATTAGTGTTTTTCTGTGGAGCTTCACAGGGCTCTCCTAGAAGTAAGTCCTTTATGAGAGGCTCTATGGATAGAGCACTGGACTCGCAGTTAAGGAGCCCCGTTCAATTCTTGCCTCAGATGTTTAACTAGTTTTGTGCCCCTACAAGTTTAGGGACACTTTTAAACCTCTCTCTCAGTTTCCTCATGGCTTCTAAGGTCCTTTCCAGCTCTACAACTATAATGCAATGTCCAATTATGAGACTATGATCTTTGAACTAGGATTCAAGAGAAGAGAGATTGTAGAAAGACAATTTTTTGCTCATCAATAAGGAAGAGCTTCCCAACAATTAAAGTCATTCCACAATGGAATGTTAATTTGGTTGTTCATCATTGGAGAAGGGTCAAACAGAAGCAGATAGCCCCCTTTGAGGAATGTTGGAGGATGTTATTGAACTGTAAAAACCAGTTGGGTGGTGCAGTGGTTAGCATGCTAGACTTAGTGTCAGGAAGACCCGAGTTTAAATTCAGCCTTACTAGCGTGACCCTGGCCAAGTCACTTTGCCTCTGAATCCTTCCATTTCCTCATCTGTAAATTGTGGGTAACAGCAGCATCTGTCTTTCCCAATTGTTGTGAGAACAAAATGAAATATTTTAAGGCCCTTTGAAAATGCTAAGGTACTATATAAATGTTAGCTATTTTAAAAAAAATCTGATTGGGAGGAGGAACTTTGCAACTAACCAGCAGATATTTATTAAGTACCTACTATGTGTCAGATAATGTGATTGACAATGATTATATAAAGAAAAGAATGAGAATCCCTGCCTCACCCAGCTTAGACTACTTGGTGAAATAGATTTTAGAGCTTGTGAACCTAAAATTTCAAGATCCCAAACTTTAGAATTTAGGATTCTAAAGTGATGATAGCAGAAATGGAGAGGAGGACAAAGATAACAGTGCCTTTGGGAAGAAAGAATTGATGGAACTTTAGTTCAGCCCAGGCTTGTTCCAGTCCATTGTGCCAGGTACATCCTGGGTACAAAGCTGCTATCAGAATCAAGGGCAGAAGCGCACACCTCCAATCCTTTTCTAGGGAGCTCTATTCTCAGTGCCTCTTTTCCCAGGCTCTTCCAAGCTTCCCACTCCACTCTGCCCAAACCAACTTCCCATGCTTCTGATCCTGCCTTTGTCTCAGACCGGGGGCGCCAGTGGTGGGGAGACCTGGGGCCTGGGTGTCTCCAGAGTTAGAGTGGGGGTTATGGGTATCTGGGGCAACCCTGTTGACAGGCGAGCGATGCTTGCCAGCTTAGCCCCAGTGTATACAGAGGCAATGCTGTTCCCCAGTGCCCACCATGCCTCGGGAATACAGATGATTAGTGGGATTGGACCACCCAGTCTCATTCAAGAGCAGAGATGAGGGCAGCAAGGTCAGTTGGCTATCCTTTCAAAGACCCCTCCCCTTCCTTTTCTCCCTCCTTCTGTCTGCTGCCTCTTAGACCAGGAGGGGCCCAGTGAGGAAAGCTGGGAAAGGAGGAAGAAGAGGGGGCCTGGACTAAGGGGGAGATAGACAAGCCAAGAAGGCCTTATGGGCCAAATGTCCCTCAGAGAATGTATCTGAATCCACTCTCCCTCTCTGTGTACAATGCTTAGCACATTCTTTTTCTGTCTCTCCGTCTGTCTCTCTCCCTCCCTCTCCTCTCTTGTCCTCTCCTTTTTCTCCTTTTCTCTTTCTCTCTCTGTCTCTCTGTCTCTGTCTCTCTCTGTCTCTCTCTCTCTCTCCCCTCCTTTCTGTTTCTCTTCCCTTCTCTTCTCTTTTTCCTTTTCTTCTCTTCTCTTTTTCCTTTTCTTCTCTTTTTCCTTCTCTTCTCTTCTCATTTTCCTTCTCTTCTCTTCTCTTCTCTTCTCTTCTCTTCTCTTCTCTTCTCTCTCCCCCTTCTTCTCTGTATTTCTATCTCAATTATTTATTTATTATCTATTATCCATCTTTTCTATGTATCTATAGCTTTTCTTTATTTCTTTTTTTTCATCTACTGCTTTTCTTCTCTTTTTCTTAGTATCATGGAAAGAGCTCTAGACTAGGGGGTCAGAAGACTTGGGTTTAAATCCTGGCTCTCAGTACTTCTTATTAGCATGATCCTGAGAGAGCCACCCCCCTCACTCCTCTTTCTGCCACTCAGTTTCCTTATCTGTAAAATGGGGAAGATTATAATCACATTACCTGCTTCATAGGAGTGTCGAGGGAAAAGTGCATAGTAAACCATAAAGTCGTATAGAAACCAGAAAGCTCATTATCTCCCCTTCCCTTGTCTGTACCTCAGTTTCTATATCTCTAAAAAGGAAGAATCCATACAGGAGTTTAAGAAACAGAAGGGCTTTATTATCCAGGGGTACAGTCTCATATTGCCTCATTCAAATCCCATCTCCCAGATTTCCTAGTCTGCTGCAGATGTTGCCTTTCCCAACTCTTCCCAGTCTCAGGCTGACATCAACTTGAAAGACCTGACCCTAGCCCCTGCCATCTCCTTGGATTAATGTCCTATTTCTTTTCTTTCTCTGTTGTCTTTCTTCTCTGTTCTGCCTGCAGCCTCTCAAGCCACCCACTCTCTTCTCAGTCCCCTGCAGCCTGCCTTCCACCCTAACAGGTCTGCTGAAATGCTTTCTCTGATGACCCCCTAATTGCCAGACCCAGTGGCTGCTCCACTCTCCCCACCCCCTTCTCCCTGACACTTGCCTCTCCCAGCTGTCTTCTGGTCTTCCCCATCCCCCAGCCCCTCATCAGGAAGAAGTGCCTTCCTGATGCTTTTCTGTTTCTTCTTCCTCCTGCCCCCCACTCACTCCAGTTTCTCTCCTTGGTCCTCTTCTTGTTTCTGCTCTATCTCCACATTCTCATCCTCGGCAGTCTCATCCACTCCCACAGATGTCAGATATCATCTGTATACAGAATATTTCTCCAGGCCTGAGCTCTTTGAAGGCAGCAGCTCTTCCCCCTGACATAGGCCTGGGTCTCTGTCTGGATATACTGATATTTCATTATATAGATGTAGCCATTTCCATATCTGAGTCAGGGGATGCAGGGGTTTCTAGCCTTGCTTTTCTTTGTATTTGCACAGTTCTGCATTAGTATTTTAGGGCTCATATGGGTATGCAGCTCCCTATGCATGAATATATTTTTTGGGTGCTGGCATTTATGAATGTGTGTGAGTGTTTCAAGGTGCCAGAGTTTGTACCTATATGTGTTTTTCTATGCAAGAGTATTTCAAGGTGCCAATGAATGTGTAGGAGTTGAGGTATATGTATTTTTGCATTTCTAGTTGGGTGACCTTTACAACTCTTTTTTTTTTTAAAGTTATTTTTTTTTTTTTGCTGAGGCAATTGGGGTTAAGTCACTTTCCCAGGGTCACACAGCTAGGACGTGTCTGAGGTCAGATTTGAACTCAGGTCCTCCTGACTTCAAGGCTGGTGTTCTATCCACCGCACCACCTAGCTGCCCTCTAGCTATCCCCTAACTGCCCCCTTTATAATTCTTGTAGATTCCTGTGTTGGGATCTGAGTCTAGGTCCACATGCATATCCATATCCAGCCAAGTGTTTTAGCCCACTGAAGGATCCTGACTCTATCACTTAACATGTTATTTATCACTCCTAGCTTTCTGGTATTTGCAAATTTGTTAGTTTAACATTTAAATACTTTAAATTTTTAAAAGTTTAAATTTAATAGTTTGTCTGTATCTAAGACAGTGACTAAATGCTCAATAGCAGAGGGCCAAGAATAGATCCCTGCGGCACTCCAGTGGAGACCTCTTGCCGAGCTGGTATAGACCTATTAATGATGGCTTTGGGGGTGTGGGCATTCACACTAATTAACTGCACCACCTAATCCTTGGCTACAAGGGGAGCCTGAGAGACGTGGCTTTGCCTAAATCTAAGTGAATTTTCTCTGGAGCATATATCTACATTTGGTTTGTGCCTCTGTCTTGGATGGTCCATATCCATGAATACTTATATACATATATATCTAAATGTGCCTCTCTGTGGAGTGGTATGGTGGACAGAGCACAGGGCCTGATGTCAGAAAGACCCGAGTTCAAATATGCCTTCAAATGCTTACTTGTTGTAACCTAGCCTGCCTCAGTTTCCCTATATGAAAAATAGGGATAATAATAGCACCATAATAGTTCCTACCTCCTAGGGTTATAAGATAAATATTTGTAAGAAAAGTCCTTAGCCCAGTGACTGGCACATGGTAGTCACTTAATAAATCCTTGTTCCCTTTCTCCCCTTTCTGTGTATGTGTGTGTTTTTCCTGCCCAGGGGGTCCCTGCAGAAGCCACTAAGTCTCCTACAATGTGGAGGCCTCTACAGCTGTCTCCCACCAGCTCAGCTGAGATAATTTACACCTGAAAAGCAGCCTGGGCCCGGGGGCTCTGGTGCCTCCTGTCTCTTTCAATCCCTTCCAATCTCCACCAGTGGCTGGCTCTGAGCCGAGGAGGAGGCAGCGGCTGCTGAGCCCAAGCCGAGCTGCCTTTCCCCCTCCCCCATCAATGTCGTGGTTTTCTCTTCCAGTTAGAGACTCATCATTTTCGAGGCCTCAGTTGGTCGGCTGCACCTGGGCCCTGGGCCAGGGAGAGAAAGGAAAGGGACATTCACCTCGGGGCCCCACCCTCAGTTTCTGGGGAGGGTGGGGGGCTTTTTGCTGCCCACCCTCACCCCCATTCAGCCTCAGCCACACTGGGCACAAGGAGCCTTGAGATACATATGGGGCAGAGCACCTTGAAACCAAAGGGCTGGACCTGGAGAGACTTTGGATATCATTCACTGTAAGTACTCCCTCAGTTTACAAAAAATGAAATTGAGATCTAGAAAGGCATGTGGCTTACCCACTGTCACACAGGCGGCAGAACTGAGATCCAAACCCAGGACTTCTTATCCCCAAAATAGCACCTTACTCACTGCTGTTCAAGTCCCTTTCTTGGTCTCAATTTCCTCATCTGTAAAATAGCACCTCATTCACAGTCTTGTTCTAAGGATAAAATGAGAAAATATTTGTATTAAGATATTATATAAATGCTAGCTGTGATTATCTAGCTACTGACTTCCTTGGTTTCTTTAAGTCCCAACAAAAGTTTCACCTTTTACAGGAAGCCTTTTCCTGCCCCTCTTAATTCCAATGCCTTCCTTTTTATTATTATTTTTTAAAATCATTTCTTATTTGTCCTGTATATGGCTTGCTGTGCTTATAGTTGTTTGCTTGTGGGCTTCCCAATCAAACCATAAGTTCCTTGAGGGCAGGAACTTTCTCTTGTTTTCAGCACAATTCCTGATACATCATAAACATTTAACAAATGTTTATTTACTGATCAATTGATTAATCCGACTCCCACATTTTATAGATGAGAGAATTGAGACTCAAAATGGTTAAGTCTATTAGTCAACAGACATTTATTAAGCACTATCCATTTATCTATTTATGTTTCCTCCCACCTATCCATCCATCTAATCTATCTATGATTGATCATTCTGTCTGTCTGCCTTCGTCTATCTATCCATCTACTCACCCATCCATCCATCCACCCGTCTAATCTGTCTAGCTTTTTTTCATTCATACATCTACCCACAATCCATCCACCCCCCCATTCATCTATCCATCTATCTATCCATCCATCCGTCATCCATCCATCCATCCATCCATTGTAACCAAGTGGAGCCATAGTGCACAGAGTGCCAGGCCTGAAGTAAGGAAAACTCATCTTCCCAAGTTCAGATCTGTGTTCAAATACTTCCTAGCTGTGTGACCCTGGGCAAGTCACTTAACTTGTTTACCTAAGTTTCTCATCTGTAAAATGTGTTGGAGAAGGAACTGACAAGCCACTTTAGTATCTTTGCTTAGAAAATCCCAAATGGAGTCAGAAAGAATTGGACATGATTGAAAAATGATTGAACAACAAATTTTAAGTATTACACTCCTGGGGTCTACATATTTGATTTTTTTCAAAAATATTTTTATTTTTATATTTTGGTATGATCAGCTTTTTGCTATGAATATTACTTTAGGTATTTAAATAAAGCATGATTCTAAGATTGGGTCCATAGGCTTCACTAGACTTCAAGAAGGATCCATAAAACAAACAAGGTTAAGAGTATCTCCTTTAGAGAAATGGCAGAATCATGGAAGTTGACTACTTAGTGATGAAAGATGGCAGAAATGAAGGCAGAGAGAAGCTGACCTGTTCAAACACTTAGCAAGGAAAGTATAATGGATTCAGGGTAACACGATACTGGTTTCCTCATTCCAGCTTGCAACTCCATTACTTGGGTCAGTGACATCCCTTGTGACTCTCAACTTTCTCATCTGTAATATGGGGAGATGGATACTCCTATTCTCCCTCTCAGAGTTGTGAGGAAAGAGTTTAGCAAACCTCAAAGAATTAAGCTATTATAGTTCAATAATAGTCAGTGTAGTCTAACAAATAGAGAGCCAGCTTCTGAGATAGAAAGATCTGGGTTCAAGTATCACTTCTGACAATTAACTCTGTGACTTTATGCAACCCGCTTAATCCCTAGGTTGGTCTAGGCAACTAAATATTTCCTTGCCAAGAAAACCTCAAATGGGGTCATGAAGATTCCGACATGATTGCAGCAATTGAACAGCAATCACAAGATGGTAAGTTACAGAAAAGGTGCCAATCTACAATGGTAGAGGGATTTTCCTCATCTGGAAGTTCTATAGACCAAAGGAATCAGAGATCCAATCCCTATTTCTACTCTTCAAAGCTCTGTGAGTTTGTTGGTGTGGCTAATCCCTCTGACAACACAGATTGTGACCCTTCTGTGCTTTCCTAATTGTAATTGTGGTCAAACAATTCACAACTTAATTACAAGCCTCTCTGAACTTGGAGGCTTGTTTTTGGGTGACAGACATACAACCGTCACTGGAAGGCAATAAACATTTATTAAGTACTTACTATGTGACAGGAACCATATACTCAGAGATGTGCCAGTCGGAGTCCTTTATTGGGCCTGCTCTAGAAGTCTCTCCATTTGGTCCTATGGTCCACTGATGTAGTCTTAGAAAGCTGAAACTCATTTCCGCACACACAGTGATGTTGGTGGGGTCCTTTATATTAGGTAGAAGTGGCTTCAGGGACGGATGACTGAACTGGAAGCTCAGGATTCAAACGAGCCTTTAAACATTTGCTGCTTGATACAAATTTGGGTTGACATTATACAATACTATATGTATATTTTATACATTTCTGACCTTTTTTCTGAGTCATCTGCTGGCCTTTGCAGCTTCAACAAAATTCCCCAAAATTCCCATATTGTTTCTTATGCCGACCCTCAATATATGGAAACCTCAATCTGGATGGGGAAAGTTGTGATGTGGAAGGGATAATTAAAGTACCATAAGATTTGCAAAGCATTTTACAATTATTATCTTATTTTATTATCCCAACAATTCTTTGAGGAAGTGCTATTATCACCGCTTGACTGATGAGGAAACTGAGGTTCAATGAGATGAAGGTCATATAGCCAGGTTCGGAATCCAGGTTCTCAGATTTTTTCTACAGCACTGACTATTTAAGACAAGTATCCTTTAATCTTTTTGTGCCATGGACTTCTGAGGCAATCGGTCTGGACTCCTTCTGGGATCTTGTGGATCTCTTCTCAGAATAAGACTTTTTTAAATGCACAAAATAAAGGGCAGAGAGTTACAAAGAGAACTAATTCTGTTGAAAGACAGCCATGGAAGGTTAAAAACCTCCAATCTGAGAGGTTCCTCAGGGACTGAAATGGTCAAGGAGGGCTGTCTAGGGAGTGTGGCTATTATGTAACTTGGAAGGTTTTACTTTACCCTGCTTATCTCCATGTGCATGAGGGAAGCAGGAAATATATACTTGAGTCTTAGCTCTACTGATGTTTTCCCCTCACTGGACCTCAGTTTCCCCTCTGTAAAATGGGGCAAAAGATAGGATGGATCTAGTTCTGATATTATAAAGTTCCAGAATTCTTATTCCATTTATGAGCTGATGGTCTATTTTTAGATGTCCAGCAGTCCATGATTGGGGTGACACTGAAAGTCTCTTCTGTTTGGGGCTCTACTGGGATTGGTACTTACAGCAGCCCATGCCCGTTCCCCTCCCCTCTCCAACTTTCTAGTCTGGTAGGAAGGTACAGGGTCTCATTATTTTCTCCCACTCTCTTCCCTACTTTGCTGCTGGGAATTCATGTGGCTTCATGGCTTGCGCTTGGAGAGATGGTGTCTGTTCTTCAGGGAATTTATGGCTGGAGGGAGAGAGGCAAAATCTGGGAGGTGATATTAATTGTGCAGACAGATATAAACACATATACCCACTCTCAAAATGTTTTAGACATACACCCTCAAATAAATAGAGGCAAACAAATCACACACAGGTAGAAAGTATGAGCAGCTTTCACATCCTGCTCATACCATCAGGTCTGTGGAAACCCCTTGGTGGGGAAAAGGAGAGGGGGAAATAGCTATGATGAATCCTTTCAAGAATTATCATAGAAATCTAGGATCTCAAAACGGAACCTAGAAAGGACATAAAGGCCAGTTGGTCTGATTCTATTTTTTTCTTACAGATGAGAAAACTGAGGCTCAGGGAGGTTAAATTACTTGTCCAAAATCACAAGGGAAGTAAGCATCAGAGGTATGTATCTGAACCGGGTCTTCTGCCTCTGGAGCCAGAAAAAGCTTTTTCCATAATAACATGAATGCAGTCCCAGCTCTATTAAGCAATGTGTGCATTCTTATCTAGCTTATTCAAGTATGATGTATTCAAAAGGTGCCTGGGGGCTGCTGGCCTGAGATGAATGCATTTGAAAAAGACTCCTGTTCCCTTTACTACCCTCATATCCCAGACCTAGCTGATAGTTCTAGGTAGAGCTGGGTTTCCTGCAACTTCCCTGGGTTTTTCATTTCTCATGGACTGAAACAGACAGGGGGCTTAGCACATGCCTTCTTAGGTCTTTTTCATATGTGCATAAGCACCAGCAATTTATATATATTCAATAAACCCTGTGGTTAAATTTAAGGAAGTGTGAGGATGAGTTTCTACTCCTTAAAGTCAGGAACTGGATTAATTCCCATGCATTCCATAACTCCTAACCAGAGATAGAAATGCAAATAAATACATATTATGTACAAGTGAGGCATGTAGTCACATATAGACATTTTCTATTGCCATTTTCATGTCCTTCCCAAGTCCTCTCTTCTCTTTTTATAAGGTATTTATTTTATTTTTTCAAAAATATTATTTTTTAAATTGATTTTGAAAATTTCTCCCTTCCTACCCACCGAAAAGACAAACAATATGATGTTGATTATACATATGAAACCATAAGTAAAATATGTTCCAAATTAACCCCATTGAAACAAAAAGCAACAAAACCAAAGTGAGAAAATTGTATTTCAATTTGCACTCAGAATTCATCAGTTCTCTCTCTTTGGAGATAGCACTTTTCCATCATGAATCCTTTGGAATGATCTTGGATCATTGTGCTGATTGTAGTAGCCAAGTCTTTCACAGTTGATCATCATTATGAAATTGTTTTTACTGTGCATAGTGATCTCTTGGTTCTGTTCACTTCATTTTGCACCAGCCCACATAGATCTTCCCATGTTTTGAGATTTTTTTCCTCCCAGGCTATATGTTTCTAGTTCCTTTAAGTGAGCTTTGAATGACTGGTCTGTGCCCGAGTTGATTACATCCATGAACCATGCTTTATAGTGGGTCCTAAGAGCATAAAGAGAAAGAGAAAAGCCAGTCATTAACACACAGTGAAGGGGGATGGAAAGAGTTCTGGATTTGGAAGCACAAGACCTGGGCTCTAATTCAATTCTACAACTCAACAAGTATTCATTAAGCACCTGCTACCATGGGACAAGCACAATGTTAGGCACTGGGGTTACAGAGACATTGCCTGTGGATATTATTCTCTGTAATTCCAGGTGTCCCGCTATGTTTGAGTTCCAGATGTTTCTTTTACTAAATGTTTGATCTTTGAAAAAATATTTCTTAGATTTTGAACAAAGATATAGTCGAAAACGATTTTTAAATTATTTGGAAAAATAAAATACTATTTAAAAAAGAGAAATGATTTCTCACTGAGCCTCAGTTTTCTTCTCTGGTGAATGGGACTACCTACCTCAAAGGACTGTTATAAAGCTAGAGAAGTAACAGCTATTATTGTTGATGACCAGAAAGCAGCAGAGTTGAGTTTCTTTGAGTTTGTTTTTAAGCTCTTATGAATGGAGCACAGGAATGGAATCCAACCAACTCAAGCTCAGATCCAGGTTCCCCTCCCTTCCCAGCAGACCTCCAGCCCAGGAAGGTTTAGAAGCGAAGCTAAGTTGCCAAGGAGCTGGAAACCCAAGGGCTTGCTTCAAGAACTACTCCCCTCCCCTCCCCAAACTACCCTACTTTTCTTCTTTATACATTTGCTTTCCCTCTCTCCCCCTTTTTTTCCTTATTGGGAGAGATAATTAGATTTGGGCCCGAGATGATGAAAAGCTATCGGCCAGTTATGAGGCAGATATCTTTGAAGCTGGGACTCCTGTGAAGATAAGAGGTGTTGGAAGGGCCTTGGAAAAGATACCTACTTAGACCTGCCTCCAGCTGCCTTAGAGAAGGGAGAAAGGCAAGGAGACCCAGGAATGAGTTGCCAGCTACTAATAGTCAAAGGCCCCAGAGGGGTTAGGAGAGGCTTAGCCTTAGCCTGTGTAGGTTACTAGTATAGCTCACTGTGTGAAAAAAAAAATTGGATGTGAAGCCAGAAGGCCTGGATTCCAGTTCAGACCCTCATTGCTGTGTGACATTGGGAGAATCACTTCACCTCTCTGTGCCTCAGATTCCTCCTCTCTAAATGGGAGATAATATAAACCCTGACTCTCCCTGGGGAGAGAAGTCTCTCCCCAGCATAGACTAAATGGCTCCTGGACTTTCTGGCAAGCAATGGATCCCTTCACCATACACTACAAGAGAAAGACTTGGAATCAGGAGACTAGAGTTTGAGTTCTGAATCTGGCAAGTTAACTTTCCTCTTAGGGTTATTATGAAGAAAGCACTTCTAAACCATGATGTACTTTAAGAATGTGAGCTACTACCATGGTCATCGCTATAGCATTTATATAACAGTTTGAGGTTTACAAAACAGTTTATGTATGTGATCTCGTTTGATCCTGACAACAATCCTGTGAAATAGGTGCTTTTATATTATCTCCATTTTACAGATGAGAAAACTGAGGCTCTGATAAGGTGTGTGACTTGGTCTGGATTATATAGCTGGTAAATTGAACTCAGATCTTTCTGCCTCCAAACCAGCTCACTCTCCACTGTCATCAAGTGTCGGTTATTAGCTCAAGCTGAGCCCCGGACTCTGAGCAGCTGATCTGGCTGAGCAATAGGGCCCGTTCTTCTCACATCGACCCCATGGTCTTCATTTCATTGCCCCAGTCCCAATCATGACTGATGTGAGCCTTCAGTCTGACTCCACCGGCCCCTTGGCTTTACTGGGTTCCCATTAAGTTTGCCCAATTAGCCTTGCCTATCTACTTTCACAGCCAGTGCCTGGGGCCAGCCGGACGGGGGCTGGGAGCCCGAGGAGCACTGCAGCCGGCAATGGTCCCCAGACTAGGAAGGCCAGGTAGACTTCAGGAAACAGCCTCCCATTTCCCCCAGCTGCTAATGAGCAGGCAGCCCGGAGCTTCCCAGACTCATCCACCACTCACCCCCGGGAGGTTTCTCACAGAGAGCTAATGAGCAGGGAAATGGACCAAAGGAAGTAAAGAGGGGGGAGAAGGAGAGATGGAGGAGGTGGAACCTGGATCAGCCTGCTGAGCATGTGTGAGGCTGAGAGAGAGCTCAGCGAGAGGCTGGGCAAGTTCCTACATACATGGGACTAATTTTTGTGCATTCCCATATAGGATATATGTGTGTGCACAGAGGCTGCTTTGTTCCCCTACGCTTGTGTGAGCAGTGGCAGCCCCACTCCTGAAAGACACAGAGTCCAGATTCCGGAGGTCCAGAGATGCTCTGAGCCAGACCTTATTTGGGGGAGGGGTGTAGGTGCGAAGGAACTCTGTGTGTGTGTATATGTGTGTAGCTGACCCAGAGATTTTCACACACACACACACACACACACACACACACACACACACTCCCTGATCATTTCTCCTACAAACACCATCTACAATAATTCTGTCTCAACTTTGGGCATTTTCTCTGGCTTTCCCCAATTTGATCCCCCCAATCCTGGAATTTTCTCGCTTCTCCATTCCACTTACTGACTTAGTTTCCTTTAAGCCTCAACTAAAATCCCATTTTTTATAGAAAAACTTTCCCAACTCCTTTAATATTAGCTTCTTCTCTTAATCATTTCCTATTTATCTTACATATAGTTTAGTATGATTATATATATATATATATATATATGTATGTATGTATATATATTTGCCTGTTGTCTCCCCCATTAGATGGTAAACTCCTTGAGGGCAAAGACTATGTTGCCTCATTCTTAGGACTTAGCACAGTGCCTGACATACAGTAGGTGCTTAATGAATGTTCATTGATCTAGTCTGTTTCATTCTTTCTGAACTTTTCTCTCTTCCACCCTCAAGGTCCAAATCCTATTCCTCTAAGCCTGATAACTGCCCCAGTTTCCCCAAGAAGGTGTCCTCTCTGCCTTTAATCTCTCCCTCTCTTTTTCTTCCTGTACCAGCTGCCTGAGACCTCCCTACCACTCAACTCTAGCCCCATCTCTTCCCTCTTTTGAAACCTTCCGAAGCTATTTGCTTTGTCCATAGAAAGAAGTCCTATTGAATTTAGAGCTGGGAATACCTTGAGTCTAGTCCAAAATCTTCCTTTTTCCAAATGAGGAAACTAAGGGCCCAAGATTAGGGAAGTCACTTGCCCAAGATAAAATAGGTAGGCAGAGGTCTGGATTTGAACTCGGGTGTTCTGACTCCAAATCCAGTGCTCTTTGTACTATACTATGCTGCCTCTGTCTCCCTCAACCACCTGTGTCTTCTCAGCCTGTAAGGTGAGTCTAGCACTCCAGAGTCAGGGCTGGAATAGATAGAGGTGGTTGTTTATGGTACCTCCAGGGGAGCTGGGTGGGGAGTGGCAGAGGAGCTGAATGATGAGCTGCAGGTTGGGATGGGGTAATATGCAGAGAGGGTGGGACCTCAAGAGGGACAGCCTAGGTCACAGATCACTGGATTCTCAGAGCAGAGAGGGGAACTCTGAGGGTGTCGAGCCTGCCTGATACCTGGCCAGCTAGAGGTTAACTCCTTACCTTTCACTTAATCTCTCTCCAGGGACCTTCCCCTCAAACAGACAACTCGAGCCTGGAGCCTGGCCCAGCTGCCAACCTCTGGAATTCAATACCCTCCGGAGTCCTGGCCAAGTCAATTAGTATTGGCATCACTAGGGCTAAGTAAAAGCCTCTCTTTAAACAGGAGGTGATAAGTGCTGCTCTGTGGGGAGGGTGTTAAGGAAGGATGCTGCCCTGCCCAGGGCTGGCCATTCTCTCCTCTGTTAGGTGGAAAGCCCTGGAGTTCAGCCTCTCTGCAATCTAGAGGGGCATTAAGAGGTAGGGGATGGAGTTTGGGAGTCAGAGACATTTGAGTTCAGATCCTGCACCCAAAGCCTTCTAAGGTGTGTGACCCTAGGCAAGTCACTTACTCTCTGACTCTATTTCCTTATCTTGTAAAATAGGGACACACACACAGACAGAGACAGCGAGAAAGAGAGAGAGATATAGAGACAGAGACAGAGTGAAAGAAAGAGGGCATTTATTAATCACTTACTGTAAGCACCACTATGTATCACTGAGCTACATGCAATAAATAAATACAAGCTTGACAACCCAAGCCCTCATGGAGCTTACATTTTGTGAAGGAAGATTGAACACAAAGGGAAGCTGGGTTACTAACCAGAGCCTCCTCCAGATCGTACCCTCTTAACCCTAGCTGTACCTCAGGTTTCTGTCCTAGGTCCTCCTCTCTCTACACTCCTTCACTTGGTGATCTCATCAGCTCCTGTGGATTTAATCATCATCTCTTTGCTGGTGATTGTCAGATCCACCCCTCTCTTATCTCAGATTCTCTGCTGAGTTCCAATCTTGCATCTCTAACTGCCTTTTAGACATCTCAAAATGGTTGTCCAGTAGACATCTTAAACTCAATATGTCCAAAAGAGAACTCATTTTCCCTCCTAAACTCTCTATTCTCATATCACTTTAGAGGATACCACCATCCTCCCAGTCCCTCAGGCTCACAATCTAGGAACCATCCAGGATTCCGCACAATCTCTCATCTCCCATACGCAAGCTATTGCTTAGGTTTATCGATTTCATCTTTTCAACATCTCTCATAAATGCTTCCTTCCCTCCTCTGATACCATCACCACCCTGGATTATTGCAAGAGCTGTTGGTGAGTCTGCCTGCTTCAAATCTCTCCCCACTCCAAGCCACCCTCCACTCTGATGGTAAAGTGAGTTTCCTAAAGTGCAGGTCTGAACATGTCACATCCCTTACTCAATAAAACCCAATGGTTCCCTAGCTCCAGGATCAAATACAAAATCTCCTGTTTGGCATTCAAAATTCTTTATAAAATTAGTTTCTGCTTACCTTTCCAATTGTCCTGCACTTTACTTCCTGACCCATGCTCCTAGATCCAGTACTCTTCAAACCAGTGAAACTGGTCTTGTAGATTTTCCATGAACAAAACACTCCATCTCTTGGTTTTGGGCATTTTCTCTGGCTGTACCCCCAAGCCTGGAGTGCTCTCTCTCTCCTAATCTGCATACTTCCTTTAAGTCCCAACTAAAATCCCTCTTTTATTGGAAGCCTTCCCCAACCTCTCAATTCCAGTGCCTCTCTTCTGTAAATTATGGTCTATCATCTATATAGTCTAAGTGCCATATATATGTATATTTGTATGTTGTCTCTCTTATTATATTCTCAACTCATTAAGGGATTTTTTGGTGTCCCCCTTGTTTAGAACAGTGCCTGGCCCAAAGCAGATCCTTAATTAATGCCTCTTGATTGATTAGTGGCTTGAAGATGGAGTAGAGGCTTAGACAAGATAGAGTAGAATCTCACCTATCAGATCCTAAGACAATTCTTACTTCTCCAAGTTATTGTGAAGCTTAAATGGCAGAATCAGGTGAAGATGCGGAGAAGTCAAATCCAGCTTATTGGCTCCCCATAATGGCTCTCTCATCAGTCTTCTCTCTCCTCATAGGACCATACTTTAGTTCAAATCTGGGACTAACTAGGTCTTGTAGCCTCTGGTTTCCCCTCTTCTCCAATTCTTCATACAATGACCTGAATCCACCCGAAATTCAGAAGCATCATTCCACTCAGCCTTCTGTGGCTCTTAATCAACACTAAGATAAATATAAAATCCTGTACCTGGCCTTAGAGACCCTCAATCTACCTTTTCCAGCCTTACTTTATATTATTTACTACTCTTCTTTCTGAGTTCTGAAATTATCTCATCCCAAAAGACAGCCTGTATTTATTCATCTATCTACTTGTATTTTGAAGAAAAAAGGAAACTCCTCAAAGACAAGGACTGCTTGATGTTTTTTGTCTTTGTATCCAGCATTTTGTGTAGCACTTCTAACAGACATTTAATAAAGGTTGTTGAGCTGCCACTTCTTCCAAGAAGTCTTCCTCATCACTACAAACCACAGAGGCCTCTCTCCTCTCTCACCTCAAAGTTCACTTTGTTTTTCTCTCTTTTGGAGTCCTTATCACATTATCATTTTTAATTAATTGTTTTTTAAAAATAGATTTTATTCATATATTCTTTCATTGCTTAGATTTTTCATGAGTCTCCATGAGCCATTGTTTATAAAGACATTTTTTTGGAGAATCTTGATTTTTTTATTCAGCAAATTATCGGAACTTAACAAATTAATCTTTTAAAGCTGTATAAAGAAAAAATTTAAAAATATTCAGCTAAATCAAGCAATATATCCCTCCAAAATCTGTTATTATATATAATGTTCCTTACCAGTGGATCCTTCACCTCTGTATCAAATGTCTCCCCATATCATTTCTATGGGGCCAACCTTGTTCTTTGTAATTTTGTAACATTCATTTTTGATTGTTTTGTTATTGTTTACATTTAAATCATTATGATGACTGTGTATTGTTCTCTTGGTTCTGCTGACTTCACTTTGCATCAGTTCACATAAGTTTTTCCATGCTTCTCTGTAATCATTATATCTATCATTTCTTCCTACAGTGATATTCTAGTACATTCATATACCACAATTTATCTAGTCATTCCTCGAGTGATGGGCATCTTACTTTATTTCTAGTTTTTTTGCTATCACAAAAAGTGATGCTTTATTTTAGCTGCTTCATTTGCATAACACCAAATTGTTTTCCCGAATGATTGTATTATTCAAAGTTCTATCCCAAATATATTAGTGCACTTGTCTTCCATGGTCCTTCCAACATTAATTATTACTATCTTTTGTCATCTTTGCCAATTTTCTAGGTGTTATATTATCATTTCAATACTTGTTGGATCTATGATTTTCTTGGTGATCTATCTACCTAAGCAGATTGTGGTCCCTGCATATCTGATTGTATGATCCAAGTCATATTTATATACATTTTTCTCACATTTATATAATAATTTAGGGGTCCTCAAACTTTTTAAATAGAGGGCCAGTTCACTATCCCTCAGACTTTTGGAGGGCCGGACTATAGTAAAAACAAAACCTTTGTTTTGTGAGCCTTTAAATAAAGAAACTTCATAGCCTGGGTGAGGGAGATAAACATCTTCAGCTGCTGCATCTGGCCCACAGCCGTAGTTTGAGGACCCCTGAAAGGTTTGCACGATTCTCTTGTCACAAAAGCCTGATGAAGGAAGTAGTCTAAACATTTTATTTTGCAGATGAAAAAACTGAAGCAACAAAGAACGGAAGGGGCTTTTCTCAGTCATCAAGCTAGTAAATTACAGAGTTGGAATCTGAAGCCATCTGATCCCAAGTTAAGTGTTTTTTAAATTTCTGTCTTTTCTGTTTTATCCTATCGACCCTCCCCACCTCCCCTCAGTCTATCAACTCTCTGAGCATTGGGAATCTGTTTCCTCCACAGTCTAGCAGAGCACTGGTTCCAACAGGTACCTCAGGAAGTGTGTACAAGTGTATATTCGGAGTCAAGAACTGGGTTCGAAATCCAGTTTTGCTCCTTACAGATTGAATGACACTGGACAAATCACTTAACTAAGTTTCTTCATCAATATTGCAAAGGATCCATAATCTCATCAACATGGGCCTCCTTCCACATCCCTAGAATTACATCCCATGTAAATCTCATCCATGTCTTGACTATCCCATCACAGGGACTTCACCCTGTTGTGGACCTGTGATTTGCCCAGGATCACATAGCTAGGAAGTGTTAAATGTCTGAGGCTGAATTTGAACTCAGGTTCTCCTGATTCCAGGGCTGGTGCTCTATCCACTCCACCATTTTGCTGTCCCTTTCCTTGAGTCCTGTTGACATTTTGTGGATACAAAATGGAACATGAAGTTTTTCTGTTGGGAACTGCTATGGAACCAACCCTTCTCTTTCCCCAGACCATACATACACACAGCAGCCCATTTTATAAAAATGGAGGTAACAAAAGATATGTTATACTTCCCTCACTATGTTGTAGGATTCTCTCATACTTGTCATTGCAAATAAACATATATATATAGTTGCATAGCAGTGAAATGCTTTAAAAAAATTGGATTCTAATTAGCTATAATAGATTGAATTGAATTAACTCTTATATTTTACCCCTCCTCCATCCTTCCAGGACAAGTACAGGTTACAGGATAGTTCATAGCCCTGAGGTGAGCAACTAGTCTCAGATAACTAACTAGCTATGTGACTCTAGCCTCAGTTTCCCCAACTAAAAAATTAAGAAATAATTGCACTTTTTTCTCAGGATTGTTGTGAGAATCAACACAGGTAATAATTGTAAAGTGCTTTGCACAGCTCCCGGCAAGAAGTAGACACTGAAATGTCCAGAATAATGTAAATTTCCTGTAAAATTCAGAAGGTAGATGTGTCTGCTCTGCTTTTGATTCACCATGAGATCTAGGGCAAGTTGGTAGTCCACTCATTATCAGCTTCCTTGCCTATAATAGGTGGTAATTGGGGAAGACACAGAAATCCATGTAAGATGAAGTAAGTAGAACTATAATAATTTACATAATGATCATAGTAATGAAAAGAAAACAAGATTGAAAGACTTCCAACTCTGATCTATGCAGTGCCCAATTGTGAGTGATAGGGAAGAGAAGTGGGGGACTGTACATGCAGAATGAGGTATATCTTTTCAACAATGGTCAAGATGTCAACTTTTTTGTTGGACTGTTTTTTTCTTTTGGAGTCACTATGATAGTGATATAAAAAAATCAACAAGAAACTCAAAAATAAAAATAAAATGAGAGTAAGCTGTATAGCCTGGAGGATCATACCCAGGCACAATGAAGTCTTGTGATTTGGGGAGGGAAAGGAAAAAGAAACATATACTAACCTGCTGCAGGGGCTGGGCATCTTCCCTCACCTCCCCATTTACTCAGATGGAGTTCATAAGACCCCCTCCTCTGAATGTTACCCAGATGGAGCGGCCAGGCAATGGTGATTTAAGTACAAAGTTTGCAAATGTTGAGCGCTGTAATGAATGCCTAATTCTCCAGCTTTGTCAGCATGGAGAATGAGCCTGGATTACTTTATAGTTTCTGCTAACAGGTTTCATGAATTTTAATGGCCTCTTTCTCTCTCTTTTAATCAGCAGAATTAAACGATCTCTCTGCACCCCCCTTCTTTCCCCCTTCAGCCCACCCTTAGGGCCTTTCCACTTCCAGCCTCTTACGTGGAAGGCTGGCCACCTGGTATATTAGGTAGAGAACCTAGCTTGTGGGGAGGTGATTGCCTTGGGTTCTAGGCCCTGTTCTACTCCTGGATGTCCCTGGATCTTGGGAAAATTCTTCCCTTTATAGAATGCCATTTTCCCATCTGTAAAATGTTTGTAAATGGACCCAATCTAAGGATCCTCTTAGCTCTAGCATTCTGTGTTCTAAAGGTCCCTCCCAGCTCTAACATTTTTTGTTTCAACAGCTTTCCTGGTAGTGATATTTCTATGTTCTAAAGGTTCACTCCACTGACAGCCTTTAGTCCAAGGAAGGCCCTTTCCAGTTGGGACATCTATTTCCAAGTGTCTCTTAGGTTGGTCAGTCTCTGTTCCAAGGGCTCTTCCAGCTATGACATTCCCATAATCTAATGGGCTCTCCCAACTCTGTGATGTTATATTCCAAGAACCTTCCCAGTTTGAGAGTCTTTGTTCTAAAGGTATTCTGGCTGTGATATTCCTGTGTTCTAAGGCTCCTCCCCACTGTTTATGCATTAAGATTTTTCCATATCTGTCATTTTATGGTTCCCCTCTATGAGACATAGGTCCTTATGTCCTTCTTCCTCAGCTAGAGAAAGGGAAAGTTTAACAAAAGAAAAAGAGGACTAATCTAATAAGAGCCTAGTAAGAGGGCTAGTAAGTAGGACTTATTGATTATTGCCATCAAGTTGGGTTGTTAAGTTCCATGGCAGAGCTCCAGATAACAAGTGTTCTGGAGTTCAGGAGAGGGATTTGACGACTGGGGAAGACTCTGGGAGAGCTTTCTGAAGGGGTGGGTGCCCCCTCCTCTCTGCTAAAACTAAGTCCTGGTCCTGCCCCCAGATTGAACTCTGTTTAGTGCAAGACTTCTTTTCCCCATTTTTATGAGATAGGAAAATGAAGCCCCCCCAAAGGGATGATTTACCTCTGATGACTTGTCACACAGCAAGTCAGAGGCAGTGTCATACCTGGGTCTCCGAGGCTCCATCCACTAGAAAAGAAAGACTGTATTGGAGAAGCTGGAATGAGGGGGAAGGGAAGAAGCCTCTTGGAAAACTTTGCTCCTGCGGCAGAGCCCAGATTTACGAACTGTCAGGCAGCCATAAAGACACAACCACATATTTTCCAGAATTTGGCAACTGCAAGGCAAGGAGGCTTGGTGCATTGGGTCGCAGATATACCGGTGTCAGTCAGGCAGCAGCAGCAGCAGGAGGAAGCTTTACCCCTCCCAAGGCTTTTTCCAGTCCTCCATCCCAGCTCCTGGCACACTCACAGGCCCAGGCTCTGTGTCGATGCATACCTTATGCAATCAATCAATCATAAAGCCACATGGCAGATGCCAACTATGTGTCACTTATTGCATTAAGTTCTGAAAAAATAAAAACAAAAGCAAAATAGTTCCTACCCTCAAAAAACTTACATTCTGATGGAGGAAACATTTTATAGGGAGAGCTCCACCCCACTTCTCCACATCTACTCCCCTCAGCAGTTGGGTCCCCAGACAGTGGCTGAATACTCCTCTCTTCAGGCTTCTAAGGGTAATTGTGAGTCTGAGTTTCTAGTATTGATCCCTCATAAGCCCCCACCAGAGTATTTATCATTGATTATCAGCCAATAGTCTCAATTAGCTTAATAGCAAAGTTATTTATTCAAATGGTCTAACAGTTGTCACAAAATGTTCCCCCACAAATTTTCTGGGGCCCACAAATACAACTACATTCTTAGGAAAGAATGAGCCCAATCTTGCAGTACAATGTTAGTGAGGCGTACGTGTAGAAAACACATGTGTTGAAGGAGGAACTTACAACTCCTGGTTTCTAGAGTTTCCTTTTCTCCCTTTGTAGAGTCCTCATGAAATTCCTCTTAGGTGTAGCTCTCTGCTGGGTTCTGCCTTTATAGAATCCATCCCTGGCTCTTCTCTCTGATGCAAGGGATAATTCTCCTTGAAGCTGCTTCCTCCCTCAGTGGCTGTCTTTCTGCAACTGCATTTGTTCCTAGCTGGGTACATTTTCTCCTACTAGTCTAGTCTCTCTGAAAAAAAAATGGCTAATGGTGGGAATGGAGATGGGGAGAGACAAGAAACTCTCCTTCCCCCAACCCCAAAGTGATTCCCTCTTAGAAGATACTTTTTCTGATTTCTTACTAAAATCCTTTGAACTGGAGCTCTTTTAATGCTAGGCTGGTTCACTCCTTGATTGAACTCACTGTTAGACTAACTTACTTTTTATACATAGGTCCAATAGGATCCTCTCAGCCAATCACAATTTTCTTTCTTGACCCAAAGGTGTCCATATTTCATAAAAGGATCTTAAGATATAGGCAATCTCGCTTACACATTTTAAAAACATGGTCATGTCCATTGATTAAATCCATACATAGTGTCTGGGTTTTTGGGAGATTTCATGAATTAGAGTAGAATCCCTTCTTACATAACTAAATAAATACAAAAAATATTCAGTAAGAGTAAACATGGCATGATATAGTATTTAGAGAGCTGGCCTTAGAGTCAGGAAGACCTGGTTTCAAATCCTTTCTTTGACACATAATTGCTGTGTAACCTTGGCTAATCCTTTAGTGCAACTAAAACTTTAAGGCGAGGAAAAGATTTGGATACCATTGGCAGAGGAAATTCCCTTTATCAATGAAATCACAGGTTAAGATCTACTACCTATACAAAATGATTACAAGGCAGTTTGGGATTGGAGGGTATTAGCAGTGTGTGTGTGTGTGTGTGTGTGTGTGTGTGTGTGAGAGAGAGAGAGAGAGAGAGAGAGAGAGAGAGAGAGAGAGAGAGAGAGAAAGAAAGAGAAGGAGAGAGAGGAAGAAGGGGGAGAAAGAGAGAGAGAGAGCGGGAGAGAGAGAAGAAGGGAGACAGACAGACAGACAGACAAACAGACAGGGACAGGGACAGGGACAGGACCAGGGAGAGAATGAGAGAGAGAGGCAGGGAAAGACAGAGAGAGAGAGATTTCATATTGAAGGCGGCATTTGAGATGATTCTTGGAATTAGGAATTACAAGAGACAGAGGTGGGGAGATCCACATGAACATGCATATCCACATGTATTTAGACCATGGAGCCACAGTGAGTAGCCTGGGTCCTCTGGTAGCAAAAAAAATGTAGTTTAGGTTAGTTAAAATTCAGGAGCATCCAGGCAGCCTATTTATTTTCCTCTATAGAAGCCCAGGAAAGTACCTCCCTAGCTTTTTTTTCCCCAAAGTTCCCTTTTTGGGGTCTTTATTCTAGCTCCAGGGCCCCAGGATTTTCTCTTACCATTGGCTCCTGTGTCTCTACCCCTCCTTTCCCCCTCCCTTCAACTGAATTTACCTTGGCCATCAAAATAGCTAGTTAGGGCTCTGGCCCATGAACACCTGTAAAGTTAGAGCACACACAGATAAAACATACCCATATATGAGTATAGACATGCATACCCATATGTGTGTCTACAAATAGGCAAATACAGGAAAACTCATGTGTGGTCATATGGAAACATGTGAGAAGATAATAGATCCAGGTCAGTGCCAGCCCTGACATTTGTTGAGGTTGTAAAGCAATTTCTCATTTTGATTCTTTGTGGATCTTTTTCTTTTTCCTTCTCACCCTCTAAGACAGGTAGACTAGAGGTAGGTTTGGGTGAGATAATTTGCCTTGGAGATTTAAGGTTGTCTGTTAGTGTTGCTGACATGCATGTGAACATATGTGAAAACACATGTAGAATATCCATGAATGTTAAGAACTTAAACACTCAGATCTACCAACTTTTATTATGTATTTAATGTGTTCAGGACTCTGTCCTGGATCCTAGGAACATCAAGATAAAAATGAAACAATCCTTTCCTTGGAAGAGCATGAATTCTCCACAGGGTTGCCTAACACCACCACCAGCAGCATTCCAGTGTGTTTTAGGAAATTGGTGGTTCCAAAGTTCTTTCTCAATCCAGCACCTACAGGAAGTAGGGAAGCAGAAAGGGGAGAAATGAGGCAAGGTTTTACAGAGTGGAACAGGCATCAGATGTGGTCATATCTGGGCATCACATCTCAGCTCTGTTACTTACCACACAGGAGGGCAAATGACTTGGTCTTTGGGGCTTCACGGAACGATGTCAAGGCTCCCTGAATAGAGAAATACCTTCATAAAAAATAATGGTTTCCATTGCCTTTTCCCATTACAAAGGCCTTTCCTCATGTCAATCTTGCTGTTTTTTTTGTGTCATGTTCAAATGCCACGAAGAAAACAGGGGCTATTATTTTACTTTGTGTCTACTATGACCATATGTCTATTTTCATGTCCCCATATATTTGTAGTCACCATGTATATACTCGTCCATAAGTACAGATGTATCTGAATGTGTTCACATGTATGTTTATGGGTGGTCCCAGATATTGGGCCAGATAGGGAGTGATGCAGTATTATTATCAGCAGCACTGAACAAATGAGAAAATGGGTTCAGAAATGTTAAGTGGCTTGTCTGCAGAACTAGCGATTGTAGAACTAGGACTTGAATGATGAGACTTTCCAATTCAATCAATAGCAATCAATTAATATTAAAATGCCTACTATTTTTTAGGCATTATGCTAAGCATTGGGGATACAAAAAGAAACAAAAGACAGTTTCTGTCTTCAAGGAATTTATAGTCTAATGGGGACATGCATACAAGCTATATTAAGATGTAATTAACAGAGGGAAGGCAATGGAATGAAGAGGGATTGGGAAAGGCTTCCAATAAAAGAAGGAATTTTAATTGAGTCTTAAAGGATGCTAAGAGGTCAGATGAATGAGGAAGAATGTTCCAGGCAAGAAGGAGAGTCAGAGGAGCTTGTCTGGAGTAGAGAGATGAAGTGACTTTTTCATGAAACAGTCATGAGGCTATTGGATTAGAGTATCTGTCAGGGAATAAGGTGTAAGAAGTCTGGAAAGGTTGGAGAGGCCTAGATTATAAGAGCTTTGAATGCCAAACAGAGCATGTTCTATTTGATCCTGAAGGCAATAAGGGTGTGTGTGGGTGTGTGCGTGTGTGTGTGTGTGTGTGTGCACAGAGAAACAGACAGAAACAGAGACAGAGAAAGAGACACAGAGAAACAGAAACAGAGACATAAAGAGGGACAGAGACCAAGGGAGACAGGGATACACAAACAGAAAGAGAGCGAGAGAGACAAAACATAGAAACAGAGACAGACATAAGTTGTTGGATATATGTTCAGGAAAAATCTAAACGCAGGAAGATAAATGAGAAAAGATACTCTAGTATTTGAATGTAAGATGGATTGGAATGGGGAGAGACTTGAAATAAACAAACCAACTAGCAAACATTATATTAGTCATGTTAGATGATAAGGGCTTGTACTAGAGTGGTGGTTGGGTTGACCAACTTACCAATAGCACTCATGAATTTGTGGCAACTCTTGGGGAAAGAAGGAGAATCAGTGAAAAAGGTTTTGGATCTTCTCTCTAAGCACCAAGAGACTAAGGCTAGTCTTTATAAACTTGGACGCTCTCTATCTATCAAAGGATTTGGAACTGAAATTCTACAAGATCTCAGAAACCAGCTAGTCATTGCCCTCCTATCCTGAGTTATTTCAGTTCAGGAAATTGAGATGGAGAGAGGCGTCATGATTTAACTAATGCCATACAATTAATAAGCAAAATTAAAATTAGAATCCGGGTCCTCTAAACTTTAAATTCAGTGCTCTCATGACTATCCTATGATTCTGCTTTTCAGCCCCAGATTTAGGTTCTGCTCTTTCTACCTCACTCAGCCTATGTCCTGATCTCTCAGCAGTCTCCTTAGAGAGGATAATGGGGCTGGGGGAGAAGAAAAGGAATGGAAACTGTGAGAGAGGAAAAGACAGAGAATCGGATGGCTGAAGAGTCAGAGAGGGGCACACACAGGAGAGAGACAAAAAGGGACAGACAAGAAGAGGATAAAGATGCAGAATGACAGGAAATGAAAAAGAAGGAGAGATGGGGAAACAAGGAAAAAGAGGCAAAAATAGGATGAAAGAAAAAGAAGGCAGAGATGAAGCGAGAGAAAGAAAGAGAGAAAGAACAAGAGCAGGGATGATGGAGAGCCAGAAAAGAGAGAGGGAGGAGGCGGTGGGGGAAGGGAGGAGAGAAGCTCAGAGAGAAAATGACTGAGGGCAGAGGCAGGCAGGAGGATAGGCGAAGAAAAAGTGCGGAAGAAAGAGGGGAGGGGAGAGGAAGGGGGAGAGAAGGGAGGCCACGAAGGAGTACAGGAAGGAGAATGAATAATAACGGGAGACAGGGAAGAAAATCGACTGGAGATCCCAAAGCACGAGCTGATTTCATTTGTCCACCTGGGAGTTAGGAGACTGTAATGTTGGTTAATATTCCTTTTCTCTGGGATGAAGAGTATAGCGTACATAGCCCCAGCCCCCAATAAGCATCTCACCAGCCCCTTCTCCCTTTTCTCTTCCCCCCGCCCCTTCTCCCTCATCTTCCCCCTTCCCCCTTCTTTCCCCCTCCCCCCCTCGCCTCACACGCGTGTGCGTCCGCTGCCGCCTCATCCATCTCCGGAGACTCCAGTTGGCAGAGTCAGCTGGACAATTACCTCGCCACAGCTCATCAGTTCACAAAAAGCTGGGACGGCCGCCACTGAGGCCGGGAGGCTTTACATCCCCCGAAGCCCCCTGCCCGGGGGCCCCGGCTCTGTGCCCCAGCAGGAGTGCGGAACATCGGCCAATCACAGAGAGACCTAATGGATCAAAAGCAGAAGCAATGCAGTGCTGGCATCCGAGAACCTTTCAGGTTCAGTGAATCACAAACTTCAGAAATACGGAGAAGACTCCGAGTCCTGGAACCTTTAGTAACTGTTGAGTAGAGCGAGTTATTATTATTCTTTTGTAGAACCTTTGACTCTGAATTCATCCATCCATCCATCCATCCACCCAACATGCATTTATTAAGCGCTCATCTGTCAGGCACTGTCCTAGGAGCTGGGAATACAGCCAGAACCAAAACAACCCTGCCCTCGAGAAACTTATATTTTATTATCACAGTCTCAAAAATCTAAAAAATTAGAATTAGTTCATTCATTTACTCAAGATAAATTTATCAAATGTCTGTTATATGCTGGGCATTGAACTAGATTCTGAGGATGAAAAGACAAAAAAAGAAAAAATCCCAGCTTCCAAGCCGCTTGCATTCAATTGTTAGACATCTTAAAATCCTAAAATATTACAATAAAGATTGTGAAATCAACGAATCACAGAATTTTCAAATACTGGAATAAAAATAGCTGGCATCTCTATGGTGCGTTAAAGTTTATAAAGGGCTCTTTCTCCATGACAATCCTGTGAGGGAGGAAGTCCATGGGTGATTATGCCCATTTTCCAGAGGAAAAAAAAGAATGGTACTTGTTTCATGTAGTAGTACAATAAGCATGGGGATGTGGGGGGTGTGGGGAGAACTGTGCCACAGTCTAGTGACTCCATGTCTTGGATGGGTCTTTCCACTATGCAAATGTTAACAATCAATGAATCCTGGAAATATTTGTGTCAGTGATGTCACCTTTCTCTCCACTCACAAAGCCCTCACCCTGGTGCAGGTGCTCACTATCCCCCAAAAGCCTGCACTACTGAAGTAACCAACCCAGCTGGTGTCATTGACTCATTTCTCCCCTCTCCAACCCATTTTCCTCTACTCAACTGCAGAAGGGATTTTCCTAAATCACAAGTTTGACCACATCACCTCCTTCCATCCCTACTCACTAAACTCCATGGTTCCTTATTACCTCTGGGATCAAATAGAAAATCCCCTGGTGGGCTTTTAAAGCCCTTCCCAACCTGGCCCTTTCCTTTCCCTGCCCTCACCCCAATCTTTTACTACTTTTATTCCTTCTCTCTATGCTTACAATGCAGCCACACTGGCCTATTTCTTGTTCTTCACATACAACACTCAATCTCTTGACTTCATGCTTTTGCATGAGCTGTACCCTATGACTCCTCATCTCTGCCTCCTAGTTTTCTGGTTTCCTTCAAGCCTCAGCTCAAATCCCCAGTCTCTTCTGCAGCTAGCCCTTCCTTCTAAGATTACCTTCCTTTATACTGTTTATATATACATAATTGTGTGCATATTTCCTCTCCATTAGAAAGTGATTCCTTAAGAGCAGAGAATTTGTTTTTATTTCCTTTTTCTTTCTTTCTTTTTCTTTGTTTCTTTTCTTTCCTTCCTTCTTTCCTTCTTTCTTTTTCTTTCCCTAAGTATATAGCCCAGTGTCTAACACATAGTAAATATTTAATAAATCCTCCATTGACTGATAGACTAACTTTTAAAAAGGAGAAAAGGACAGAAGTTGGTTCTGAGGGGAAAGGGAGCTGCTCTCAATCACTAGTTATCTTTGAAACAAACCCAGTAACCAATTAGTAAGGCTATTTAGGACATTCATGATCCAATCCTATTATATGTGGAATAAACTTTTTAGACTATCTCTGATCCCTGACCTGAGAGGCATTGAGTACAGTGGAATATATATGTTTGTGTTGGGGGAGGGTATATTCTAGGGAAGTGGAGACATGTTCCTAATGAAATATGAGCAGATCACAGGATCATAGAATTGTCTGGGATCTTGGAGGTCATAAAATCCAACCTTTCTTTTTACCTATGAAGAAGCTGAGGGCCAGAGAGATTCAATGTCTTGGTTACATAGCTACTTCTGAGGCAGGATTTGAATTTAGACCATCTTGACTTTCAAGTCCATTCAGCAAGCTAGCTTAAAAGCATGAAGGGATAGAGGCAGGAGTCTTAGAACATGGGCATAGGTGATGATAGTCAGTCATGAGTGGGTTTCATAAATGAATGTAGATTTTTTTCCCTTCTTGATCTGATTTTTCTTGTGCAGGAAGATAACTATATAAATATGTATGTATATATTGGATTTAACATATTTTAATATATTTAACATGTATTGGACTACTTGCCATCTAGGGGACGGGTAGGGAGGAGTAGGGGAAAATTTGGAACAGAAGGTTTTGCAAAGGTCAATGTTGAAAAATTACTCATACATATATTTTGTAAATAAAAAAAACTATAACAAAAATAGTTTAAATAAAATAAAAATAAAAGTTTAAAATAAATGAATGAATGTAGACTATTTATTTAGTGTTACGCTAATAAAACTCCCAAGAAACTATTTTACTGATCTAGAAAAATAACAACAAAATTCATCTGGAAGAACAAAAGGGCAAGTATTTCAAGGGAATGAATGAAAAAAAAAAAGCAAATGTAGATGGCCTAGCTGTCATCAGATCTAAAACTATATTATAAATCAGCGGTCATCAAAACCATTTGGTCAGTGGAATAGGTTAGGTTCACAGGACAAAATAGTCAATGACTATAAACCCCAGCTTTTGGAATAAGAATTTATTTATAATTTATTTGACTACTGGGAAAATTGAAAACTAGTATGGCAGAAACTAGGTATTGACCCATACCTAACATGGTATACCAAGATATGGTTGAAATGGGTTCATGATCTACATATAAAGAATGATAGTATAAACAAATTAGAAGAATATAGGATAGTTTACCTCTCAGACATGTGAAGGATGAAGGAATTTGTGACCAAAGAATAACTAGAGGTCATTATTGATCATAAAATAGATAGTTTTAATTATATTAAGTTAAGAAGGTTTTATACAAACAAAACTAATGCAGACAAGATTAGAAAGGAAGCAATAAACTGGGAACCATTTTTACATTCAAAGATTCTGATAAAGGTCTCATTTCTAAAATATGTAGAGAATTAACTCAAATTTATAAGAATTCAAGCCATTCTCCAATTGGTAAATAGTCAAAAAATATGAACAGGCAATTTTCACTTGAAGAAATTGAATCTATTTGTAGTCATATGAAAAGGTGCTTCAAATCACTATTGATCAGAGAAATGCAAATTAAACTAACTGTGAGATACCACAACACACCTGTCAGATTGGCTAAGATGACAGGAAAAGATAATGACAAATGTTGGAGGGAATGTGGGAAAACTGGGACATTGATACATTGTTGGTGGAACTATGAAAGGATCCAACCATTCTGGAGAGCAATTTGGAACTATGCTCAAAAAGTTATCAAACTGTGCATACCCTTTGACCAAGCAGTGTTTCTACTGGGCTTATATCCCAGAGATCTTAAAGGAGGGAAAGAGATCCATATGTGCAAAAATGTTTGCGGTAGCCTTCTTTGTAATGGCAAGAAACTAGAAACTGAGTGGATGCCCAGTGATGTAATGGGCTAAAGCTGAATAGATGCACTGAGGTCCGGTCTGAGCACTTATGGCTAATTAGCAATTGGAATCGTTGGATTTTCTGAGACAGAAGACTGTTGTAGGACTTGAAAGCCCTCAAGAATCATTGTATTTTCTGAGAAATCCGAGAAATCCAACGATCCCCTCAAGTTTTTGAAGTCCTTCAACAGTTATATATGTTAGGGAATCCAATGATTCCTGCAGATTTTGAAGTCCTGCCCAAGTCTTATCATTTCTCAGAAAATCCAATGATTCCTGAGGGTTTTCAAGTTCTACAACAGTCTTATCATGTCTCAGAGAATCCAATGATTCCTGAGGGTTTTCAAGTTCTACAACAGTGTTGCAGGACTTCAAAATCTGCTGGAATCATTGGATTCCCTAACACGTAAAAAGACTGTTGCAGGACTTCAAAAACTTGCACAGAGAGTTGGCAGGGCCATTCTTATGGCATATATTAATATGCATTTAATCCAATATATTGGATATATTAATTCAAGCATATATTAATAGAGTATTGTCCAATTGCTAATTAGCCCAAAGTGCTTGAACCGGACCTCAGTGCATCTGCTCAGCTTCAGCCCATTATATTTCCCACTTTCTTTTGTTTTAGAACACAGGGAGGTGAGAGCCTCCAAGGAGACGCGATCACCCCCCACCCCCAACTTCTCAGGAAGGGAAGTGAAAGCACTAAAAAGGAGATGATCATGCCCTCCCTGACATCTCTGAAGGGAGATGAAAAACACCAAAGGGAAGTGGGAATTGCTAGTGGGTATCTGGGCTGAAGGGTCTTATTAGAAACAGGTATGCACAAACCCATTGGCATGGGAGGTATTACACAAGCACATAGCAATAAAGCACAGGCTAGCAGTGATGACTCTCCCCACAGCCAGAGCAGGCTCAATGTGGTGTAACAAACATGAATTATACACACAAGTAGCGGTATAACAAACAATATAAATCAACATGGTGTTATAAAAGATTTCCAGAAGTCCTAGAAGGAAGGTATGTAAACAGCAGTCACACATACACCTTCTTCAGCAGCCAAGAGATAGTCCAAAACCAATCTATTGTTCATTGCTTCACGTGTCAGGGAATCCAATGATCCCCCCAAGTTTTCGAAGTCCTGCAACAGTCTTTTTATGTGTTAGGGAATCCAATGATTCCAGCAGATTTTGAAGTCCTGTAACAGTCTTATAATTTCTCAGAAAATCCAATGATTCCTGAGGGATTTCAAGTCCTACAACAATCTTATCATGTCTCAGAGAATCCAATGATTCCTGAGGGTTTTCAAGTCCTACAACAATCTTATCATGTCTCAGAAAATCCAATGATTCTTGAGGGTTTTTAAGTCCTACAACAGTCTTTATCTTTTAATCCTCAAGGACAGGCAATAGTAGAGAGGAGAAACAGAGACATTGAAACGCTCCTCCAAAAACAAAAGAAAAGGGGAGCCACAGGTAACCTTAGACAACTTCTAAATCTAGTTCTTTATACTATCAATTTCTTGATTTTTGACAAAGATGCACTGACTCTGGAAGATGGGTTTTATAATCCACCGGAAGGGCAGTGTCCAGTGCGAGCAGCTCCACTATCTTTAGATAATCGCCAGGTGATGTGGAGAGACCCAGAAAGTGGTGAATGGAAGGGACCAGATAGGTTAACTGCTTGGGAGAGGGTTTGCTTGTATCTCTACAGATGGAGAAAGAATCAGGTGCCAAAGAGCTGTATTCATCTTGTCCATCGCAGAGAGACGGTGCAGACCCTTGAAACGAATGAGAAAACCCAAGAAACATGGGGTGGTTCTGTTGCTGATTGTGCTCACCATTGAAAGAGCATGGCAGTTATGGCGTTTGACTCATGGACATCAAAAATTGTTGCACTTCAAAACTCTCAGGAATCATTGGATTTTCTGAGACGTGATAAGACTGTTGAAGGACTTGAAAGCTCTCAAGAATCATTGGATTCTCTGAGACATGATAAGACTGTTGTAAGACTTGAAAGCCCTCAGGAATCATTGGATTTTCTGAGAAATGATAAGACTGTTACAGGACTTCAAAATCTGCTGGAATCATTGGATTCCCTAACACATAAAAAGACTGTTGGAAGACTTCAAAAACTTGGGGGGATCATTGGATTCCCTGATACGTGAAACAATGGACAATAGATTGGTTTTGGACTATCTCTTGGCTGCTGAAGAAGGTGTATGTGTGACTGCTGTTTACATACCTTCCTTCTAGGACTTCTGGAAATCTTTTATAACACCATGTTGATTTATATTGTTTGTTATACCGCTACTTGTGTATACAATTCATGTTTGTTACACCACATTGAGCCTGCTCTGGCTGTGGGGAGAGTCATCACTGCTAGCCTGTGCTTTATTGCTATGTGCTTGTGTAATACCTCCCATGCCAATGGGTTTGTGCATACCTGTTTCTAATAAGACCCTTTAGCCCAGAAACGCGCTAGCAATCCCCACTTCCCTTTGGTGCTTTTCATCTCCCTTCCTGAGATGTCAGGGGGAGCGTGATCATCTCCTTTTTAGTACTTTCACCTCCTTTCCTAAGAAGTCCGGGGGGGGGGGTGTTCATTGATGAAGAGAGCCATCTACACCCAAAGAGAGACCTGTGGGAACAGAGTGTGGAACACAACATAGCATTTTAATTCTCTCTGTTGTTGTTTGCTTGCATTTTGTTTTCCTTCTCAGGTTTTTTTCCTTTCTAGATCCGATTTTTCTTGTGCAGGAAGATAACTATATAAATATGTATACATATATTAGATTTAACATGTATTTTAACATATTTAGCATGTATTGGACTACCTGCCATCCAGGGGAGGGGGTGGGGGGAAGGAGGGAAAATTTTGGAACAGAAAGTTTTGCAAGGGGGTCAATGTTGAAAAATTACCCATGCATATATCTTGTACTTAAAAAGCTTTAATAAAAATAAATAAATGAATGTAGAGAATTCTGTTGTGTGTGTATGCTGGAGGGCGGGGTGATTAGTTCTAATTTCTCTACACTCAACTTTCTGGGCACCAACTCATCAGATCAATTCAGTTCAAGTCAACAAGCATTTATTAAGTGCCTGCAGAGTGCTAAATATACTGTTCTAGATCTTAGGAATTTTGACATTGTTGTTATAGTTCAGTCCTAAAGTATAGGAAGCAATACAAAAACAGAAGGAAAGAAAGAATTCTTGCCTTCCAGAGGTTCATCTTCTTTTCTATATACATATCATATGGAAGGATATAATATGTTTATAGGAAAGCAACTATAAAGCAATTAACAAATAAACATTTATTAAATGCCTGCTATGTGCCAGGGGTTGCACTATATACCCCGGATACAAAAAAAGACAAAGTAACTTCAAAATGTAGAGAACACTAGCAAAAAGGAAGAGGAAGAAAAATAAGCTTGAGAGATAATCTGTCAATAAGCATTTGCTGAGCACTATGTACTAGGATAGGGATACAAAGAAAGACAAAACAGCTCCTGCCCCCAAGGAGCTTACAATCTAAGGGACAGATGACTTTTTTTTCAGATCAGAAAATCAGCTTATATAATATAATGACGATAACTAAATTTTAAGAATTTACCAAAAGAGAAAGCATAAACAGAAAAGAGAAGAAGAGCCAAATCAGAGCCTTGGGAGACATGTATGGTTAGTGTACAATCATCTAGGTGAAGATTTCGCAAAGGAGACTGAGAAAAAACAGTCAGGGAGAAGGGGAATAAGGAGAGAAGAATGTAGTGAAAACCTAGTGAGGAGATAGTATCTAGAAAATGAAGGAGATAAAAACTGCTGATCATTGATGATTTTGGAAACATTTGCAGTTTCATTTGAATGATCAGGTTGGAAACCAGGTTATAAAGGATGAAGAGAGGGAGGGGAGAGGAAGTGCAGGCTGATTATAGATGGCATTTTTCCAAGAGTTTCACCTCAAAAGGGAGGAAATACATGGAATGTGAGCTAATGAGCATGGCCTGATCAAATGAGTTTTTTTTTCCTTTTTTTAATGATGGAAGAGGCATGAGTGTGTGTATGTAGGAATCAAGGAAGCAGACAGGAGACAGGGAGAGATTGAAGATTAGTGAGAGAGTAGGGATGATAGAGTAGCAATTTGCTAGAGAAGATAAGATGGAATGGGATCGCTTGTGCATGTAGAAAAAGGAATTTGACTCACTGAGAAGGGTCACCTTTTCAGGAATCAGTGAGGGAAGACCTCTATGGAATGGGTGATGAGGAGGAGGGGAGAAAAGAGAGATCTCCATGAATGACCTCAATTTTTTTCTTAGTAAAATTTTTCAGCTAAAAGAGAAGAGGGTGCCATGGGAAGTTTGAGGCAGGTTGAAAAGATTCGGAAGAGCAGATGGAAGGAGGATGGGGAATTGTTTAGGGTGATGTAGAAGGCTCACTTTGCTATAATGAGGATGTGATTGTATAACATAAATTTGTGAATATGTGATTTCAGTTGTGATTATATAACATAAATTTATAGTGGATCAAGAAATATTTGCTCCCATAAGAGGAGGGACCTGAACTATGCTTTGAAGAATGTTCAGGAGATTTGCCTTTGGCTACCAGGGTTTCTTTCATTTATTGCTTTGAAAGTTGCTTAATTCTATTTTCAGGTTCTTATCCCTCCAATCTCCTGGATCCCTTGTCCAGTTTGTCTCCCTGGGTAAGAGATTCAACCATTTGACAATTTCAAAAAACAAAACAAAACAAAACATTTATCTAGTATCTGCAATATGCAAGATTTTGTGCTTCTAATGGTAGTAGTAGTAGTAGTAGTAGTAGTAGTAGTAGTAGTAGTAGTAGTAGTAGTAGTAGCATTTATATAGTGTTTTAAGGATTTTGAAGCACTTTACACACATTATTTCATTGAATCCTTATAATAATCCTGGGAAATAGGTGCTATTATCATCTTCATTTTACAAATGAAGCAACTGAAGCAGAGAAGAGTTAAGGTGATTTGCCCAGGATGTCAAAGTTAATAATTGAGCAAACTTAGGTCTTCTTAACTCTGAATCTACTCCTTTATCCTCTGTGTTATTCTTTGCTGCCTAGAAGAATGATACAAGCTGTACAGGAATATGAATGATACAGGGCATAAATTGAGAAAGCCGGGCCAGTGGTCCATCTGGGAATCAAATAGAATGCCTATGGGAAACTCACCTAGTAACTTCAGACCTACAAGTCCTTCATATATACCAGGTGGAAAGATAAATTATAATAATTATAGCAGGCATTCATATGGCACTTTACATACATTATCATATTTAAGCCAAATTGGCCTAGTCCCAGAAATGTGCAAATTGGATTTCTGTAAATCAAATCCTGTTTCAAATACATCCGGGAAGCTGGGCTACTTAAAGGTGCCCTTTGGCAAAATCTTTTAGAAAATGAACAATTCTAGGAATCAAAAGGCCTGGATTAAATCTTGGTTCTCATACTTACTCATTGTGGCTGTATAAGTTCTTTCCCCTCTGTGGGTCTCATTTTTCCCATTTATAAATTGAAGGTGTTGAACAAATTGAGTTGAGGGCCCCTTGTATCTTCTGATTGGAAAGGGTGCCAGGCTCGGACTCAGGAGATGTTTACTTGAATCCTGGCTCGACATTTACCAGTTCTATGACCTTGGGCAGGTCACTTAATGTTAGAGACATTATTCTTTATCTGTAAAAGTGGGATAATAAGACGAATTACTTACAGCCCTCTAAAACTTGTATTCAGGAAATTGCTCTGAATCTGAAAGCATTTTCGAAATGTGAGTTGTTATTGTGAGGACCCCTTTATCATTAATCACAGAATGTCAAAGTCAGAGGATCCTTGGAATATAGACTATCAAAGCTGAGAGGGCGCCTTAGAACATAAGATGTGGGGGCTGGAACTGGCCTTACAACATTGAATAGGGGAACTTGGAGGGGATCGTGGAACTTAGAATGTCAGGACTTCACAGAGAGGGCTCTCAAAACATAAGAATGACACAGTTGGAACAGACTTCCAAACATACTAGAACTGGGAGAGCCCTTAAAATATAGTGTTAGAACAGGAAGGAATCTCAGAATACACAATGCTTGATATGTAAGAGACTTTAAAAGTCATTTGGCCCAGAGATGTCCAATGCCTGAACCAGATGAGAATGTTACTGGGAAATGTTGAACAAAATAAATAAAAATGCAATAAAACTTAGGTAATGTTAATTTGTGATTTTCTAAGTTAACACAAAGCTTTTTGGGGATTTGTTTCTATTGAATTAGAAGTCATTGATCTAGTCCAATTCCCTCATTTTACAAATGACTGAGGACTAGAGGGGGAAAAGGCACACAGAAAGCTAATGCGGGAGTTTATGAAAGGATGTACTATCTGAAGGATGTTTGTTGGGAATGTCCTTCTGCCCCTAAGCTGGAGGTGGGTGGGAAAGGGAGGAAAAGATATAACAGAGGCAGGTACAGAACTCATGCTTATCTGCTGAATCTTGCCACAAATCAAGGAGCGCTAGCGCTGGTCTGATGTTTATGGATAGCGAGATTTCACTGGCCGTGCCAAAGGTTCAGAGCAACCCATTAGGGTCATTATGGGCACTGAACAGTGGCGCATCTGCTAAGCTGCCAAACAAGACCCCGCCCGTCCTCGCCAGCCCTAATATTATTACCTACTTCACTGAGCTAAGTAATATTATAGAATTACACATTAGGGTCCTATATTTCTGGGCTCAATAGGCTCAATCTATGCGCAATTAGACACTTCAGATCAGAAACATCCATCATGGAGATGACAGAGCAGCTCCTCTGTTACAGTAGTAGCTCAGACCACACTGAAGACAAGGAGGGAAGGGTCTGGATAGACCCTGCAATGTCCTATAAGTCCCAGGCAAGGGCAGTTAAGATCTAAATCTCTTCTGGAAATGTGGAAGATTCGGTAGGGTCAGGGGGGCTTGGAGCTCTCCCCATCCCCAAACTGAATCCTCTCTGGGCACTGTCCTGGAATGTGGAAGCTTTCAGAACCACATCTATTTTAGGAAATTAAGTCCTTCTCAACCCTCTCATATACTAGAACTGATGACCTTTTGGAATTTTGTTATTGCTGCTGTTTAGTTACTTCAACCATGACTGACTCTCTATGACTCCATTTGGGATTTTCTTGACAAAGATACCGGAGTGGTTTCCTTCTCTAGATCATTTTACAGAGGAGGAAACTGAGGCAAACATAGTTAAGTGATTTGCCCCAAGTCATACTGCTAGCATGGATCTGAAATTAAATTTGAACTCAGATCTTCCTGACTCCAGCCCTGATACTCTATCCACTGCTCTATCTAGCTTTGGAATTTTCTCTCTTCCTGAATGCATCCCTTTGTCCTTTAGAGGAAAATAGACTCTGATGGCTCCCAAACTCTTCATAATCTAATCATTCCCTAGTCATCTTGCACCCCAAGAGGAACTGTTTGATCTAGTCACACTGGCTATTCCACAAACAAGACTCTCTTTCTATTGGATCCAGGCATTCTTTCTGATTGTCCCCCCCCACCCCCAACCCTGCAATATTCTCTCTCCTCCACTCCAACAAATGATCTCCCTGGCTTCCTTTAAGTCCCAAATAAAATTCCTCCATAGGAAGGCATCCCCAGCCACTCTTAATCCCAGCCCTTCCCTCTTTTAATTATTTCCTATGTATCCCTCTTATAGCTTGCTTTGCATATATTTGTTTGCATGCCATCTCTCTTATTAGACTGTAAACTCCTTGAGGGAGGGACTATATTTTGCCTCTTTTTGTATTCCCAGCACTTAGTATAGTGTCTGACCCACAGTAGGCACTTAATGCATGCTTATTGATTGATGAAGGGAGAGAACTGGAACAAGTTAGGGAGGAGGAAAGAAAAGAAAGAGAAAACAAAGCGGCAAGGGAGATCAGCACTTGGTAAACACTTACTATATGCCGTCACTGTGCTAAGCACTAGGGATGCAAAGAAAGAAGGGAAATAATCCCTGACTCAAAGAGGTGATATATTAATGGAGGAGATAAAATACTAATGGTTGTGTATGTACAGTGTGTTTATACATGAAAGGGAATGTCAAAGGGGAGACCAGACTGGCAAGGAACAAAGTAATTTGGTGTGCCAGTGTTCAATATGGTGGCAGCCACCTGTAGCCCCTGCTCCTCAAGAGGTCAAGACTGAGAATCTCTTGAGATACCTATGGGCTAAGCTGATGGGTGTCCACACTAAGCCTGGCACCAACAGACTGATTATGTGTGTGTAGGGGGGGCAGTTACCAGGTTCTTGAAGGAAAGTCAAACTGGCTGAGGTTGGAAATGGAGCAGCTCAAAACTTGGAGATCATTAGTGAGACTGGGTCTATGAGAGGCTTCTTATGAAAGGTACTGGAGCCACTGGCTTCCCCAGGGTCGGTCTTTGTCAGGGAAAGGGCCGGCCTGCCACAGTCACTCCCACTCATCCCTCTTGCCCTGCCTGGCATTAATCTCACAAGGGCCGCTTCTGTTTGAGAAGCCAAGGATGAGTAAGTAGTTTGTAAAGAACGGAGCCCTTGAACTGTGCTAGTGGAGGGAAAGTCAATAAAGTGAGGCAGTTGAGCATTAAGCCTGCTGCCCCCTCCTTGGAGATGGTGGGCGGCCCAAGGCCTCCATCCTTAAAGGGACAGCTTCTCTGAAACTTAGATCTCCAAAGCAATAATTCCTTCTTCAACATCCCATACATCTGGCTATCCAGCTCCATTTGAAGACTTCTAGGGATGAGGAACTCATTACCTTTTCATGCAAGTCCATTCCACCTCTAGACAAGACTGTTAGGAAGATTTTCCTTACATTGAGTTTAATTTACCTATGATCCTTCTCTCCTTAAACAATTCATACAGGGCTAAGCACATTGTCAGGGGAAGTTCAATAAAGAAATTCTGTACTCTTATTCTGCTATAAGCTGCCATCACTTTCTTTGCTAAAACCTCCCCTCTGTGCCTTCAATTGGCCCTGTCGCTTTCTCTGTCTCTCTCTTTATATATACATATATATATACACACACACACATATATCCTGTGTGCACATTTGTTCAAAGACCAATGCTGATCCTGCTTCCTCTAGAACATCCAGTTTAACTTATGATGTCAGACCTAACAGTCCATTTATTTTAACTCTTTCATTTTCCCTCTATTATTTAATGGCTTTTTTTCTTTTTTTATTATTAACTTTAAAAATAATCAACAAACAAATATTTCATTAAACTAGAAAGAACAAAGAAGGTTGTATATGAAACTGGATGTTTCTGTTATACACATTTTTAAAATGTATATTAAATCAATAAGGCAGTAACAAAATCATTGTCTATACTTCCTTCCAGATTTCTTTTGTTTGAATCTGTGTATTTTAACCCTATTCTATTAATGCTCTTTTCTTTCTTATGTTTTTTATCACTACTCACTGACCCTTTCCCACAAATGGAAGTCCTCCCTTGTAACAAATAGATATAGCCAAGCAGAACCCACATATCAACCATGTATAAAAATGTATCTCATTCTGTATCTCTAGTCCATCACTCTCTGATCAGGGGCAAGAAACATTATTCATCATGTATCTCCTGAATTCATGATCAGGGCTATCCTCCTATTCCAAGATCTTTCAGTAGTTGTTTCTACCATGTATATGCTCTCCTGAGTCTATTCTTTTCCTACTGCATCAGTCCATACACGGTTTCCCAAAATTCTTCATATTTGTCCTTTTCCCATTTGTCCACTTTGCAGATGTGGAAACTCCACTCACAAAAGTTAACTAATCTGTCCAAAGTTGCAAAACTAGTTGTAACCCCTCTGATATCTAGCCTAACACAAAACTGATCTCTCCTCCTCAGATTTCTCTTAGTACTTTGTCTAATTCTTTCCTAGGCATTTATTTTAACTTTACCATGTTTCAATAGCTGGGTGGATTTAGGATCTACTTGATCATCAGTACTTTCCACTGGTGTATCTGAATCCCAACCCACCTGTTACTTCTTATCCTGTGTGGTTCTTATATACATCTTCCATAAATCTTCCATAAAGGATATACCCAACACATTCTCTTCTTCATGGTCCTCAGTGAGGTTGAAAGGGACTTTACAGCATAGCACTTAAAGCTGGAAGGGTCCTTTAGGCCCAGTAGTTCAACCTAATCTTGTTATAAGTGAGGAACAGAGATTACATAGGGATGTGGACCCAAGTCTCCTCACTCCCAATACTGAATGTACACCTGAACTTGAAGAGAATGATTCATTAAAATGGGGAGGAGGGGAACAAGCATTTATTTATTTATTTTTTTATATAGCTTTTTATTTATAAGATATGTGCATAGATAATTTTTTTCAGCATTAACAATTGCCAAACCTTCTTCCCCAGATGGCAGGTAGACAAATACATGCTAAATATGTTAAAGTATATGTTAAAAACAATATACGTATATATATATCCATACAGTTATTTTGCTGCACAAGAAGAATCAGACCTTGAAATAATGTACAATTAATCTGTGAAGGAAATAAAAAATGCAGGTGGACAAAAACAGAGGGATTGAAACTGCTATGTAATGATTCACATTCATTTCCCAGAGTTCTTTCACTGGGAGTAGCTGGTTCTATTCATTATTGAACAAATGGAACTAATTTGATTCATCTCATTGTTGAAGAGAGCCACGTCCCTCAGAATTGATCATCATATAGTATTGTTGTTGAAGTGTATAATGATCTCCTGGTTCTGCTCATTTCACTCAGCATCAGTTCCTGTAAGTCTCTCCAGGCCTTTCTGAAATCATCTTACTGGTCATTTCTTACAGAACAATAATATTCCATAATATTCATATACCACAATTTATTCAGCCATTCTCCAATTGATGGGCATCCATTCATTTTCCAGTTTCTGGCCACTACAAAAAGGGCTGCCACAAACATTCTTGAGCCTGGATTTGAACTCACGTTTTACTTAATTCAGGTTCAGGGCTCTATTAGCTTTGCCACCTGAGAAAACATTAAGTTACTCCCTTTGACAGCTGCACTGAAGGTGAGCTCCTCCTCAATCTACCCAGCCCTGCTCCAGAATCCTCCCCAGTATGTATTCTTAGATCATGGCCCCCAATATCCCAGTGTCTCTCTATCCCTGCCACTGGGCTTCAGGATCTTTTTACACCCACTCCAGCACTCCTTACACAATAAACTTCATTGGTTACCTATGCTTCTGGGATCAAATATAAAAATCCTCTGGTGTCAAAAGCCTTTTATAACCTGTTGGCTCCATCCCTCTACCTGGCCCATGTACTCAGTCATCCAGAGACACTGACCACCTTTTTGTTCCTTGAATAAAGGACTCAATTTCTCTTCTCTCAGTATTTTCTCTGATTGTCCCCCATACCTAGGGGACCTAGGTACCTAGTATATTAGGATAAGATATGAGGAGTACCTAGTACTTTGTTTATGGTACTATGAATGTACATGACCTTATATGACTTCTCAGAACTGAGAGGGCCTTTTAACACACAATATAAAAGCTATGGGGGAAATGAGAGAGAATAATCTTAGAATACAGGA
Source organism: Antechinus flavipes (assembly GCF_016432865.1). Taxonomy (NCBI): domain Eukaryota; kingdom Metazoa; phylum Chordata; class Mammalia; order Dasyuromorphia; family Dasyuridae; genus Antechinus; species Antechinus flavipes. The sequence continues at coordinate 660,953,689 of NC_067398.1, read as the reverse complement.
TACCAGAGCTGGGAGGAATCCCATATTTAGAACTGGATGGTACCATCTAGATCAGATGTGTTAATTTGCTGGTTCATTCTCATCTGACTATCTCTGGATGGTGAATGGATGGAGGATTGATTGGGTGGATAGATGGATGGATGAATGGATGGATAGTTGAGTCACCTCATTTTACAGATGAGGAAACTAAGACCAGAGGTTAAGTGCCTTAGCCTAGGTCATATAGATAGGAAGTAAAAGAGCTGGGATTTAGCCATCCTAGTACAGAATACAGACTATCTAGTTTAACCTATGTGAGAAGAGACACTCAAATCAATTCAATAAAGCAAACACGTTGTCAAGCACATACTGAGTTTGAGGAAGTTATTTGTCATCTTCCTATAGCAGAGCACTAACTGTTTCACTCTCTTTGTCAAAAACCTTCAAAGTTTTCCTGTTACCTTTGGGGAAAATATATAATCCTTAATCTGGAGTTTAAGATCTTCTATAGCATATCTTCAATCTCTTCTGGCCCTATTTTACATTATTTTTTCAGGACAGAGCCTTAAGGATGCTTGAACTTAAGACAATGATTGGAACTTAGTAATCACTTAATAAATAAATGCTTGTTCATTCATTCATTCAGAGATAGCTGGAAGGTGCACCAGCAAAAGAAACTAAGAAGGATTGATTATACAGGTAATAAAATTAATTAGAAGAAAGCAATGTCACAGAAACTAAGGCAGTAGAGAAACATAAAAAAAATTGGAGATGGTCTGCTGTGTCAAAAGCTATTAAAAAAAAGTCAAGGATGATAAAAATTAGAAAAAAGCATCCGGTCTTGTAGGTAAAACATCTATGATGATCTTGAAGAGACTGGTTTCAAAAGAATGATGGAGGGAGCAGACAGAAGGCAAAGGCTCTAGTAGTAAATAGAAATCCCTTTGACACCTTCCCCAACTAAGTGGGAGTTCAGCCTCTTCCCGAAGATTTCCAACTATGGGTTGGTGAGCATGACTTCTATTCTTGCAACACTCAAGAGTGCATTATAAGAGAAATTGTTTATGAGCAATTGTTTAAAGAGGGAACCAGGGATCACTAAGCCTACCTGACTTCATTAAGAGCAGGTCATGCCAGGCTAACCTCATTTCCTACTTTGACAGGGTTATTAGATTGGCCCATCAGCATAATGCTGCAGTTGTGATATGCTCAGATCTGAGCCAAGCATTTGGCAAAACTTCTCTTGATGTCCTTGTGGATAAGATAGGGAGATACGAGTTAGATGAGAGTCCATTTAGGCAACCAAACCCAAAGAGAAATCATTTATGGCTTTACCTTAACTCAGAGAGAGAGATTTCTTGAGGAGTGAATTCCTCGGAGATCTATCTATACTTGGTCTGGTGATGAGTGGGCATTTTATCAGTGACTTAGATGTTATAAATGGCTCAGTTACCAAATTTTCAAATGATACAAAACTGGCAGGTCTAGCTAACATTTTGAATAATGGAGTTTAGATCCTGAAAAAGCTCCAAAGATTAAAGTGATAGGCCAAAACTAAATAGATTGAATTTAAGACAAGATGGTAGATATGGGGCAGGAGAGAGTTAGTCTAGACAACAATCTGTGTGGGAAAGATCTGTGTATTTTAGTGGAATACCAATTCAAAATGAGTCAACAGTGTCACATATCAGCCAAAAAAAACTACTAGGTATTTTTGGTGGGAACAATATCCAAACCTTCTGCCAATACCATTCATATAAACGAGGGCAGTTTTCCCCTTAAAAGTATTGGTACTGTCCTTGAGATTTAATTGGCTGCAGAGACTAAGCCCCAGATCATTAAGGTGGCTTCTTGGCCACCTGAGTACAAAATATCCAGCCATGAAGGACTGAGCCCCTCCCTCTTATTTGTGACCACAGATAGGCAGTATGAATGCTGGGAAGTGGAACTCAACTGAATCGATTCTCTATCCCAGATGAACATGTCTTCCCTCCTCTGTTGCTATGGCTGAACTTCAGTCTCCTTATGTTAACAGTTAGGTGCTTTGAGTATCTCATTTTATGCCAATCGTGGGGCTAAACTATCAAGAGACCAGCCCAGGTCAGTATTCTGGTCTGTATTAAGAGAGGCCACAATGTCCAGAATATAGAATCACCCTTTCTGTACTCTGCCCTGGCCAAGCCTCATATGGATTATTTATTGTGTTCAAGACTGAGCATCATATTGAAAAACATTGGCAAAATGGAGTATTTCCAGAGAAGGGTGGCCAGGGTGGCAGGAGATCCTGCAAAAAAGGATTAATTGAACAAATTAGGGATGTTTAGCCCAGAGAAGGGATTTGGGGGAACAGCCTAATTGTCTTCAAATTGAAGGGTTGTTACAGAGAAGGATTAGACATCTACTTGACCTCAGAAAGAAGAACTGGGAGTGATAGAAATTATAAAGAGGAAGTAAAGAAATAAACATTTATCAAGCATTTTTCAGGCACAGTGTTAAGTGTCTTACAACTATTTTCTCATTTGATCCTCACAACAATCCTGAGAAGCAGGCACTGTTACTATTCCCATAATATAGTTGAAGAAACTGAGGAAGAAAGTAGTTAAGTGATTTGGCCAAGGTCACACAGTTAGTAAGGGTCTGGGGTCAGATTTGGACTCACAGCTTCCTGACTGCAAGAAAGAGATGGGAAGAGACAGAGAGAGACAGAGGGAGAGAGAGAGAGAGAGAGAGAGAGAGAGAGAGAGAGAGAGAGAGAGAGAGAGAGAGAGAGAGAGGAAGAGGAGAGCGAGACAGAGACAGAGACAGACAGAGAGGCAGAGACAGAGACAGAGAGAAAGACAGATGTGTGGAACAGTAACCCTTACTCAAATTAAAATCAGAGATTCTCAAGGTAAAAAGCAAAAAGAATTTATTATGATATTTTGAGAAAGGACAACTCCTAACAGACAAGGTGTCAGAAGAGGAGTGCAAAGTGCAAACTGCAAAACACAAGATTATATAGACCCTAACCAGAGGCCCCCTCCCAATCTTTTCTCCCATTGTCTGAGGGAGTCCAGACTTATACCCCAAACCTGGAAATTTATCCCAGAAACAAAAGAATATTGAGTAAATAACAAACTCTTTATCTATTAAGAACTTAAATACTAATTAGGAGGTAGTTGCGGGGGGGGGGGGGAGACAGGAGGGAAATGTTCAAAAACCTGCAGCATTTAGCTATAGCTCAACTTATTATTGCAAAGTCTCAAGTCACAATTAGAGCCAAGGCCACAGTTTTGAGAGGTCTTCACTCAGTTTATCCCATTCATAGAAAAATAGACACACACAGAAAAGACATAGGCAGACAGAGGGAGAGAAAGACAGAGAGTGTCAGAGGCAGAGACAGAGAGAGACTAGGGGAGACATAGAGAGAAAGAGAGAAATAAAGAGAGACATAGAAAGAGAGGGTCAGAGACGAGAGAGAGACATACACACAGACAGACAGACAGATTGGCAAACAGACAAACAGAGATAGAGGCACACAGAAAATCTTAGCCTTCCTATAAGAAAGTAATAAAATGTACCACTTTCTGAGAGTAGAATGGGGACTCTGAGGAGGGAGGAAATGGGAGCCTTTTCACTAGAGATCTTCAAGTCGGGGGATGGAATCCCTTGTTGAGGCTGCTGTAGCCAGACCTTCTGCCTGCCTCTGGGTAGGATTATATGACCCCCAAAGTAACTTTGATCTCAAATTCTATGATCCTCAGAATATTTTCTCCCAGCGCTGAGGTTATATGGGTAGGATATCATCTCCAAAAACTCCCCTGGAAGGTACTGACTTTATCTCTTGTTCACAGACTCACAGAGCTAGAGGGGAACCTTTGAGATCAACCCTTCCCATCATCTTGTGGAAGGAAAGATAACTAGTTTTCAGAAATAAGAGGACTTAGTTTGAGTCCTGTCTCTGGTATTTATTATCTGCATGGTTTTCTATAAGCCACTAAACATCTCTAAATCTCAATGTCCTCATCTACAAAATGGGAATGGTGGTGTAGTGGGAAGAATCTTGAATTAGGACACCTGAGTTCTGCTCCTGGCTCTGCTTTTGACCATGTGTGATCCCAAGCAAATCCATTTCCTTTTGCTTTTAACTTTTCAGACTTCAACAGGAAGCTTCAACTGCCTCAGCACCTAGAGTCTTCTTACACTTGAACTTCCATCAACTGCTGTGACCTTCCTGGGGTCTTCATTTTATTTTATTTTATTTTTAAAACATATGCATGGATAATTTTTAAAATTGTAACTTTTTTTGACAGTACATATGCATGGATAATTTTTTTTTTACAACATTATACCTTGCACTCACTTCTGTTCTGACTTTTCCCCTCCCTCCCTCCATCCCCTCCCCTAGATGGCAGGCAGTCTCATACATGTTAAATATGTTATAGTATAACGGACAACTTTTTAACACTGACCCTTGCATAGTCTTGTGTTTCGGATTTTTCCCTCCTTCCCTCACCTCTTTTATTGGATGGCAAGCAATCCAATACATGTTAAAATATATGTTAAATCCAATATGTGTAAACATATTTATACAATTCTCTTGCTGCACAAGAAAAATCAGATCAAAAAGGAAAGTAAATGAGTAAGAAAACAAAATGCAAGTGAACAACAAGAAAAAAGAGTGAGAATGTTATGTTGTGATCCACATTCAGTTCCCATAGTCCTCTCTCTGGTTGTAAATGGGCCTTCATTTTGAAAATGGTCACAGTTGGACCATTTTCATTCCCCTCTTTCCAGACTTTACTTTAGACCTTACTGGGTATGATGCCCCTGTCTGGGAGGGGGAATACCCTTTCCAACCACGTTTATCTCCTTTGTATATGATTTTCCAGCCCTAGAATGTAAACTCTTTGAGAGCCAGAACTGACTTTCTATTTTGTTTGTACCTGTATTCCCAGCATTATAAACTTGCCTTCCTTTGTAATCTTTAGTTTCCTCATCTGTAGAATTGAGGAACAGTGGGATGGACTTCCTTTAGCATTATGAGCAATGATCCTCTGGATCAGTAAATCCTTGGAGAACACTTCCCCAGGGACAATCCCATTGTCTTGAGCCTCTGGCAGGAGGGGATTGGGAGTATATTTAGCCCTTCTTTACTTCACTTCTCACCTAGCCATCCACTCAGACTGAAGGACCAGATTGAGTGCCTCCTTTCATCTCCCACTTTTATTTATACTTCTTGCTTCATTCCCGCATATGTATTATGTTTCCCATTAGAATCTTCCTTGGTGGCTGGGTTGTCTTACTTTATTGTTTGTATTCCTGGGACTTAATACTGTCCCTGGCACACTGTGGACACTATATATGTATATTTTTTCATTTTTTTTCACAGTCTGAAGACACCCAGAAGTTTTGCCTCT